>NC_141875.1:372544328-373169328 GCF_056163025.1 Triticum urartu
TTCCCCGGTTAACGACGCCCGTTCGTTTAATCGTTCTTCTTTTTCTTTTCGTCGGATTTATTCCGCGATCGTGATCTCAGATCCGATCTTCGTTCTAGTCTTTCTTCTCGCTCGTTTATCAGAATCAGGTGATTCAAGCGCCTGGAGTTTCGTTTCAAAATCGCCGTTCCGTCTAATCAACTTAAACAAGTTTTTGCCCCGGTAAAATTTGACCTAGTTTCAACTTGCTAGAACCGAGTTGTTTTCTTCCACCGTTTGTTTTCCGTTTCTTTGTTCGGTTCGTTCTTTCTTTGCAACCGGAGTTCTTAAGTTGAACTTTCTGGTTCGTTCTCTTGTTCGAGTTTTACCTGTGCATTAGATGATTACTTATTGTGTGCTTGTTTTTTGTCTGCGATAGATCACCCGGATTGCGCCGCTTGTTACTTCGAAACCCTAGGTCTCGCGGATCATCAGCAAGGCAAGTAACACTTTGATCATACCTTTTCTACAACCCATGTTTTATTGCATTAGATCAATCCTCTCACATTGCATGATTAGGATCTAATTAAACTGTGGGATGGGAAGTAGATGAGGTAGTACCTATCACCTGTATTATTATGAAACCTTTGGGAGTTACTTCTACGTTTGCTTATTATGCCATGCTATGCTAGTAGACGTGGATTGGGTGAGTGATATCCATGACAGATGTGAGTTGATAATTTTAATGGTTTATCTAAGGTGGCAACTTAAATACACATCTGGGTGGATTGAGGCACCTGATGTCTATCAGGACTTGCCTGTTTTATTTTGGACCGCCACCCAGGCTCAAAGGGATCATAAGATCATTCATGCTAGAAACTTCCGTGTGCAGCCACATGCTACTATGGGCTCTGACATAGTTGACTAAGTTGTGCGAACTCTTACGGGGTGGACTAGCAGATGTAGGGGTTTTAGGTGGTACGGTCTACCCCACATGTAAGGTGCTAGCGCTTCTGAAAGACTATGTCTCGGTCATCCGTTTCTCAAATACCATGTAGTGCGAGAAACCAAACGGAGGCGATCGAGTCATGTGGGGAAAAGTGCGCAAACCTCTGCAGAGTGTACAAACTAATCATGATTAGCCGTGTCCCCGGTTATGGACAACTTGAGTATCTAGTACTTGAATATCATGTGAATCTCAACATGTTACTTCTAATTAATTTTGTTGGGTTTTAACTGTTCGCTTAATTGGGATCGGAATGCTGTCAACCATTCTCGATGTTTAACAACTACCATGATAGTTAATAAATTTATTCCTTTGCAGTAGGGAAAAACTGGCTTTACGCAAAAATGTAACCATAGAGCTTTCCACCAGCCATATATGCATATAGTATAGCTGTTTCATTCCATTACTCTCTATGTGTTACATTGCCAGCATATTCCATGTGCTGACCCGTTTTCGGGCTGCAACTTCTCATGTTGCAGACTTTTCAGACGACGAGTAAGGTGCTTTTAGGTCGTGGTTCTATACTCAGTGATGCCGTTGGAGTTGATGGACCCATTTATCTTCCGAGTCTTCCGCTGTTTTCGTTATTAGATGGCCTTAAGCCATATTATTTGTAATAAGTTCTCTTTGAGACAACGATGTAATAAGTGTGTGATTGCCACTCTGCTATAAATCCTTAGATGTACTGTGTGGTGTCAGCGTTACTGATCCAGGGATGACACCGGAGCACAGTAGACTTGATCCATTCGGGTCAGGTCGCCACATGTTATTACACAGGTGCCCCTGGCGATTCGCATCTGAGGAACACGTGGCCATTATGCGGAATTTTGGGGTTTGTTCCACATCCCACGCAGGCCTGGATTGTCCGGTGGTCGTTCCTACTTCTCCGGTTTCATGTGGAGGAATGAGCATTGAAAACGGACTTAATGGTTGTCTCTGTATCTTCTGCTGACAAGGACGCAGAGAAGACATTCGACAGTTTCAGTAGAATGCATATGATTTGGAGAGATAGAATTTGAGATAGAAAGCATAGAGAGGTTAGGGTCCGATCACATTCACTTAGTTCAAAAGATTCAACAAGAAGACATAGGTATAAGTGAATGCTGTAGAGGACAGAACACTAGTAGATATATATATCTATATAATCAACATAGTGAAGATAATCATGAAGATATGTTGAGATTGAAGCCAAGCTAAATGTGAAGACATAGCAAATGTAACGCCATGAGTGAAACACTTCAAAATAGAACATTTGGTGGTGGCGTTACCCATCGTATAGGAAGTATTAGACCCAGACACAGCGCACAATTATCGTGGCGCTCCGAAGTCAAATTCCATATTAATGTATTCACACTTAGAATGTATGTCTTCATTGATTTAAGATATACTTTACTTCGTGTGTTGCACATCTAAGTCATCAATATGCATAAGGGTTAGGATGTGTGCCTGATCACAGGACATCTGAGGATTCCAGGATATTTAGCTCACATCATAACTTGCAAAATCTCTTCTCATCCAAGGGCTTGGTGAAGATATCTGCCAATTGCTCTTCAGTGTTGACGTGTATGATATCAATATCTTCCTTCACAACATGATCTCTGAGAAAGTGATGACGAATTTCAATGTGCTTTGTCTTCGAGTGCTGAACTGGGTTGTTGGCAATATTGATGGCGCTTTCGTTGTCGCAGTAAAGTGGCACTTGCTTCAGATGAATGCCATAGTCCTTGAGTGTTTGCTTCATCCACAGAAGCTGAGCGCAGCAAGATCCAGCAGCAATGTATTCAGATTCAGCAGTGGAGAGAGATACACAGTTCTTCTTCTTTGAAGACCAACATACAAGTGATCGTCCCAGAAAGTGACATGTGCCTGATGTAGACTTGCGATCAACATTGTCACCAGCATAATCAGCATCCGAGAATCCAACCAGATCAAACTCTGAGCCCTTTGGATACCATAATCCTAGAGTTGGGGTGTGAGCCAAATATCGAAGAATTCGCTTCACGGCTAAGTGATGCGACTCCTTTGGTGCCGCTTGAAATCGAGCACACATGCAAACACTAAGCATAATATCTGGCCTAGATGCACATAGATAAAGTAAAGAACCAATCATGGAGCGTTATACCTTTTGATCGAACTCTTTACCATTGTCGTCGGGACCCAGATGATGTTTGGCTGGCATTGGTGTCGTGAAGCCTTTGCAGTCTTGCATACCGAACTTCTTCAGGCAATCTTTGAGATACTTCTCTTGAGATATGAAGATGCCGTTGCGTTGTTGTCGTATTTGAAGACCGAGGAAGAACTTCAGCTATCCCATCATAGACATCTGATATTGCTCTTGCATCATATATCCAAACTCTTCACTGTACTTCTGATTGGTGCAGCCGAAGATAATGTCATCCACATATATTTGGCACACAAACAGTTCACCATCATATGTCTTCGTGAAGAGAGTGGGGTCTAGGGAACCAGGTATGAAGCCTTTGCTCTTCAGGAAGTATTTGAGTGTGTCATACCAGGCCCGAGGGGCTTGTTTGAGGCCATACAGTGCCTTGTTGAGCTTGTATACCATGTCAGGATGTTTTGGATCTTCAAAGCCAGGCGGTTGTGCTACATACACTTCTTCTTCAATCTTGCCATTAAGAAAAGCACTCTTCACATCCATTTGATATAGAAGTATGTTATGATGATTTGCATAGGCCAGCAGTATGCGTATGGCTTCAAGTCTAGCCACAAGAGCAAATGTTTCATCGAAGTCAATGCCTTCCACTTGAGTATATCCTTGAGCAACGAGACGAGCTTTGTTTCTGACAACTTGACCATGCTCATCTTGCTTGTTGCGGTATATCCATTTGGTGCCTATTATATTGTGCTTCCGTGGATCAGGATGCTTAACCAGTTCCCATACATTATTCAGCTTAAACTGATGAAGCTCTTCTTGCATAGCTTGAATCCATTAAGGTTCCATGAAGGCTTCTTCAACTTTCTTGGGTTCTGTTATTGAGACGAATGCGAAGTGCCCACAGAAATTTGCTAGCTGAGTTGCCCTTGAATGAGTGAGTGGACCAGGTGCATTGATGCTATCAATTATTCTTTCAATCTGCACTTCATTGGCAACGCGAGGATGTACAGGGCGAAGATTTTGCTCTTGCTGATCATTGTCGTTGTTAGAAGGAGTGTCTTCAGGCTGAGCATTGTCTTCATGTTGATCAGGTGCTGAGATGATAAGTTCTTCTTCAGGATGAGCTTCAGAAGGTATAATTTCTTCAGTTCCCATTAGCTTGATTGATTCACTGGATGGAACTTCATCTAGCACATTTGGCAGTTGCTCTCTTTGTGAACCATTGGTCTCATCGAACCGCACATCCACTGTTTCAACCACTTTGTAATGAAAGAGATTGAAGACTCTGTAGGAGTGCGAATCCTTTCCATATCAAAGCATAAAACCCTCATGTGCTTTTGGTGCAAACTTTGAGGTGTGATGTGGGTCCTTGATCCAGCACCTGGCTCCAAATACTCTGAAGTAATTGACATTTGGCTTCTTGCCAGTAAGGAGCTCATAAGATGTCTTGTTCAGAAGCTTGTGAAGATAAACACGATTGATTGTATGGCATGCAGTATCAATGGCTTTAGGCCAGAATTTTCTTGGAGTCTTGTATTCATCTAGCATCGTTCTGGCCATCTCAATGAGTGTTTTGTTCTTGCGTTCGACGAAGCCATTCTGCTGTGGCGTGTACGGAGCCGAGAATTCATGTGTGATGCCCAAGGTATCAAGATATGTATCAAGGCTAGTGTTCTTGAATTCAGTGCCATTGTCACTTCTGATGTGCTTTATGTTGGCGCCATAATTGTTCATAGCTCGATTGGCGAAGCATCTGAAGACATCCTGCACTTCAGTCTTGTAAAGGATTATGTGCACCCAAGTATATCTAGAATAATCATCAACAATGACAAAGCCATAGAGACAAGCAGTAGTAGTAAGAGTTGAGTAATGAGTGGGACCGAAAAGATCCATGTGAAGCAGTTCGAAGGGTCGAGTAGTGGTCATGATTGTCTTCGAGGGATGTTTGGCCCTCGTCATCTTCCCTGCTTCACAGGCACCGCATAAGTGATCTTTCTTGAACTTGACGCCCTCGATGCCTATGACATGCTTCTTCTTTGCAAGGGTGGAGGTTCCTCATGCCAGCATGCCCTAGCCTCCGATGCCAGAGCCAACATTCTGAAGCTTTTGCTAGAAGACATACGGCAAGCTGTGGTCCTGCTGAGAAATCTACCACGTACAAATCATCTTTTCGATACCCTTCAAATACTAGAGACTTGTCAGATTCCATTAGTACAAGGCAATGATATTTTCCAAATATTACGACCATGTTCAAATCGCAAAGCATTGAGACAAACATTAAGTTGAAGCCAAGGGATTCAACAAGCATGACTTTATCCATGTGTTGATCCCTTGAGATTGCAACTCTACCTAGACCCAATACCTTACTTTTACCAGTGTCAGCAAATGTGATGTGGCTCTTGTCGGATGGACGTAAGGTTGAGTCCATAAGAAGGCTTCTTTTGCCAGTCATGTGATTTGTACACCCACTATCAATAATCCATTCTGAAGACGCTGGTGTCGTACCCTACAGTGCAGTTAGGGGGATAGGCTTCACCAAGAGCATTGTGAAGCAAAAAACATTTGACGAACCAGTGGGTTATGAAAGCTTAGATCCAGATTAGGACTAATAGGAATAGTAGCAAGCGATTCAGGAACGAAGTACATAGTAAGACCATTCGGGCATTTGATCTTGCGCCCTACAAGATGTTTAAGGTCCCCAGCAATAGCATCAGATGATTTTGGTTTTCTGCTGGAGACCTTTCCCTGCAAAAAAGAGTTAAGCTTTCTTAGCCACCCACATCTTCAAGGGTGGCTTAGAAGCAATAAGTCTAAGTGCAGCATCTGAGAATTTTGGTTTGGAGCCCTAGCAAACAGTCTTGCAGACAGACAATAGTACTCATAAGAATAAGCAGAGTAGTTCTTGGTCTTATGAACATGACGGTTTGACGAACCGCTCTCATATTCATATGCCTGAGTATGGTTTCCCTGCAAAACATTTGCGTTAGTGCGACTCAGGTGAGTCCTCTGTCTGTATGAAGCCTTTGGACCGTATGAAGCCTTTGGTCTGAGGTTTGTCTTCTTCACGTGAGGTGTCATGATGACATTCATAGGAAGATTCTCCAGACACTTTTTCGGAACCCAGATCTTCTTCATAGGCAGTCCATTCCTGCAGTTAGTACCAATGTACTTGGCAAACACTTCACCATTCTGATTCTTAAACAGTATATAGTTTGCATCAAAGGATTCATCAATGATAATGGGGTTAGCACAAGTGAAGCCAGATAGATTGGATGGATCTGCTGAAGGTTCCTTCGCAGCAACCCACATGGTTTTGGGGTACTGCTCAGGTTTCCAATAAGAGCCATCAGCATTCATTTTCCTTACGAACCCAACACCCTCTTTACTCGGGTTTCGGTTCAGAATCTGCTTTTTGAGGACATCACATAGTGTCTGATGCCCTTTAAGACTTTTGTACATCCCTGTTTCAAGCAATGTCTTCAACCTAGCATTCTCATCAGCAATAGCGGTGGTATCCTCAGCAGAGGGGTTAGTTACCACATCAACAGTTGAAGATATTGCAACAGCAGTAGCAGTAGAACATTCAGCAACAGAAGTAGCATTATCACGCCCAATGCATTTAAGACATGGTGGTTCAAATCCTTCCTGAGCGGAACTGATCTGTTTGGCGCAAAGTGACTCGCTTTCCTTTTGAAGATCTTCATGAGCCGCTCTCAATTTCTCAAGATCTTGCTTCCTTTGAAGATAATCATAGGAAAGCTTTTCATGAGTTGTTGAGAGAGTTTCATGACGACTTTCAAGTTCCTGATACTTAACGTGAAGATTTTTTATGTCTTCAATTAAGGATTCAGATCGAGTTATTTCAGCACCTAACAGATCATCGCTTCTGTCTAACAGTTTTTGAATATGTTCCATAGCTTTCTGTTGTTCAGTTGCAATTTAGCAAGTGTTTTCTAGCTGGGTTTCGAACCACAATCAGAGTCATCATCACTAGATGTTTGATAGTGAGTAGTGCGCGTGTTTACCTTGGCACCGCGTGCCATGAAGCAGTAGGTAGTGGCGGAGTAGTCCTTGTCATTTGCATTGGTGTCGGTGATGAAGTCATTGTCTTTAGTGTTGAAGATGGACTTGGCAACGTATGCTGTAGCCATACTTGCGACGCCTGAATCGGACTCCTCCTCAGACTCCACCTCCGCCTCCTCAGAAGCAGACTCCTCCTCTGAATCCATTTCCTTGCCAACAAATGCACGTGCCTTGCCAGATGAGCTCTTCTTGTGTGATGAAGACTTTGAAGAAGACTTGGAAGAGGACTTTGAGTATTTCTTCTTCTTCTTGTCGTCAGAGTCATATTCCTTGCTCTTCTTCTTCTTCTTCTTCTTCTTTTTGTTCTCATTGTCCCACTGTGGACACTCAGAAATGAAGTGGCCAAGTTTCTTGCACTTGTGACATGTTTTCTTCTTGTAGTCATGAGCAGAAGCTTGATCATTCCTAGAGCTTGATCGGGAAGACTTTCTGAAGCCTTTCTTCTTGGTGAATTTTTGGAACTTCTTGACAAGCATAGCAAGTTCCCTTCCAATGTCTTCAGGATCATCAGAATTGCTGTCAGATTCTTCTTCAGATGAGGAGACAGCTTTTGCCTTCAAGGCACGAGTTCGCCCATAGTTTGGACCGTAGATATCTCTTTTCTCAGAAAGCTGAAACTCATGTGTGTTGAGCCTCTCAAGTATGTCAGACGGATCGAGTATCTTGAAACCAGGACGTTCTTGAATCATCAGGGCTAGGGTGTCAAACGAACTATCAAGTGATCTCAGTAGTGTCTTGACGACTTCATGTTTGGTGATCTCAGTAGCGCCGAGGGCTTGAAGCTCATTTGTGATGTCAGTGAGTCGGTCAAATGTGAGCTGGACATTCTCATTGTCATTTCGCTTGAAGCGGTTGAAGAGGTTGCGAAGGACACTGATTCTCTGATCTCTATGGGTTGAGACGCCTTCATTGACCTTGGAGATCCAGTCCCAGACCAGCTTAGATGTTTTCAAAGCACTCACACGTCCATACTGTCCTTTGGTCAGATGACCACAGATGATATTTTTGGCAGTAGAGTCCAGTTGAACGAATTTCTTGACATCAACAGCAGTGACACCTTCTCCAGCCTTGGAACGCCGTTCTCGACGACATACCATAGGTCAACGTTAATGGCTTCAAGATGCATGCGCATCTTATTTTTCCAGTAGGGATATTCAGTTCCATCAAAGACGGGGCACGCAGCGGAGACTTTAATTATCCCTGCAGTCGACATAGCTAAAACTCTAGGTGGTTAAACCGAATCACACAGAACAAGGGAGCACCTTGCTCTGATACCAATTGAAAGTGCGTTATATTGACTAGAGGGTGGGTGAATAGGCGATTTTTAAGAAAGTCTTCAAAACGTAGAAGTTATGAAGACAAACGATAGAAATAAACCTATTACCCTGCAGCGGAAGGTAGACTACACTAGGCAAGCCATAGTCAAGTATTCAATAGTGAAAGCACAATGACTAATAGCAGCAATGTAGTAAGGATCAGGTAGGAAGATATTGTGAAGCCACACAGAACATGCAGTCACTCAGTGAAGACAAAAGATAGTCCGAACATACAATGACTTCACAAAGAGTAGCAGTAAGTAAAGGGAAGGGAAGATGGAACCAGTGACTCGCTGAAGACAATGATTTGTTGGACCAGTTCCAGTTGCTGTGACAACTGTACGTCTGGTTAGGGCGGCTATGTATTTAAACCTTAGGGGACACAATCCTGGACACCCAGTCCTGAACACGCAGCTCAGGACACCCAGTCCTCACCATATTCCCCTTGAGCTAAGGTCACACAGACCTCGCCCAATCACTCTGGTAAGTCTTCAAGGTAGACTCCCAAACCTTCACAGACTTCGTTCACCGGCAATCCACAATGTCTCTTGGATGCTCAGAACGCGACGCCTAACCGGATGGAGGATGCACAGTCCTCAAGTGTAATAAGTCTTCAGATCACACAGACAAGAAGACTTAAGTGATGCCTAATTCTCTTTGGCTCTGGATGGTTAGGGCTTTATCCTCGCAAGGAATTCTCTCTCAAAGGCTTCGAGGTGGGTTGCTCTCAAACGACAAAAGCCGTACTCTCAATCTGAGCAGCCAACCGTTTATGGTTGTAGGGGGTGGGCTATTTATAGCCACTTGGCAACCCGACCTGATTTGTCCGAAATGACCCTGGGTCACTAAGGAACTGACACGTGTTCCAACGGTCAGATTTCAAACTCACACGACAACTTTACTTGGGCTGTAAGCAAAGCTGACTTGTCCGACTCTGGATAAGATTCGCTCTCATAGTCTTCACTCGAAGACATAGGTTTTGGTTAGGCATCACTACAGTCATTCTGACTGGTTCTCTTGGACCCCACTTAACAGTACGGTGGTTCCTATGACTCAACACAAAAGAAAGAGAACTACGAAAGATCTAAGTCTTCGAGCTCCATAGGCTTTATGTGGTGTCTTCTCTTGTCATAGTCTTCAATGTGAATATCTTGATATACCACCTTTGACTTCAATGTCTTCATACATTTTTAGGGGTCATCTCTGGTAGGAAAACCGAATCAATGAGGGACTTCTACCTGTGTTATCCTGCAATTCTCACAAACACATTAGTCCCTCAACTAGGTTTGTTGTCAATACTCCAAAACCAACTAGGGGTGGCACTAGATGCACTTACAATTGTTAAATAATAATGGAAAGGTGTGTTAACTACAATATGCAGCAACCAAATGTAGTCATTCATAGTGGTATTGTTGAAACTGGTATTAATGAAATTGAACTGCACAGTTCATACTTGCACATATAGAACATCATATTGTGAATAACTGGAAACAAGGCATACTACGAACAACCAAAGATAGTATTTGAAACTGGACATATGCTAACTACAAACAACCACACAATCAAAAAACTTTAAAAGAGGCATATGCTAGCTATAACAGGCTTACCAGCAAGAAAATATATGCATTCCTATTGGTATGTTTAAAAATGGACTGATGAAATGTACTACACAGTAAATAATTGCACATATAGAGCATCACATTGTGAACAACTGAAATAAACAAGGCATACTGCAAACAACCAGATATAGCAATTAAAACTGGACATATTCTCACTACACTACAAAATGGACTCGACAAAACAAATCATGGGTTTCACCCTGTGAAGAGGCACGGCAAAACAAATTATGGGTTTCCTCACTTATCACAGATGGGCTTGTTCTCGTGGGAAGAGCATGGACCTTGGATGCGCTCCATGTTGTCGCAGATGGGCTCCTTCGCCTTGGAAGAGCACGACTGTAGGGTGCCCTCCCTGATGTCGCAGACGAGCACTTTCCCTTTGGAAGAGAAGATGGGCTCTTTCCCCTTGGAAGAGACGGAGAGGGTGCCCTCCTCGTGGTCGTCGTCGATGAGGTCTGACTTGGAAGATGTGGATCCCAAGCCAGCGTTGCAGAACGTGTCCTTCAGAAATGACAAAAGGGGCTCGATGGTGATGTAGGATGGGAAATTGTTGACAGCGAGCTAGAGGAGATCAGCGGCGGGGCCATGGATGAGATCAACGGTGGTTGAACCCGAGGGGTTGGGGTGGGCCACTTAACCTGTCACATAGCCCGCCTCAGGCCGTCGCTCTCGATGACCTCGATGTCATAGTCGGCGGCCGAGACATGCCCGCATACTCTAGCTCACTGCTTGTGTGCCTGCCGCAAGTAATGGTCGCCAGCTTCCTCCGCGACGTCGGGCGAAGAGACCGCGATACACCTCTTTTGGGCCAGTCGCTCGTCGATCTCCACGGGAAGCGTAGCCGGGCTTAGGCTGCGGCACTCTGGAGTGGGGGATGGGGATCTGTGGGGAACGAGGCATTTGGCAGGCATCATCTAAGAAACTCTGGGCGGCCTGGGTATGGAGATCGGTGGGTAAGCTGCATGGGCAAACCGGCATATGTTGACAATGGAGGCCTTGCGGCGGCGGTGATGGTGGCGGCGGGGACCTTGCTAGGGTTTCAAGCAAGGGAGGGTGTGTGTGTGTGTGCGTGTGTGCACGCCCGAGGAGGTTTTGGTGTGTGTGTGTGTGTGGAGGGGGGGTGTTGGAGGAAATGATGCGGGTACTGAAAGTTTTACTATGCAGGAGTCAAACACAGGAGTGAAATGCCAGGGCTATTGAAAATGTTGATGATAGTGCATCACACACAGTCCAGAGATAACAACCGTGTGTTATGAAACAGAAAAACCCTCGAGGCGGGCAAATATTTTCTAGGGATGCAGGCGGGATTGGGAACAAGAAACATCGCACACGGTCTGGAGATAACAACCGTGTGTTATGAAACAGAAAAACCCTTGAGGCGGGCAGATATTTTTGAGAGGGGAGCCTCGTGGAGCCCAATGTAGTGTGAAGATGTGTGCGTGATAGGGGCACCATCATCCGACTTGTCTAATGTTCATAAATTTGGCGAAAAATGATGTGGGAGAGTGTCAGAACACGAACACACTTGCATGTGGACCAAATTTATGTATGAAAAGGGTGGTTTGATTTTCAAATACCAAATGCAACTTCGATGTGGCACCTATCTCGCAAAGCGCACGGTATTGCTTGCCCCCACCCCCTCGTGTCGGCATGAAGGGAATCCTAATCTATGAATGCATTGCCCCTCCCTCCCAACCGAGGTTCACCTAGCAAAGTGCGAAGTAGCTAGCATCCCCCTCCCTCGTGTCGGCACGAAGGGAATCCTAAGCTATGAATGCATGCCCCCCCAACTGAGGTTCACCTAGAAAAGTGTGAAGTAGCTAGCAGCCCCCTCCCTCGTGTCGGCACAAAGGGAATCCTAAGCTATGAATGCATGCCCCCCAACCGAGGTTCACCTAGCAAAGTGCAAAGTAGCTAGCAGCCCCCCTCCCTCGTGTCGGCATGAAGGGAATCCTAAGCTATAAATGCATGCGCCCCAACCGAGGTTCACCTAGCAAAGTGTGAAGTAGCTAGCAGCCCCCCTCGTGTCGCCACGAAGGGAATCCTAAGCTATGAATGCATTCCCCCCAACCGAGGTTCACCTATAAAAGTGCAAAGTAGCACCCCCCCACACACACACTTTCAGTCGGCGGGCCAAAGAGGCATATCTCACCAAGATGGATCGTAAAACGGACCAAGAGTAATCCACCTTGGTCCTACAACCTCTCTCTTGTTGTTGGTCAAAGTGATGGCCGTCCATGCGACCCCGGAGATGGGCTAGCTCGCCAATAATCACGCAAGTAGCTAGTCCACGAAGACAACCACTGCATGCATGTGGCCCAAACATATGTATGGAGAGGTGTGTTTTTGAGTAACAATGCAAGAACTTTGATGTGGCACCATGATTTTGAACTAGAAATCCCCACACTGAGTGAGGGTTAGGTTGACGATGCATATGTATGTTACACCACACTTCAAGCCAACGACGGGGATTCATGCATGCGTGCGTGCATAGTATATGCGTTCAAACTTAAGGTCTGAATCTCACCATGACCTATACTATGATAACATGAACAAAATGAAGAATCCGCCATGGTAACCTATCTTGTTGTTGGTCAAGGTGATCATGGATGTCCATGCGGGCCCATGAATATATAGGCTTGTCGCCGATAACCACGCGAGGGAGTGTACCATTCGAAGGCAACCACTACATGCATATGTATGGAGGTGATGCGTGCATGCATGTTTGAATACCATTTCACAACATTGATGTGGCGCGTGCGTCAAAAATCGTACACTAGCTCCCCACACAGCGAGATCAGTTCATGACGTGTCATTGTACTAGCCACTTTGACTTGATGGGAGGGATTCATGCGTACACATGCATGTGTGTGTGCTCAAACTGTATCTTGCATGTCATCCCAGAGCATGACCTATGTATATACCGTATTACAAGCAAAAATAATAATCCCCTCCTAAGTCAAATTAACTTCTCTTGTTATCAGGCAAAAAGTAGTGATGGACCAAGCGGGCCCACATATGGAAAGCATCAATATCGCTGATAATAGCTTAAGTGGGTGCGAGAGGACAACCACCATTGCTTTGCATGTGGGCCAAACATATATATATGTTGAATACCCAAAATGCACAATTTTGATGTGCCACATGCCTCAAAAATCGTAAACCATGCACCCACACAGAGCGAGGTTAATGAAGCGTATTACATATGATGGGCCCCTTCCCCCCTCTTCACCGCATACTATATGCTCCTACCGTAATACGTACAACCCAAAAGAATCCTCATCGATGGTGAAATTAATTAACCTCTCCCGATGTAGGTCAAAGTGATGCATGCATGCATCGACGATGGCCTCATGGGCCCACAGATGGAAGCGTCACACGTGAGTGTCCTAGCTAGGATAACCACCGCGTGCATGCATGTGGCCCAAAGAGGTGTTGTGTGATGTTCGAATAGCCAATTTCACAATTTTGATGTGGCACGTGCCTCGGAAACCAAAAAGTCCCGACACTGAGTGAGGTGTACTTGTTCACGGATGCGTACGTATAGTATATATGCTAGTCCCCTCCCACCTCTTCGACGTGTACTATATACCACCATAACACAAACAAAAAAGATTATACCTTGCTAGTCAAATTAACCTCAGTGCCGACTGTTCGTCAAAGTGATGGACGAATACCTTGCGGGCCCACAGAAAGCGTCACAGGCGAGTATCGAGTGTCGTGTAGGACAACCATTGACTACATGTGGCCAAAACATGTATGTATGAAAGGATCGTGTAATGTTTTAAATAACAATTTCATGACTCTGATGTGGCACCAGCCTGCCTAACAAAATGACCAACCCACACGGTGGCTCACAACTTTTAGTGTACAACGAGCCACCCACCACCCCCAGACGCACCCACCCACACACACACCGTGAATCCACCGCAACTACGATGCATGTTAAATTAATTATCCCGCGGTGAACATATGTTACCAAAGGAGGGACATTTTAATTTTGAAAAAATCACAGAGATCATTAAGACGTTTTAGTACATTAATTGATTGATTTTCTATGGGTATAATGTGCAAAATCAAATTTGAGCTACGTGCACACGTGACAGTGCACCTAAATGGATTGCAAAAACACATGTGTCTCACTGGGTGCATGTTTACTCCCTGTGCAACAAATTTCAAACATTGAGAATCTTGAATTTTAAATTCTAGTACATCCAAAACTTATTTGAAGTTCATGAAACTTATCATGTTGTCATATGGACACCAATACAAAGTGGCATTGTACTTTTTTTGTCAAATTTGAGACCAGTTTTGATGTAATCTTTATCTAATTACAAATGGGAGATTATTAATAATTGGGAACCAATATCCCAAACGGATTATTTATTCAAACCGTGAGCATTAGAGAAACAGTGGATACGTGTCGTGCTTCAGTTAAGAAATAAAGTGGCAACATTAATCATCCAAATAGAAAAACAATATATGTGCCGCCGCGCGACCCGTGTGCCGTGCGAGCAGGCGTGAGTTGACGGGATGCATGCGAGCAGTCCGCCGCGCAAGCAGACGGGGAGGCGTGCGTGCAGGTGTGTGAATTGATGGAGGCGTGCTCACTATGTAGTGTCCTCGGGAGGTGTGCGAGTAGCTGTGTGATACTTTGGTAGGCATGCCAGTAGTCTGGTGCGCAGGCTCACCAGGGAGGCGAGCCATCGGTTTGACCGCCGCCCCCTCTCTCCCACAATTCCCACTACTCAATATTAATGGTGCGCTCGAGCGGCCGCACCCCCCATCGTCGCCACACACACATAATACTCTCTCTCCGCTTGCATCCTCGACGCTGCTCTCAGTCCTCAAAGCCGTCAGTGTATGAGGATGCCACCGAAGCGCCCCATCGGAGGGAGTGGCGACGCTGGGGGTGCTAAAGCACTGGAGCACGGCGTGGAGATGGAGACAGAGGTTGCCGTCACTGTCGGCGAGCTATCGCTGCACCTTGACGTCGTCGACGACGTCGAGCTTCCACAACCGGAGGCGGAGTTCCACACCGACTCTGGTGACGACCCCGGCGATGACTCCGACGACCACTCCGACGATGATGGACAGCTGGTTAGTCATCTATACCCATTTATGTGTCAAATAGATCAGAGGGTTTCTCTGGTTACTCCTGCCTCCCCCTTTTGGGAATAGAAATCCTATGGTTATGTTCTCCCAATCCATGAAATCTGAGTAAGTTTCGTTAGATCCGTGTAGTGTATTGATTGTTTGAATGGTACAAGTGATAAGGGATTAGTTGTTTCATCTTGTGCAAATGATTTATACTAGTAATCCGACTAGGGTTAGTGTTCATGCTAACAATTCCTAGCCAGGACTTGACAATTGATTTTTAATGACCTACATATGTTTGTGCCATTATTTTCTTCAAGATTGGTATGTACGTAGACGACTGTGCTTAAATTCGAACCATAATCTCTGGATATGTATAAATAAATAGCCATAAATTCCTAATCCTACTTTATGGCTTGTGATAATTGATTTGATGCCAAATTTGTTTTACTATTTGTATAGGTGCTGTCTAACGATGTGGACAGTGAGGATGAAGATGGCCAGAGGAGGTACAAGAGGCAAATCCTGACGGAGCTTTATGCGGGAATGCATAACAGGCGTATTAGGACCTGGAAGGGCGGCTATTGATGCCCATTTTGCAACCACAAGCTTCACGATGCGTATCTAAGTGTTCTGGCGCATGCAAGAGGACAGGCTGTTGGCTCCTTCAAGCAGAAGTATTCTCGTAGGGTGGTGCACGGCGCGTACGCCGAGTACCTGGAGAAGCTTCAGGATCGTGCCGGCATGTGAGATGAGATGTGGGATGGATCGAACTATGTACGCTTGAGTATGCTTAATGACAGTTGAACTATGTATTTATGGTTGAACTATGCTTATGAACGTGTATGCTTATTATGTATGTCTGAGTATGTTTAATCTATATTTACTTATGTCTAACCGTGGGAAATGGATGCAACCAGTTCGGTTGATGGAATCTACCTCCGTCTTGGTTTATTGGTCCCCTTTGTTATTTGTGTTAAATTTTGACCAAAGGTTTAATTGACAAAATGTTAGTGCAGGTCAGCAAAAATTATATCGTTGGATGGGTATTTGAGCATAGTGTTCAATGATATAATTTTTGGTGATAAACATTTCTTAGTTAAATATTTGGTCAAAATTTGGTAAAAATTACAAAGGGGGACCAATAAACCAGGACGGAGGTAGTACGCCAATCACACACGGTTCCCAAATTTGGAACCGTGTTCAATGACTTTCATTTTGCCTGTTGCGTCAATCACACACGGTTTTCTCTAGCAAACCGTCGCCTCCAAAATTCTTTGTGGGACAAAAAACCCTCACCACCTAATTCAAAAAATAAAAAAGAAAACCCTCACCATCCCCACGTCACAAAAACCCTCACACCGCCCGCCACCCCCTCCGGTCCCCATTCACACCTGCACAAGCTCCTCCGCGTCTATGCCATGGCACCGCGTATCGCGGCAGTAAACACATAGCTCGCCGCCTGCCGCCGCCAGGCTGCCGGCAAAGCCCACCACATTTCGCCACTTCTGCTTGCCGCTGCCTATCGCCATCGACTTTCTCGACGCTGCTCGCGGTCGACCCAGCTCCGCTCAGTTGGGGAATCTTCCGTACTGAAGGTTCTTTCTCATGGACGACAAGGTAACTAATTTAATGAGATATTATCTCATCTCTCATCCCAGTTCATCCGCCTCCTTTAATCACCCGGCGGAAATCGCCAGGAATTCATTTTTATTCGAGCTGATTTGAGGGTTTTCTTTCATTCATAGAATGTACAGTGCACCGACACATCAGTACTTTGCGACCTCCGCCAGAGATTCCATCTCACCGTACCATATCACTTGAGGGGGCGCGCGTTATGTTCAATCTCACCCTAAATCGGTTGGCATGGCCTACTTTCCTGAACATATTCTAAATATTGCTACATTTGGATAAAAGGTGCCACATGCACCATATACGTCAAAGGTGATTTTCCCCTCTTCTTTCTATATTAGGCAAATTAATGATGTATTGTTCTTTCGATTACTCTCATATTTCCATGACATCATGTTTACCCTATCTGTTTAATTATAGATTTTTGTCCTTCGATTTCAACTGCTGTATAGTTCTTTCAATTTGGGCCCATATTTGCATGTTACCATATTTTCTTTAACAATCCTACCATTTTCTATAGCGCATCCCTTGCTATGCAACAGATTATGTAGTGCACAATCTTTCCCTTTACATAGATCAAGACTGCACAGATGTCATACTGCACACAAACCATGGATTTACAATCGTTGCTACTGTAAGACTTGATGAACGTGGTGACTCCTATTTTGGCACTAGCTTTTGGAAAGAAATGTCTAAGTTTTATGTACTGAAAGCTGGCAATAAAATTGCACTACACATAAACGGGCCTGGTCATGAGATATATGATAACTTCCCTGACAAAATCATCCGTCCAGACTTTGTTCGAAGTAAGTTTTCTTTTCAACTATCTGCATGTTGACTTACCCAACAATGTTAAATGAATTGTGTATTATTTAAGAAACCAATTGTTATTCCCTTTTCTTACTATATTCCTACCTAATAACTTCTAGTTACCAATACACTTTTCTATTGCCCTGTTTTAACTAAATATTCCCTGTACTCCCATTTCTACCAGAAAGCGCCACTGACAAGGAGACTCCAGAGGTGGAGAACAGGGCGAGCAAGAACCGCAAGCGACTCCAGCAGGCCTAGACTTCATCAGCAGCCTCCCCGATGATATGTTCACAGTCATCATCTCCCTTCTCCCAATCAAATATGGGGCACGGACAACCATCCTTTCCCGGCGGTGGCGCCCCCTATGGAACTCCATCCCTCTCGACCTCATCGACACCCACGAGCTCTGCCATGGCTATCGCAAAAGCTTGGATGTGTTTTCCAAGATCCTCGGCAGTCACCTTGGCCCAACCAACGGTCTTAGAATGGACAAGTTCAGTTCCAACAGCAAGGACTGAGCCAAGCTTGACGACTGGTTCCGATCCTCCGCCCTAGATGAGCTCGAGGAGCTCACATTTGATGATGGTCATATGCGGTCACTGCCAACATCCGCACTCCGCCTCGCGCCCACGCCGCGCGTCGCCAAGTTCAGGAACTACCATCCCCCTCTGATACGTCCATTTTGAATCATGTTTCCTTGCTGTTATTGATAATGTTTTTATCCATAATAATGCTTTTTGGAGTAATTCTAATGCCCTTTCTCTCATAATTTACAAGGAACACACCAAGAGGGAGAATTCCGGCAGTTGGAAATCTGGACCTGGAAAAGCTACATCAGGCCACCTATTGTACACAACTCCAAATGAGCTAAAACTTTACAGAGAACTTTTATGAATTATTTGAGGAATTTTGGAGCCAATAAACACCAGAGGGGGCCACCAGGTGGGCACAACCCACCTGGGCGCGCTAGCCCCCCCCCCCTAGCGCGCCCTGGTGGGTTGTGGCCTCCTCGGCCCACCTCCGGTGCCTATCTTTTGGTATATACATGGTTTTGACCTAGAAAAAATAAGGAGAGGACTTTCGGGATGAAGCGCCGCCGCCTCGAGGAGGAACCTGGGCAGGAGCACTTTTGCCCTCCGGCAGAGCGATTCTGCCGAGGGATCTTCCCTCCCGGAGGGGGAAATCATCGTCATCATCATCACCAATAACTCTCCCATCTTGGGGAGGGCAATCTCCATCAACATCTTCACCAGCACCATCTCATATCAAACCCTAGTTCATCTCTTATGTTCAATCTTGTTACCGAAACTATAGAATGTTGCTAGGGTTTGACTAGTAGTGTTGATTGCATCTTGTAGTTGATTACTATATGGTTTATTTGGTGGAATATTATATGTTCAGATCCATTACGAATATTAAAACCCCTCTGATCATGAGCATGTTTGTTTTTTGTGAGAAGTTACCTTTGTTCTTGAGGTCACGGGATAAATCATGTTGCAAGTAATCATGTGAATTTGATATGTGTGTTCAATATTTTGATAGTATGTATGTTGTGATTACCTTAGTGGTGTCATGTGAACGTCGACTACATGACACTTCACCATATTTGGGCCTAAGGGAATGCATTGTGGAGTAGTCAATAGATGGTGGGCTGCGAGAGTGACAGAAACTTAAACCCCAGTTTATGCACTACTTTGTAAGGGACCGATTGGATCCTATAGTTTAATGCTATGGTTAGAATTTATTCTTAGTACTTTTCTCGTAGTTGCGGATGCTTGTGGGAGGGTTAATCATAAGTAGGAGGTTTGTTCAAGTAAGAACAACACCTAAGCACCGGTCCACCCACATATCAAATTATCAAAGTAGCGAACACAAATCAAACCAATATGATTAAAGTGACTAGATGAAATTCCCATGTACCCTCAAGAATGCTTTGCTCATTATAAGAAACCGTTTTGGCCTGTCCTTTTCCTCAAAAGGATTGGGCTACCTTGCTGCATACTTGTTACTATTATCGTTACATGCTCGTTACAAACTATCTTGCTATCAAACTACTCGCTACTTACAATTTCAGCACTTGCAGACACTACCTTACTGAAAACTACTTGTCATTTCCTTCTGCTCCTCATTGGGTTCGACACTCTTACTTATCGAAAAGAGCTACAATTGATCCCCTATACTTGTGGGTCATCACCCCCCCCTTAATGCCGCACCCGCTCTTATTCTACAACGACTGAAGCACATCGAGCTCGTCGATGTCTGCCTCTCAAATGGTGACATGGAGCGCCTGCTCCATGGTTGTACTGCACTCGAGTACCTTTGTCTTCAGGCGATCAATGGGTTGAGTACCTTCCACATCACCTCCATAACTCTCTGGACTATTTATGTGTGTTGCTGGTGCGGCGGGAAGACATCACAAGATGTGTACTACGGTATGGTCATCGAGGACACACCTGCATTTGAGAGATTACTTGTAGTTGATCAAGAAGGTCCAACAAGAATCAATGTCATTTCTATGCCGAAATTGACAATGGTGGGCTACACCCTCCACATAATAAAGGTTGCTATCATAAGGGGCAATATAACGTGACATTCTTTTGCACTAAGGGGTTGAGCATACAAACAAATAACCGCATGGCAACCTCTGCTTCCCTCTGCGAAGGGCCTATCTTTTACATTTTAGTATTTACTTTTATGCCAAGAGTCAAAGTTTTCTCTTTTGGCAAGCATCATGTGGTGAGGAAAGATCTAGGAACATATATCCAGTTGGATATGGGTAGCATGAGCTATTATTGTTGACATCTCCCTTGAGGTGAATACGTTGGGTGGCAAAACAATAAGCCCCTATTATTCTATGTGTCCGGTTAAAATGTTTTCCTCATGTGTATGCGGTGAGTATTAGCAATCATAGAAGACTATATGATGGTTGAGTATGTGGAGCTCTTACTTAGACTCTGTTTAATAAGTTGAATTACAATTGCTTGGTGACTGAGAACATAGGTTGTTGAGTTTCAAGAGAATTCATTGTTTGAACCTTAACATGTGAATTGGTTGCTACTTTAACACGAAAAGTTTTATGAGAAAGAATTGTTGTTATGATGCTAGTAAAAGTGATTGAAACTACCATTGATCAATGTACACTTTGCTAGCATTCACACTTCATAAATTATTTCTTTTATCATTTACCTACTCGAGGATGAGTAGGAATTAAGATTGGGGATGCTGATACGTCTCCAACGTATCTATAATTTATGAAGTATTCATGCCGTTATATTATCATTCTTGGATGTTTTAAAATCATTTTATAGCAAATTTATATCATTTTTTGGGATTAAGTTATTGACCTAGTGCCCAGTGCCTGTTGCTGTTTTTTGCTTGTTTTTTACATCGCAGGAAATGAATATCAAACGGAGTCCAAACACCGTGAAACTTTTTGGAGATTTTTTATGGACCAAAACACACAGGATGGGCCAGAGCAGCACCTGGGGGGGGGTGCCTCGAGGGGGGCACAACCCACCTCGGTGACCTCCTGCACCCCCTCTTTGCCCTATAAAATCCCAAATATTCCAAAAACCCTCAGGGTTAACATAGATCAGAAGTTCCGCCACCGCAAGGCTCTGTAGCCACCGAAAACAAATCTAGACCCTGTTTCGGCACCGTGTCGGAGGGGGAATCATCACCGGTGGCCATCGTCATCATCCCGACGACCACCACGATGAGGAGGGAGTAGTCCACCCTCGGGGCTGAGGGTTTGTACCAGTATCTATGTGTTTAATCTCTCTCTATCTCTCTCGTGTTCTTAAGATATCACGATCTTGATGTATCACGGGCTTTGTTAATATAGTCGGATCATATGGTGTTTTCCCCTCTCTATCTTGTTGTGATGAATTGAGTGTTTCCCTTTGAGATTTCTTTGTTATCGGATTGAATACTTTTATGGATTTGAGAGTACTTGATATATGTCTTGCAATTGAATACTCGTGGTGACAATGGCGTATCATATTGATTCACTTGATATATGTTTTGGCACTCAACTCATAGATTCCCGAGGTGACATTGGGGTAATCTATGCATAGGGGTTGACGCACGTTCTTGTCTTTGTTTCTCCAGTAGAAATCTTGGGGCACTCTTTGAAGTTCTTTATGTTGGATTGAATATTATTAATCTCAATCTGCTTTGGTGTTATTTTAGTATGAACTCTTGGCTAGATCGATCAGAAAGAATAGCTTCATGTTATTTCAGTAAAAACTCTAGGATGGATTGATCGGAAAGAATAGCTTTGAGGTGGTTTCGTACCCTACAAACAATTCCGTCTTATGTTCTCCGCTAGATAGGAACTTTGGAGTGATTCTTCGTTGCACACTGAGGAACGGTTATATGATCCAATTATATTAGCGCTGTTGAGAGATTGCACTAGTGAAAGTACGGACCCTAGGCCTTGTATTTAAGAATTGTAATACCGTTTTGTGCCCGTTTACTATTTGCTACCTTGCTGTTTTTATTTATTCATATTATAAAAATATATTTCTACCATCCATATTACACTTTTATCACCATCTCTTTGCTGAACTAGTGCACCTATACAAATTTTCATTGTATTGGGTGTGTTGGGGACACAAGAGACTTCTTGTATTTGATTGGCGGGTTGTTTGAGAGAGACCATCTTCATCCTACACCTCTCACGAATTGATAAACCTTAGGTCATCCACTTGAGGGAAAATTGCTACTTTCCTACAAAACTCTGCGCTTGGAAGCCCAACACGTGTCTACAAGAATAAAGTTGCATAGTAGACATCACCCCCTCTGAATAGTTATCTTCCTCTGGAATACAATCTGGAATGAGGGAGGGGGCCCCACTTCGCCCACCATGGAGCGGCGTCTGCATGACATTATATTCCCACATAACGATCATCTCTTTTCTCTACATGTTCAGTATGATTGTGTACAATAACTGACATGCATAATAAAAAACATAGTTAGATTATGTAAGGCCTAAGGGGTGCATGCAGAAATCAAGACTAATGGTAGAAAACGAGTGGATAGATCCAAAACTAATGATAGCAGGTAGATTATAGCTTCAGTTTAAAAAGATAGACGATGGATCATCTACTGTTTGTTGCCCACCCAACATGAACCACATAGAAGACCCCAGATGAACCATTAGTAGACATATACTATTTGTTGCTGCCTCAATATGTGCCCCACAGGTATTTTAAAACTCAAGTTTGAACATTAGTTTGGACCTGACTCGGAGTCTAAGAGGTGAACAGGACGATAAAGTAGCAGGTAATAATAATCGATGTATAACATAAGCAGACACGAAAGAGTGCGACCTCTCTTCCGAAACTGTGTAGTCCTTAGGTTCATCTGCTCAGTCGATGATGGTAATGCAGTCGGTGTGGCTGCCGACAATGGGGAGATGATCTGAGGCGGCAAAGGAAAGTCTACAGGGGGAATCTCTGTTGTAGTGAATGCTTCCTTCGATGGTGCACCTCAGGTGGTGTGGATGACGGCATGGAAGGAGCAGGACATAACACACATAGTTTTCTTTGACACTATCTGAAAATGAAGTAAATCTGTAAGGGCTCCTTAGAATTGGAGGATTTTATAAATGCAGGGATAGGAAAAACACAGGAATAGGGTAGGAATGCATGTGCAAAACATTTACAAACACAGGATTTTTGTCAACCTCGGTGTTTGGTTCACATGAATTGGAAGAACACGGGAATGGAGAAACATGGTCAAATTAAAGTCAAACCATGTGAAAATGAAAAAAATAAGAATCTTATTATGCCAGTAATTGTAGCGACCAGACCTCAAACAGTCTGATCTCTGTGCTCCGGTGTCATCCCTGGATCAGTAATGCTTACACCACACAGTACTCGGAGGATTTATAGCAGAGTAGCAATCACACACATATTACATCGAGTGTCTCAAAAGAGAACTTATTACAATAAATATGGCTTAAGGCCATCTAGTGACGATAACAGTGGAAGGCTTGGAAGATAAGTGAGTCCATCAACTCCAACGGCATCACTGAGTATAGAACCACGACCTAAAACTCCTTAATCGTCATCTGAAAAGTCTGCAACATTAACGTTGCAGCCCGAAACGGGTCAGCACGTGGAATATGCTGGCAAGGTAACACATAGAGAATAATGGAATGCAACAGCTATACTATATGCATATTTGGCTGGTGGAAAGCTCTACGGTTACAGTTTTTGCGTAAAGCCAATTTTTCCCTACTTCAAAGGAATAGAATTGATTACTATCATGGTGGTTGTTAAACATTGAGAATGGTTGACAGCATTCTCAATCCCAATTAAGTAACATCATTAAAACCCATCAAAATAATTTAGAGTAACATGTTGAGATTCACATGATAATCCAGGTACTAGATACTCAAGATGTCCATAACCGGGGACATGGCTAACCATGATTCCTTTATTAAACTCTGCAGAGGTTTGCGCACTTTTCCCCACAAGACTCGATCGCCTCCATTTGTTTTCTCGCACTACATGGTGTTTGAGAAGATGGATGACCGAGACATAGTCTTTCAGAAGCACTAGCACCTTACGATCGGGTAGACCGTACCACCTACATCCCCTACATCTGCTAGTCTACCACTGTAAGAGTTCGCACAACTTAGTCAACTATGCCAGAGCCCATAATGGCTTGTGGCTGCACACGGAAGTTTCTAGTATGAATAATCTCATGATCCCTTTGAGCCTGGGTGGCGGTCCAAAGAAAACAGGCAAGTCCTGGAAACCCCAGGTGCCTCAATCCACCCAGATGTGTGTTAGGTTGCCACCTTAGATAAACCCTTAATTAACAATCTCACATCTGTCATGGATATCACTCACCCAATCCATGTCTACTAGCATAGGATGGCATAATAAGCAAACGTAGAAGTAACTCCCAAAGGTTTGATAATAAACAGGTAATAGGTACTACCTCATCTACTTCCCATCCCACAGTTTAATTAGATCCTAATCATGCAATGTGTGAGGATTGATCTAATGCAATAAAACTAGGTTGTAGAAAAAGGTATGATCAAAGTGTTACTTGCCTTGCTGATGATCCGCGTAACCTAGAGATTCAACGTAACAGGCGGCGCACTCCGGGTATTCTATCGCAGACAAACAACAAGCATACAATAAGTACTCATCTAATGCAAAGGTAAAATTCAAATAGAAGATCTAACCAGAAAGTTCAACTTAAGAACCCTGGTTGGCAAAAAGAATCAAATCGAACAAAGCAAAAGAAATCAAACGGCGAAAGAAAACAACTTCGTTCTAGTAATCTGGATCTAGGGAAAATTTTACAGTAACAAAAACTTGTTTAAGTTGATTATTCGGAAAGAGGGTTTCGAGACGAAACTCCAGGCGCTTGAATCTCCTGATTCCGATAAACGAGCGAAAAGTTATACTAAAACGAAAATCGGATCAGAAATCGCGATCAAAAAATAACCGCGGAAAATCCGACGAAAAAGACAAACGATGAACAGAATTTTAAAAAAAACTGCACGGAAAACGAGGCGGCGGCAAACCTCAAAAGGCGCGCGGCTCCGGCGGTGGCGGCGGCGGCTAGCTAGGGTTTGGGGCTGGTGGCTGGGCTCCTCCTCTCGGGCTTCGGCGCCTTATAAAGGCCCCCCGGCCAGCGGTGTCCTGGCCGGTTACGGCCCGTAGTCGGTTACGCGTTTTTTTTAAATCCGCTCGGAAGAAAAATAAAAAGAAATACTAAACAGACTCCAAAAATCACAAAATAAATTTTGCCGGGTTCCTAAAATCAAGCCCGATAAAGTGAACATTTATCTGGGCCCAAACTACAACTTTGAAAAACGCGCATTTTTCCTAAATTCAAATAAAAATACCGAAAAACTCCGAAATAAAACTTATTTGATTTTTTTATTAAATCCCCAATATTTCTATATTTTGGGAAAGTCATTTTATTCCCTCTCTCATATTTTTGTAATAGAAATAATTGATGATAAAATAAATAAAATCAAATGATCCTGTTTACATAATTTGAGAGAACTCAAATATGTAAATAACGAAATCCCCAACTCTCTTCGTGGGTCCTTGAGTTTCTTAGGATTTTCTAGGATCAGAACCAAAAGCAAAATAAAAGATGATATGCATGATGACCTAATGTATAACATTCCAAATTGAAAATTTGGGATGTTACAAACCTACCCCCCTTAAGATGAATCTCGCCCTCGAGATTCGGGTTGGCTAGAAAATAGGTGAGGGTGGTCTTTGAGCAAATCTTCCTCTCGCTCCCAGGTGGCTTCATCCTCCGTGTGGTGCCTCCACTGAACTTTGCAAAACTTGATAACCTTGCTACGAGTAACTCGACTGGCAAACTCGAGGATCTTGACTGGTTTCTCCTCATAGGTCAAATTGTCATCTAACTGAATTGCTTCTAATGGTACTGTGTCTCCCAAAGGTATGTCAGTCATCTCCGCGTGACACTTCTTCAACTGAGAAACGTGGAACACATCATGCACTCCTGCCAATCCTTCTGGCAATTCCAACCTGTAGGCCACTTCTCCCATACGCTCCAAAACTCGATATGGTCCTACAAATCGCAGTGCTAACTTCCCCTTAACTCCAAAGCGCTTGATCCCTCGAAGTGGGGATACTCGAAGATAAACTCTGTCTCCAACTTCGTAAACTGTCTCCTTGCGTTTAGAATCTGCGTAGCTCTTCTGTCTGGACTGGGCTACCTTGAGCCTATCGCGTATCAACTTCACCTTCTGTTCAGACTCTTTAATCAAATCTGGTCCAAACAACTGGCGGTCTCCAACTTTGTCCCATGACAACGGTGTCCTGCACCTCCTTCCGTACAAAGCTTTAAAAGGTGCCATCTTCAAACTGGTCTAATAGCTATTATTGTAAGAGAACTCTACATATGGCAAATTATCGTCCCAACTAGATCCATAATCTAGCGCACAAGCTCTCAGCATATCCTCCAAAATCTGATTGACTCTCTCAGTCTGTCCATCTGTCTGCGGGTGAAAAGCTGTACTAAACTCTAGCCTAGTACCTAAAGTCTCATGCAACTGCTTCCAGAACTTTGAGGTAAACTGGGTTCCTCTATCTGATACAATACTCCTCGGAACTCCATGCAAACATACGATCCTGGTCATGTATATCTTTGCCAACTTAGCACTGGTGTAAGTGGTCTTTACTGGGATGAAATGAGCTACCTTCGTCAATCGATCGACTACAACCCAAATCGAGTCATAGCCTGAACGAGTCCTTGGCAATCCCGTGATAAAATCCATGCCTAGCTTATCCCACTTCCATCCGGGTATCGGCAATGGTTGCAACAATCCTGCTAGCTTCTGATGCTCTGCCTTTACTCTCTGACATACATCACAAACTGCTACATACTCCGCAATATCCTTTTTCATTCTGGTCCACCAGAAAACATCCTTCAAATCCAAATACATCTTGGTATTTCCTGGGTGAATCGAATACGGTGAGTCATGTGCCTCTTGCAAAATCAACTTTCTGATCTCCGGGTCATTGGGCACGTAAACACGGTCTTCAAACCATAGGGTGTCGTGCTCATCCTCACGAAATCCTTTAGCTTTTCCTTTGCTCAGTTTCTCCTTTATGGCGGCAATCTCTTTGTTAGTTTTCTAAGCTTCTCTGATTCTATCCATCAGGGTTGACTGAATCTCTAGTGCTACTACATAGCCTCTCGGAACTATTTCCAAACATAGTTTACGAAGATTTCCTGCTAACTCCTTGGGTATTTCTCCCATCATTAGTGTATTGACATGGCTCTTGCGGCTTAATGCATCAGCTACTACATTAGCCTTCCTGGGATGATAATGCAATCTTATATCATAATCCTTGATAAGCTCCAACCATCTCCTTTGTCTGAGGTTCAACTCCTTCTGCGTGAAAATGTACTTCAAACTCTTGTGATCCGTGTACACCTCACAATGATTTCCAATGAGGAAATGTCTCCATGTCTTCAGTGCATACACTACGGCTGCTAACTCCCAATCATGCATAGCATAATTCAATTCGTGGGGCTTCAGTTGTCGTGAAGCATACGAAACAACTCTCCCTTCCTGCATAAGCACTGCTCCAAGTCCTCGACGTGAAGCGTCGCAATACACCTCATAATCCTTGGTTTGATCTGGCAAAATCAACACCGGTGAGGTAACCAAGCGTTTCTTCAACTCCTGGAAAGTGACCTCACACTCCTCAGTCTATTTGAACTTAGTATCCTTCTTCAGCAACTCCGTCATAGGCTTTGCAATCTTTGAGAAATTCTCAATAAATCTCCGGTAGTATCCTGCGAGTCCAAGAAAACTCCGGATCTCTCCAACTGTTGTTGGTGCTTCCCACTGGGTCACGGTTTCAACTTTAGCGGGATCTACTGCTATACCTTCTCCGGATATAACGTGTCCGAGGAATCCTACTTCCTTCAACCAAAACTCACATTTGCTAAATTTGGCGTATAGCTGATGTTCTCTGAGCTTTCCAAGTACCAAACGCAAATGCTCCTTATGCTCCTCTTCATTCTTCGAATAAACCAGGATATCCTCAATGAACACTACGACGAACTTATCCAAAAACTCCATAAACACTTTGTTCATCATGTTCATAAAATAGGCAGGCGCGTTAGTCAGTCCAAATGACATAACGGTATACTCATATAGTCCATATCTTGTGGTGAATGCTGTCTTAGGTATATCCTGTTCTCGAATCTTCAACTGGTGGTATCCAGATCGCAAGTCGATCTTGGAAAACACTTTAGCTCCTTGCAATCGATCAAACAGATCATTGATCATTGGTAGTGGGTACTTGTTCTTGATTGTTACTTCGTTCAATCCTCGATAGTCAACAACCATCCTTAACGATCCATCCTTCTTCTCCACTAAAAGTACTGGCGATCCCCAAGGCGAAGAACTTGGGCGAATATATCCCTTATCCAGTAACTCCTTAATCTGCTTCTTAATTTCCACCAAATCTTTTGCTGGCATCCTATATGGTCTCTTCGATATTGGCCCAGTGCCTGGCAATAGCTCAATCAAAAACTCAATGTCTCTATCCGGTGGCATGCCTGGCAACTCTTCGGGAAATACATCAGGAAAATCCTTTACCACTGGTACTTCCTCCTGCACAACTCCTGTTAGGCAATTCACTTGTGTCCTTTTTGGTACATGCTGGGATACATACTTGATCCTTCTCCCTTCTGGTGTGGTAAGCAAAATTGACTTACTAGCACACTCAATATTCCCTTTATACTTTGATAACCAATCCATGCCTAATATCACATCCAATCCTTGAGATTTCAATACTATTAGGTCTGAGGGAAAAACATAGTTACCAATCCTTAATGGTAACCGATCACACCATAAACTTGTCACATACTCTGCTCCTGGCGAGGTTACTAACATGGGTGACCTAAGGGCTTGGGTTGGTAGGTTATACTTATCCACAAATCCCCTTGAGATGTATGAATGCGATGCACCAGTATCAAAAAGAACGAGTGCAGTAAATGTCTTAACCAAAAACTTACCTATTACTGCATCGGGCTGAGCTTCAACCTCCTCCACGCTAACGTGATTCACCTGTCCCCTGTTGAAAGGGTTCGGCTTCTTCCCAGAACTTCCATTGCCGTTTTGGCCTTCAGGACATTCATTTGCAAAATGTCCTGGCTTCGAACACTTATAGCAAGTGACATGACTCAAGTCCTTCTTGGCTGGGGTTGATGGGGTGCTGCGGTTCTGTCCATTGCTTCCTCCATTCCCATTACCATTCTTGGTGCTATTGTGATTGTGCGAGCTACCTACTCCATGGGTATGCTGAAATTGTCCTCCCGGTCTAGGGGTAAAACAAGGCTTCTGCTGAGCTCCTGAATTATACTTTCCTTGTCCATACTTCCTCTTGCAGTTCTCAATTTGCTGCTGCTTCCCTTCAATCATAAGAGCACGATCTACCAACTCCTGGTAGTTGTTAAAGGTGGCTACCATCAACTGCATGCTCAATTCATCATTCAGTCCTTCCAGGAATTTCTCCTGCTTAGCTGCATCTGTAGCAACGTCATCTGGGGCATAACGTGCTAGCTTACTAAACTCCTCCACATACTGGCCAACTGTCCGTCCTCCTTGGCGCAAGTTACGAAACTCACGCTTCTTCATGGCCATTGCTCCTGCTGAAACATGAGCAGTACGAAATGCCTGCTGAAACTGGTCCCATGTGACAGTGTCGACTGGGAAATTGGCTGTGAAATTCTCCCACCAAGATGCTGCGGGTCCTTCTAACTGATGTGCGGCAAACTTAACCTTCTCCACATCTGTGCATCCTACGGTGGTCAACTCCCTAGATATCTTGCGGAGCCAATCATCTGCTACTATCGGCTCGGTGCTACTAGAAAACACCGGCAGATTCAGCCTAAGAAAACGGGCTAAGTGGTCAACAGGTGGTGGTGGTGGTGGTGGGTTGTTGTTGTGGTTCCCCTGATTCTGAACTAGCAACTGCATCAAGGTGTTCTGCTGCTGGATCAACTGGGTGAGCTCCGGCGGAAAGGCAAATCCGGGGTCACATCTCGGAGGCATCTGAGGGTTTAGAAAAGATGAGATATAAGAATAGAGGGGGTCTAAAGGGAAAACACTACCCATATGCACATGAGGCAAAAACACACAATTCACTTCAATCAATCAAACAAAGGCATACAATCGATCTAGCTATCGCAAAAGTGCTCGGACTACTATATTTACATGGTGGACTACTACTACTGATGAGGTGGTCTACTAGAAATATTCTACGGTTGTAGACTCAATGATGTCCGCTCCTGCTTCATCCACATAGTCATCATCACTACTATCTTGTTCCGAGTTGGTGCCGTCAATGATGATGTAGTCCTCCAGGATAATCTCCTTGGGTTCTTCGTCTTCATCTATTGGTGTTGGGCCTCCCATAAATATGCCAATCTTCTTGATCAGACCGTCATTCTTCTCCACCAGTACTTCAATTTCTTCTTCATAACCTTCACGTGTAGCCTTGAGTTCTTCCTCCAGTTCCTTGATTCTAGTCTTAGCCTTCTTCAGATCTATCATGTCGGCGCACATCTGATTCTCCTGTCGTCGAATATGCTGGTTTAACTCCTGGATAAAAGCTGCAATTGATCTATCTTTCCTGGTGCTGATCATCTCCCAGTGTTCATCTCGGCGTCCGCAAATCTGGTAGATAGTATCCTTGAGATCCTTTCGGTAGACTTCTCCAATGCGTCCCATGGTGATGTGAGCTGCCATACTCTTTCCTAGACTCCAAGTTGGTGCATCAAAAGAAAACTCTATGGGCTCAGTGACTGGCATGAACGTCCTTCCTGGAACTTGAACTTGAATCATCCAGCGCTCTTCTTCAGGTAAAGTGGCGTTGTAGGTTCCTGTGAAGCTTGGTACTCCTATGTTCAGGTATCTAGTGACTTCCTTCAAGTGGCGTCCAAAGGGTGTACCTTCATCCGGTTGTGTGAACTTGTTCCTTGCATCCGCCATCCTAAAGAGTAGAAAAGATGAGAAGTCAGAAGAGAAGAGAGTGATCTAGTGATCTAGGTCTTTGGCTTAGTGGTCGTGTCCTACAGTCAGCGTGTGCTCTGATACCATCTCTGTAGCGACCAGACCTCAAACAGTCTGATCTCTGTGCTCCGGTGTCATCCCTAGATCAGTAATGTTGACAACACACAATACTCGGAGGATTTATAGCAGAGTAGCAATCACACACTTATTACATCGAGTGTCTCAAAAGAGAACTTATTACAATAAATATGGCTTAAGGCCATCTAGTGACGATAACAGCGGAAGGCTTGGAAGATAAGTGAGTCCATAAATTCCAATGGCATCACTGAGTATAGAACCACGACCTAAAACTCCTTAATCATCGTCTGAAAAGTCTGCAACATTAACGTTGCAGCCCGAAACGGGTCAGCACGTGGAATATGCTGGCAAGGTAACACATAGAGAATAATGCAATGCAACAGCTATACTATATGCATATTTGGCTGGTGGAAAGCTCTACGGTTACAGTTTTTGCGTAAAGCCAATTTTTCCCTACTTCAAAGGAATAGAATTGATTACTATCATGGTGGTTGTTACACATTGAGAATGGTTGACAGCATTCTCAATCCCAATTAAGTAACATCATTAAAACCCATCAAAATAATTTAGAGTAACATGTTGAGATTCACATGATAATCCAGGTACTAGATACTCAAGATGTCCATAACCGGGGACACGGCTAACCATGATTCCTTTATTACACTCTACAGAGGTTTGCGCACTTTTCCCCACAAGACTCGATCGCCTCCATTTGTTTTCTCGCACTACATGGTGTTTGAGAAGATGGATGACCGAGACATAGTCTTTCAGAAGCGCTAGCACCTTACGATCAGGTAGACCGTACCACCTACATCCCCTACATCTGCTAGTCTACCACTGTAAGAGTTCGCACAACTTAGTCAACTATGCCAGAGCCCATAATGGCTTGTGGCTGCACACGGAAGTTTCTAGTATGAAAAATCTCATGATCCCTTTGAGCCTGGGTGGCGGTCCAAAGAAAACAGGCAAGTCCTGGAAACCCCAGGTGCCTCAATCCACCCAGATGTGTGTTAGGTTGCCACCTTAGATAAAACCTTAATTAACAATCTCACATCTGTCATGGATATCACACACCCAATCCACGTCTACTAGCATAGCGTGGCATAATAAGCAAACGTAGAAGTAACTCCCAAAGGTTAGATAATAAACAGGTAATAGGTACTACCTCATCTACTTCCCATCCCATAGTTTAATTAGATCCTAATCATGCAATGTGTGAGGATTGATCTAATGCAATAAAACTGGGTTGTAGAAAAAGGTATGATCAAAGTGTTACTTGCCTTGCTGATGATCCGCTTAACCTAGAGATTCAACGTAACAGGCAGCGCACTCCGGGTATTCTATCGCAGACAAACAACAAGCATACAATAAGTACTCATCTAATGCACAGGTAAAATTCAAATAGAAGATCTAACCAGAAATTTCAACTTAAGAACCCTGGTTGGCAAAAAGAATCAAATCGAACGAAGCAAAAGAAATCAAACGGTGAAAGAAAACAACTTCATTCTAGTAATCTGGATCTAGGGCAAATTTTACAGTAACAAAAACTTGTTTAAGTTGATTATTCGGAAAGAGGGTTTCGAGACGAAACTCCAGGCGCTTGAATCGCCTGATTCCGATAAACGAGCGAAAAGTGATATACTAAAACGAAAATCGGATCAGAAAATAACCGTGGAAAATCTGATGAAAAAGACAAACGACGAACAGAATATTTTAAAAAAAACTGCACGGAAAACGAGGCGGCGGCGAACCTCGAAAGGCGCGCGGCTCCGGCAGCGGCGGCGGCTAGCTAGGGTTTGGGGCTGGTGGCTGGGCTCCTCCTCTCGGGCTTCGGCGCCTTATAAAGGCCCCCCGGCCAGCGGTGTCCTGGCGCTTACGGCCCGTAGTCGGTTACACGTTTGTTTGTTTTTTTTAAATCCACTCGGAAGAAAAATAAAAAGAAATACTAAACAGACTCCAAAAATCACGAAATAAATTTTGCCGGGTTCCTAAAATCAAGCCCGATAAAGTGAACATTTATCTGGGCCCAAACTACAACATTGAAAAATGCGCATTTTTCCTAAATTCAAATAAAAATACCGAAAAACTCCGAAATAAAACTTATTTGATTTTTTTATTAAATCCTCAATATTTCTATATTTTGGGAAAGTCATTTTATTCCCTCTCTCATATTTTTGTAATAGAAATAATTGATGATAAAATAAATAAAATCAAATGATCCTGTTTACATAATTTGAGAGAACTCAAATATGTAAATAACGAAATCCCCAACTCTCTCCGTGGGTCCTTGAGTTGCTTAGGATTTTCTAGGATCAAAACCAAAAGCAAAATAAAATATGATATGCATGATGACCTAATGTATAACATTCCAAATTGAAAATTTGGGATGTTACAGTAATGCAATCAGTCCTGTTCTTCATGCATATTAATTTGAAAAGGACGTCCAAGTGGATATTAAAATCCCTACGTTTTTTTCTTTGAAAGAGACACCAAAGGAAAAATATTCTCCAGTTTTGCTTTGCTCCATTCCTTCTAACCAAATGCACGAATAGTAGTACCATAGTAAAGTTTCCAATTCCTATGTTTTCCTTCACATTTTCTTTGAACCAGTGGCGATTCTAGTAGGCAGTCTTCAACAGGCTGAAGCCTATCCTCGAAATATTTTGTGAGCTTAGATTTGGTCTACATTAGTATCATATAATGGCTATCTTTCTAAACTGCTTAAAATTGTGGTCCAAAAGAGCATTTAGTTTTCTCCCCGTTAACTTTGTGACCACGATTCATTTATTTCTAGATTTGCAACTGCTTTGAACCAAAGGATCCCTGAGGGATCGACATGAATGTAGAGTAACAAAGTTATGCGACGAGTGTACAACCTCTTTGGCATAGCCTTATCGACCTCAGCATCACTGGGTTTTACGTGGAGGATGGTGATGCTGGTGTGACTATCGGAGGTGGGGAAGAAGATCTGAGGCCTCTGGATATGGCGCCGAGGGTACTGCTATGCTGTGATGGACGGTCCCATCGTTGGAGCAGCTCTGGTGAGGTGCACGACGGAGAGGCCGAAGCAGGACAAGACAAATGACGTTAATCTAAAGTTGACTCTAATATCAACTACAATAGATGATGTAAAAATGTAGGATCTAAAGTATGTCTAGAGGGGGGATTAGACTACTTGACCAAATAAAAATCTAGCATTTTCCCAATTTTAGTTCTTGGCATATTTTAGCAACTATGGACAAGTAAAGCAATCTTAACACAATTCAAGCAAGCATGCAAAGAGTATATGAGCAGCGGAAAGTAAAGCATGTAACTTGCAAGAATGTAAAGGGAAGGGTTTGGAGGATTCAAACGCAATTGGAGACACGGATGTTTTTGTCGTGGTTCCCATAGGTGGTGCTATCGTACATCCACATTGATGGATACTTCAACCCACGAAGGGTAACGGTTGCGCGAGTCCATGGAGGGCTCCACCCACGAAGGGTCCACGAAGAAGCAACCTTGTCTATCCCACCATGGCCATTGCCCAGGAAGGACTTGCCTCACTAGCGGTAGATCTTCACGAAGTAGGCGATCTCCTTGCCCTTACAAACTCCTTGTTTCAACTCCGCAATCTTGTCGGAGGCTCCCAAGTGAAACCTAGCCAATCTAGGAGACACCACTCTCCAAGAAGTAATAAATGGTGTCTTGATGATGAACTCCTTGCTCTTGTGCTTCAAATGATAGTCTCCCCAACACTCAACTCTCTCTCACAGGATTTGGATTTGGTGGAAAGAAGATTTGAGTGGAAAGCAACTCGGGAAGGCTAGAGATCAAGATTCATATGGTAGGAACGGAATATCTTGGTCTCAACACAAGTGTAGGTGGTTCTCTCTCAGAAATATAGGTTGGAAGTGTAGGTTAGTTCTGATGGCTCTCTCCACGAATGAAGAGGAGGTGGAGGGGTATTTATAGCCTCCACACAAAATCTAACCATTACACATAACTTCCCAAACTCGATGGGACCGAATGGTTAAACTCTGTCTGACCGATTTAGCAAAGCTAGTGACCGTTAGGGTTTCCGGTGGGACCGACATGCAACTCGGTAGGACCGATATGATTAGGGTTAGGGCATAACATAATCTCGGTGAGACCGATTTTGGTAATAAGCTAACCAGAGAGTTGGTCAGGTAAACTCGGTGAGACCGATCGCTCATTTCGGTGAGACTGAAACGTTACGAAGGGAGAACAGAGAATTTACATTGCAATCTCGGTGGGACCGATCGCTCATCTCGGTGAGACCGAAATGTTACGAAGGGAAACAAAGAGATTACAACCCCCATCTCGGTGAGACCGAGATCCCTATCGGTGAGACCGATTTGCCTAGGGTTTGTGGCAGTGGCTAAGACATTTGAAACTCGGTGGCGCTGGATAGAAAGAATCGGTGGGGCCGAGTTTGAATTTTGGTTTAGGTCATATGTGGATGTGAGAAAGTAGTTGAGGGTTTTGGAGTATATCACTAAGCATTTTGAGCAAGAACCTCATTAAGCAACACCTCATCCCTCCTTGATAGTATTGGCTTTTCCTATAGACTCAATGTGATCTTGAATCACTAAAATAGAAAATGTAGAGTCTTGAGCTTTGAGCTTGAGCCAATCCTTCGTCCTTAGCATTTTGAGGGGTCCACTTTTCTCATCCATGCCATGCCAAACATTGAGCTTTCCTGAGATATTAATCTTGAAATAGCATTAGCTCAATGAGCTATATGTTGTTAGGAATTACCAAAAACACCTAGGGATAGTTGCACTTTCAATCTCCCTCTTTTTGGTAATTGATGACAACATATAGATCAAAGCTTCGACAAATGATAATAAGAGTGAAAAACATTGCCGCTTTGAGAAGTATGTGAAAAGCAAGAGATCCCCCTAAATTTGTGCATAGTTTAAGATTTGCTTTGGAATACAAATGCACAAAGAGTTAGGATCATGGGTTACTCTTCCATGTCACATACATCTTGGTGGAGCGCTCAAAATGATAATAATTAAAATACATGCACTCATGACCAAGCAAAGTGAGTGATCACATAAAAGGATAATGTCATCCAACAAGCATTAAGGTAGCATATGATCAAACACATGATCATCCAAGTATCACAAAGGCATAAAGTATCTCAACCAAGCAAATAAATGAAGTTTAACCACCAAAAAAAGAGAGAATAAAAAGCAATGCTCTCTCTCGAAGCCTATGATCTATACATTTTCTCCCCCTTTGGCAACAAGTTACCAAAAAGTTCATAAAAATGCATAGTGCTAAGTTGACTCTCAGGCTTGGTCTTCAGGTGGTGGTGTAGATAGAACTCCAAGAACGAAGGCATCAGTCGATGTAGATGGAGCTGGTGGAGTAGGTGCTGGAGCCGGTGCAGATGAAGTAGCTCTGGTGTCTGGAATGGGCACTACAGCAGACCTCTGACCTCTGGGCACTCTAGGAAAAGCATCAGTGGTTGTCTTTCCCTTCTTCTCCTGCACTTCATCCTGAAGTTTCTCAACGACTGACTGGATCTCAGTGACCTTCACATCTAGGTCATAGAACTTCTGCTCCACGATCCTCTCCAAGCTCTCCTGGTTTTGAGTCAGGGTAGCTAATCCCTTCTCAATCCTCAGGGTGGAGGCAATCAAGTAGCCAAGCTAATCTTGCTTGCTCTTTAGAAGATACTGAGATGCTTCTTCAGTAGTTGGCATCCTTGCAGCCTTTTCAGCCTTTGCCTTCTCCTTCTTGGCTTGTGCGTGCACAGAAGATGGTTCATTTTCATCCATCACCACAGTGTTGTCCTCAAAGTTTGGGTAGATAGGCAGGTGCTCCTTGTCTAGCAGATATGTGCCAGTGCCCATCTTGGAGTTAATCAGCTCCTGGATCTATGGGGCATATCCACAACTCCTCTTCTGATCTGAAGCTGTCCTCTTTATGGTTTCCACAATTAGGCTCATGACTTTGAACTTCTGTGGGACATCAAAGATGTGAAGCAAGTTAATTGCATGGCCTCTGATCATCTTGTGATCACCTGACTTTGGCAAGAGAGTGTGCTTGAGGATCCAGTTGATTGTTGGCAATCCTGATAGAAGTTAATGTACTGATCCAAACTTGTGTGTTTCAGGAGCAGCATCTGGGATCTCCTTGTACATGTGTGCCATGGTGTTGTGATCCTTCTTCTTCTTGGCATAGACATCCAAGTCATCTTCATGTTCTTCTGGGGCGTTGATCAACTTAGCCCATTCTGCCAAACTGTTGACTGGTACCTAGTGCCTTCAGACATCCAGACAATCCTTCCATCTGGGTAGAAGTGAGCTGTGGAGTAGAATTGCATGATGAGCTCATCATTCCATTTTGTGAGCTTCTGAGCCACAAACTCATCAACTCCACAAGCCTTGAAGCTGTCATATACACCAAGGAAGTGATCCTCATTTTCTTCAATGAATTTCCAATCAACCCATCTCATGTCACACACTATTGTCTTCTTGTCAAGCAAGATAGTCTCATAGAAGTCCTGCTGTTCCTTTGTATGGAACATGTAGTCCACATCAGCCTTCTCCTGGTGGCATATGGATCTGACTCTCTCCATAGCCTTAGACCAGAGTCCTTCCTGACTTTCATGTTCTCTGCAACTGGATGAGCATCATTATGGTCTGGAATTTTTGGCTTCAATTTCCTCAAGACAACAGAATCATCTTCTTCTTCCATTGCAGCTTCAGGCATTGGGGCCTTGTTCTTCTCTGCTGCTGGGATGTTTCTGGTGCTCCTCTTGGGTGCAGTTTTAGGTTTTGGAGCAGCTGGCTTAGAAGTTTCTTTGGGCTTAGATGAAGCAGTCCCTGATCTTAGGGCATTTCCCATAAGCTTCTGAGCTTTAGGTGCTGGTGCAGCATCCTCTTCCTCTTCTTTAGACTCTTTCATTATTGAAGATCTCCCAAGCACTCTGGCAGTGGTCTTCTTGACCCTTTCCTTCCTTTTCTTTTCTGCCACAACCTGCTCTTTGGGTGCAGATCCCAAAGTCTCTTGAGTAGATGTTCTGGCTTTTGACGTTGGAGCTCTCTTGGCAGGAACCTTTTGCCTCCTCCCTGGCTTAGTGGCAGCAGCTGTGCCATTTTCCTTTTTCAGGACTTTCCTCTTTGAGGTGGCTTCTTCTTCCTCAGTCACATAGTCCTCATCCTCCGACTCTGAGGTTCTTTTCTTGCTGGCCCTGGTGGCAGCATTTGGAAGATTGCTTGGTGTGCTCCTGCTTCCATCATCTGAGCTGCTAGAGGGACTAGTGCCCTCACTCAAGTGAACTTGTTCCTCTGACTTGTTCTGACTGTCACTCTGATCTGACATGATGCAAACACTGACAGCAGACCCTGTGAATAGATTATAGATGAGGTAGAGTGGATGAGCATCACAAAGTATAGAGGTTTTTGCAAAAGAATGAGTTAAAAACTTAGTTTTAGTTTTCCATAGAAAGCATTTTGGATCTACTGATTTGCAAACTCAGTGATACCGAAGCAGCTTTTGGAACCTAAACTAGTGAACTCGGTTAGACCGAGTCACAGTTTGGTGGCACCGAGACTGCTAGGGTTTCACAAAGTGCTGAACTCGGTCACACCGATTTGCAATTCTCGGTCAGACCGAGAATCACATGTGCAATGGCCTGAGCCAAATCAGTGGAACCGATTTCATCAACTCGGTCGGTCCGAGATTGTTTCGGCAGAAACCTAACCCTAAATTTTCAATTCACGACTAAACTACAGAGTGTTTTCGATGGATAGATTGATCTCAATCGTGGCAAGATACATGGCAAAGCAATGTGCTGGGGAATCGGAGTTAGAACAGCACAAAGTTCAAGTCCATACCCTAGTTCGGCAATGAACTTGCTACGGCGGAAACGGCGGAGACGATCCCGTTGACGACATCGGAGACCAGCGACAGGAGGCGGCTGGCGACGAGGAGGATGATCCGGAGACCCAGGGAGGCAGACCAGGCTAAGTGCGGGCGAAGAGGTTCGGAAAGTTTTCCAAAATTTGGGCCGCGGATATATATAGCCTGACTCTGTCGGTGTGACCGAGTGGAACAACTCGGTGGCACCGAGATTCATAACTGCAAGCAGTTACTGAAACTCGGTGTGAGCGAAAAGTTCAAATCGGTTGCACCGAGATTGAAAACCTAGATCGACTTAGTGATCTCGGTATGACTGAAATGGATGAATCGGTCAGACCGAAACACACAAAGAAGTTTTGGATTTTTAAGTCTATGACGAATCGGGGACTCCGAGTGCTCCTCACACAGAGTGGTTCGAATCTGACTTGATCAAACTTTGCGATGCAACATGAATAGAGTTTGAGACGAGAAAAGCATAGATAGCTAGAGAAGGTTCTTAGGCATTCTTGTCCATCCACTTGGCAAAAGAAAAAGAAACCAACCAATCAAAACAACAAGTGGATGTCCTCGAATGAGTAAATTATGCAACAAACATGCTCACACAATAAAATGACAAATGAAATATGTGGCAAAGCATGCACAAAAAATTCTAGCATCTATCAAGCAATTGGCGATGACTAGGTCATCTATATATGAGTATATTGACTTAGGAGTCAAATGAGAACAATTGATCGTAGGTCATACTCATCGTTTAAGCACAAGTGGGGTTACCACTTTTACATAAAGCGTTGTTGTGTTCACACCATTAAAGTTGCTTTAGCTCAATTCTTAGAGTAAAGCTCCCCCTAGATGTGAGATCCCCCCTAAGAGGGATGAACTAACCTTGGGTTTTGTCGATGATGACTTCATGCAGGTGTTGAAGATGTGGATGCTCTAAGTTGATGTAGATCATTCGGAGCTATCCTTTGGAGTGAATTGCACTTTCAATACCTACACGGGTTAGTCCCACAAGGAACAAACAAGAATATCCATAGACATAGAGTGATGCACACACAATATGATGTCCATGAAAGCATTAGGTTACCTTGTCCCTTGTCTTACCAACAAGAGGGTTTGTGACTCCTTGAACTAGTGCAAGATGTGGAAGTTGATTGCACTTGTTCTTGCCAAAATGATAAGAGTGAAGTATGTTGGCGGAGTCACCCTCAAGAACTCTCTAGTTCTTCTTCTTCGGGATCCACACCATCTTGATGGGAATCCTTGGAGTTGTAGTTGTACTTGATGAAGTGGAACTTGATGTAGTCTTGGGAACCCACTTGACCAAGGCCTTGGGAGCTTCTTCAAATGCATCAATTTCCTCTTGAAGCTTGTCCTTGCCTTTTTCCTTGTGATCTTGTGGTGGAAAATCATCTTGAGCTTGTGTCCCCTTGAAAGAAGTAGGATCATACTTATCTTGTTGAGGAACAAACTTCATCTTGGGGTATTGATCTTCTTCCCACTCAACTGCATTGGCATTGAACTTTTGTTCAAAACCAACACCTTGATTCTTCCAGTGCCTTCCTTGCTTGCGTACAATTGCCTCGAATTGCTTACTCCCGGCAAGGATCTTGTAAACACCTTTCTCTATGATTCCCTTCAATAAGCTATTTTCTTGCTCAAGTGTAACTTGGCTAAGAGAATCATTAGTGGAATCAAGAGAACTACTAGAAGCAACAACATTGGATTTAGCATGATTATTGTTACTACTAGAGGAAGAATCCTTCTTGTTCTTGTTACTAGACTTGACTTGAGGCATGTAAGTGGACAAGAGTAAACTCTTGGCAATGTAAGAAGAACTTTTCTTGCGAAGATCATCATTGATTGCCTTTAAGAACTCATAGTCTTGCTCAAGATTGAGCTTCTCAAAACGTAATTTCTCATGAGTCCTTAAAAGTTCTCGATGATCTCCTAAGATAGTTTCATGAGCTAACTTAAGAGTGTTTACTTCTTTAGTTAGAGATTCAATCTTCTCCTTATCATTGTCATTCGTTTCATCTTGATTAGCAAGTTTAATTAACGTTTCATCATAGTATTCATCACTAGAGTTGTCAACAAGTAAATCATCATCACCTAACAATTCATCTTCATCACTATTGAAATCAACATACTCGGGGTGTGATACCTTTGGGCCTTTAGCCATGAAGCATCTTCCAATTCCTTCATTTGCTGAATCAAATATGTCGTAGGAGGTGGTTGACACAAGTGCTAGACCGGCAACACCTTCATCTTGAATGTATTCAGAGTTGGAGTGATAGCTTCTCTCGGAGTCATTGTCAGAGTCGGAGCCGGATACCCATTCACCAACATGAGCTTGATGTCTTTGTTTTGTGTAGCTCCTTGATGACTTGTCCTTCCTTTCCAAATCCTTGCTTCTCTGAGAGGGTCTTCGTTCATAATGATCATCCCTACTCCTTCTCTCCCTCGATGGTGATTCTTCTCTTGTACTTCTTCTTTTGGGATAATCTTCTCTTCTCTTGTGGGGAGCCGTACACTCATTGGAGTAGTCTCCGGGTCTTCCACAATTGTAGCAGTTTCGCTCTCGACTAGAAGATCTTTTGTCATTGTGGGACCTTGACTTGGAACTTCTCTCTTTGCTTCTATTCTTGTAGAACTTGTTGAAGTTCTTCACCATTAGGCTCAATTATTCATTGAAGGTTTGTTTCTCACTTGATGATGTGGGAGCTTCACATGAGGCTTTGCAGGCACCACTTGACTTGTTATGGAGCTCCTCCTTATCCTTGAGTGACATCTCATGAGCAACAATTCTTCCAATGACTTCCGTTGGCTTGAGATCTTTGTAATTTGGCATCATTTGGATCAATGTGCACACAGTATCATATTTTCCATCCAAGGCTCTTAAGATCTTCTCAATGATGAATTTGTCGGTCATCTCTTCACTTCCTAAGTCGGCAATCTCATTTGTGATAAGAGCAAGCCTAGAGTACATTTCAGCGACACCTTCACCATCCTTCATTTTGAACTTGTCAAGTTGACTTTGAAGCACATCCAACTTGGATTCCTTGACGGAGTCGGTACCTTCATGCATATCAATCAAAGCATCCCAAATTTCCTGTGCATTCTCAAGACGGCTGATTTTGTTGAATTCTTCGGGGCATAATCCGTTGAATAGGATATCACAAGCTTGAGCATTGTATTGTTGCATTTTCAACTCTTCCGCGGTAGCTTCACGATTCGGTTCTCTCCCATCAAAGAATTCACCTTGCAAGCCAACACACACAATAGTCCAAACGGCGGGGTTATGTCCAAGAATATGCATCTTCATCTTATGCTTCCAACTAGCAAAATTAGTGCCATCAAAGTAAGGACCTCTACGGTGGTAATTTCCCTCGCTAGACGCCATACTCTCCTAGGTTGTGAAACAAAGGCTATTGCTTCCAAAAGCTAAGAAAATCAAAGCAAATGGAGACCAAAGCTCTGATACCACTTGTAGGATCGAAAGTATGTATATTGGGGGGGGGGATTAGACTACTTGACCAAATAAAAATCTAGCCTTTTCCAAATTTTAGTTCTTGGCAGATTTTTGCAACTATGGACAAGTCAAGCAATCATAACACAATTCAAGCAAGCATGCAAAGAGTATATGAGCAGCGGAAAGTAAAGCATGTAACTTGCAAGAATGTAAAGGGAAGGGTTTGGAGGATTCAAACGCAATTGGAGACACAGATGTTTTTGTCGTGGTTACGATAGGTGGTGCTATCGTACATCCACGTTGATGGAGATTTCAACCCACAAAGGGTAACGGTTGCGCGAGTCCACGGAGGGCTCCACCCACGAAGGGTCCACGAAGAAGCAACCTTGTCTATCCCACCATGGCCATCACCCACAAAGGACTTGCCTCACTAGTGGTAGATCTTCATGAAGTAGGCGATCTCCTTGCCCTTACAAACTCCTTGGTTCAACTCCACAATCTTGTCGGAGGCTCCCAAGTGACACCTAGCCAATCTAGGAGACACCACTCTCCAAGAAGTAACAAATGGTGTGTTGATGATGAACTCCTTGCTCTTGTGCTTCAAATGATAGTCTCCCCAACACTCAACTCTCTCTCACAGGATTTGGATTTGGTGGAAAGAAGATTTGAGTGGAAAGCAACTTGGGAAGGCTAGAGATCAAGATTCATATGGTAGGAATGGAATATCTTGGATCTCAACACAAGTGTAGGTGGTTCTCTCTCAGAAAATATAGGTTGGAAGTGTAGGTTTGTTCTGATGGCTCTCTCCATGAATGAAGAGGAGGTGGAGGGGTATTTATAGCCTCTACACAAAATCTAACCGTTACACATAACTTCCCAAACTCGATGGGACCGAATGGTTAAACTCGGTCTGACCGATTTAGCAAAGCTAATGACCGTTAGGGTTTTCGGTGGGACCGACATGCAACTCGATAGGACCGATATGATTAGGGTTAGGGCATAACGTAATCTCGGTGAGACCGAATTTTTTAATAAGCTAACCAGAGAGTTGGTCAGGTAAACTCAGTGAGACCGATCGCTCATTTCAGTGAGACCGAAACGTTACGAAGGGAAAATAGAGAGTTTACATTACAATCATGGTGGGACCGATCGCTCATCTCGGTGAGACCGAAATGTTACGAAGGGAAATAGAGAGATTACAACCCCCATCTCGGTGAGAACAAGATCCCTATCGGTGAGACCGATTTGCCTAGGGTTTGTGGCAGTGGCTAAAAAATTTGAAACTCGATGGCGCCGGATAGAAAGAATCGGTGGGTCTGAGTTTGACTTTTGGTTTAGGCCATATGTGGATGTGAGAAAGTAGTTGAGGGTTTTGGAGCATATCACTAAGCATTTTGAGCAAGAACCTCATTAAGCAACACCTCATCCCTCCTTGATAGTATTGGCTTTTCCTATAGACTCAATGTGATCTTGGATCACTAAAATAGAAAATGTAGAGTCTTGAGCTTTGAGCTTGAGCCAATCCTTCGTCCTTAGCATTTTGAGGGGTCCACTTTTCTCATCCATGCCATGCCAAACATTGAGCTTTCCTGAGATATTAATCTTGAAATAGCATTAGCTCAATGAGCTATATGTTGTTAGGAATTACCAAAACCACCTAGGGATAGTTGCACTTTCAAAAATACATCACCAAAAAGTGCTAGATGTAAAATGCATCAGCCGCGCCACGGCCGCTCCGACACATGTTGTAAATACTGTTCACTCTAAACTTAACTGAAGAAACTGAACTTTACAGTCGAAACTGAATTTTACTGTCGAAACTGATTGAACTAGTAGCAGAGCATTGCAATAGAAGTTTAGGGCATTCGAGCACTAGCAGCAAAGAAGCAATGATCTAAATCAGCGCCGGTCGAGCACGGAACGCACTAGATGAGAGCAACTCGTGCAGCAGCAGCACGAGCAAGTGCTAAAGCAGCAGCGCGAGCGAGAGCAAGAGTAGAGCAGAAGCACGAATGAGAGCAAGAGCGGGGTAGGAGCGTGACCGACAACAATAGCAGAGCAGAGCAGCACCACGAACAAAAGCAAGAGCAGTGCAGAAGCGTGACCGACAGCAAGAACAGAGCCGCATCACGAGCGAGAGCTGGAGCAGCAGCAACTAGTGCCAGTGTGGAAGTCACTGCCAAGGAAGCAACGACATGGGGGAGAGATGCCACGGATGAAGTGGCCGGTGACGGCACCGTCGATGGAGACCCACCAGGGCTGCTCGGTATCGAGCATTGGCAACCCTGTGAGATCGAATAGAAGATAAAATGTAGCGGCGAGTGCAGAACCTCCATGGTGGCGCCGAGTAGGCCTCGGCTTTATTGGAGGAATTGGTGAGGGTGTTGCGGTTCTGGTGGGGCAGGTCAAGAAGGCACCATGGGGATGGAGGTGGTGCAATAGACGAGGCGAACATTGGGGCAACTCCCTAGAGGTGGAGGATGGGGCGGATGATCCGGCGAGACAATGAGATCGACGACCGATCCGCATCCGGTGTGGTGGATGAGGGACGATGAGCTGTTGCGGTGCACGACATCGTCGGGGAAGAGTCTTCGGCTGGGCGGCGGACGGGAGGCCAATGGAGGAGCATGGGGTTTCGCGGGTTTTGTCGGCCTCGGTGTACGAATGGGGGGTGGGGACAAAGGGGAAGGTAGGGGGAGCCATGGTTTAGGGACGCGCTTGTCCGAAATGTAGGGTAAGTTACGAACGTACCCCCATCGGTTTTGACCACGTGACGTCAAGGCAACATTTTCGGTTGAGGGATAGAAGGGGGATTTCGCATGTGTCCACTACGGGACTGATTTCAGATGAGGAGGAAGTTTTTGCGTGCATCAAAATTTTGGGATAAGAAGGCGCGGGGCGGGTTGAAAAGGCAGGAGTTTGATAGCAGAAGAGACAAAAGATACCCGAGCTTGAAAATTTCGGGATAACATGGCACGGATTCCATGTTCGGTAGGACAAACTTAACGTGTAAAAAACAATTCATACAAGACACAAGAGAGTCATGTCCCCTTTTACTATATTGCTATAAATGCCATTGGAAAAACTACAAGAAAAATGTAAAATAATCAAGAGAACAAGATTACCCTGTATAGTACCAAATCAATTCGCAATTCCCTCAACAACAACAAAAAACAAATCAATTCCCACCACAAGAAAGAGTCGTGTCCCTTTTTATATGACTACAAATGCTAGGATCTCGAATTTCAATTCTTGAATCCACGTTCTGTTGAATTCGAATATATCGTTAGGTGACCTGGCTGTTTATAACGGATGTAGTCCTACATTTTGATCTTCCATCTTATATGAACATTTTACTCCACCCTATGAACATATATATTGTCGTCTACCATATGGACTAAATTTGAGTCAATTTTCCTTATTTGAATACGATTGTTGTCAAGTTATACCATCATTTAAATATTATCTTGATAACAAAAAACATGCATATAGCAGTAATCATATTTCACTATGAACTACATGTACCATACGATCTCCAATTCAAATATTTGTATCCATTTTATGTTGAGTTCAAATCACAGTACATTGGTAGAGGTAGAAATATGTTCGGGATGTTCTAAACCATGTTTTCATATGTATAATTTTTGGCCGAATTGGGACAAGTTTTGGTATAAGCTTCTTGCAAACCAGAGATTCTCTCAACAAGCCTCGTGGTTCCGAGAGGGAACGTGTCACCTTTGTGTGTGAAACGATATACGCTGCCACCCCCCTAATTTTCATTACAGAGGCAACATAGAACTATATGAGTGCCCTGTTAAATTTTGGAATTATTCCGGGTTCGTTTGACCTTTTTTATACACTAGCAAAACATGCCCGTGCGTTGCAACGAGAGGAAAAAAGCATCTTTCATACACACATCCGACAACATCAGCAAACAATATTCTTTAAAAAATCTCTATTGACACAATTTTAAACAATACGAAAAATCAAATTTAAGCCACTGGTTTACATAAAACTCGTATCAACAGTTTAATGTGCATCATCGTATAGGGGTTAGTAGTGCACTGTGAAAAACAGAGAAGATGATTATGTACCTGTTTTAACCTTTGGGATATAGTAGTTGATAGGAATCAACATCCCCTATGGTGTCAATAATAGATTATGTGAGAGCATCAAACTATCATATCTACTAAATTTGAATAGGGTAGAAAACATGTATAATAGGCTTTTATTAAATGCCTCACATAGAGAAGATATTAATTAAGTTCACATTTTGTTAAATTTTGGAATTATTCCGGTTTCGTTTGGCCTTTTTTATACATCAATTGAGTTTCTGGACATTTAATACGCATAATTCAAATTTGAACTACAAGCACATGCTCTATTGCACCGAAGTTGGTTGAAAAATCACATGTGTGTCCTTGGGTGAATTTCTAGGTCCCATGCAAGAAATGGAAATGAAATTCAAACATCTGGGCACCATGACTCGACCGAGAACATTGAGAAACTTGGTTTTTATATTCCTATAAATCCAAAACTCGCCTAGAAATTGTGAAACTTGGCATGATGTCACGTCATGGAACTAACATGCTGTGGTAAAAAAACTTGGCCGATTTGGAACAAGTTTTGGTATAAGCTTCTTGCAAACCGGAGCTTCTCTCAAGAAAGCTCGTGGTTCTGAGAGGGAACGTGCCACCTTTGTGTGTGAAACGATATACGCCGCCCCCTGATTTTCTTTACACAGGCAACATAGAACTATATGAGTGTCGTGTTAAATTTTGGGATTAGTCCGGGTTCGTTTGGCCTTTTTTATACTTTAATTGAGTTTCTGGTCATTTAATGTGCATAATTCAATTTTGAACTACAAGCACATGCTCTGGTTCACCAAAGTTGGTTGAAAAATAACATGTGTGTCCTCGGGTGAATTTCTAGGTCCCATGCAAGAAATGAAAATGAAATTCAAACATCTAGGCGTCGTGGCTCGACCGAGAACATTGAGAAACTTGGCTTTAAAATTCTTGTAAATCTAAAACACGCCTGAAAATCATGAAACTTGGCATGGTGTCATTTCATGGTACTAACAGGTTGTGGTAAAAAAATTGGCTGAATTGGAACAAGTTTTTTTTGACTAACTACTGTTGGGCACAGCCCACAGTCTTTTATTAAAATCAAGGCAAGTCCATACAAGTTAATTCTACAAAACTAAATCTATAAAGAAAAGATTTAGAGAGTCAAAACTCACCTAACCTACCTGTCTATCACATAGCTCAAGGGTGCCCCTCCAACCATTTTAAAAGGTGAGGTCTAATATGAGCCTTGCCCCTATGAGATAACAGAGTTAAATCATGTACAAATTTACAACGCCAAGCACTAAAAGTAGCTCTTTCTCCTCTGAAGGTTCTGCCATTCCTGAGAATCCAAATATTCCAAGCAGCTGTGAAAACCACCTCAAAGAAGAAGCTTTTGGCAAATCTCTTTCTGGCCAAAGTGATGCACTGATGAACATTGGAGCCACCAGACCAGTCAATCTGGAGATAGTTCCAAATTCTTTAAGTAAAGTTGCAAGAAAAGAACAAATGCAGTCGATCCTCATATATGTGCTAGTGGCATAGAACACAAAGATTATCATCCTCAGCATCACACCAATGCCTACACACCAGTAGGTATTTAGTGTTAAGTCTATCAAAGAATAACTACCAAGCGAAGACCTTGATTTTAAGCGTGCATCTACTGCTCCATAACCATTTGCAAGGCTCAATAGTGGGCAGATGGGAATGTATGATGTTATAGTAGCTTATTGACGCGTAGGCTCCATAAGATCCAACCTAACACCAAACATCATTAGCAGAGGAGTCTCTTTGAAATTGTTAACCCAGGATATGAGAGACTCCAGTTTAGTCACAGCTTGTTGGGAGATTCGCAACTGGAATAAAGATGCTCTGTTCTGGCTATCAATAAAATTAGACACAGAAATCTTATCATCCAGAACATATGAAAACAACCATGGTAGCCTTTGTCTGAGAGGCATAGTAGACCCATCCTGCTGCCATGCATAAGACGAGAATAAAACAGAATCCCCCATGTTTACCACTGTAGAGGCAACAACTCTATAGTTACCAGACAGTTTAAAAATATCATTCCACCAAAAGGAGCCACAGAGAACAATGGCTTGGGGAACTACTCCATCATAGTATGAATTCCACAACAAGGATACCCAAGGTATATCTTCCTTATGATATAAGTTATGTAAGTGTTTGATGAGTAGCCCTTGATTCTGAAGATGCAAGTTGATGACACCCAAACCACCTTTCTCCTTTGGTCTACAAACCAAATCCCACACATCAAGGGATTGCCTTGGTGTATCAGAATTCCCTCTCCAAAGGCATTGCCTCATAATTCTTTCTAGCCGATAATGCCAGGTGGGATAGACAAGGTGCATAAAAAGTATATGGGTATGGAAGAAAGAACATATCGCAGTAATTGGAGCCTGCAGCCTTGATTCAACATGTAAGAACTAGCTGACATATGTCTCTCAACTGAATCCACTAGGGGCATTAAATCCTGGATTGTGGGTTTGGTGGTGCCCAAAGGTAAACCTAGATAGGTGAATGCTAGAGTTCCAAACGCACATTGGAACACCTGGGCAAGCCTAACTACTTTAGCCTCTGGGACATTTATAGGGACAATCATGGATTTTGCGAAATTAACTCAAAGTCATGTAGATGCGGCAAAAACATGTAGCATATCTCTCAGGGTAACTAACTAAGCATCTTCAGCAGGTAAGATCAAGATTGTATCATCTGCATACTGAATTATCTGGAAGTCAGGATCATGACACTCAATTGGAAGTGTCAGTTGACCAACTTGCAACATCTTATTGACTACAGACTGTAAGAGGTCAGCTGCCAAGACAAAAAGTAATGGGGAGAAAGGATCCCCTTGCCTAATGTAACGCCCACGATGCGTCTATATCTCCCACGTGTCGAAGCATGACTTAGAGGCATAACCGCATTGTAAGCAATGTCGCAAGTGAGGTAATCTTCACACAACCCATGTAATACATAAGGGAAAGAGATACATAGTTGGCTTACAATCGCCACTTCATACAATACATGAATAAAGCATTACATCATCCAGATACAATCAAGGTCCGACTACGGAACCAGAATAAAAGAAGACTACCCCAAATGCTACAGATCCCCGATCATCCCAACTGGGCTCCACTACTGATCAACTGGAAACGGAACAACATAACGAACACGATCTTTCAATGAGCTCCTCCTTGAGCTTGGTTGAGTCACCCGCACGGTATCATCGGCACCTACAAACTGGTTTTGGAAGTATCTGTGAGTCACGGGGACTCAACAATCTCACACCCTCGTGATCATGACTATCTAAGCTTATAGGTAGGGTAAAAGGTATGAGGTGGAGCTGCAGCAAGCACTAGCATATATGGTGGCTAACATACGCAAATGAGAGCGAGAACAGAAGGCAAAGCACGTTCGAGAAACTATGATCAAGAAGTGATCCTAGAACAACCTATGTCAAGCATAACTCCAACACCGTGTTCACTTCCCGGACTCCGCCGGAAAGAGACCATCACGGCTACACACGCGGTTGATGCATTTTACTTAAGTTAAGCTTCAGGTTTTTTTTACAACCGGACATTAACAAATTCCCATCTTCCCATAACCACAGGCACGGCTTTCGAAAGTTCAAATCCCTGCAGGGGTGTCCCAACTTAGCCCATCACAAGCTCTCACGGTCAACGAAGGATATTCCTTCTCCCAAGAAAATCCGATCAGACTCAGCATCCCGGTTACAAGACATCCTCGACAATGGTAAAACAAGTCCAGCAAGACCACCCGATGCGCTGACATCCTGATAGGAGCTGCACATATCTTGTTCTTAGGGCAACACCGGATGAACACTACGTACAACTAAAACCAGCCCTCAAGTTTCCCCGAGGTGGCGCCGCAAGTGGCTCTATTTAGGACCAACACTTAGACAAGCACTGGCCGGGGGGGGGGGGTTAAAATAAAGATAACCCTTGGGCTCGCCTAACGCAAGGGAAAAAGAGGCTAGGTGGCGAATGGTAAAACCAAGGTTGGGCCTTGCTGGAGGATTTTTATTCAAGGTGAACTATCAAGGGGTTCCCATTATAACCCAACCGTGTAAGGAACGTAAAATCCGGGAACACAACACTGATATGACGGAAACTTGTGTGGCAAGAGTGGAACAAAACACCAGGCATAAGGCCGAGCCTTCCACCCTTTACCAAGTATATAGATGCATCAATTAAATAAGAGATATTGTGATATCCCCACAACAATCCATGTTGCAACAAGGAACAAACTCCAATCTTCACCTGCAACTAGCAACACTATAAGAGGGGTTGAGCAAAGCGGTAACATAGCCAAACAACGGTTTGCTAGGACAAGGTGGGTTAGAGGCTCATGGCAAAATGGGTGGCATGATAAGCAAGTGGTAGGTATCGCAGCATAGGCATAGCAAAAGAGCGAGCATCTAGCAAGCAAAGATAGAAGTGATTTCGAGGGTATGGTCATCTTGCCTGAGACCTCGCAAGGAAGAAGAACGTGTCCATGAAGAAGACAAATGGACGTGGTCGAGCGGATCCTCACAAACATGACGTTATCAGAACCAACCCAAAGAAGCAACACCGGAAAGAAGCAAACAACATAGTAAACAACCAACACCTGACCATGGGACGATGCACAAACAAGTATGATGCATGTTCGGTTTAATGAACCATGGCCTGGCAAAGTGCACAAACAATCCTACAAATTAAGTGGAGCTCATTATGCAACTCCATTGCATATTGACGAAACACCACATGGCTTATTTAGTTCGATCTGGTGTATGTACCCAACAGTATTAAATGTCGTTAGCATGGCAAGAGATGGCAAGAGGTGAAGCATAATGAAACTACCCATCTAGGCAAGTTTAAATGAGGCCGGAACAACAAAACAACAAGTCCGTAAACTCCTCATGTGCAAATTTTAGGTTTGGTACTGTTCTTCCCTAAACACAATTTTAGAGTTGTTAAACAAGCAAATCAATGTCACCATGTTAAACTAGACATTTTTCCACCCTGTTTACATATAAAGATTATTAAGTTCGGAGCTACGGTTAAATAGTTATGAACTAAATCATTTTAGCAAGTTATTTAAGAAAATTTAAACAAACAGCATTTTAAACATTTTAAACATAGATGAACGTTGGATATTATTAAACTAGATGAAATTCTAAGCAAGCTTCATATATAAAGTTTTTCCATGTGATGCATAGTTTGTGAGTTATTAAATGTATGAACATGAGGGTCTTTTTTGTAAAACTGCGCAATCTCCGGAAAATAGCTAAATCGCAAATCCTAAAAAAACTACACGGGCCGGATCTGGAACAGGGCCCAACAGGGAAGGGGGGCGCAGCGGAGGCTCACCATGGGCTGAGGCCCAGCTGGTGAGGAGGAGGGCCAGCAAGGGCGGCGCAGATTTGGCCCGACTGGGCCTAGCTTGGCGCTGTCTGGGCCTTGGGGGCCAAGCGGTCAACAGGCGCGACGGGGCGAGGTGCGCTGCTCTCGTCTCTGAACTCTGAAGGGCAGGAACAACATCAAGGGATGCAGCGGCAGCTTGGAGCGGCGCAGGACTTCGGCGGCGCTCGAGGTGGGCGGAGGAAGCGGATTCGGGCGGCGAGGTTGGGCGGGGACGGGTCTGGCCGCCGAAGGTCCATTCCGGCAGGATCCGGGCGAGTCCTTCAGGCAACATATGCTGTTGCAGAGAGAGAGAGAGAGAAGGTTCAGGGAGGGAGAGACACGGAGAAGAAGAAGAGGGGCAGTACGACTGGCCTGGTTCGGGCACTCGGTGCTCATGATCCATTCGGGATCGAGCCGAGGAGGGTGAGGAGGCACGGCCTCGGGCGTCCTGCCGATAGCGAGGCCCTGGCGAAGTACAACGAGGGCTCGCAGGAGCTCTGGTTGGTGGCGAGGAACAGAAAGCGACGAGGAAAAACTCAACGAGGCAGACTTGGCGCGGGCTTGACGGGGTCCTGCTGGTGGCTTGCCGGCGGCGAGGTTTAGTGGGGCAGCGGGATCGCGAGGTGGAGGTGCTGGGCATCTTCAGCGTGGGTGCTCGGGGAAGAAGGAGCTCGGGCAGTGGTTGGCTGCGGTTTGGATCAAGGAAAAATCGGGCAAGGAGATTTGGCCAGGTGGTGTGCGGTGGAAAACTGAACGAGGAAGAAGGTGGGTGGATGTGGTTGGCTGGATGTGGACTCCGAGGAGGATTTGGAGAGGGGGTGGCGGCGGATGAACTCGATGGATGGGACATGAGGCCTAGAAACTAGGGTTTGTCTAGTTTATAAAGCAAGTGGATCTAAAAGCAGACTAATGGAAGCCCTCCGATCTAAAATGGACGGCTGAGAAAATATAGGTTAGGAAGTCCAAAAAAGAAAACGAAGACGTTTTGTAGATGTTTAGGGATGATCCGGACACAACGGTGGTGACAGTCCGAGTCGGGTCCGGGACAGCTTTTCGGACGCGCGCGCGAGGAGGGCCGCGGGATGATGAAAGAGGTTAGGTAGGGCCTGAGGGTAGGTAGTGGACTGTGCGGAAGGCCTCAGGCTGAGAGAAGAGAGAGAGACCCGGCGACTGTTTCCGGAGACCGAAAACGTCTGACGCGTGACCGGCTATAATGCTGCTATAGTTTAACGGTTGGGCTATCAAACGAACTCCGAATGCGATGAAACTTGACAGGCGGTCTATCTACACTATAATAAGACCACACGCCAACTTTCATCCCATTCCGAGAACATTTTCCGGCCACTTATAAAATACTATTTCAGACATGCCGCGGGCACGTGCAAGTGTATCTGGGCTCAGAACGGACAACGGATGGAACTGGGAAACCCAGACGAATGCAAGTTTTGAAAACATGATGATGCAATGCGAATGATGACATGACAAGATGCAACACGCAAGCAAAAGACATGGCAACAACGGCGAATAACCAGAAGACACATGGCGCAACGGTCTCTGGGCGTCACAACACTCCACCACTACGAGAGGATCTCGTCCCGAGATCTAGAATGGCACCAGAGGGAAAAAAACGAAAGAGAAAGAGAAGAGGTAAAACTAAGTTGCTTCTCTGACCAATGAGTGAAACCAAAGAACCTTGAGAGGTTGAACAAATTGAAAGAAAGAATGCAATGGAGAAGAACGAAGTAGAAAACACTCCGTTAGAAAAGAGGAACAAGGAAGAACAAATTCGGGTAGCACTCTGGTTGAAAAGAGATGCAAGACTTGATAAGATGAAAGAACTTGAGCAGGGGACACAACACTCCGGTTAAATGGATAAACCAAGAAAAGAACATGATCCTGACAAAGCAAGAAAATGGGTTGAAGAGAGCAACATCACAATGCCTCCCGAACAAAAGTAAGAATGGAATGGAATGAACAAAGGGGAACACGATCTTGAGAGAGCATGCTTTAAACAAATGCTGGAATGGAGTTGTTGGATTATCAACAACGAAAGGAATAAGCTTGATATGGTCTTATGGAATACATCTCGAATTATGAGGTGACAACCTGCCACTCACGGGAAAAAGAATTGGATTGATAAGAACAAGGAGGTGGGAAACTTATCTCACCGGAAGGATAAATGAAGAACTTGGATCATTTGTAAGCACCATAATTAGCAACAATCCTTAGGGAAAGTTTTAGGTGAAATATAACCCAAGATAACTCCAATGAAGAGATTGATGGATTTAAGATATCTCATTCTTGACAACATGTGAATCATGAAACACGAAGGAAAATTATCAAAAATGACATAACACCACCTCAAAAGATAAGATAGAGCGAATTGGACTTCGGAATGCAAGATGAAGAATACTTGAGCTCCTTAGAAAAGAATTTTGATGAACCCTTCAAGAAGGAATTAAATCCTTGATGAACCATCATGTAGAACCTCCATGAAGAACTCCGGTAAATGAAAGGATGACAAAAGAAAAGGAAAGAGAAGTTGAAAACACAAGGTGAAGCCTTGCGATGATTTAGATGGATGTCCATGACGAGATAAAGTAGAAAACTTGGAACTCCGGGAAAGAAATATGAATAACTAGAAACCGAGAATTGATATCATGAACGAACTCCGAAAGAAAGTATCCATCACTTGGATGAAGCAAGAATAAGAATTAGGTTATGCGTATCCTTCACCAATTTAGATTGATGACATGCAATGGATTTGGCATACTACTTATTCTCGTTGAAAAAGGATTAAGATAGATATAGCGCCAACTTGAGAAGGTATTCGATGAACCACCGGTAGGATTGAAACAACGAATGAATTGATATGATAAACGAAGGAAGAAGAATCTTGGAAAAACCACCGTAAGAATTGAAAATGATTAATGAAAAGATAAAGAAACACCGGGAAGAATTAGAGAATGAATGAAGATACTTGATATAATTTAGATGCAAGTGAACGAAGAGATCCCAAACTTATCAGAGAAAACTTGAATGATGCACCGGTAAGATTTGGAGAGCGAGAGCTGAAAGCTGGAATGAATAAATCCAAAATGATGGACTTCGGGGGAAAGAAATGGAAACAACTCATGAAATGCTCCGGATGGGTGAAAAGAATTCTCACAATCAAAACAATTATGAGAGGATGTCATAATGCTAGCACCATGAACCTTGAAGAGAATGGAGCAAAATATGGAGTACAAATTCATCTTCGGACTTCAAATGTTGAAAATGACGATGAGAAACACCACCATGAATTGTTGAGGCACTCCGGAATAAAGAATGGAAAAGGTTGAGCCAACGATGAAAAGAATTTGACCGATCTTGGCAAAACTCATAGGACTGATGATAATTCATTCTTACGTCAAACTTTAGAAGATTTAAGAATAACTCTGGGAGAATAAGAAGAGTCAGTTAAGATCCGGGGAAAATACCTGTGGGTTAGGACCCACTAAAAAGAAACACCGTTGAGGAGATTTAAAAGAGAGATTGCACCGGTTGAATTTAAATGGCTTGAAAGAGATAACCTCCTCGAAAGAGCTTGAACGAAAACAGAGTGGAAACACGAATCTTCGAGATATCTTGAGCACTCCGGAACAATTGAATAACGAGAAATAAATGAATATGAGGAGCACCGGCATGAGATGGTATTGAAACAAGGAAAGAATATGATCAACAAAGCTTGACTTGAATCCACCGGAGAAGAAAAAAATGAAGAATAATGAACTTGAGGCTCCGTTAGAATCTCCATGAGCATCACCGGGTAAGAACATTGACGGAAAAGAATGGAGAGACTTCATATCAATAAAAGGATACTTGATTAAGAAATCCGAGTCCTCAAAGAAAAAGGGTGGGAGGGTGGGAAAACAAAGGCAACTTGGGACGAATAAAACAAATAACGTTGAGAATACTTAGAGTTGATCTTGCGAATGTTGAGAAGATTGGATCCACCTAAAAAAGGAGCACACCGGTTGAAAAGAAATTGAAATGACAAACTCGATGATCGAGAGGGATTAATATTCACATAGGACACCGTTTAGGAAAGGTATGGAATCAACATTTGACTTTGAAGCAACTCGAATACCACAACTAAAAACAAGACAAAGGATTGGCTTGCAGAATAAGCCGGAACAAACATATGATAGAGATTTCGTCTGAAGTTTTCATGGTGGGGCCTACACGGGTCGATCATACAACACCGTCATGTACAAGGAAGTGCACATGACATACGAAGCGTCCCCGAGTCAGCATAGCCATGGACTCTTTAAGACACAATGAGACCACTGTAAAACCAACCGTGGATAGGCGGACCACTAGATGTCGAACCCCAATTTCATATCATACATCTGTCGGAAAGATATCCTAGGAGCTACTGGAATTCCCACTTATAAACTCCCGAAACTTTCCAGTTATGCAATCAAGTGTTGGGGATACAGGGGAAGCATAATATCTCACCCAAAACTAGCAAACCCTACATCCAGCTGTATCCATCCTTCAACACATAACCGGAAACCTTCGGAAATCGTTTACCTCAACCTTCGAAAACCATCCGTTATACGAGTTATGGTAATATTCCTGAACTCCCGCCCAGTACTGGATGGCGTGGAGGTTATCTCACCAACAACTGCATAAATGAGATTTTTGATGTCGGCGAAACTCAGGTATTCCAGAACTGCAACGATAAAATTGTGACGACAACACCTCGGAGCTCAACTCCCCGGGACACTGCCACAACCTCTAAATGTCAGGAGGCACCAAGAACAATGTTCTCGTGACAAAACCATTGAAACGATTCCAAGATACCTGCGTGATCCTAAATTTCTTTTAGTGAAATTTGAGAAGAGAAGAGTCAAAACTCTACGTCGGGATGCCTCACCAGAGCGACGAAGGGACTGAGGAGTAAAAAGAATCCTACTCTCCGATATATATAATCCTAAATGACTCAAAACATTTTTCTAGAGTCAACAACGCCAGCGATTCGATCAAGCAGGGGGCTCCTAAGGTCGGGGAAGGCTCTGATACCAACTTGTAACGCCCATGATGCGGCTATATCTCCCACGTGTCGAAGCACGACTTAGAGGCATAACCGCATTGTAAGCAATGTCGCAAGTGAGGTAATCTTCACACAACCCATGTAATACATAAGGGAAAGAGATACATAGTTGGCTTACAATCGCCACTTCACACAATACATGAATAACACATTACATCATCCAGATACAATCAAGGTCCGACTACGGAACTAGAATAAAAGAAGACTACCCCAAATGCTAGAGATCCCCGATCGTCCCAACTGGGCTCCACTACTGATCAACTGGAAACGGGAGAACATAACGAACACGATCTTCAACGAGCTCCTCCTTGAGCTTGGTTGAGTCACCTGCACGGTATCATCGGCACCTGCAAACTAGTTTTGGAAGTATCTGTGAGTCACGGGGACTCAGCAATCTCGCACCCTCGCGATCAAGACTATTTAAACCTATAGGTAGGGTAAAAGGTATGAGGTGGAGCTGCAGCAAGCACTAGCATATATGGTGGCTAACATATGCAAATGAGAGCGAGAAGAGAAGGCAAAGCACGTTCGGGAAACTATGATCAAGAAGTGATCCTAGAACAGCCTACGTCAAGCATAACTGCAACTCCGTGTTCACTTCCCGGACTCAACCGGAAAGTGACCATCACGGCTACACACGCGGTTGATGCATTTTACTTAAGTTAAGCTTCAGGTTTTTTTACAACCGGACATTAACAAATTCCCATCTGCCCATAACTGCGGGCATGGCTTTCGAAAGTTCAAATCCCTGCAAGGGTGTCCCAACTTAGCCCATCACAAGCTCTCACGGTCAACGAAGGATATTCCTTCTCCCAAGACAATCCAATCAGACTCGGCATCCCGGTTACAAGACATCCTCGACAATGGTAAAACAAGTCCAGCAAGACCGCCCGATGCGCCGACATCCTGATAGGAGCTGCACATATCTCGTTCTCAGGGTAACACCGGATGAACACTACGTACAGCTAAAACCAGCCCTCAAGTGTCCCCGAGGTGGCACTGCAAGTGGCTCTGTTTCGGACCATCACTTAGACAAGCACTGGCCCCCGGGGGGGGTAAAAGAAAGATGACCCTTGGGCTGGCCTAACCCAAGGGAAAAAGAGGCTAGGTGGCGAATGGTAAAACCAAGGTTGGGCCTTGCTGGAGGAGTTTTATTCAAGGCGAACTGTCAAGGGGTTCCCATTATAACCCAACCGTGTAAGGAACGCAAAATCCGGGAACATAACACCGATATGACGGAAACTAGGGCGCCATGTATATAGATGCATTGATTAAATAAGAGATCTTGTGATATCCCAACAACAATCCATGTTCCAACAAGGAACAAACTCCAATCTTCACCTGCAACTAGCAACGCTATAAGAGGGGCTGAGAAAGCGGTAACATAGCCAAACAACGGTTTGCTAGGACAAGGTGGTTTAGAGGCTCATGGCAAAATGGGTGGCATGATAAGCAAGTGGTAGGTATCACAGCATAGGCATAGCAAAAGAGCAAGCATCTAGGAAGCAAAGATAGAAGTGATTTCGAGGGTATGGTCATCTTGCCTGAGACCCCGCAAAGAAGAAGAACGAGTCCATGAAGAAGACAAACAGACGTGGTCGAGTGGATCCTCACAAACACGACGTTATCGGAACCAACCCGAAGAAGCAACACCGGAAAGAAGCAAACAACATAGTAAACAACCAACACCTGACCATGGCATGATGCACAAACAAGTATGATGCATGTCCGGTTTAATGAAGCATGGCATGGCAAAGTGCACAAATATTCCTACAAATTAAGTGGAGCTCATTATGCAACTCCGTTGCATATTGAAGAAACACCACATGACTTATTTAGTTCGATCCGGTATATGTACCCAACAATATTAAATGTTGTTAGCATGGAAAGAGGTGAAGCATAATGAAACTACCCATCTAGGCAAGTTTAAATGAGGCCGGAACAACAAAACGACAAGTCCGGAAACTCCTCATGTGCAAATTTTAGGTTTGGTACTGTTCTGCCCTAAACACAATTTTAGAGTTGTTAAACATGCAAATCAATGTCACCATGTTAAACTAGACATTTTCCACCCCATTTACATATAAAGATTATTAAGTTCGGAGCTACAGTTAAATAGTTATGAATTAAATCATTTTAGCAAGTTATTTAAGCAAATTTAAGCAAACAGCATTTTAAACATTTTAAACATAGATGAAAGTTGGATATTATTAAAATAGATGAAATTCTAAGCAAGTTTCATATATAAAGTTTTTCCATGTGATGCATAGCTTATGAGTATTTAAATGTATGAACATGAGGGTCTTTTTTGTAAAACTATGCAATCTCTGGAAAATAGCTAAATCGCAAATCCTAAAAAAAACTACACGGGCCGGATCTGGTACATGGCCGTACAGGGAAGGGGGGGGGCGCATCGGAGGCTCACCATGGGCTGAGGCCCAGCTGGTGAGGAGGAGGGCCAGCAAGGGCGGCGCAGATCTGGCCCGACTGGGCCTGGCTTGGCGCTGTCTGGGCCTTGGAGGCCGAGAGGTCAACAGGCACGACGGGGCAAGGTGCGCTGCTCTTGTCTCTGAACTCTGAAGGGCGGGAACAACATCAAGGGATGCAGCGGCGACTTGGAGCGGCGCAGGACTACGGCGGCGCTCGAGGTGGGCGGAGGAAGCGGATCTGGGCAGCGAGGTTGGGCGGGGACGGGTCTGGCCGCCGAAGGTGCATTCCGGCAGGATCCGGGCGAGTCCTGCAGCAATATATCCTGTTGCAGAGAGAGAGAAGGTTCAAGGAGGGAGAGACACGGAGAAGAAGAAGAGGGGCGGCGCGACTGGCCTGGTTCGGGCACTCGGTGCTCATGATCCATTCGGGATTGAGCCGTGGAGGGTGAGGAGGCACGGCCTCGGGCGTCCTACCGACAGCGAGGCCCTGGCGAAGTACAACAAGGGCTCGCCGGAGCTCCGGTTGGTGGCAAGGAACAGAAGGCGACGAGGAAAAACTCGATGAGGCAGACTTGGCGCGGGCTTGACGGGGTCCTGCTGGTGGCTTGACGGGGTCCTGCTGGTGGCTTGACGGGGTCCTGCTGGTGGCTTGCCGGCGGCGAGGTTCAGTGGCGCGGCGGGATCGCGAGGTGGAGGCGCTGGGCATCTTCGGCGCGGGTGCTCGGGGTTGAAGGAGCTCGGGCAGTGGTTGGCTGCGGTTTGGATCGAGGAAAAATCGGGCAAGGAGATTTGGCTAGGTGGTGTGCGGTGGAAAACTGAACGAGGAAGGAGGTGGGTGGATGTGGTTGGCTGGATGTGGACTCCGAGGAGGATTTGGAGACGGGGTGGCGGCAGATGAAGTGGATAGATGGGACATGAGGCCTAGAAACTAGGGTTTGTCTAGTTTATAAAGCAAGTGGATCTAAAATCATACTAATGGAAGCTCTTCGATCTAAAATGGACAGCTGAGAAAATATAGGTTAGGAAGTCCAAAAAATAAAACGGACACATTTTGTAGATGTTTGGGGATGATCCGGACACAACGGTGGCGACAGTCCGAGTCGGGTCCGGGACAGCTTTTTGGATGCGCGCGCGAGGAGGGCCGCGGGCTGACGAAAGGGGTTAGCTAGGGCCTGAGGATAGGTAGTGGACTGTGCGGAAGGCCTCAGGCTGAGAGAAGAGAGAGAGACCCGGCGACTGTTTCCGGAGACCGAAAATGTCTGACGTGTGCCCGGCTATAATGCCGCTATAGTTTCACGGTTGGGCTATCAAACGAACTCTGAATGCGATGAAACTTGACAGGCTGTCTATCTACACTATAATAAGACCACACGCCAACTTTCATCCCATTCCGAGAACATTTTCCGGCCACTTCTAAAATGCTATTTCAGACATGTCGCGGGCGCGTGCAAGTGTATCTGGGCTCAGAACGGACAACAGACGGAACTAGGAAACCCGGACGAATGCAAGTTTTGAAAACATGATGATGCAATGCGAATGACGACATGACAAGATGCAACACGCAAGAAAAAGACATGGCAACGACGGCAAATAACCGGAAGACACCTGGCGCAACGGTCTCGGGGCGTCACACCTAACCCCACGCCTGCATTTAAAATGGTTGCCTGGAAGTCCATTAAGAAGCACCTGAGAGTCACCAGAGGACAGAATTTCCTTGACCCAACCAATCCATTTGGGAGGGAAACCTTTGACATGAAGATGTGTAAAAATAGCCTCATGCTCCAGCGTATCAATAGCCTTTGCAAAATCCATTTTCAAAATGATGATAGGCTTCTTGGACTGCTTGCATTGGTGTATATACTGAAATGCCCATGCTAAACAGTCATGGATTGATCTATGCTTGAGGAAACCATACTAGTTTTTATGAATGCATTTGACCATTGCCTTTTGTAGTCTATTAGCCAACAGCTTGGTGGGGAATTTGAGACAAGTATTAGTTAGGGAGATAGGTCTAAAATCATTGGGGCACTGGGGTGCCAACATCTTTGGAATGAGTTTAATTAAGGAAGAGTTTATGTTCTGTAGACTGATATTCCCTTCATAAACTCCTTGATTAACTGTCTGAAATCCGGCTCAATGATTTGCCAACATCTCTTAACAAACATGCCATTAAAACCATCCAGCCAGGTGCCCTATCCATAGGAAAATCCTTGAGCACAATAGATATTTCCTCATCAGTGAAAGGTGCTACTAACTCCTCAAGCCCTTGAACTGGTTGTATAAGAGATGGTAGGTCAAAACCCATGGAGATACCCTAGGGTTGGCCCATTCTAGACTTGAAGGAGTTCCATAGAATACCTGCCATTTGATCATGCTCACTAACTAAAGATCCATCCTCTCTCTGCAGGAAAGAGATCGAATTACGTCTGAGCCTCTCAGAAGCCATGTCATGGAAGAACTTGGAGTGCTCTTCCCCAACCATAATATATCTGATAGTGCATCTCTGCTTCCAATAGATATGATGCAGTTTCAGAAATCTCTCATACTGTAACTTGACAGTTTTTTGGAAGTTAAACTTAGGTCTGGTCAGTGGTCTGATCTCTTACGATGAATCAAAATACAACACTACCTCAGAGCATTTGGTAGCAAGCCTCTTAAGAGAGGAGAGATTAGTGCTCCATCCTTGAGGGCAAATATGAACATTTTGAGTTTCACAGACAGGTTAGCAGGGGTAGATAACCCAGCAGCAATGGGCACCTCCCAGGAATTCCTCACACATTCAAAAAAACCCTAGCATTTCAACCTAAAAATTCTCAAAACGAAAGACTTTGGATTTTGGAATGGTGGTATCAATTGAAACAACACAAGGCACATGGTCAGAGGATGTTTTTGCAAGTGGTAACACAACTGTATTTGGATGTGCAGTTATCCAGTCTGCAGTTTAAAGAACCAATCCAATTGTTCCATGAGAGGGTGAATTGGAACAAGTTTTGGTATAAGTTTCTTGCAAACTGGAGCTTCTCTCAAGAAGGCTCGTGGTTCTAAGAGGGAACGTGTCACCTTTGTGTGAGGAATGATATACGCTGCCCCCACCCCCTTGGTTTTCCCTACAGAGGAAACATAGAACTATTGGAGTGTCGTGTTAAATTTTGGAATTATTCCGGGTTCATTTGGCCTTTTTTATACATTAATTGAGTTTCTAGTCATTTAATGTGCATAATTCAAATTTGAACTATAAGCACATGGTCCAATGCACCAAAGTTGGTTCAAAAATCACATGTCTGTCCTCGGGTAAATTTCTAGGTCCCATGCAAGAAATGGGAGTAAAATTCAAACATCTGGGCGTCGTGGCTCGGCCGGAAACATTGCGAAACTTGGTTTTTTAATTCCTATAAATCCAAAACACACATGAAAATCATGAAACTTGGATTGGTGTCATGACATGGCACCAACATGCATTGGTAATTTTGCTGTCCAATTTGCGAAGGCGCACAAATTAACAATCAACAAAGTCATTTTGCAACAAGTGTTGTCACGTTACAACCGGAAACACTAGTATTATTGAAATCGTGGGCGTTCTACTTACCATTTATGTGCCGCCACGCGTCCCCTCTATATTAGCTAAGAGGCGCCGTGCAGGGTAGCTATTTGAGTACGAGAGGCATGCAATCAGACCCCTGCGTGTGCTTATCGGGAGGAGAGCCCTTTGACCTCCATCTACCGCCCACCTCTCTCCCAAGGTCTCCATTAATGGCGCCCGAGCCCCTGTTTAATGGAGTGGCTATCTCCGACTTGACTGAGATTTAAGAGAGAAAAAAGAAAATCTGAAAAGAAAAATTTGCACAGATCTTGGTGTAAGATCCGACGGACCTATATAGCATCTACTGTGACTTTTAGCAGGACTGATGAATATAGAAGGATGACAATAGTGTAAGACGCATACAATGATCTGGCTCGGCGATCTCTACTTTCTTGATGCGCTGCAGGTCGCGCAGACTAGTTCTCGTGGCGAGCGACGATGATCTCTTTCATCAATTTCATGTCCTTAATACGCTGCTTGGCAGCATCCACAGATTCCTCCACCAACCTTTCTTGCTTGATGCAGAGCATGGCATTCTCGTCCATAAGTTTCTTGATGAAGACGCCGGTCCTCTTCAACAAGGCAGCAATCTCCCCCGCCTGCTTTGCCCTTCCGGCGATCTTCTCCCTCAGCAGGTGTAACACCCCGGATGTAACTTACCATATTTGTACTCCGACTCTTGCCATTTCTGACTTTAAGTTATGAGATTCCCTCGTGGTTGGGTTTTGTTCTCGTTTTGCATCTCGTCCATGTCATGCATTTCATATCATGTCATCATGCGCATCGCATTTGCATACGCGTTCGTCTCATGCATCCGAGCATTTTCCCTGTTGTCCGTTTTGCAATCCGACACTCCTACGTCCTCCGGCGCCCCCTTTTATCTCTTTCCGTGAGTGGGTGTTAAACTTTCTCGGAATGGACCGAGATTTGCCAAGAGGCCTTGGTACACCACCAGTAGACTGCCTGTCAAGTTTTGTGCCATTTGGAGTCCGTTTGATACTCCAACGGTTAACCGAGGAACCGTAAAGGCCTCATGTGTGTTGCAGCCCAACACCCCTCCAAAGTGGCCAAATAACCCATCCAAACCATCTCCATATCCTCCGCCGTCGAATCACGATCGCGTGACCGAAAACTACACCTCATTTGGACACTCCCACCTCCTTCTATGTATAAATATGTGCACCCCCTCCAAAACTCGGGTGAAACCCTAGTCTTCCCTCTCCTCCGTGCGCCGGACACGTCCGCCCGGCGCCGGACACGTCCACCGCGCCGCCCGGCGAATCCCGTGCCGACAAGTGTTGCGCCGCCGCTCCCCCCGCGCCGCCGGCCCGCTGGGCCCGTTGTGGACCCACGCGGCCCGTCCGCCGCCCGCACCTCCCCGCGGCTCCCCGCGCCCCCGCGCGAGAGCGCGCCGCCGCCTGCCTTTCTCGCCGCGCCGCCGCCCGGCTCCGACTTCCCCGCCGCTCGACGTGCCTCCACCACCTGAAGCTCTTCCGCCGCCGCCCTTCCGCAGCTTGCTGGCCGCGCCGCCTACCGACGACCGGCGCCACCTACCGCCTCCCGCGCCGCACCGCCTGCGTAGGTCCTCGCCCCGGTCGGATCCACGTCTCCGGCGAGGTCCAAAGCACTCCGGCGAGCTCCCTCATCCATCTCCGGCCTCTCCTTCCCGGATCCAGCGAGATCCAGGCCAACCCCGGCGATCTTCGTAACTCGCGCCCGAAACCCTAGATCTGTGTGGAGGGGTATAATTTCTCTAAGTCAGTTTATGTCTGCATTCTGAAGCCCTGTTCAACATGCCATAACTCCTCATCCATAGATTCGTTTTGCATGCATGATATATCAAAATGTTCATCATGATGTGCTCTTCATTTTGTTCCATTGTGGTCTGCTTGTTTGAGTCCATCTTGATGCCCAAATCGTTGATGCAAGAGTGCTATAAAATGTTAGGTGCTGATTCTTAGCAGAGTATGAGAATTTGTCATTTTTGCTACATTTGTTGTGTGCTGCATATGGGCATGAGCTCTACATGTGTTTTGGTCTATACCATGCCATCTTTACAGTGGTGTATGCTTTGTATTTGTGTGATCTTTGTGGTGACTAGCACATGCATGAAAAGTAGCTATCGTGATATTGCTGATTTGAGACACTTAGAATTTCACTAAGTCATTGCTCTGCTGTTATTTTTATGCCATGTATCCATGATGCTACAGTGAGATCCATGCTTCTTTTGAGTATGTTCAGTAAGGATGATTTGGGCATATGGTTGTGCTATATCCATACATGCCCCTGTTTGCATTTATGGAGTATGCTAGCATGACTTAATCGTGCTCTACTTTTGCTATAAAATGTTCCTCGCAGATTATTTACATGTTAATCAATTTTGCCAAGGTTGTTGTAGTTGATCCAAGCATGCTATAAACTTGTTCTTGCCTTGGTTAGCTTCTTGATAATGCCATCTTGTTGATGCTATGCTTATCTTGTCATGCAATGCCTTGTGTTGAGTGAATCGAGCTCACAAAGATGCCTTCATAATTCTGTTTTTGCTATGTCCAGTTTTCTGCTAAGTCTGAATCTGTTAACGAAACTTGCTATGTTTACATGGGTGCCATCATATTTTATGTGCCCTTTTGGCTCATGGTTAGTAAGGGACTTTTGTTCTATGCTTTGAGTAGATTCATGCCATGCCTTTGTTTGCTATGATCTGTTCCTGTAGCATGTTTTTTGCTAGCTCTAAACATTGCTCCCTGATGTTAATTCCTGGCATGTTGACATTTTCACTAAGTCTGTGATGCTTATATATTTTGCACTTTTGCCATGCTTGTTTGAACCTGCTCTTGTGTGATTTATCCATAGCTCACTGTTCATCGTTTGTCAAGCATCTTGAGTAGATCACTGCCATGTGCTTGGTTGCTATGTTGGAGTGCAGTAGCTTAGTTTCTTGTTGCATTTTATATGGTATCGTGCTGTTAATCACAGAATTGTGCCATTCTTGTTTTGCTTGCCATTTGCAAACCGTGCATCCGATTCTGGTGATCTTTATATTGATTTCGACCGAAATCATCTCATCTTTCCAGAGGCACACTTGGTTTGCCAAGTTGAGGTCTGGTTCAATATTTCCCTTCCGGAGCACGCATATGCATTGCATATCACATCCCGCATATCATGCCATGTTTTGCATCATGTTGCTTGCGCATTGCACCGTGGTTGATTGTTGTTTCCTTTGCTTGTGTTCTTGCTTTCGGTAGAGACGGGAGACGATTACGTGATCGAGGAACCTGTTGAGTACGCTTATGAGGATCAAGCTTTCGTTAACTCAGAGAACTTTGCAGGCAAGATGACCATACCCTCGAAATCACTTCTATCTTTGCTTGCTAGTTGTTCGCTCTATTGCTATGTCGCGATACCTACCACGTGCTATATCATGCCTCCCATATTGCCATGTCAAGCCTCTAACCCACCTTTCCCAGCAAACCGTTGTTTGGCTATGTTACCGCTTTGCTCAGCCCCTCTTATAGCGTTGCTAGTTGCAGGTGAAGATGGAGTTTGTTCCTTGTTGGAACATTGTTATTGTTGGGATATCATTATTATATCTTGTTTACTTTAATGCATCTATATACTTGGTAAAGGGTGGAAGGCTCGGCCTTATGCCTGGTGTTTTGTTCCACTCTTGGCGCCCTAGTTTCCGTCATACCGGGGTTATGTTCCTTGATTTTGCGTTCCTTACGCGGTTGGGTTATAACGGGAACCCCTTGACAGTTCTCCTTGAATAAAACTCCTCCAGCAAGGCGCAACCTTGGTTTTACCATTTGTCACCTAAGCCTTTTTCCCATGGGTTCCGCGGACTTAAGGGTCATCTTTATTTTAAACCCCCGGGCCAGTGCTCCTCTGAGTGTTGGTCCAAACTAGAGCCCCTTGCAGCGCCACCTCGGGGAAACTTGAGGTTTGGTTTTAGTTGTACGGATTGCTTATCCGGTGTGCCCTGAGAACGAGATATGTGCAGCTCCTATCGGGATTTGTCGGCACATTCGGGTGGTTTTGCTGGACTTGTTTTACCATTGTCGAAATGTCTTGTAACCGGGATTCCGAGTCTGATCGGGTCTTCCTGGGAGAAGGAATATCCTTTGTTGACCGTGAGAGCTTGTGATGGGCTAAGTTGGGACACCCCTGCAGGGTTTTGAACTTTCGAAAGCCGTGCCCGCGTTTATGGGCAGATGGGAATTTGTTAATGTCCGGTTGTAGAAAACTTGAAACTTAACTTAATTAAAATGAATCAATCACGTGTGTAGCCGTGATGGTCTCTTTTCGGCGGAGTCCATGAAGAGAACACGGTCTCATGTAATGCTTGAATGTAAGTAGCTTTAGGATCACTTCTTGATCATTATAGCTTCTCGACCGAGCTTTGCTTCTCTTCTCACTCTCATTTGCGTAAGTTAGCCACCACATATGCTAGTGCTTGTTGTAGCTCCACCTCACAACCCTTTCTACCCTTAAGCTTAAATAGTCTTGATCGCGAGGGTGTGAGATTTCTGAGTCCCCGTGACTCACACATTACTTCCAAAACCATATGCATGTGCCGATGATGCCAGTGCAGGGGACACTAACGAACTCAAGTGGGAGTTCGACGAGGATTCTGGTCGTTACTATGTTTCCTTTCCAGACAATCAGTAGTGGAGCCTAGTTGGGGCGATCGGGGATCTAGAATTTGGGGTTGTCTTTCTTTATTTGGTTCCGTAGTAGGACCTTGATTGTATTCTGGATGATGTAATGCTATATTTATGTATTGTGTGAAGTGGCGATTGTAAGCCAGCTCTTTATCCCTTTCTTATTCGGTACATGGGATGTGTAAAAATTACCCCTCTTGCGACATGCCTACTATGCGGTTATGCCTCTAAGTTGTGCTCCGACACATGGGAGATATAGCTGCATCGTGGGTGTTACAGCAGGTTGTGCTCGGCCCGGAGCTTCGCATTGCCCTCACCTAGTTGCCGGATGACGCCGATAGCCTGTTCAAATGAGGCTTTCATGTCGTCCTGCAACCTCACCCGGCCGGAGATCTGATCCATCTGGCTATGGATGATCGCATGCATGCGCTTGTAAGAGTCCTCGCCTGCCCACAAGACATTTTCCCAGGCCGCTGTGGTGCGGGAGGACATCTCTGTTGCATTCGTGGCACGGCGGGACATCTCTGCTGCTTCCGTGGCGCGGCTGGACCAGTATGCTGCATCGACGGCGCGGCGGGACCTCGGTGCTGCTTCGGCGGTGTGGCCTCTATGCTGCTACTGCCGCACGGCAGGACATGTTGGCTGCTTTCGTGGTGAGGTGGGACATCTCTCGTGCTTCTGCTTCCATGCTCGCCTCTCCCAGGTGGTAATCTCTCAACCCAGAGCTCACGCTAGCCATGGCAGATGCAAGGGAACGATGCTGAATGACTTGTTTGATTTTGTGGATGAGGAGTTGAGGAGGAATGTGCATTCATCTTGGCATAGTAGTATTTATAACCGAGTACTAATACGCTCCTAAGTGGGAAACCATTTAGGTTGTGATTGGTGTGAACAGGTTTGCAATTAAATATAGCATGGTAGTAATTTGGAATGTGATGAGACGCAAGCTCAAAATTTATTGACAGTTCTAGTTTCGAAGTGCGACACTATTCCCGGATGGCGTAACGTGGGCACGTGTTCTCGACCGTGGTGTAGCAGTTTTGTAATATGCCATGGTACTTCTTTTTCTACTACCGTGTATGTGCAATAACTGGCACCGTCAGATACATATCATACGAGTATTGGGGCTTTTGACAGGAATAGCCTCGCGGTAAGCTATAGACTAGTCTTTTTTTTCACACGCATCACATCGACACATATCATCTCTATCCCTCTTTCCCACGCACACACCTACTCTCTCGGGACTTCTCACACACACCATCTCTAGCTCCCAAGGTCGATGCCACCCACATACACTTGTACTCTGAGTTTACTACGTTATACACGAAGAGAAGAGGTGCACGCATGCACTCATCATCTGTAGCTACGAATTGTAGTGTTCTCAACCATCCGATTGGCTCTATCATAGGTTCCCGTTGCTCCTCGGCCTTGATATTGAGAAGTTTAAAACGCGGAGGCTAAGATGGAGGCGCGAGGTTTTGGTTAATGTGTGGGCTGCACACGACACCAACACGACATGAGCTTCGTCTGCCTGGTGCGCAGTTGGGTGAGTACTACTAGTAGTACTACTACTTTGATGTGTCGCGTCAACTCGCACAAGTATGCAACACTTCATGAACAAACAAGCATATAAGCTGCTTATACTTCTTACCCAAAGGATCTTTATATCCAACAGACACAAAATATCCGTTTGACTATTGGAAATTACTTTAACTGCTGATCTGATGTCAAAGTAATTGCTGCATCGCCACCAAAACCCACCATCTCTTAAGCTAAAGTAGACCGAGCTAACCCCTATATTAGCATATTACTAAGATAAACAAAAGGCACTGTAGAATCATTTAGGAGGTGAGCTTGTCAATCTGAATGTGGAGGGACACCGTCCTCGACAACCCAGTCCCGGCCAGCAGCTTGGGCGGAACTGTGAAGAAGGTCAGCTCCTGCACGGCGATGTCGCCGGGATCCTTGCTGCTTGTCACCTTGATTTCCACCTTGGCGGCGCCGGTCCTGCCTTAGGGCTCCCCTGGCGGGCCGTTCGCCCATAGCTTGGCCACGTAGTGCGGCAGTGGGGACGCCCCCGCTCTGATGCAGATGACCGACACGGTGATAGGCGCGCCAATATCAAGCACGCTACCGACCAACAAAAATGTGCGACCGTCCTCCTCCGCGAACAGCAAGAGTCGTGGCTCCGACACTAGAACTTGCAGCTGGAGCACCTTGCTGCACTGGATCCTGTGCACGGGCATGGGATGCACGGTGTTGATGTGGTGGGAGAGCGCCGGCGGCAAGCCTTCGTAGCCGCAGACGGGCATGGGGAATTTGCAGGGCGCGAGCGGACACACGCTCTGGTGATCGGCGTGCTTGTGGTAAGTGACGTAGAGCCCATAGTGCCGGATTTCGGGTTCCGGCAAAACCCTTGAGGTTTGAACACTGGGGTGCACACAAAGATCTCCCCCCTCTCTAGCTCGCACGCTCTACAATCTCAGGGCCTAGCTCAACGAACCCAAAGAACGCGAGAGACAACATTTATACTGGTTCGGGCCACCATTGTGGTGTAATACCCTACTCCAGTGTGGTGTGGTGGATTGCCTCTTGGGCTTAGGATGAACAGTTACAAGTGAAGAACAGCCTCGTGAGGAGAGGTGTTCTTGTGCTTGGAGAACTTGAGTGGTTGGGGGATGATCTAGATCCCATCCCCTTCTATGGTGGTGGCTAGTCCTATTTATAGAGGCCCTGGTCCTCTTCCCAAATATTGAGCGGGAAGGGATCCCACAACGGCCAAATTCAAAGGGAGACAACTAGTACAAGCTATCCTGACAAATGTAGTCTTCGCCTGCCAAAGGCTCTTGTTGTGACGCCGTCTTGGACTCCACGGTGACCTCCGTCCTGCCGTCCTGCTAGTCTTGGTCTTGTTACACTGATATGGAAACCTTTGCCTGATGCCTCGGGACTCCTCATCTGCGCTTGCCCCTTTAGCACCAAAGAGGAAACGAGGACACTACGTGCGCTGGCACCCGCCTGGCTCGAGTCATCATGGCTTGCGTCACAGAAACCTCGCGGGGTGTCCCATGCCTTGATCTCTCCACCCCTCGCGAGCCAGCCTGGTGAGGCCGGCCTTGAGGAGGTCTTGCGTTGTCCGCCTCGCGAGGGTCTTGAGTGTTTGCTGGTGAAGATGGGCCATACAGGGCCGCTAGTGGAGCCACGCTGCAGGTCACAGGCAGGCAAGTCTGGGGACCCCTGCTACCTCTTGTGCATGCGTTGGTTTTCCCTTGAAGAGAAAAGGGTGATGCAACATAGCAGCGTAAGTATTTCCCTCAGTTTTTGAGAACGAAGGTATCAATCCAGTAGGAGAACACGCGCGAGTCACGTTGTACCTACACAAACAAATAAGAACCTCGCAACCAACGCGATAAAGGGGTTGTCAATCCCTTCACGGCCACTTGCAAGAGTGAGATCTGATAGACATAATAATAATAAGATAAATATTTTTGGTATTTTATGATATAGATTGAAAGTAAAGATTGTAAAATAAAATAGATTGGAAACTTGTATGATGGAGAATAGACCCGGGGGCCATAGGTTTAACTAGTGGCTTCTCTCAAGATAGCATAAGTATTATGGTGGGTGAACAAATTACTGTCGAGCAATTGATAGAAAAGCGAATAATTATGAGAAAATCTAGGTATGATCATGTATATAGGCATCACGTCCGTGACAAGTAGACCGACTCCTGCCTGCATCTACTACTATTACTCCACACATCGACCGCTATCCATCATGCATCTAGAGTATTAAGTTCACAAGAACGGAGTAACGCTTTAAGCAAGATGACATGATGTAGAGGGATAAACTCATGCAATATGATATAAACCCCATCTTTTTATCCTCGATGGCAACAATACAATACGTGATGTTTCCCTTTCTGTCACTGGGATCGAGCACCGCAAGATTGAACCCAAAGCTAAGCACTTCTCCCATTGCAAGAAACATCAATCTAGTAGGCCAAACCAAACTGATAATTCGAAGAGACTTGCAAATATAACCAATCATACATAAAAGAATTCAGAGAATATTCAAATATTGTTCATAGATAATATTGATCATAAACCGACCATTCATCAGGTCTCGACAAACACAGCGCAAAGGAAGATTACATCGAATAGATCTCCAAGAGAATCGAGGAGAACTTTGTATTGAGATCCAAAGAGAGAGAAGAAGCCATCTAGCTAATAACTATGGACCCGAAGGTCTGAGGAAAACTACTCACACATCATCGAAGGGGCCATGGAATTGATGTAGAGGCCCTCCATGATCAATGCCCCCTCCGGCGGAGCTCCGGAAAATGCCCCAAGATGGGATCTCTTGGGTGCAGAAGGTTGCGACAGTGGAATTAGGTTTTCGTGGTGCTCCCCGATGTTTTCAGGGTATGTAGGTATATATAGGAGGAAGAAGTATGTCGGTGGAGCCACGAGGGGCTCACGAGGGTGGAGGGCATGCCCCCTGCCTCGTGGCCTCCTTGTTGATTGCTTGACGTCCACTCCAAGTCCTCTGGATCACGTTTGTTCCAAAAATCACGCTCCTGGTGGTTTCATTCTGTTTGATATTCTTTTTCTGCGAAACACTGAAATAGGCAAAAAAACAGCAATTTGGGCTGGGCCTTCGGTTAATAGGTTAGTCCCCAAAATAATATAAAAGTGTATAAATAAGCCCATTAAACATAAAAAATAGAATATATAATAGCATGGAGCAATCAAAAATTATAGATACATTGGAGACGTATCAAGCATCCCCAAGCTTAATTCCTGCTCGTCGTCGAGTAGGTAAATGATAAAAACAGAATTTTGATGTGGAATGCTTCCTAACATATTTCTCAATGTAATATTCTTTATGGTGGCATGAATGTTCAGATCCAAAAGATTCAAGATAAAATTTTAATATTGACATAAAAATAATAATACTTCAAGCATACTAACCAAGCAATCATGTCTTCTCAAAATAACATGGCCAAAGAAAGTTCATCCCTACAAAATCATATAGTTAGGTAATGCTCCATTTTCATCATACAAGAATGCTCTCATCATGCACAACCCCGATGATAAGCCAAAAAATTGTTTCATACTTTAGTAATCTCAAACTTTTTTCAACTTTCACGCAATACATGAGTGTGAGCCATGGATATAGCACTATGGGTGGAATAGAATATAATGAAGGGGTTATGTGGAGAAGACAAAAAAGGATAAAGTCTCACATTGACGCAGCTAATCAATGGGCTGGGGAGATGGCCATCAATTGATGTCAATGCAAGGAGTAGGGATTGCCATGCAACGGATGCACTAGAGCTATAAATGTATGAAAGCTCAACAAAAGAAACTAAGTGGGTGTGCATCCAACTTGCTTGCTCACGAAGACCTACGACACTTGAGGAGGCCCATTGTTGGAATATAAAAGCCAAGTTCTATAATGAAAAATTCCCACTAGTATATGAAAATGACAAAACAAGAGACTATCTATCATAAAGATCATGGTGCTACTTTGAAGCACAAGTGTGGAAAAAGGATAGTAGCATTGCCATTTTTTTATTTTGGGCCTTCTTTTTTTGGCCTTTCTCTTTTTTTTCTTTTGGGACAATGCTATATTAATGATGATCATCACACTTCTATTTATTTACAACTCAATGATTACAACTCGATACTTGAACAAAATATGACTCTATATAAATGCCTCCGGTGGTCTACCGGGACGTGCAATGACTCATGAGTAACATTTATGAAAGAATTATGAACGGTGGCTTTGCCACAAATACGATGTCAACCGCATGATCATGCAAGGCAATATGACAATGATGATGCGTGTCATAATAAACAGAACGGGGGAAAGTTTCATGGCAATATATCTCGGAATGGCTATGGAAATGCCATAATAGGTAGGTATGGTGGCTGTTTTGAGGAAGATATAAGGAGGTTTATATGTGATAGAGCGTATCGTATCACGGGGTTTGGATGCACCGATCAAGTTTGCACCAACTCTCAAGGTGAGAAAGGGAAATGCACGGTTCCGAAGAGGCTAGCAATGATGGAAGGGTGAGAGTGCGTATAATCCATGGACTCAACATTAGTCATAAAGAACTCACATACTTATTGCAAAAATCTACAAGTCATCAAAAACCAAGTATTACGCGCATGCTCCTAGGGGGATAGATTGGTAGGAAAAGACCATCGCTCGTCCCCGACCGCCACTCATAAGGAAGACAATCAAATAACACCTCATGTTTCAAATTTGTTACACAACGTTTACCATACGTGCATGCTACGGGACTTGCAAGCTTCAACACAAGTATTTCTAAAATTCACAACTACTCAACTAGCATAACCTTAATATCACTATCTCCATATCTCAAAACAATCATCAAGTATCAAACTTCTCTTAGTATTCAATGCACTTATATGAAATATTTTTATTATTCCTAAAAGAAAATTACCATGCTGTTTTAAAGGTAATATAAGTGAAGCATGAGAGATCAATTATTTCTATAAAATGAAACCACCACCGCGCTCTAAACGAAGCACTAGAGCAAAAACTATATAGCTCAAAAGATATAAGCGAAGCATATAGAGTATTCTAATAAATTTCCATTCATGTGTGTCTCCCTCAAAAGGTGTGTACAGCAAGGATGATTGTGGTAAACTAAAAAGCAAAGAATTAAATCATACAATACGCTCCAAGCAAAACACATATCATGTGGCAAATAAAAATATAGCTCCAAGTAAAGTTACCGATGAACGAAGACAGAACAGGGGATGCCTTCTGGGGCATCCCCAAACTTAGGCTTTTTGGTGTCCTTGGATTTTAACTTGGGGTGCCTTGGGCATCCCCAATCTTAGGCTCTTGCCAATCCTTGTTCCATAATCCATCAAATCTTTACCCAAAACTTGAAAACTTCACAACACAAAACTTAACAAGAAAATCTCGTGAGCTCCGTGTGCGAAAGAAAACAAAACACCACTTCAAGGTACTGTAATGAACTCATTCTTTATTTATATTGGTGTTAAAACTACTGTATTACAACTTCTCTATGGCTTATAAACTTCATTACTAGCCATAGATTCATCAAAATAAGCAAACAACACACGAAAAATGGAATCTGTCAAAAACAGAACAGTCTGTAGTAATCTGTAACTAACGCAAACTTCTGGAACTCCAAAAATTATAAAATACATTGCTGGACGTGCGGAATTTATCTATTAACCATATTCAAAAAGAATTAAATAAATATCACTCTCCAATAAAAAATGGCAGGAATTCTCGTGAGCGCTAAAGTTTCTGTTTTTTACTGCAAGATCAAAAAGACTTTCCCCAAGTCTTCCCAACGGTTCTACTTGGCACAAACACTAATTAAACACAAAAACACAACCAAAACAGAGGCTAGATAAATTATTTATTACTAAAAAGGAACAAAAAGCAAGGAATAAAAATAAAATTGGGTTGCCTCCCAACAAGCGCTATCGTTTAACGCCCTTAGCTAGGCATAAAAGCGAAGATAGATCTAGGTATTGCCATCTTTGGTAGGCAATCCATAAGTGGATCTCATAGTAGATTCATATGGTAATTTAATTTTATCTCTAGGGAAGTTTTACATGCCTTTCCTTAACGGAAATTGGAATCTAATATTCCCTTCCTTCATATCAATAATTGCACCGATCGTTCTAAGGAAAGGTCTACCAAGACTAATAGGACATGAAGGATTGCAATCAATATCAAGAACAATGAAATCTACGGGCACATAAATTCTATTTGAAACAATAAGAACATCATTAATTCTTCCCATAGGTTTCTTAATAGTGGAATCCACAAGGTGCAAGTTTAAAGATCAATCGTCAAATTCACGGAAACCTAGCAAATCACACAAAGTTTTTGGGATCATGGAAACACTAGCACCCAAATCACACAAAGCATAGCATTCATGATCTTTAATTTTAATTTTAATTTTAGGTTCCCATTCATCATAAAGTTTTCTTGGGATGGAAACTTCCAACTCAAGTTTTTCTTCGTAAGATTGCATCAAAGCATCAACGGTATGTTTAGTAAAAGCTTTATTTTGACTATAAGCATGAGGAGAATTTAGCACGGATTGCAACAAGTAAATACAATATATCAAAGATAAATTATCATAATTAAATTCCTTGAAATCCAAGATAGTGGGTTCGTTTCTATCTAAAGTTTTAACCTCTTCAATCCCATTTTTACCAATTTTGCATCAAGATCTAAAAACTCCAAATTTTTGGGACGCCTTCTAACTAAAGTTGACTCATCTCCAGTCCCATCATTATCAAGATTCATATTGGAAAACAAGGATTTAATAGGGGACACATCAATTACTTTTAGATCTTCATCTTTATTTTTATAAAAACTAGAAGAACACACCTTCACAAAGCAATCTTTCTTAGCACGCATCCTGGCAGTTCTTTCTTTGCACTCATCATTGGAAATTCTCATGGCTTTGAGAGACTCCTTGATATCATTCTTAGGTGGAATAGATCTAAGTATCAAAGAGTAATCAACATCAAGAGAAATTATATCCACATTCCTAACCAATTCATCAATCTTAAGCAATTTTTCTTCAATCAAAGCATTGAATCTCTTTTGTGAACTAATAAATTCTTTAATACTAGATTCAAAATCACAGGGAATCTTATTATAATTACCATAAGAATTGTTGTATTAATTACCATAATTATTAGAGGAATTACTAGGAAACAGCCTAGAATTAAAATTACCTCTATACGCGTTGTTACCAAAATTGTTCCTACCAACAAAATTCACATCCATATATTCATTATTATTCTCAATCAAAGTCGACAAAGGCATATCATTAGGATCAATAGGAGCACTCTTATTAGCAAACAATTTCATAAGTTCATCCATCTTTCCACTCGAAACATTAATCTCTTCAATTGCGTGCACCTTTTTACTAGTAGATCTTTTAATGTGCCATTGAGAATAATTAACCATAATATTATCTAGGAGTTTGGTAGCTTCTCCTAAAGTGATTTTCATAAAAGTGCCTCCCGCGGCAGAATCTAAAAGATTTCTAGAAGCAAAATTCAATCCAGCATAAAAAATTTGTATAATCATCCATAAATTCAAACCATGTGTAGAGCAATTACGTATCATTAATTTCCTATCCCAAGATTGTGCAACATGCTCATGATCAAGTTGCTTAAAATTCATAATATGATTTCTAAGAGAGATGATCTTAGTGGGAGGAAAATACTTAGAGATAAAAGCATCTTTGCACTTATTCCATGAATCAATACTATTTTTAGGCAAAGACAAAAACCAAGCTTTAGCACGATCTCTAAGCGAAAACTGAAATAGCTTAAGTTTAACAATATCATTATCCACATCTTTCTTCTTTTGCATGTTACACAAATCAACAAAGTTGTTTAGATTGGTAGAAGCATCTTCACTAGGAAGGCCAGAAAACGGATCCACTACAAAAAAAAATACACATCCGTGACATTTTGGGCCGAACGAATTTTTTTCTGTCATACATATGACACTTCTATGATGATAATTGTGACAAAACCCGGTATCATCATAGATGTGGTGGGCTCCTACTTCTATGACAAAAAATCATGACAGAAAATGGGCATTTCGTCCTGGGCGGGCTGGAGACGCAGCTGCATGACATTCTTTGGGCCGTTCATGACGGAAAAAACCATGGTAGAAGCGAGGGGGAGGAAAATTTCGGGGAGTTCCCGGTTACGGTGGGAGGTCGGGGGCCGAGCGATGCGCGTTTCTCTCGTACACGTACGCGCGTGTGTGCGAGGCGTTGGCTCTAACTGAACCCGAGCGAGGCGCTGGGCTGTACCTGAACCCGAGCGATTGCACTGCAGGCTACGCGTTACTGAACCCGAGCGATCGATCGATGGCTGTTAACTGAACCCGATCAAGCGATTCCTTGGATACTGCTGCTAACTGAAGCCGATCGATGGGATGAACAGTGAGCGTTGCAGGGGGGGTGGATGAACAGTGAGCGGTGGCGTTGCCTCTGGATGAACAGGACCCCGTGGTGTGGTGGAGGGCTGGATGAACAGTAGACGGTGGAGGGGTGCCCGTGGAGGGGTGGATGAACAGGACCCCATGGTGTGGAGCACAGGATGAACAGTAGACGGTGGAGGGGTTCCCATGGAGGGGTGGTTGAACAAGACCCCGTGGTGTGGAGGGCTAGATGAACAGTAGACGGTGGAGGGGTGGTTGAATAGTAGCCGGTGGAGTAGCGCACGGTGGAGGCAGGATGAACCGGAGCCCGTGGAGGCTGGAGGAGGTCGACGGTGGATGAACAGTAGCTTGTGGAGGCTGGAGGGGGTCGACAGTGGAGATGAACAGTATCCCGTGGAGTCCCGTTTTGCGGTATGCCACACCCCTCCCAATGAACAGGACCCCCGTTTCGACCGTAGAGCTCCAACACAAGTCTGTTTCCTCCGTTTTGCGGTACGCCACACCCCTCCCGATCAACAGGACCCCCGTTTCGACCGTAGGAGGTCCGTTTTCTCCGTTTTGCGGTGCGCCACACCCCTCCCGATCAACTGGACCCCCGTTTCGACCGTAGGAGGTCAGTTTCCTCCATTTTGCGGTACGCCAGGCCTCGTTTCCATCGCCTCTTCTGTCCAAGACCTCCCGATGAACACGATCACGCATTCCGTTCCGACCCATGAACACGACGACGACGCTGTTTCTTCGTTCCGACCCAGCCATGTACACGAGCCCTCGCCGTACGTATGCGCGAGTAGGCGTTCAAGACCCCGCCTGTATGTACACATATGTGGCCGTATTTTCATTCTTGCACCCTGGCCGCCTCTACTACGACACATGCGCGCCTCTACATCCACCAGTATATATGTACGTACACGTTCGCGACCAGAATGACAACGCTACGTACGCTTCGACCAGGTGGGTCCCGACTGTCAGGCACTTCCTTGCCTGTGAAGATGTAGCTGGTGGGTCTCAGCAGTCAGGGGGCGAATCATTTTTTTTCCCGAACGCACTTCCTTGCGTGCGAAGGTGTAGCTGGTGGGTCCCAGCACTCAGGGGGAAACATTTTTTTCGCGAAATACGGTGGCCCGTCCGGTGGGTCCCTGCTGTCAGGTGGAGGAATCATTATTTTCCTCGTAATAAGGAGGCACTTCCTTGCTGCCGCCGTGGACCCAGCTGTCAGCCTCTCCACGTATAGTCCACGTCCGATGGAAGTCGTTCCTTGACCATGTTGACCACGCCATGCCGAGAGCACCAGGGCGGTGGACGACGGCGAGGCCTAGGAAGGGGACGACGCGAAGCCGGTGAAGACGCGGCAGTGGATGCCCACGCGGAGAGGGGTATGAGGGTTCACTCGTTCGGCTGCGGTGTGAGGCTGCCGTCGCCGCAGGGCCTGGCCAGCGGTGGGAATAGTAGGGGCGGTGAGGCCTCCGCGGTAGCACAGCCGGCCACGGGAGGCAGGAGCAGGCGGCAGGACCGGCGCTGCTTTGGGCGGCTGGAGCAAGAAGACCAGAGGTTGAAGAAGCACTATGGCCGTTGGATGGACATCGTACGGTCACTGGAGCTAGAATCGTTCATATTGACTAAGTTGACAAAGCCCTTCGTCCCCGTCAACTTAGTAGGCCCACAAGTCAGCCTCCCACCAAGGTGGGTCCCAGCTAGCCGGGGGAGTATTCATTTTTTTGTGTGTAATAAGGAGGCACTTCCGGTGGGTCCGAGCTGACAGCGGGAGGAACGTTTCGACTGTACGAGGCCTCGCCATCGCCAGAGAATAACAGCAGGTGTGGGTGAGTAGAGGGATGGCTAGGCCAGCGATGGGAGTACAGTGGGGCGGTGAGGCCTGCGCGGCAGCAGAGCCGGCCGCGTTGAGGAGGGAGCAGGCAGTCCCGTCGGCGCCTGTTTGAGCGGCTGGAGCAGGAAGAGCAGAGATTGAAGAAGCACGACGGCCGTTGGATGGCCATCCAACAGTCACTGCTTGTGCGTCAACCTTTTTTTAGGAAAGCCTCAAATCTTTGGGAAATAGCATACAGCCCATCTGCCATTATTTATAATAATTTACAGCCCATTTGCTAATTATTATGGTTTTTTTGGAGCCCATATTCTTTTTGTTAGCATTACAGCCCATATTGTGGCCACGGTTAAAAAATTATACGAAATTTTGCATATTTTGGTGCGGTCCGAACTGTTTTTAATCCCGAAATTTCGACTCACATTCAAACTGATTTTAAAAATAAATGTATATCAATATAGAATCCAACAAATTCTCCACGCATAAAAATTAATGTAATTTCAAATCTCGAAATGAAAAAAAGATATTTGAAACTAATTGCCGGTTTGATGTGTTTTAAAAATGTACAACCCATTTCTCATTACTGATGGGCCATTTTCTCGGCCAGTCGAATGAAAGCTCTCCTCCTCGTCTTGAAAGATTTGCAGCCCAACATGCGTGACAAAGCGACTTACTTGGCAAATCACAAAAAAACTGAGCTGTGGTCGTGGACCCAGCTGTCAGCCTCTCCACGTACAGTACTCTTCCGATGGAATGTCGTTGACCATGTTGACCACGCCGCGCCGAGAGCACCAAGGCGGTGGACGACGGCGAGGCCTAGGAAGGGGACGACACGGAGCCGGGGAAGACGCGGCAGTGGATGCCCATGCAGAGAGGAGTACGAGGGTTCACTGGTTCGGCTGCGGTGTGAGGCTGCCGTTGCCGCAGGGCCTGGCTAGCGGTGGGAGTAGTAGGGGGCGATGAGGCCTCATCGACAGCACAACCGGCCACTGGAGGCAGGAGCAGGCGGTCTCCCCAGCACTGGTTTGGGCGGCTGGTGCAAGAAGAGCAGCGATTGAAGAAGCAGTAGGACCGTTCGATTCAAATCCAACGGTTACTGCTGCTAGAATCGTTTGTTGACTAAGTTGACAAGCCATGCATATGCGTCAACTTAGTAGGCCCACAGGTTAGCCTCCCAACCGGTGCGCCCCAGATGTCAGTGAGAGGAATCATTGTTTTCGCATAATAAGGAGGCAGTTGATCGCGTGCGGCCAGGCCAGCGGAGGGAGTAGGGTGGGCCGGGGAAGCCTGCGCGGCATCACAGCGAGCCACAAGAGGAGGGAGCAGGCAGTCCCGCCAGCGCTAGTTTAGGCGGCTGGAGCAGGAAGATCAGAGATTAAAGAAGCACATCCGCCGTTGGATGGACATCCAACACTAACTGATGCTAGAATCGTGTGTTCACTGCCAAAGCCTTTCGTAAACAAGTCAGCCTCGAAATCCATGGCGTGTACAGCCCATTTGCTATTATTTTTATATTTTTTACTCATTTTCTAATTCATATGGAATTTATTGCAGACCGTTTTCCATTTTTAGAATTGCTGGCCATTTTCTGGTCAGTACCAGGGTCAAAAAATTAACTAAATATGTGGGAAATTTAGAAAATTCGCAAATTTTTCTAGGGAACGAAATATTCTTAATCCAAAAATTAATAGCCATAGTAAAACAAATTTAAAAATAAATTAGTACTATGTCATGTTAAATCCAATGAAATACGTATAAGATATCACTGAAGAACAAAAACAAAAAAAGAAACTTATATCCCATTTGCTATAATTTTTTTTGGAATTTTCAACCCCTTTTGATATTACTTTTAACAGACATTGACCATACTCTTAAGCCAGGCCGGAATGCATCCCTCCTCATCTTGAAATATTTGCAGCCCAGTAATTCGGAGAAAACAAATAGGCCTAGCTTGGGTATTCTTCAAAAAGAAATATTGGGCTAGCTATTTTCCCAAAGAACTGGTGCATGAGCATTTAGCTTTATTTATTTATTTATTTATTTATTTACTTATTTATGTTTAGGGGACCATGAGCATGTACCTGGGCCAGATTCATGTGAGAGCCTCCCTTCCAGTTAATTATGGGCTTCTCTATTGGGCCTCCATCAGTGGGCTGCATGTTATCAACAAGTGGAAAATGTGTTCCGAGTTTCAAAAAAAATGTGTTCCGTACGATAAATAGTATGCGCTACATACGGTACGGGGCACTAAAGGATCGAACCGTGCAACGACTTCCAAAACATTGTGTTTGTCATTCTAACAACACATTTATTCAACCAACAAACGAAATATACTACTGATTGTACATTGAAAACAGCACCAGCAGCAACCATGGCTGGGGGTGCAACAGAAGTAGTAAGCAGGCCAGAAGAGTGAAGACGCAGCTCTCTCTTCCAAACCAAACATCAGCCATCATTACAAAAGGGCTACCAAAAAAGAACAAGTGTATGCATCAAACTAAATAAAGTTCCTACTACACCAAGTGTACGCATCTAAGTAACTGGCTCAGTTAGACGTTACTATTTATTAAGCTGTGGAGATTGGTTGACGGCTTGAACCAGATGGGTGCCTGACGGGGGAAACTCCAGCCAGCAGGTCGAAGTCTGATACTTGCGACCCTCTCTCCTACTTTGGGCTGTAGAGCGTGGCGGCACATATCAGGGTATGGTGCATGCAGAGACGCATGATACGCTGTGTACACACAGTTTTGCCTGATGAACGAAACCGCGCTGCCATCATGATCCTTGCTGTCGGTTATCTCCTGGTTAATCAGATAATTTAGTCCAACAAACAGAGAGCGTGTACCAAGGCTACTTACCAGCCTCTAATCAAAAATTCCTAAAGGCCCAGAGAAGCTGGGATCCTGCTCAAAGACCTTGCAGTGACTATGATTGTATTCCGCAAAACAACACGTCCGGTACATGCGAACGATCATCAATCTTTCGTCGTCGTCTGATCGAGCCAGGAACTACCTGCAACTGCCATGCTGCTTTTCTTTGAAAGGTTCTGGGATTAGGAAGGGTAGGGACACCAGGCGGTCTACAACATCATATCAAGTTGGAGTCAAATAAAAAAGGGCTCTTGGTTTAGCTAGTCTTAAGAACAGCATGTTATGAGCATGAATATTTTTTCAGCAAATGTTGACAATAATATAAGCAAGCCATCATGATATCATAGGAAAGTAACATACTGCTGTAACAGCTGTTTGTAGTGATGACTGGAGTAGGCCAATAATACGTCCAGCCATAGAAGGAGTCGACAGCGTAAATGAAGCCCTTGTGTTCAATTGCGTCAGAGAACCATGGAGGATCTATGATCCTGCGATGGACGTGCAGATTTATCCACTTACCGCAGTGACCTGTCAGATAGGCGAGACCGCGGTTGAAGAATGCAATTAGCCTGAAGTCTTTATAATTCGCAGATCTTGTGGGCACTTGGCAGATTACAACCTTGAGCAAATCAAACTTGGTATCATGTTGGCTACTGTAAGATTCCGAGTATTATGGGCCGCGATGCCAAAGGAGTGTAGTGTTAATCGAAGGAAGGGGGGTCAATCGTCGGGTGTAGACCTCCACAAGCATCTAGCTGTCGCGACCGTCGACGAGTACCATCCAAGACATGTTCATGCCAACCCAGTACATACCGTTAATGTAGTTGAGGCTGACGGGGATCGGATCGCAGTCAAGGGGGTTGATGCTCACCACCCTACGATCGTTATGCTGCGTGACACTCTGTTTCTGAAGATCAGGCGGCATCAGCAAGCAAGGAGCTGGCTTAAAAAGCTCCGGCCTGAGGGCTTTGAGTAAACGGTACAGCCCCGACGAGCACGCGGCGAGCGGCATGGTACTGAGATTGTCCACACGCGAAACAATGAGCTTGATTACCTCTGTGGGGAGCAAATTCCAGCCACTCTTTCGGCGGACGCTGCTCGGTTCTGCCATTGTTAGTGCTTGGGTTTTGGATGAGGGGGGAGGCGCCTTAGCGGGGATGGAACATTGGACGAGATTATGTGCGGACAAAGATGGAGAAGCGAATATGTGTTGCGGGAAGTGGACAGGTGATGATGACTACAGCACGCCGCTTGACTTACGAGACACATACCAGCAGCGTAGGGTCATGTCGATGCCAGACAACTTGCTTGAGTGATCATAGTACTGGTACTCCCTGCAGTGCTATGCCCTAACTTGCATGAGTAGAGTAGTAGAGTAGGACTCTGCTCTACTACTAGCATCGGAGGAGTAGTATATTCTAATCTAAAATAGTTACAAACTTCAATGCCCGAGCGTGGAACGACTATGAACCGTGCTCAAAGACTGTGTCTACGTGGTGTTTGGACATGGGCGACAACCTCAACGCCAACGGTGCTGCTCCCGTTGCACCGTATGTGTTTCTGTCCTTCCTATTCGAAATCGTGGTGGAATTCATGATTCTACTCTGTATCCTACTACTATGCTAGTCCACATTATTAGTTTCATCTCTGTTATAGCCGTCATGATTTATTTTGTGCTTATTCGGATTAAATCTTGTAGTAACTTGCTCATATATTCAACTGGCGCAACGTCCCCTACAGCCACTCCCGTTTCATGGACGGCCTGGTCGATGTTGGAATTTTTCTAGTAGGCCTTTATAAGGTGAGCTCTTCTACCACTTTTATGAGCATGAGAAGAGGAGACCTACACGCGTTGGCGGCGACACTGGCTACGCCGAGCATACTTGGACTCTGCGGAGCTGGGACTTTCCCGCCGATGTGGACATGGAAAACCCATGGTGTTATTTGGACTCCAACAATGTGCACGGGGACTCCAAGGAGGTTCACCTGGACATCTGCATTTTCAAGTTAAATGTTTATCATTAGTCTTCGCTCAATGTAATCTGCTGTCTAAGCATGTGGAGACTTCCATGCATGATCTTGCTCTATTGGAGTATCACGCATGAATAAAAGTGTATCCATTTATGGTTTAGTCTAGAATCTTCCATGTATGAATTTTTACTACAGTACTGGTGAAAGACTTAAGATGAACCATTTCTTACATATCCTCTGCCCCTCCCAAGTCATCCTGATTTAATCCCTCCATCTAGGTGTATAAGGGCATGGTTAATACTTAAATAGTATAGCCAACTGTTGGCTACAAGAAAGTGCCATATCATCTGTAGCCAACATGTATAACAATAGATACTCAAAAACTAATTCTTTAAGATCATTTCCTGCAAAGCACAATAAGAGTTATTTCTTCACAAGTTTTGGATGCAGGTTGAACAGTTGAACGCTTTTGTTTGCAAAAGATACTTTTTATCTATTTCACCCGGATGTTTGTGAGCTCTAGAGATGAAATAATATCCGAACAAACCTATACAAATGAACTAACCGAGGCATCTGCATCTTAATTTTCTCTTGCAAGTCATGCGTGGTCCCTTCATCGTGAAAATGCTCTGGTCGTCGCATTGATTTGCATGCATGGATAGCACCACCATATTGTCAAAGGAGGAGCGAGCTCTATATTTCAGCCAAGGCATGCATGATTTGAGGAATTATGGTTGGGCATGCATGTAGAAAAGGGAGGAGAGTAATTTGCATGCGAGGGATTAAAGGAAGGGAGGCCAGCGGCTAGGCATTCAAAGGAGGCTGCATGCAAGATTACACAGGATCCAGATACTAGTCCCAAAACCAGTTCCTCTTTTTGCGGACATGCCTTGGTACGAAAGATTGACAAGTTAGGCCCTGTAAAAATGGATGGAGGGAGTAGTAGTACGTGTAGAGGGCGGCGCTGCACGGGAGTCTCACCTCTCACCCCGCTCGTGGCGCGGCAGTAAAGCCGTCATATCACAAAACCCAACCACTCCCAGTAATAAGTGGCCTGGTAAAATAAACGGACAAGCAACCATCACATCCTTCCGTCTTTTTTGCATTTCATCTCTGTGCATTTACTTTCTCCGGTTCATCTCGCACAGTCGATCCCTAGCTACTCCTCCTAGGGCCAGTTCTTTTGGCGGCTTCCCCAGCTTTTCCCACAAGACTAGTCACAGTGGAGAGTAACAATAAGGCGCCTCACTCATTTATTTGGGCTTCTAAACTACTATTCCGTCCTGGTTTATTCCTCACCATTGTAATTTGTGCTAAATTTTGACCAAAGATTTAACTGGTTTTTCCTCACCATTGTAATTTGTGCTAAATTTTGACCAAAAATTTGACACAGATTACAATGGGGACCAATAAACCAGGACAGAGGTAGTAGTTATGGGATTACTAATCTAGAAGCCTAAAAGAACTGGCCCCCGGTACTCCTACTAGTAGTAGTACTCAAGTTGGAATTCCAATTGCACAGCACAACCTGTTAGGCAAAAAATTTGATACAGGGTGTAGGAAGCGGTTTGGGAATTTGCATGCCTTTCCAACCAGTGAGATACTTCGTACATAGTACGACAGAGAAATAACCACAGAGAAGGAAGCTAAAAGTAAACAATCAAACGAGCATTTTTGCATTTGTTTTGCATTGAATTGTTTCACAAGCTTGACTAGTGCTGTTTTTCCACTTTTACAAAAACCGCATCGTAATGTTAAAACGTGCATTTGCACGTACATAAGTAATAGTAGTACTCCCTCCGTCTAGGTGTATAACTCTTCCCTCCTTCTTGGTCACGGTGCACAACCGAAGATGACTTATTGACCTGGATGGAGGGACTAGCACAGTCTGCAAGCATATATCGAGAGAGACGTGTAGTGTGATAGTACATAGTAAAGTTTGTGCTATATGCACGTACTTGCAAAATGCGTACGAATACACAAGGTTTCCAAACTTTCCCTTTTACATACTTAATTAAGGACGCTAAAAATTCCTGAACGTTCGGTATTTATCATTTGCGTCCCAAAACTAATGAGATCGCCTTACGAAACAAAAATTATACTCCTCCTAAAAGCCACGGCGCTCGCAGGAGCGCTTGCGGCGCGCGACGAGTGCCCTGGTGCGCGGCCGTTTCCCAGCGCGCCGACACAACGCCTCTTCCTCAGCCTCGCAACTCGTGAGGTGCTGATTGGCGGCTTGCCAGCGGGCGAGCGCGATCTCACCGGTGTGGTGATCTGGCACCAACAAGTACTCCTCCTCGCTGGAAGCGTGCACCCGGTCCATGTACCGCCAAGCGTAGATGAGGCGCTTGGGCCCGACTGCACTCAGGGCGTCGGCATGGGCGTCCTCCGCCACCCTCACGGCCCTCGCACGAGCCTTCTGCAAAAGAGCTAATTGCCTGACTCTCTCGGACGCGACATAGGCCTCCCAGGCAGCTTGTTCCGTGGTGCGCTTCTCTTCCTCGGCCTTCTTCTCCGCCTCTATTTTGGTGCGCTCTGCTGGAGGCAAGGCCTCCCACCAGGCGACATCCATTTCTTTCCAAAGCTCCTCAAGGCTAGGGGCTCGTAGCGGGGAGCTGACGCGTCCTCCGGCGCGCGTGCTGGTGAGATTGGGAACGCCGACATGTCCACCTCGACGCGTCACGGCGAGGAGCGGAACACCGACGTGTCCTCCTCGACTAGTGGCGGCGAGGAACAGAACGGCGACGCGTCCTCCTCGACTAGTGGCGGCGAGGAACGGAACGGCGACGCGTGACCGTCCACGCGGTGCTGCGAGGGGCTCCTAGAGCTTGGGGGGGCGCTGCCATGGTGGTCGACGTGAGAGGGAGGGGGAGGAGATAGGGATGAACGTGAACGTGAGGGGGAGGAGATACCGATGTCGTGGGAGGCACAGTATTTATAGCGAGCAATGGCACACCTATGTAAGATATGGACTGAGCTGCACTGACTTAACTGCAGGTCCAGTTGCATCATTAACATGTGGGCCAAACCCATGTTGGGCCCATATGTCAGTGACCGAATGCACCTACAGTTAAGTAACAGCTATGTGGGCATATTTGTTGGAGTAACTTATGGGGGAGCGAAGGGGTGGAAATATTGCTGGTCACAACGGATTGGACGAGCGTGGGGGGAGGAGAGTCATGCATGCAGATTTTTTCACACGGGGTGGAGTGGTGGGACCGCCGGAGGGAGAAGGAGAGTTTGGCAGGCATATTATTTCCACACATGGAGAGGAAAAGATTTGGAGACGAACGGGCTTCCTGTAGGTATGGGGAACTAGGCATAATAAGTCATCTTGCATGCCGGGCTAGGTATAGTCTCAAGTCATTAAAAACAAACATGCCCCACACATGTTCATATTTCAAGGTGCACTAAATTATTGCATGCGATGATTAAGGCTGTCCATATTGGTGGTATCTTAGCACACGGGAATAGCAAACATGCTGATGTGGCAAAGAATTAAAGAAGAGAGGGGGGTTAGAGTAACTAGTGTTCATGCATGCATTGGTAAACACATTTTTTTGTGGAGAACGACAACACTAGTTGAGTACTTTTGCAGACTTCAAAAACTATTCCACAATGTGTCAACATTCACAATGTCAATTCAATATTTTTACACTCATTATAAAACGTAGTTCTTATACTCATTATAATCAGTACTCCCTCCGTCTAGGTGAGCAAGTCATCTTAGATTGTGCACTGTGACCAACGAGGAGGGGAAAATGAGAGATCTTAATGTTTATTTGCTAATTAATAGCATTGCATGCAATGAACTAACCACTGCATGTCGTGTTTGGTAGTCTCAAGTCATTAAAAGCATGCACACCCACATCTCCTATTGGTTGATATGTCAAGAAACAAGAAACGAGGTAGAAGTTAATGCACCGTGCCTAAGTGTTTTGGGAATATTGTATCGAATGAGTGTACTAGTGTGGCTGGTTAATTAATATAAGGTGGCGTTCAAAAAAAAGTATAAATTTGGTCAAACACTTTGCAAATGGTTGACGGGAGTAAAAAGGACGAGAGGGAGTATCATGCATGCGGAGTAGGCAAAAAAATTGCTTGTCTAAAAAAAGGCAAAAAAATTTGCTCATTTATAGCCGGTCGAAGTCTCCAAGGGCGCGACCGTGTGAGGGAGGTGAAGGTCGTGGGAGGAACGACGTTTGACGGAATTAAGTGAAGTTACATCCACGCGCCGGCATGGCGTGCGAACAGGCAGAAGCTATACCGTCAGGCCTACGATATGGGTCTAGTAGACATGACATCTAGTTCTCGAGAACTCTTTGGGGGCTTGCAGCTGTTTATCCACCGGGCAAGCCAGCAACCCCATGCCGTTCGCACGCCCTACTCGTCCCCGTCTTCTACCTTACAACAGTTCGCTCCCAGTCGTCCCGTCCTTTCACATTAGTTCGCTCCTAGTTTTTTTTGCGGGGTACAACAGTTCAACTTCTCCTAACCCTCCTCCAAAATCCATGGCCTCCCAAATCTCCATGGTCGCCGCTGAGTACCAGGTTAGAGCCATCACCGGCGATCAGTTCATCGTCATCTACACACGTGGATCTGAGACGGTGAAAGCATGGCTTGCTCGCTTCCTACGCATGTTCAACGGATGAGTGGGTCGCTGGGCTAGATGTTGACTACACCACAGTCCTGGGACGAGAGAAGGATCTAAAGGACGAAGAGAGTAAGAAGCCCGTCGTGATCCAGGTTTGCGTACATAACGTTTGCTTGGTCTACCACATATGCCATGCCGACGTTGAGTGCCAGGATTTTAAGAACTTCCTCAAGGACAAAAGAGTGAAATTTGTTACTTTAGGCTTTAAGAACGACAGTGACGTCCTGCGTCGGATAGGTCTCGTTGTAGGCCAGCCCTTCGATCTCCAGAAGGCAAGCTTGGTGTCCTCCTCTCAACCTTCAATGCTGACCCTGGCAGCAGCCATGATTGATCCTTCATACGCTAAACTAAAGAAACCTCATCATGAGTTTCATCATGAATGGGAGTCGAAGACATTAGATGAAGATCACATCATGTACGCAGCAATGGATGCCTACCTTTGTTTAAATATCTACAAGGGTTGGATGAAGAAGCAGAGCTCAGTGTCTGGTTCAAGCAAAGAAGCATCGGCGAAGAGGAAGAGGAAGAGGGATGAGGACGAAGTCGAGGACGTGGACTCGGACTCCAAATAGGTGGCAGTGCCGTTGCTCATGCTGGTTCTACTCCAGTGTCAAGCGGACTAGTTGCTTATTAGTTTATTTTCAAGGGTGTGTTGTGCTGAGGCCCCAGCAGAACTATGTTTATGTTCTTTCTCGTTATTTGAACTCTTTAGTATGTACAGTAGTACTAGTACTATGTCTTACTACTGTTCTTCTTGCAGTTGGTACTACTGCTCATATCTTCGTGTTCCTACTGTACTTAATACGTTTGTACTAGTAGTATAATTTGGGTCAGTCGATTTGTGAAAGAAGTTCAATGGAGCGAAGGAAGAAGACGGTAGAAGAGGTGGAAGAAGCCCTTCTAGCCATCCATGTTGCATCAAACGGCTCACATGAGTCGACCGACCCAAATTGCTCCTTCAGATTGTAGGATCCACGTGGCATTCAAGTCTCAAAGGTAGATTCCGCGTCCGCGCCCGGTTTGCAGGCTCGACTCGTGCGCGACCGGCTTCCGCCGCGACAGCCACCATGCACGCCTCCTCCGCGCGGGCGGAGATGACAATGACGCGCTAGTTCCTCCTCGCTGGCGTGCTGGAGCACGCGCTCGTCCTCCTCTTCGTACGCTGCGTGCATAGACGCGACTCCACCAGCTGCTCGCGTGCTTGGCAGTGCGGCGGCATCGCGAGGAGGGACTGCAGACGATGTGAGCGGGCGAGCCTTCGGCTTCATGGCACAGGGATGGCGGCGACATGGCGGTGATGGGCGAGAAATTGTTGGCCGGAGTAGGCGGGCGCCGGCAAGCGCAACGGCGGCGGCATATTGATGAGTGCGCGTGTGGGAGCTTACTTTAGTTTTAAATATAAGGTTGGTCAAACTTAAAAGAAAACCGTACTAGTACACGTAAACATTAGACTTAGGCAGCGCTTCTATTAGTTAGTACCACAGCCACGATACGGAATCCTGTGCAAGCCCGTGAACCGCGGCCGCGCGGTCGATCGATCGGTGCGTCACCGTGTCGCTCTCGAAGGACATCCACCGAACCTTTTTGTGTGTGTGAAAACAATCCTCGAGTATTACTCAACTTTTTTTCCTGTGAAAGTTCTTGATGCTGCAATATTTCCATATATTTGAATTTAGCTGCAGTTCGTGTTTATTTGGATTTGGACGTTTTAGGTGCGCCCTAGTTTTTTTTTAATACTGATTTTGTGTGTGTGACTAAGAGAGAACGTGTGTATGTGTCCATATGTGTGTTGTGGCGGAAGGTCAATGTGGAGACGGTGTACGTGTGATACAGACATAGAGAGGTGTGAGTGTGCAAATGATCATGCATGAGTGAGACATAGACAGATGCCGATACATTCTGCATACATGAGAGAACGGTCTTCTAGTTTACTTGTGTGTGTGTCTGTGTGTGAGAGAGAGAGAGGAGCATCCGTAGCACAACAACCATCTCTCTTGATTCGTCCTGCAACACATGCATCAACGCGCACATTTTAACACCCTCACCCGGCCCCTGCCCACCTCAAGGCCCGCACAATCTCTTCGTGAATACCCATTTCTCTCCTTAGGTTTGTTTTCTCTCAATACCTGACACGCACACACACACAGAGACACATGCAGCACAACACACACACACACTCCCCCGAGCACACAATTCATCCCCATCCAAGGTTATACGGCGACCACTCTCGCTTGTGCTTCTTTACACCCCAACATGCACAACACCTCAATCTTCAAAGAGGGCAACGAGCAGATCAAAGACGGCGACCACACCGCGCTAGGGAATGCGGGGTCATTTGGAAGCAGGGTGATGTGACGACGGCTGACTGACTCCTCCCCCCGCCCTCTCTCTCTTGCACAAAATTACCAATCCCTCTCTCCCCCGCACAAAATTGTCAATCCCTCAACCCACAAGATCCTTCCCCTCTCATCCATGTTTGTCCTGCTCTCTCATCAAACATGTTGTCTCTTCTCCTTCCACGTATACAGAATCCAGATGCACACGCATCTCACGTATATTACATGTATGCATCTTTCTCACAGACCAAACTTCTTCCTCTCTCTCTCTCTGTCTCGTTAGGTTTGATTCCTACTCTCTCGTCCACATACATACAATCTTTCCCGCCCTATCTGCTCCATCTTCAAAAGCTCTCTCTGCACGTTTCATTCACACATTGGGATATGTCAAAATGTTGCTTCTATAATGTCTGATGTAGAGTTATTGTTGTTCTTGTTGCATCCTACAAAGTAATAACTATGAAATGCATTTAGATTCTCATTTGACTGGGATTGTGTGAGTTTGAGCATGTTGTGAAGTACTATAGACCTTGTATACATCTTGGGATTCGACAATGATTGTAACTATTGAATTGTATAGACCATTACATTCGAAGTCAATAGCCTAACATATTTATTTCACAATTTCAACAAATCATTAGTTCACTACAAACTAAGAAAACAAATGTGTACTCCCTCCATTTTTATTTAAGTCCGCGTATTAGCATTGGTCAAAGTCAAGTTTTGTAAACTCTCAGAAAGCTTATAACAAAAAATATTAACATATACAATAACAAATAAATACCATTAGATTCATTATTGAATGTACTTTCACATCATACATATTTGTTATGGTAAATGTTTATATTTTTCTATAAACTTGGTCAAACTTTAGGAAGTTTGACTTCGGTCAAACCTAATATGCAGAGTTTACTACTACTACTCGCTAGTTGCTTAGCCGAATCACTCAACACGCCACACGGGGAGTCCAGTGTCACAAAATTTTGAGGTCGGCGGGAAAATCTCCCGCGACCCTGATTCGAGCAGTGGGAAGTTACCATCATAGCCTTCGGAACAGGCCTACAGATGACGCTTGGTAGGGGGCTGTTTTCGTAACTTCAGGTTCACCCTACCCAGCCAACCCCACCCCGGTACCCAGAGTAGTACACCTGAATACTCCCCATTTTCTATCCCCACCGCAAAATAGACTTCTCCACAGAACCGCAGCCTTCGTGCTCCTCCCCTTTACATCGGCGCACTCCTCCACCGTAGCGCATCTGCCTCATCGACGACCTCGTACGCCGCACTAGAGCCGGTCCACCGTCGTCGTCGTACACGGAGACTCTTCCCCGACATCGTCTTCCACGGTCTCGGATCTGCTTCCCGGAAGACGACGCCAAGCACAGAAGTACCTCCGTCGTGGACAATGAACTGACTCCCGTTGCCGACCATGACTCACAGAGGCCGCCGCAACCATTGTTCTCCTCCTCGATTGGTAATGTGTGTATTGAATCACTTAGCAGTACATATGCAGTTTCATACCTACCCTTCAAATTTCCTGGGTGCTACTGTTCCCGTAAAAGTAATTGGTTATAGCCTCCATTGTCCAACAGAATATCAGCTTCTAATTGTGTGTCGCTCCTGTATCGCGCTATGCTTGGGTAGGTTTTTCATCTGCAACCAGTAGTGTGGCAAATGATGGAAAGGTTTTTAGAACTAACAAAATGCCAATGTGTTGCACGCATCAAGATGCATTTGTATGAGTAGTTTATCTTGTTGGAGATGCTCTAACATCGTAGATGAGTGCTTTAATGTTGCCCACAAGATGTGCGAGTATTACTAGTAGTATATTTTTCTTTCCATGTTGAGATTTTAAAACCACGAGTGCGAACATGCAGAAGCGCAATGAAGACCAAACATGGAATATTCGGGACATCTTCAAGGAGCGTGGCAAGTTAAAGAGGATCTGCACCGAACCTGTAAAACGAGCTTTGGTAAGTGACACCCTTTCAATTACTTTCGTGTAGCCTCGTGTTCTTCGATGTGTATATGTTGTAGTTTCTGTTTCTCTTAAGCATGGTGTTCTTCGATGTGTAATAAGAAGAGTCTTAATCGTCCTAATGCTTTCGTTTTTAGCTTGATGTAGGAAGTGGGTGTTCTCACCTTGTAGTCTGTTTTTATTTATTTTTTCCTTTTGAATTCACTTGTCCGAGTTCGTTTTATCTGGCTTCTACTAAATGGATCTAGGTTGCTCTGAGTACTGATCTAAAAAAGAAGTAACTTCATGTCAGGATGCAGTTCCTGCGAGGAGGGAAGTATGGTCAACCTCGAGATCATGTTTCCATAATGAGGCTGGATTACACACAAGGTGCCAGTTCCCTAATGATGCTGGATTAGACACAAGGTGCAAATTCCTAGATGATTCTGGATTACACACAAGCCAGGTGGAGTCGTCAGCTGTTCGTGCCCTCGTGGCATTAGTAAAGGCTGAAAGAAAGCGTGCATCAGCCCTTGAGAATGTAGCTGAGTTCCTGAAGAAGCGAAAAGAGCAATCAGATGCTCTCTTCACCCAAGCCAAAGAAGAGATGGAAGAAGCCAGAAATAAGCTAGCAGAGGCAGAGCAGGCTAGGTCTCTCCTGCTATCTAAAACTGTTGTCAATACAAAATTTCCTTCATAATAGCTAGGTTCAAATGTTTATCCAGTCAGCATGCCTGTTGTGATGTCCGTGCATCTACTGATGTGGCACAAAATGTTTTTTTTCGGGTCATGTAATAATAGCAATTACTTTCCAAACAATAACAAACGAAGCATTGGACATGGTATAGTTCACGCGCAAGCCCGACATTCCAAGTTCAACTTCCACATCAAACTCATGTTCACAGATATCTGCACATTCATACATAATGTCCACAACCATGTTTCACTTCAAAGCCAAAAAAAATGTGAGGAGAGTTATAAATAAAGAAAATCCTCTACTAGTTCCTGCTACCAGTGCGAGCACAACAAGTCAAGACCATGCGTAAATTAATTATATTTTAGTCATTTTTTGTGTTCTAAAATGCTTGCCGGCTCGCGGAAGGATGTGTTGCCAGCACACGCGCGGACTCAATGAAGGCAGGCGGGGCAGTCTTAAGCTGGTTGCACGCGGCGAGGAGGCGTGCTCAGCCGGGCCTGCAGCGAGTGCGGCCCTCTTGGCCGGCGCACCGGTTCAATGCCTGCGCTATGAGAGGTCGCGTCCGTGTCAGAGAAATCACTCCCTCGAGTCGTTTTTTGTTTGGGTATAACAAAATCTCGTTTTCCATTCACATTTTACAAGCAAAGTTCGTGGACAAACTTTGACCCAAAGTACGATGGGGACTAGTAAACCAGAATGGAGGTAGTAGTTTTTTTAATCGAAGAAGGGTTTCCCCTTCCAATTTTAATTAAAGAAAACCAGCATCTAAATCTAAACCATAGTATTTGCCCTAGAACTACCAGGTTCAAAATCTCGCAACATAAACTCATACAACCTCCATAAAAAAACCATACAACCATACGCCAAGGAGGTACGTAGTACTATGAATTCCATTTTCGCTCCATACCAATCGTTCTAAAAACTACTTACTACTTATAACGCGCCATTGAAAATCGGAACTCTTAACCCCGCTAAAAACAATATTTTAAATGTGGCTACTCGATCTGTGGCAACTGGCGAGCCACCGCGCTCCAAGTCGTTCACCTGTGGTCCCGACCATCAACTCCTACGGATCAAATTATCACGCGAGCTGACTATTCCTACAAAGGTGCTCCACCACGTACCCGGTACCTGCGAATGCAGCAATCGTGCCCCTAGGGTTTTAGAGTTTATTTGTTAATGTCGCCTTTACGTAACACTCATGTGTGCGAGACAGCGAGAGGCCGACTGCGTGCGTGCGCCTCTTCTCTTCGTATATGTACTCCACCATTTGTCTGGTGTCCGAAAAATTATAATAACTACTAGCAATGTGCCAATGCATTGCCACACAATCAAAGTAGATTAATCATTAATACATATTCACCGATTTGATAGAAAAAAGTCTAGCTTTGAAATACGTATATCACTAAAAATATGTTATGTTTCCCTCAAAATATATTCCTTTGGCGGTTTTGATGAGATAAGGGAGGAATGTTGTTGGTTTCAAGATTCGAGAAGTGGTATATGTCTAATTTCTACTCTTACTAGCAAGATGCCCATGCGTTGCACAGAACATCAGGATCTTGTGGGAGAAAAGGATGAACAAGGGAAGGCCTTATCTGCAAATGTGGTGAAGAGTGGTAAATTGCCATATTTTCCTTCCTATCCGTCAGATATAAATCAGACGATCTACATTGCAGGATGGCAGGCCCACCATCATCACCAACTCTATTTTTTATCCCTACTCTTATAATAAGCATTGTCGGTGATGATCGTGTGCCTGCCATCCTGCAATATAGGCCGTCCGATCTATATCTGACATATAGGAAGGAAACTATGGCAATTTTGCAAAAAGATACCCACACCCCTCTCCACATTTGCAAATAAGGCCTTCCCTCGTTCATCCTTTTCCCCCACAAGATAAACTACTCATACAAATGCATCTTGATGTTCCGTGCAACGCATGGGCATCTTGCTAGTTGTTGCAAAAAGCCCATGTGTGTGTGAGAGAGAGGGCGAGTGGAGGAGAACGGAGTGCATGTGTGACAAAGACACAAGGAGTGTGTGTGCGATAGGTATCAGCTTAAAATGAGGTGATAGTCTGTGTGTGCATGATCGAGAGGGCGTGTCTCAAGAAGGGAAGAAAAATCTACATAGATACAAGGAGCGGGAGAGAGACATGTATGCGATGGTGGAAGCACGAGTGTGCGGGTGTATAAACCTATCTAGAGGCTAGCTAGTGGATAAATGTTTGTGAGAGAAATACGAGTCGGGGTGCGAAAGCGAGAGTTTTGTGTGTGTGAGAGAGAGACGGTAGTCGGGAAGGGGAGTGGAAGCAGGAGTTGTGTGTGTGTGTGTCTGTGTGTGAGAGAGAGAGAGGAGACGGTAGTCGGGGTTGTTTGATCGGTAAACAAATGAATAATGTCAGTCTGGGATGGAGACGAAAAGGAGACCGCAACAAATGTTGTGTCTACAGGAGAGATAGAGAGAGTAATTTTAGTGGTATGAGTCATATGTAGAGACATATAGGGTGTGTGAGAGAATCCCATACAGAGAAAGACAAAGTGAAAGACGAGTGGAGACTGTGTGTTTGGCGGTGAAAAAGAAAGCTTAGGTACCGAGTGATACCAGAGAACAGTAGAGACGTGAGAGATAATGAAAACCGTGTAATGTATAATGATAGGGAGAGTGTGACACTTCTCAAGGGAGACCTCGAGAGACCATGTTTGCGAGGATAGGAGCAACATGAAGTGAGCGTGCGGGTGAGCTGGAGAAAAGAGAGTGATAGCTACCTGAAGGAGCATGCATGCGAGAGAGATGGGCGCATACTCGAACCAAAATTGATCTATCAAACATGCATACTCATATGAATTCACGCACATCTATGTTATTTAATATGTAGATATTACTGATCCATACATTTTAGTAGAACATAATTAGGTTAAAAAATTTCGAATTCAACCTTAAGATTTCGAGATCGTTGTATTTGTAAATCATATTATACATATAAAGGAGCAGAATTCTTTGTTGTGCTTTTGAAAGTATATATAAAAAATGATGTATATAGAATGTAATTCCAATTGAAAATGGATCCCACCCGAAAAAAAGAAAGAATACAAATGGGATTCGAATTGAGTTGGCATGGTAAATGTGCACTCTACAAAATTTGAACGAAGCGGGGAAAGTCGCAGTAACTGCCCGAAACCAAAATCTGCGAGATGGAAATCACTACTTCCTATCCCTGCCACACAAAGCCTATATGCTGAATTTTTATACGTTTCGATAGGGGTAGGTTTGTAATTTCACCCAAACGTGACGTAACCGCCTCACCCAGATTCATACACGGTGGGCGCCAAAACATAGTGTGTCCTCGGCCGAAATCGACTCCCTCCCCGATTCATATTCATACACGGTGGGCGCCAAAAACAAACTCTCGTCGGCAAATATTCGGTGTGTGAGATTACCGTCCTATCCCCAACCGACTAGTGTTGCTGTGATGTAGTAGGAATTTGAAACGGGGGCTAAGTTTGTAAATTTGCTCGCATTTGAGACAAGCGTGCCATGAATAAATGGTTCCCCCCTTCCTCTCTACCTCCCTTTTTCCCATTCGTACTCCGTGGGCGCCAAAACACCCTCTCCACCCCACCCTCCTCCGTCCACCGCCACCGTCCGCCACCCCATCCACCGCCGTCCTCCTCCACCATGCCGGAGATAATACCCCGCCGCCGCCGTCCATTACAAGAGATCGACCTCTCTCATCCACGGCTTCAGACCGGGATCCTTGCATCCCGTCCTCTCGCTTCATCCCCGCCGCCGTCCACCTTGCCGGCGCCGCTCCTACGACCGTCTCGTCCACCGCGCCCCGCCGTCACCGTCTACCCTCCTAGATCTGCTTCCACGCCGTCGACAACCATCGCCACCGCAGCACCGTCAAATTCTCAGTAGATGCATACACGGCGCCGCACCAGAGGCGGTACTCTTTCGTATCTGCTCAACTTATTTATCGCAGCAAGAAAATAGATCGCCACTGCTTTACTCCGATTTCTTGTCTTGGTTGCGAAGTTGCCTTTGTCCGGTTTGCACCTTCAGATCCGCCATGGCACGCTCAACACCATACTCGCAATGCTCATGGTCTTCCCCTTTTATTTCCACACTAGTTAAATCACAGTAGACTAAATTTCAAAATTGGGTCAGTCGATTTTTCAGAGCTCATCGGAATTCGCCGGTGCGATCGAAGGGGCTTGGGTGGGGACGGTGGTTGTGGGGGCGGTGGTGGGGCCTTGTAGAACGAAGAAAACTTGACGCGGGTGGGGGCGGGGTGGGGGTGGGGGTGGCGGAGTCCACAGAAAAATCCCACCCCAGCAAAAAGTACAGCAAGTCCACCGGCCGAAGACCTATCCCAACTGCAGAGACGGCCAATTCCTGCAGATTGGAACCCCATTCCATTTATTCCCAGTTTAAAAGACAATGCTTTCAATGTTGTTAGGGACTATGTGCATATATTCCCATCATGGGAAGATTATTGTGAAGACAAACACCATTTTCACATTTTCCTGTCCAACTTACGTGTAAGTGCTATTATTCATGGTTATTATTTTCCTGTTTTCTGCTGATTGAACACATCAATGATTTACATTACATTGTTGTAACTAGGCGAGGGTCAATCTGGATAGTCATGACGAGCAAAGCTTGCTTGTGCTTTTCAAGGAAGCATTGCAGCAGTATCGGTGTTACCTGAGGAAATCACACTTTGATGGCAAGTCTACAAATGAATTTCCGGTGAAGTCTCCTGTGCTAAATTTAGAAGACATTGAATGGAAAAACCTTGTTATGCACTGGTCTCGTTCCCAGGATGAGGTACTGTCTATGAAATCACATGAAAATTTGAACTTCTACTTTTCCGCATGTGCCTTACGGATCTTTTTTGCAGGAAATCTGCTCGAAGAAGAACTCCGGTTTGACAAGAATGATAGGATATAGCAAATATGCTGCCCGCTGCTTTGCTCTTGTTAGTACCTGTTGTCCTGTATCACTGTACTTGCATACATACCTGGTTCATTATGTGACAGCAGTATGCATGATAGCTTGCTTATCAATTGTTCGCTCCAAATTATCTGATCTGTATGAATGGTTACATTAGTGTAGAATATATCCAATGCCAATGTTTTTTTAGCTCTGCATTGCTCTTGTAAGTACATGATCTCCTTTTTCAGTGTACTTATAATGACAGGTAGTTGTTCATGTACCATCACTCTACAGCTTATTTTCCTTTGCCCTCCATTTTCTACACATCAGATCTATACTTACTCTTACCATAAGGTTGGAACTGAAGAATTTTAGCTGTGCATTTCTCTTGGCTATACCTTTTGCCTGTATCGCTGCACTTACATTTATAGCTACTTGGTTATGTAGCATCACTCTTCATCTTATCTTAAATATTCTCCATTTTTTCGTATATTATCACATCTATATTTACTCTTAACAAAATGTAGAATAAATGCAATGCTTTTGAAGAAGATTTCGTGGTAAACTTCTTGAATTCCCCCCCCCCCATCAGCATGGACAAGGCCTTCATAGAGCCTGTCTTCACCAATAATGTAAGTTTGTCCATCTCAAGCCTTCAGACTTTGTTGTATATATTTGGTTAGGCATGACTGCAACGGCTGTTTATTTTTGGTGTTTGCATCAAATTGCTTGTTTATGCAATTTTAAACTATGTCACTTTATTCGTCAGTAAGAAATGTGATGAATTGTTAGCACTGATACTTTTATGTGCAAAACATGTCATCTGTCTACTTGTTTATCTTTCAGAGTGAGGAAGGTACAAGTGTTGAACAAGCGCAGTCTCATCATTTTGCTCAGCTGCTTGCCCTGCAGCTCCCCAGCAGGGCTAACCTTTCTTGAACTCTATTGAAGTGCTGTCGGTTTTGTATATTATTTTGTCGGCGTGTTTATTTGCACTGGTGGCGATCTTTGAGGCCCAGTGTATGTAATCTGCTGTCTGCTTGTGCTTTATTATCATAGTGGCGAACTTTGATGCCCAGTGGATGTAATATGCCGTAATTTCTTTATTGTATAGTCTAGGTTTTTTCTTATTCATGATGCTGCAGTTATTTTACTGTATATATATCCTTTCTTCGCAGTAAACTGGCCAAACCGTAAAATTACGGTACATAATTGGGCCGTCATGCAATCACGATGTAGGTTGGGCCTGAAACGTGCCGATCAGCTCACGGGCCGGCAGCCCGAAATGAACCCCGGCCCATGATTGTGCGAATCAAATCACGGGCTTTTAACAGGACGAAAAATTGTCTCGGTCCTTGTTTGGCCCAATCAGATATCGGCTGCGAGTAGGCTGGATGCAAACTGGGCCGTAGTTAGGCCCAACTATATGAAGGGCTTTTAACAGGCTGAAATTAATATAGGGCCGAAAAGTTAAACGGGCCCTTAACAGGCCAAAACTAATATCAGGCTGAATTACTAAGTGGGCCTTTAGCAAATGGGCCCAAAAGCATAGTGTCCAGTTGATGGGCCGAATCTGATATGGGCCATATTTGAGCCCAAAGCGTCTTAAAGGGCCGGACCTGATCTGGGCCGTAATTTGGCCCAGAACGTGGTAGGCCTTTAATGGGTCGGATCTCATATGGGCCACTATTAGGCCCGGAGCGTGGCAGGCCATTAATGGACCGGATCAAATATCGGCCGACATTTGGCCCAAAACATTGCAGGCAGTTAATGGGCCGGCCTACTAGGGTACTCAAAATCTTGTGGGCCTACAGCTAGGCCGGCCCATTAATGTCGGCGAAATCTCGTGGGCCTTTAGCTGGGCCAGCCCATTATGATCCTCAATAATCTTGTAGGCCTTTACCTGGGCCGGCCCATTATGGCACACAAAAATCTTATGGGCCTTTACCTGGGTCGGCCCATTATGGCCCGCAAAATCTTGTGGGCCTTTAGCTGGTCCAGCCCATTATGGTCTGCAAAATCTCGTGGTTTAGCTAGGCCGGCCCATTATGGCCCGCAAAATCTTGTGGGCCTTCAGTTGGGCCGGCCCATTTAAACTTGATGGGCCGGTCCACGTGTCAACATATCATAGGTGCGTCTCACCCATTGGATGAGTTGACACGTGTCTCCTCCAGCCAATGATGATTTTACGTGGAAAATCCCCATTGGTCGTGACTGTTAACGGGTTATCGGATCCAAAACCCGACCCAATAGCTTAACGGCGTTCCGTTACGGTGGATGCCACGTGTCGGTCACCCTTGACGAAAGCACTTCTGTGACGCGTGATTTATCGTCATGGAAGTGGACACTTCCGTGATGATAATTTTGGTAATGTCATGGAAAACTTCTACGACAGCACATGTATGACTATCTTGATTCTGTCATAAATTTGTCATGGATGTACATGCATGACAAAAAAAGCGACCTACTGTGACAAACACGTATCATCACGGAAGTGTATTTTTTTTAGTGATCTTTCATGACAAGATTCAACAAAGTAGTATTAATTTCAGAAGATTCAGCATCGGTAAGAGGAGCAATCGGAGTGCTAATAAAATCATTATTGTTTTTATTGGCAAAGTCACACAATTTAGTATTATCTTGAGCCATCGTGACAAGAAAGCAATCCAACACACAAGCAAACAGGCGAAGAAAAAGCGAACGGAAAGAGAGGGCGAAAGGAAAAGAGGGCGAATAAAACGGCAAGGGTGAAGTGGGGGAGAGGGAAACGAGAGGCAAATGGCAAATAATGTAATGTGAATGGTAACAGTTGTGATGGGTACTTGGTATGTCTTCACTTGGAGTAGATCTCCCCGACAATGGCGCCAGAAATCCTTCTTGCTACCTCTTGAGCATGCGTTGGTTTTCCCTTGAAGAGGAAAGGGTGATGCAGCAAAGCAGCGTAAGTATTTCCCTCAGTTTTTGAGAACCAATGTATCAGTCTAGTAGGAGACCACGCACGAGTCACCTCGTACCTACACAAACAAATAAGAACCTCGCAACCAACGCGATAAAGGGTTTGTCAATCCCTTCACGACCACTTGCGAGAGTGAGATCTGATAGAGATAATAATAATAAGATAAATATTTTTGGTATTTTTATGATATAGATTGAAAGTAAAGATTGCAAAATAAAATAGATTGGAAACTTGTATGATAGAGAATAGACCCGGGGGCCATAGGTTTCACTAGTGGCTTCTCTCAAGATAGCATAAGTATTACGGTGGGTGAACAAATTACTATCGAGCAATTGATAAGAAAAGCGAATAATTATGAGAATATCTAGGTATGATCATGTATATAGGCATCACGTCCGTGACAAGTAGACCGACTCCTGCCTGCATCTACTCCTATTACTCCACACATCGACCGCTATCCAGCATGCATCTAGAGTATCAAGTTCATAAGAACGGAGTAACGCTTTAAGGAAGATGACATGATGTAGAGGGTAAACTCATGCAATATGATATAAACCCCATCTTTTTATCCTCGATGGCAACAATACAATACGTATCGTTTCCCTTTCTATCACTGGGATCGAGCACCGCAAGAATGAACCCAAAGCTAAGCACTTCTCCCATTGCAAGAAACATCAATCTAGTAGGCCAAACCAAACTGATAATTCGAAGAGACTTGCAAAGATAACCAATCATACATAAAAGAATTCAGGGAAGATTCAAATATTGTTCATAGATAATATTGATCATAAACTGACAATTCATCGGATCTCGACAAACACACCACAAAACAAGATTACATCGAACAGATCTCCAAGAGAATCGAGGAGAACTTTGTTTTGAGATCCAAAGAGAGAGAACAAGCCATCTAGCTAATAACTATGGACCTGAAGGTCTGAGGTAAACTACTCACACATCATCAGAGGGGCCATGGAGTTGATATAGAGGCCCTCCGTGACCAATGCCCCCTCCGGCAGAGCTCCGGAAAAGGCCCCAGGATGGGATCTCTTGGGTGCAGAAGGATGCGACGGTGGAATTAGGTTTTCATGGTGCTCCCCAATGTTTTCAGGGTACATAGGTATATATAGGAGGAAGAAGTAGGTCGGTGGAGCCACGAGGGGCCCACGAGGGTGGAGGGCGCACCCCCCTGCCTCGTATCCTCCTCGTTGATTGCTTGATGTCCACTCCAAGTCCTCTGGATCACGTTTGTTCCAAAAATCACGGTCCCGAAGGTTTCATTCCATTTGGACTCCGTTTGATATTCTTTTTCTGCGAAACACTGAAATAGGCAAAAAACGACAATTTGGGCTGGGCCTCCGGTTAATAGGTTAGTCCCAAAAATAATATAAAAGTGTATAAATAAGCCCATTAAACATCCAAAACAGAATATATAATATCATGGAGCAATCAAAAATTATAGATACGTTGGAGACGTATCAACCCGGGCCCAAGGAGCGCTCGGGCTTGGCTTTGAGGCGAAGCCAAAAGGCAAGCATGGAGTACCGCGGGCCCCATCAGCCTGCGGCCACGGTTGGCGTGTGGCGACTGATTGGGCGTGGGCGTCTCCGCTTCCCCATGCCGCCTCGGCAACTGCCCGACTTGACAGGTCCTTGCTGCATGCAGAAAAAGAACATTATTACCTTAGATTGTGGAGGCCGACGGTTGGCCTCCCCTTGGCTACAAATGGGAAGTGGGGGGCGAAGCCCCCGTCACCCATCTCTTCCCTTGCTTCTCCCTCTTCTTCTTCTTCCTTGCTCCACTGCTCGCTGGTGCGGTCATGGCACCGATACGGAGGTTCTCGGCCACGGAGAAGGGCAAGACTCCCCTCAATGAGTCCGAGCTACTCCCGCCGAAGAAGAGGCGGTCCCATCTTTGTGAGATGGTCGTGAGGCCAGTAGTGTCGCAACCATGGTACGAGCGGCCACCTCCTGGGTACCCGTTGCCTTTGTATGCTCAAGCCGAGGGCTCCGGAGGGAGGAGCGACGAGCGCCGCCACCCGCGCCAGGGCCGTGGTCACCGCGCAACGGTGACGCATGCTGTCGCCCCTGGGGTCCATGCTGCGGACTCCTCGCGCGAGTTCATGCTGTGGGCGGCGATGCCTCCAAGAACTTGGATTCACTTCCCGAAGTTCTTCACCACCGAGATGCCGTCGAGAGGTCCCCTTGAGCTTTGGCTGTAGCACGCCGACTGCGACACCCCTGCAATTGGATCGGAGTTTGAAGCCGTCGCATCCGGGAGGATCTTCATGACTCGCGGCTAGGTCGGGGTCGCCCGAGTCTGCCGTGCGAATGGCGCCCTCGCCATCCACTTCGAGTACGATGGCTCCTCCACGCTACTCTTCAAGGTCTTCGATGAGGAAGGCCGCCGGCTGGAGTGTTGCCCTGAAGGGGGTCGCCAGGACGGTGCAGCGGCTGGCGCCGGGCCTGCCACTGGCCTCGCCCGCAACTCCTCCGGCGACAGTGGTGACTTCTGGTGGTCCAGGGACTCTCCCGAGCTCGTCGAGTCTCCGAAGACAAGCGACGACAGCTACGTGCCCCCGAGCTCTCGCCGCGCTCGGAGCAAGGCCGCAGCATCCGGCCACCACCGCCGCTGATCCGGATGGGGTTGGCACCGGCCTCTCGTGGCCCACTGTTGATGATAGCGTCGGCGCTGTTCGGCGCGCGTAAATAGAGCTCCTAGGAACTCCTTTCTTTTGTTTCCTGCGAGGAATCAGAACGAACCCCGTGGGGGTGTGTAACAGATCTGTAATGTCTTTTGTTGATATTATCCTTTTCATGATAATTTGTGAGCGCATGTCCCGCTGAGGCTTGGTTTCCCCTTTCCAATCCCGCGGTAGCTTGGTGCTCTACGCTGACAGGTCCCGGTCCCCAGGCAGGCTGTAGCCGTCGCTGGTATGCCAGGTCACGATGCCGTGGTCAAGGCCAGGAGGTGAGCGGCCCAAGGTACAGTAAGAGCTCCTGAGGCGCGAAGCTCAAGAGGCCCCCTTTAGCGTGCAAGCAACTACCTGAGGATAGGAAAGGGAGGCGACATTACCGTAGCAGGGCAGCGAAAAGGCGAGAATCTTATGTTGTAGCGCTGGGTCGGTCTAGGTACAAGACTTATCTTGGTAATTCGGAGCTAGTTTCTCGTGTTGCACCAGACTTGGGCGTCGGCCGTGGCTGGGTAGCTAGGTTAGGCCCGTGCGAGCCTTCCCCTCTTCTCCATGCTCTTCCTGGTGCTCTATGTCCTCAGGTCTCGGCCCTCGAGCGAGCTCAGCCGCTGCTAGTATGCCAAGTCACGATGCCGTTGTCAAGGCCATGGGGTGAGGGTTGGAGAGCCATTAAGAGCTCCTGAGTCATGATGCTCAGGATCCACCCTTTTAACACGCAAGCGAATTGCATGGGAGAAGAGAGAGAGTCCATGGTAACACCCGCTGTAGTCCTCAGGAAGCTCCTGCAGGTTAGCGCGAGGAAGGGCACAAATCGCCATGGTGATTGTTGGTCCGTCACTGGCATGTGGGAGGGGACTCCCTACCGCGGTGCACCCCCAGGGCGTGTACATCCCCGCCCTGACATGAGGTGTGTATGGGCACTCATGAGCCAGCGCGGGACTCACGAGGCCCTAGCTCAAGGTGGGTTGCGCCTGGTCTTGGTTCTTGATGGCTGTGCGTTCCTGCGAGATGGTTAGATAACCTGCGCCAAATGAATTTCCTGAGGCTATCACACGAGAAGGCCAAGCACCAATGACCCCAGGAGGTGACGTGAACGGGGCCGGCCCACCAGACAGAGCTCAGCCGTTGGATTTATCGACGCTGCAGGGACGGGCCCGAGCACAGACACCGTGCCTAGCCTTCTTATGCGAAGGATCCTAAAGAAAGACGATCAGTGCGCGGCTCCCATGGTGGGTGACAATCAAGCAAGTGATATCTATAGATAGATTATGCTTGAAAAGCAACTAGCTTAGGTAAATGCAAGAACGATACATGTCACTGGGTCAGACCCGAGCGGCCTGGGGTTAATGCAGCCCGAGGGGCGCCCCTAGAAGGGTGAACTAAAGATGCAAGCGGATACATGCCGCAAGATGGACCCACGTGGCCTAGGGATGATGCAGCCCAGGGGGCGCTCCTAGCTGAATGGACTTGGAAAAATGTCACCTGGTTTGGATGCTGAAGGAGTGTTGGGGTAGCTGAAGACACGTAGCGAAGAAGTCGCTTCTCACGAGCCACCGAGACCCTGAGCCTCGGGAGGCTCTAGAGGCTCGGGTGGCCTCCTGAGGACCGTCTCCATCTCCGCCAGGACTGCTTGGTGCCTGGCCTCCTGACCCACTAGGGTGCTCCACAGGTTGCACTGGAAGGCGGCTGCTACGCTCGGCAGGCCGAACAGCATGCGAACGTAGCTGTGAGGTGGACCCTCACACCGTACAGCACGCGAAGGCCAGAAGCGCTCCTGAGATGCGGCCCTGTTGAGCCTTGGGATGTCGATGCAGACGCGCAGCTCACCATCCTTGCCTGGGTGGGGAGCAGCGCCAGGTGGGCGGCGATCGCCGCGTATTGCTCTTGCTTCCTGAAGCTCCTAAGATGCCTTGGTGATGAACTCCTGAGCACCGGGTGCTCCTTGCTTGGTGTCCTCCTGGGGGAAGTGTGCCGCGAAGCACGCCTCCACATGGTGCCCGAGCGCCTCCCCTTATGATGTTGGCCAGGTCCGAGGCCCTTCAAAAGAGAGCCCTCGAGCCCTGCCCGAGGAGGGCGCCGGGCGCGCTTCCCTATGCGAGGGAGGGAGGCGCCCCAGGCGCTGGTGCAGATCCTGAAGGGGCACCACTGGAGGTGCCGCTCCCTTGAGGCCCAGTGCGGAGGAGCTTCTTCTTCTTCTCGGGGTTGGCCTCAGGAGGGTACTGCGCAGCCGCGCTGTCAAGGTCTTCGATTGACGCAGCTTGGAAGGCGCGCTCGAGGGAGCACAGTGCGTATCTTTCTTCGCAAGGGACCATGATGATTCCGCCGCTTCCCGGCATCTGGAGGACGTTGTAGCCATGGTGGGTGACTGCCATGAATTGGGCCAGTGCTGGGTACCCGAGGATGGCATTGTATGGCACGCGGATGTGGGCGACATCGAAGTCGACGAGCTCGGTGTGGTAGTTGTCGCGTTGACCGAAGGTGACAGGGAGGCGAACTTGCCCTATCGGGGTGGTGGGGCCGTCTGTCACTCCTGAGAAAGGCTCAGTGGGCTGGAGCTGATCGTATGGCACTTGAAGGTTGTCGAACGTCTTGACGGACAGGACACTGAGCCCTGCGCCGTCGTCGATAAGTGTCTTGGTGACTTGGACATTGCTGTTGATGGGTGAACAGAGCATTGGGAGGACGCCAGCGGTTGCCGCGCATTTGAGCTGGTCCGCCGAGCTAAAGGTGATGGCGTACTTGGACCACCTAAGTGGGCGCGTAACCTCGAGCTTGGGGAGGGCTGCATTCACTTCACGAGAGAACTGCTTGAAGATGCGCTGGGAGGCTGGGGCCTGAGCCCCACCCAAGATGCAGGCGATGGTGCGCGGCTACTGGAAGCCTCCAGCCCCTTCGTCTTGCTGGTGGTCGTCGTTCCTTCTTGGCGGCGGCAGCGGAGGGAGACCAGGGTTGCCCTGAGGACGATCCTCGCGAGGCTGGTCCCTCCACTCCTGGCAGGGCCCATGATCGTTCCAACGTCCTCCACCTCATCCACCTCCTCGGCCGTAGCCCCGATCGTTGCGCTCGGGGCGTCGACCAAAGCGTCCATCTCGAATGGCCCTGAGCTCTTGACAATCGTTGGTGTTGTGCGTGTGCACATTGTGGAAGGCGCAGAACGTACGGCTGCCCTTGGACGACTCGGGAAGATCTCGGCCGCGCTTGGTGTCTGGTTCCGCCATGAGTACGGCCACTCCTTTACGCTTCACGTCCTTGACCTTGGCCTTCTTCTCCTCTAGATCCGCAGCAGGGAGCTCGAGGAGGGAGAGATGCCCCTCCTCAGCTCTTGCACAATTGGTTGCTATGTTGAATAGCTCCAAGTTCGTGCACAACTCCTCATGGATGGCGAGGTCCTCCTTCATCTTGATGTCGCGGACGCCGTCGAAAAACACTAAGATGATGGCCTCGTCCATCACCTTGGGGATCTTGATACGCGCGCTGTTGAAGCGCTGGATGTACTTCTGTAGGGTTTCTCCCGGTTGTTTCCTGATGCGGCGCAGGTCACCTGCAACTGGGGGGTGGTCGCGAGTGCCCTGGAAGTTGGCGATGAAGTGGTTGCGCATCTCATCCCAGGAGGAATTCGAGCCTGGAGGCAGGTTCAGGAGCCATGAGCGAGCGCCGTCCTTGAGAGCCATGGGAAACCAGTTCGCCATGACCTTTTCGTCGCCGTTGGCCGCATCGATGCTCAGCTCATAGATCTGCAAGAACTTTGCAGGGTTGGGAGTGCCGTCGTAGCGAGGAGGCAGATACGGCTTGAATTTTCCCGGCCAGACGACGCTACCCAGCTCAGGATTGAAGGCGCGACTGCCCGCCGTGGCCACCGGGGCCCGTCGCGGAGGCAGAGCTTGACCTTGACTTCCCTGTGCTGCCACGGCAAGTGGCACATGGCCCTGCTGCAGCAAGTGATCCTGACGTGGTGGTGCTGGAAGCGGTGGAGCATCTTCTTGCGGACGGGGAACCTCCTGGCAACTTCTTTCTTCATGCGCGGGCACACGACACGGTGGATCACGCCGGTGGGCCGTGCATCTTGGAGCGAGGACACCATCTTGACGTGGGGAAGTTTGAGGCACTCCGTGAGCCATGCGACTCGGCGCGAGGGTGCCATCTTGGTGCTGAGGGGGCGGAGGTCCTCCTTGAGCCACATCGCCCGCAGCCGGGGGCGGACGAGGGAAAAAGAGAGATGGTGCAGGAGAGCCCCCCGCGGCGCTGAAGAGCTGGGCGATGCGGTCCAACCAGTCCTCGTAGAGGTCGTCAACCGGGCGGTAGCGCAGGAGATCGCGTGCCATGAGCAGCATGGCCTGCGCGTCCGTGGGGGCGCGGCGAGCGTTAGACGATGAGACGGCCGGAGTCAGCGATGGGGTGGTGGTGCGACCGTCTAGCCGCACAAAGGGGTGCAGTGAAGAGGCTTCCTGCTTGTTTGCTGCCAGGCCGGTGGCGGCGTTGGCGGCGGGTGATGGAGAATGGCGGGGAGGTCCGCCGACAAGGGTTGTCTGAGCAACAGGGGTGGCGAGAGTGGCACGGCGCTCAGCACGGGCCCGGCGAGCATCGGCCATGAACTTGGTGGAGTGGTGAAGCGCGGATCGACAAAGAGGAAAGCTTCGGCACACCCCTACCTGGCGCGCCAAATGTCGGATTTCAGGTTTCGGCAAAACCCTTCAGGTTCGAACACTGGGGTGCACATAAAGATCTCTCCCCCTCTCTAGCTCGCATGCTCTACGAACTCACGGCCTAGCTCGACGAACCAAAAGAACGCGAGAGACAAGATTTATACTGGTTCGGGCCACCATTGTGGTGTAATACCCTACTCCAGTGTGGTGTGGTGGATTTCCTCTTGGGCTAAGGATGAACAGTTACAACGGAAGAACAGCCTCGTGAGGAGAGGTGTTCCTGTGCTTGCCGAACTTGAGTGGTTGGGGGATGATCTGGATCCGATCCCCTTCTATGGTGGTGGCTAGTCCTATTTATAGAGGCCCTGGTCATCTTCCCAAATATTGAGCGGGAAGGGATCTCACAACGGCCAAATTCAAAGGGAGACAACTAGTACAAGCTATCCTGACAAAAGTAGTCTTTGCCTGCCAAAGGCTCTGGTGGTGACGCCGTCTTGGGCTCCACGGTGACCTCCGTCCTGTCATCCTATTGGTCTTGGCCTTGTTGCACTGATATGGAAACCTTTGCCTGATGCCTCGGGACTCCTCGTCCGCGCTTTCCCCTTTAGCACCAAACAGGAAATGAGGACATTGCGCATGCTGGCGCCCGCCTGGCTCCAGTCGTCATGGCTTGCATCACAGAAACCTCGCGAGGTGTCCCTTGCCTTGATCTCTCCGCCCCTCGCGAGCCAGCCTGGTGAGGCCGACCCTGAGGAGGTCTTGCGTCGTCCGCCTTGCGAGGCTTGGCCCCTCACGAGGGTCTTGAGTGTTTGCTGGTGAAGATGGGCCGTACAAGGTCGCTGGTGGAGCCACACTGTGGGCCGCAGGCAGGCAAGTCCGGGGACCTCCATTCCCAGAACACCGACGCATAGCCTTCGTGCGGGCACTCCACCCTCACTGAGGAGAGGACGGCATCCATCGCCGTGTTCCGCACGCCGAAGCTTCCGCCATGCTTGCACTTGTGGCACTGCCGCTGGTTCCCGGGTGCTCACCGCGACAGTCCGCGCAGGCCAAGTGCCCTCCGTTGCACTACACAAATCAATCAAACAATAGTTCAATCAAGAAACCTGCACCTTGCTCGATCAACCGAACGGACGAGCTGTATTCAAACCTCGTACACTGGAAGCTTCAAGGGGCGGAAGCACAAGGGGCAGTGGAGCAAGGTGAGGTCCATATAGACCATAGAGAGCTCCATCGTCGGGTCCTATTCCGTCGGCATGATCTTGCCCTCCTCGTGCACAACCATCTCTCGCTTTAGGGCTGGGGCATTACAAAGTTTTACCATCACATATTCATACTACTTCAAGGTGCATTAAATCAACACATGCAAGTATCAAAAGGAAAGTCATGACATGCATGCATGCGTTGTAATTAATGCATCAGTAAATGCAAATTATTGCAATATATTGAGTGCACTACTTTGATGTGTCACGTCAACTCGTACAACAAGGAGAAGTTTGATTACAACGCCTTCTCCCTCGCCCATGACCGCGGTGGCTCGCAAGAGTAGGAGAAGCTTTTGCTACACGCTCTCCCTCCCGCACACGATGGACATGTAGTAGTTCATTCCATATCAGATGGCTAGAAGCATACTAGTAGCACTCCACTTCAGTAGTAGCAACATTGTTCGACTTCCCGAAGCGGCAAAGAGCCAAGCGTAACCCGGACGCTCATGTGGTAGTTTCATGTGTAGGGGAGGTAGTATAGTGACATAGTCTAGGATAGCGTGTACCGTCCCTCTAAGCTTAAAATCGTTGGAGTCGGCTCCATGCTATGAGGCCATCTCGAAGCATTTTTTGATTAAAATAATCTTCTGGCCCTACATGTCATCCTGGTGATTGTAGTTTGCATGCTCATCTGGTCAAGACAGGAATATATATTTTAATTGGTGGTGGTTTAAATGTTAGAGGTTGCAGAAAATATATTGTACACTGCCGGTCTTTTAGCCAAGTTTAGAGGCAAGCATGTGGGGCCAGTGATATGTTGTGTCACATCGACTCGTACAACAAAGGGAAGCTTGATTTTACTACTACACGCCCTCTCCCTCGCCCATGCGCGTGGTGGCTCGCAGACGACGACAGGCTTTTGCTTACTACAACAAGATATCCCTCCCGCATGCTCTGGACGGACATGCAATAGTTGATTCGATACTATAGAAGTAGTAACATCATTGTTCGTCTTCTCGAAGAGGCGAAGAGCCAAGCGCAACCCGAACGTGGCAGTTGCAAATGCTCGCGTGGCAGTCTTTGTGTAGGGGCGGGACGTGGTGCGGAGTGATACGTCCATTTTGCATCATGGTTTCTTACTGTTATTTATAATGTTTTTATCCATAATAATGCTTTTTGGAGTAATTCTAATGCCATTTCTCTCATAATTTGCAAGGAACACACCAAGAGGGAGAATTCCGGCGGTTGGAAATATGGACCTGGAAAATCTACGGCAAGCCACCTATTCTGCACAACTCCAAATGAGCTGAAACTTTACGGAGATTTTTTATGCATTATTTGAGAAATACTAGAGCCAATAAACACCATAGGGGGCCCACTAGGTGGGCATAACCCACCTGGGCGCGCCAGGCCCCCCTGGCGCGCCCTGGTGGGTTGTGGCCTCCTAGGCCCACCTCCGGTGCCCATCTTCTGGTATATAGGTCACTTTGACCTAGAAAAAATAAGTAGAGGACTTTCGGGACGAAGACGCGCCGCCTCGAGGCGGAACTTGGGCAGGAGCACTTTTGCCCTCCAGTGGAGCGATTCGGCCAAGGGAACTTCCCTCCCGAAGGGGGGAATCATCGTCATCATCATCGACAACAACTCTCCCATCTTGGGGAGGTCAATCTCCATCAACATCTTCTCCAGCACCATCTCATCTCAAATCCTAGTTCATCTCTTGTATTCAATCTTGTTACCATAACTACAGATTGTTGCTAGGGGGTGACTAGTAGTGTTGATTACATCTTGTAGTTGATTACTATATGGTTTATTTGGTGGAAGTTTATATGTTCAGATCCATTATGCATATTAATACCCCTCTGATCATGAGCATTTTTGTTGTTTGTGAGTATTTACCTTCGTTCTTGAGGTCACGGGATAAATTATGTTGCAAGTAATCATGTGAATTTGATATGTGTTCGATATTTTGATAGTATGTATGTTGTGATTCCCTTAGTGGTGTCATGTGAACGTCGACTACATGACACTTCACCATATTTGGGCCTAAGGGAATGCATTGTGGGGTAGTAAATATATGGTGGGTTGCGAGAGTGACAGAAACTTAAACCCCACTTTATGCACTATTCCGTAAGGGGCCGATTGGATCCTAGAGTTTAATGCTATGGTTAGAATTTATTATTAATACTTTTCCTGTAGTTGCGGATGCTTGCGGGAGGGTTAATCATAAGTAGGAGGTTTGTTCAAGTAAGAACATCACCTAAGCACCGGTCCACCCACATATCAATTTATCAAAGTAGCGAACACAAATCAAACCAATATGATGAAAGTGACTAGATGAAATTCCCGTGTACCCTCAAGAACGCTTTGCTTATTATAAGAGACGTTTTGGCCTGTCCTTTGCCTCAAAAGGATTGGGCTACCATGCTGCATACTTATGACTATTATCGTTACTTGCTCATTACAAACTATCTTGCTATCAAACTACTCACTACTTACAATTTCAGCACTTGCATACACTACCTTACTGAAAACTACTTGTCATTTCCTTCTGCTCCTTGTTGGGTTCGACTCTCTTACTTATCGAAAATAGCTACAATTGATCCCCTATACTTGTGGGTCATCAAGGCTATTTTTCTGGCGCCTTTGCCGGGGAGTGAAGCACTTCTGGTAAGTGGAATTCGGTCCGGAAACATTTATATAGTGTGATGAAATTTATTGTCACTTGTTACTATGGAAAACAATTCTTTGAGGGGTTTGTTCGTGGTATCTTCACCTTGTTCGGAACCACAATTAATTGCCCCTCAACCTACAGGACCTACTTAAAGTATTGAATATGAAATTCCTTCGGGTATGATAGAACAACTGTTAGCTAATCCTTATGCAGGAGATGGAACTGAACATCCCAATATGCAGTTGATATATGTGGAACAAATTTGTGGATTGTTTAAGCTTGCAGTTTTACCCAGAGATGAGGTGATGAGAAAGGTTTTCCCTTTATCTTCGAAGGTAAAAGCATTGGTATGGTATAGGCTATGTGATGATATTTGATCATGGAATTGGAATCGTCTGAAATTGGAGTTCCAGCAAAAAATTTATCCTATGCATCTAGTTCATCGTGATCAGAATTATATATATAATTTTTGGCCTCGTGAAGGAGAAAGTATCGCTCTAGCTTGGGTGAGGCTTAATTCAATGTTATATTCATGCCCCAATCATGAGCTCTCAAGAGAAATTATTATCCAGATTTTTTATGTTCGGCTTTCTCGTAATGATCAAACCATGCTTGATACTTCTTGTGCTGTTTCTTTTATGAAGAAGACTATTGAATTCCGGTGGGATCTTTTGGAAAGAATTAAACGCAACTCTGAAGATTGGGAACTTGACGAAGGTAAAGAGTCAGGTATTAAACTTAAGTATGATTGTGTTAAATATTTTATGGATACCGATGCTTTTCAAAAGTTTAGCACTAAATATGGAGTTGACTCTGAGATAGTAGCCTCCTTTTGTGAATCATTTTCTACTCATGTTGAACTCCCTAAGGAGAAGTGGTTTAAATATTACCTACCAATTAAAGAATAAATTAAAGAACCAATACCAGTTAAAGAAGAAACTAAACTATACTTTATAATGTTGATCCAGTTGTTCCTACTGCTTATTTTGAGAAACCTCCTTTTCCTAATAGGATAAAGGAACATGCTAAAGTTTCAACTGTGGTTAACAAAAGATCTGTTAGAGCACCTAAACCAGATGAACAAATTAGAGTTGAACCTAATATTTCTATGGTTAAAGATCTCTTGGAAGAAGATGTGGATGGGCATGTTATCTACTTCTGTGCAGAAGCTGCTAGAATTGCCAAACCCATAAAAAGGGCTAAAAATAGACCAGTTGTTGGCCTGCCTGTCATTTCAGTTAAAATAGGAGATCATTGTTATCATGCTTTATGTGACATGGGTGCTAGTGTGAGTGCTATTCCTTACAAGTTATATCAAGAAATTAGGGAAGACATAGCACATACAGAGTTAGAAGACATAGATGTCACTATTAAACTTGCAAATAGAGACACCATATCACCTTGTGGGATTATTAGAGATGTTGAAATCTTGTGCGGGAAAATAAAATACCCTACTGATTTTCTTGTTCTTGGCTCCCCACAAGATGACTTTTGTCCCATTATCTTTGGTAGACCTTTCTTGAACACCGTTAATGCTAAGATAGTTTGCCAGAAACAAATTGTGGGTGTTAGCTTTGGTGATGAGTCTCATGAGTTTAATTTTTCCAAGTTTAGTAGGAACCATCATGAAAAATAATTTCCTAGCAAGGATGAATTAATTAGTATTGCTTCTATTGCTATGCCACCTACTGATCCTTCAGAACAATATTTGCTAGACAATGAGAATGATTTACATATGCATGAAAGAAATGAGATAGATAATATTTTCTTTGAACAACGTCCTCTACTTAAACACAATTTGGCTATTGAAACTCTTGGATCTCCTCCTCCACCTAAGGTGATCTTGTGTTTGAATTAAAACAATTGCCAGACACTTTGAAATATGCTTATCTTGATGAAAAGAAGATATATCCTGTTATTATCAGTGCTAACCTTTCAGAACATGAAGAAGAAAGATTATTGAAAGTTCTAAGGAAGCACCGAGCTGCTATTGGATATACTCTTGATGATTTAAAGGGCATTAGTCCCACTCTATGTCAGCATAGAATTGATATGGAACCTGATGCTAAACCCACTGTTGATCACCAACGTCGGTTAAATCCGAAGATGAAAGAGGTGGTAAGAATGGAAATATTAAAACTTCTGGAAGCAGGTATAATTTATCCAATAGCTGATAGTAGATGGGTAAGTCATGTTCATTGTGTCCCTAAGAAGGGAGGTATAACTGTTGTTCCTAATGATAAGAATGAACTTATTCCACAAAGAATTGTTACAGGCTGTAGAATAATAATTGATTTTAGAAAATTAAATAAAGCAACTAGAAAAGATCATTACCCTTTGCCTTTTATTGATCAAATGCTTGAAAGATTATCTAAGCACACACACTTTTGGTTCCTTGATGGATATTCTGGCTTTTCACAAATACCTGTTTCTCAACCTGATCAAGAAAAGACCACTTTTACTTGTCCTTTTGGAACCTATGCTTATAGACGTATGCCTTTTGGTTTATGTAATGCACTTGCTACCTTTCAAATATGTATGATTGCTATATTCTTTGACTTTCGTGAAAAGATGGTTGAGGTTTTCATGGATGACTTCTCTGTTTATGGGAAGTCTTTTGATGATTGTTTAAGCAATCTTGATCGAGTTTTGCAAAGATGTGAACAAACAAATCTTGTCTTGAACTGGGAGAAATGCCACTTTATGGTTAATGAAGGCATTGTCTTGGGTCATAAAATTTATGGAAGAGCTATTGATGTGGACCAATCTAAGATTGATGCTATTGAGAAAATGCCATGTCCTAAGGACATCAAAGGTATTCGTAGTTTCCTAGGTCATGTTGGTTTCTATAGGAGATTTATAAAAGACTTCTCTAAAATTTCTAGGCCTCTTACTAGTCTCTTGCAAAAGGATATTCCTTTTGTTTTTGATGATGATTGTCTTGAAGCCTTTGGAACACTCAAGAAAGCCTAAATTTCTGCACCTATTGTTCAACCACCTGATTGGAACTTGCCTTTTGAAATTATGTGTGATGCTAGTGATTATGTTGTTGGTGCTGTTCTAGGACAAAGAGTTGATAAGAAATTGAATGGTATTCATTATGCTAGTAAAACTCTAGACAATACCTAAAGAAATTATGCTACTACTGAAAAAGAATTCTTAGTAGTGGTGTTTGCTTGTGATAAGTTTAGACCTTATATTGTTGATTCCAAAGTAACTGTTAACACATACCATGCTACTATTAAATATCTTATGGAAAAGAAAGATGCTAAACCTAGACTTATTCGTTGGGTTCTCTTGTTACAAGAATTTGATTTGCATATTATTGATAGAAAAGGAGCTAAGAACCCCATAGCTGATAACTTGTCTAGGCTTGAAAATGTGCATGATGACCCACTTCCTATTGATGATAGTTTTCCTGATGAGTAGTTAGCTGCAATAAATGTTGCTAATGGTACTCCTTGGTATGCTGACTATGCTAATTACATTATTGCTAAATATTTGCCACCTAGCTTCACATATCAATAAAAGAAAAAAATCTTCTATGATTTAAGACATTACTTTTGGGATGACCCACATCTTTATAAAGGAGTAGATGGTATTATTAGACGTTGTGTACCTGAGCATGAACAAGGACAAATCCTATGGAAATGTCACTCCGAGGCTTATGGAGGGCATCATGCTGGAGATAGAACTGCTCACAAGGTATTGTAGTCTGGATTTTATTGGCCTACTCTCTTCAAGGATGCTCATAAGTATGTCTCATCTTGTGATGAATGTTAAAGAATAGGTAATATCGGTAAGCGTCAAGAAATGCCTATGAATTATTAACTTGCTGTTGAACCATTTGATGTTTGGGGGTTTGATTATATGGGACCTTTTCCTTCCTCTAATGGGTATACACATATTTTGGTTGCTATTGATTATGTTACTAAATGGGTAGAAGCTATTCCAACCAGTAGTGCTGATCACAACACCTCTATTAAAATGCTTAAGGAAGTTATTTTTCCAAGGTTTGGAGTCCCTAGGTATTTAATGACTGATGGTGGTTCACATTTTATTCATGGTGCTTCCCGTAAAATGCTTGCCAAGTATGATGTTAACCATAGAATTGCATCACCCTATCATCCTCGATCTAGTGGTCAAGTTGAACTTAGCAATAGAGAAATAAAATTAATTTTGCAAAAGATTGTCAATAGGTCCAGGAAGAATTGGTCTAAGAAATTAGATGATGCACTTTGGTCTTATATAACAGCTTATAAAAATCCTATGGGTATGTCTCCTTATCAAATGGTTTATGGAAAATCTTGTCATTTGCCTCTTGAGTTAGAACATAAAGCATATTGGGCAATTAAAGAACTCAATTATGATTTCAAACTTGCTGGTGAAAAGAGGTTATTTGATATAAGCTCATTAGATGAATGGAGAACCCAAGCTTATGAAAATGAAAAGTTATTCAAAGAAAACGTTAAAAGATGGCATGACAAAAGAATCCAAAAGCATTAGTTTAAAATTGGAGAACATGTTCTTTTGTACAACTCTCATTTTAGATTTTTTGCAGGAAAGCTCATCTCGAAATGGGAAGGACCCTATGTCATCGAGGAGGTTTACCGGTCTAGAGCCATCAAAATAAATAATTTCGAAAACCCGAAGGTTGTCCATGGGCAGCGAATAAAGCATTATATCTCAGGTATGCCTATTAATGTTGAAATTAATATTATTCAAACCTTGACACCAGAAGAACACATAAAAGAGTCCTTTCAGAACACTCCAGAATCATGAAAATAAGGAGGTACGTGATACGGTAAGTAAACGGACTCCGACAAATCTGCAAAATTATTTTTTTATCAATTTTGGAATAATTTAGAATTTTGGGAATAAAGAAACTACCAGGAAGCGTCCCCTGGTGGGCACAATACACCAAGGCGGGCCAGGCCCTGGGACACCTCCCATACTCCGTTTTTCTTCCGTATGCTTGTCCTCCAAGATAAATAAATCTATATATACTTCCCAAACCTGTTAACCACCGTATCACGGAGAAAATCCTCTGTTCTATTTTCTTGTTGTTTCTGGTCAGATTTGTCAAGCTATGCATCATGTCTTCCTGCTCCTTCAACTACATGGAAGAAGATGCTTTGATGATGAAGACCTAGACGAAGAGGGAGGAGCCTATGGACCTAATCAAAGGAGGACAAGGCCTCTTCTTCATCACCACCACCATCTTCTTCATCACCAGAGGAGAAATGAGTATCGGGTATGGGCACTCCCCTTGGCTTCCGCCAAGCTTGGGGGGGGGGGTGTCCCGGTATCGTATCACACCACTATCTTTTTACTTTTACTTATCTTAGTTCGATATTTTTTGCTTTAGATGAAATAAAGTTTACTTCGATCCTTTCTTGTTCGAGAGTTTTCTTAGTGACGTATCATTATAATTGTGTGCAAGTTATATAATAAAGTTTAGTATGAGTTTTTGTTTTATTTACTCTCATGTTAAAAATGAAGAAAAGAAAAGAAACAAGAAAGAAAGAAATAAAGAAAGGATAGAGATAATGAAAAGATTATATACTAATCCTATGGTAAGTGATAGCACCACATAAGAAAAAGTATAAGTAAGAAAATTTTATTAGAGATTAACAAACATAGCATTAGTCAATGATGCAACTTATGAAAGAATTAATAAGGGAAGATAAGATTCACATATAAATATACTATCCTAGAAATCTTTTGTGATTGTGATCCCTCGTCAAAATATTATATGCCAAAATTGTCGACATTGGACAAGGAAGACAACTTAATGGTTTATGTTTGTTTATATTCACACAGAAGTCATATTGTCATAGATCCTTCAACATGTGGTGTTTGCCCCTATCTTTGCTATCCAAAAATTCCACGCTAAGTAGAGATACTACTTGTGCATCCAAAAACCCTTAAACCCAAATCTTTTTCAAGTGTCCGCCATACCTACCTAGGGATAGAACAAGATCCCTCAAGTAAGTTGTCATTGGTTCAAAAAGGCAATAAAAATTGCTTCTAAATATGTGTGATCATTTAGTGTAAGAGAAAATTGAGCGTTGTACGAACTTGGATGACAAAGAATAAAAGCGACAGACCGCATAATAAAGGTTGTCATCTTTAGGGGCAATACAACATGACATTCTCTTGCACTAAGGGATTGAGCATGCAAACAAATAAGCACATGGCAACCTATGCTTCCCTCCACAAAGGGCATATCTTTTACTTTTATGTCTTTACCTTTATGCAAAGAGTCAAAGTTTTCCTTCTATTCCTTTTTATTCTCTCTTTTTGGCAAGCATCATGTGGTGAGGAAAGATCTAGGCACATATGTCCAGTTGAATATAGATAGCACGAGTTATTATTGTTAACATCACCCTTGAGGTGAGTATGCTGGGAGGCAAAACTATAAGCCCCTATCTTTCTATGTGTCCGATTGAAACGTTTTGGTCATGGGTACAAGGTGAGTGTTAGCAATCATAGAAGACTATATGATGGTTGAGTATGTGGACTTGCCTAAAGGCTCCGACACGTGACTCTTCCTAAAAATATGATGAATTGTAGTTGCAAAGTTGACTGAGAACATAGTTTGTTGGTTTCTAATAGAGTTTTTGCTTTATACTTCGATTATGTGATGAACTGTTACTTATTCATAGGAAGTACATGATGCAAGTTCTATGATAAAAGTCCTATATTAAATTTAGTTGTTGTTATAATGATCAACATGATGCTTCTATGTCTGTATTTTGTTTTTATCGACACCCCTCTCTCAAAGCATGTGGACATGTTTTTCGATTTCGGTTTTCGCTTGAGGACAAGCGAGGTCTAAGCTTGGGGGAGTTGATACATCCATTTTGCATCATGTTTTCTTACTATTATTTATAATGTTTTTATCCATAATAATGCTTTTTGGAGTAATTCTAATGCCTTTCCTCTCATAATTTGCAAGGAACACACCAAGAGGGAGAATTCCGGCAGCTTGAAATCTGGACCTCGAAAAGCTACATCAGGCCACCTATTCTGCACAACTCCAAATGATCTGAAACTTTACAGAGATTTTTTATGGATTATTTGAGAAATACTAGAGCCAATAAACACCATGGGGTAGCCACAACCCACTTGGGCACGCCAGGCCCCCCTAGCGCGCCCTGGTGGGTTGTGGCCTCCTCGGCCCACCTCCGGTGCCCATCATCTGGTATGTAAGTCACTTTGACCTAGAAAAAATAAGTAGAGGTCTTTCGGGACGAAGCTCCACCGCCTCAAAGCGGAACTTGGGCAGGAGCACTTTTGTCCTACGGCGGAGTGATTCTATCGGGGGAACTTCCCTCCTGGAGGGGGAAATCATCGTCATCATCATCAACAACAATTCTCCCATCTTGGGGAGGGCAATCTCCGTCAACATCTTCACCAGCACCATCTCATCTCAAACCCTAGTTCATCTCTTATATTCAATCTTGTTACAGGAACTATAGATTGTTGCTAGGGGGTGACTAGAAGTGTTGATTACATCTTGTACTTGATAACTATATGGTTTATTTGGTGGAAGATTATATGTTCAGATCCATTATGCATATTAATACCCCTCTGATCATGAGCATTTTTGTTGTTTGTGTGTAGTTACCTTCATTCTTGAGGTCACGGGATAAAATCATGTTGCAAGTAATCATGTGAATTTGATATGTGTTCGATATTTTGATAGTATGTATGTTGTGATTCCCTTAGAGGTGTCATGTGAACGCCGACTACATGACACTTCACCATATTTGGGCCTAAGGGAATGCATTGTGGAGTAGTAAATAGATGGTGGGTTGCGAGAGTGACAGAAACTTAAACCCCAATTTATGCACTATCCCGTAAGGGACCGATTGGATCCTAGAGTTTAATGCTATGGTTAGAATTTATACATAATACTTTTCTCGTAGTTGCAGATGCTTGCGGGAGGGTTAATAATAAGTAGGAGGTTTGTTCAAGTAATAATAGCACCTAAGCACCGGTCCACCCACATATGAAATTATCAAAGTAGTGAACACAAATCAGACCAATATGATGAAAGTGACTAGATGAAATTCCCGTGTACCCTCAAGAATGCTTTGCTTATTTTAAGAGACCGTTTTGGCATGTCCTTTGCCTCAGAAGGATTGGGCTACCTTGCTGCATACTTGTTACTATTATCGTTACTTGCTCGTTACAAACTATCTTGCTATCAAACTACTCGCTACTTACAATTTTAGCACTTGCAGACACTACCTTACTGAAAACTACTTGTCATTTCCTTCTGCTCCTCGTTGGGTTCGACACTCTTACTTATCGAAAACAGCTACAATTGATCCCCTATACTTGTGGGCCATCACGGAGCCTTGGAGCACGCATATTGCCAGGCTCTTGCATGAGACAAAATTGCCATGTAAGCAGGCTATAAACCTGCTATTATACTATGTCTTAATAGTATAGCCCTGTAAACCAGAAAGGAGGGACTGCTCCCTCCATTTTTATTTAGTCCGCGTATTAGCTTTCATAAAAGTCAAGCTTGATAAACTTTGACCAAGTTTATAAACAAAATATTAACAGAAGCAATATCAAATCAATATAATTAGATTTATTGTTGAATGTACTTTCACATCATATATATTTGTTATGATTATTATTTTTTACAAACTTGGTCAAACTTTATGAAAATTTGACTTCATTCAACTCTAATATGTAGAGTAAATAAAAACGAAGGGAGTATTTGCCTTTCTAGAGATTTCAACAAGTGACTACACCCTAAATGAGTACATACGGATTAAAATGAGTGAATCTACAGCGTAAATAAATACATAGTTCTCTTGTTTTCCTCTCCGCCTTGGTCGTGGTGCACAATATTGAGTATACCACTCCTGACTAGTCTCTTTTTGACACACATTTACGTTGATACGTCTTGAATGCCAACGAGGCAGAGGGTAGCGGTTCCCGAAACATTGAACAGTTAATGATGCCTCCGCATTAAAGTAGCATGCAGAGGTAGGAATAAGTAGTTGGACAAGCAGAATGGAGCCATCACGATGTGAATGCAACGCAGTCTGGACTCTCGTAAAGACGCCCCACCACTCCAATCCATCTACTCCTAGTCTCTACACAACACTTCCCACTCCAATCCAAGACCAAGACCAAATGACTAGAAGCCACAAGCACCCATGGAGTCGATGGACACGAGCGGCAGTCAGCTGTGTCGGATCGTCCAAGACGCCGGCCTGCGGCCCCACACCACGCAGCATTTCCAACCGGCGCTGGCGACCACCGGCGTCATAGCCCTCGTCGATGCCGGCTTTGCCTCTCGCATGTGCCATATGATGGTCGACTCCATCCGCAAGTTCACCGATGTCAAGAAGCACGCGGACGACCTTGTCGTACTCCTCCAACCCATGTGCCCAGGCTCCTTGTTGCCTGCCACCCTCATCATCCTCCAAGGTGACGAACTCTTTGAAGCACTGGTGGCCCTGCAGCTGCCGGAGGTCACGATGAAGAATGTGCACCTCGAGGCTGCGCTCGCCGCACAACGCCTCGCCATGCAAGAAACTATCGACCTGCACATCCACGTCTTCAAGGAAATCATCTACATAGGCTACTACAAGGCCAGCGAGGATATAAAGACGTTGGCCTTCTTCCAGCGGCTGGAATCTTTGGATGTCATTGTTCAGAAGCACGTCGACCTAGCCACGAAAGCCGCTACTACTTAGCCGCCGTTCGATGGGTCGACGCCCTGAGTCAAGGAGGTGGAAGTCATCGATGGATGCATCTTTCTTCTTGCCTCCTATAAGCAGCACTGCATCACCTTGCGGCCATAATGTTTTATTAGTGTATGACATTTTTATTCCAAACGTAAATGACATGTGTGATCCCTTGCTCTTATTAGGCATTAATTATATGTAGTATCACTGTCTTCGACCTGGTGTACTAGCTAGGTCCTGGTTTATTAGTCCCTTTTGTAATTTGTGCTAAATTTTGACCAAATATTTAGCTGACAAAATGTCAGTGCATCTCAACAAAAATTATGTCATTTGATTTGTATTTGAACATAGTTTTCAATGATAATTTTTGTGACATGCATGAACCTTTTGTTAGTCAAATTTATGGTTAAAATTCGGCATAGATTACAACGAGGAGCAATAAACCAAGACGGAGGTAGACTGGTCAGTCACCATCGTGTTTTGTGTCTAATTTTGACTTCAACGACCCAACCTACATGGAGGGGGTGCTGTATATATTGGCGCGACAACCAAACTCATATAGTCAAAACTGAACGTTACTACAAGTCACGAGTTCAAAATGAGAAAATGGAACAAGTATAGCATGCCTGTGTCGTTCATGTCACACCCCCACAAGGTCATGGTGCACAATGTAGTAAATGACTAGTCTCTTCTTGACCCGCATTTACATTGATACAACTTGAATGCCAAGGAGGGAGAGGGTAGCGGTTCCCGAGACATTGAACGGCCAGTGATGCATCCTCAATTAGCATGCAGAGGAATTAATTGGAGAAGCAGAATAGAGCCAGCATGATGTGAATGCAACAGAGTTTGGACTCTCATATAAAGGTGCCCCACCACTCGAATCCATCTACTCCTAGTCTTTGCGCAACACTGATGTAAGTGCATCTAGTGCCACCCCTAGTTTGTTTTGGAGTATTGATGAGAAACTTGGTTGAGGGACTAATGTGTTTGTGAGAATTACAGGATAACACAGGTAGTAGTCCCTCATTGATTCGGTGTACCTACCAGAGATGACCCCTAAAAATGTATGAAGACATTGAAGACAATGGTGGTCCATGAAGATATTCACTCGAAGATAATGACCTGTGAAGACATTAACTTGAAGACTATGGAGTGCGAAGACATCACTTTTTTGTAGTTTCCTTTTCTTCTTTATTGAGTCATAGGAACCACTGTACTGTTAAGTGGGGTCCAAGTGAACAAAGTCAGATGACCGATGTGATGCTCAACCAAAATCCTATGTCTTCGAGTGAAGATAATGAGAGTAAATCTTATCCAGAGTTGGATGAGTCAGCTTTACTTGTAGCCTAAGCCAAGCTGCCACGTGTGTTTGAAATCCGACCATTGGGCACGTGTCGGTTTCTTAGTGACCCAGGGTCATTTTGGAAATATCATGTTGGTTTGCCTCCTGGCTATAAATAGCCCACCCCTACACCATAAATTGGTGGCTTCTCAGAGTTAGTGCACGACTTTTGTCATTTGAGAGCAACCCACCTCCGAAGCCTTTGAGAGAGAGAGATCCTTGCGAGGACAAAGCCCAAACACCTAGAGCCAAAGAGCGTTAGGCATCACTGAAGTCTTTCTGTCTGTGTAACCTGAAGACTTGTTACACTTGAGGACTGTGAATCCTCCAGCCAGTTAGGCGCCGCATTCTGAGCATCCAAGAGTCATTGTGGATCGCCGGCGAACGAAGTCTGTGAAGTTTTGGAGGTCTACCTTGAAGACTTACCAGAGTGATTGGGCGAGGACTGGGTGTCCTTAGCTCAAGGGGAATAAGGTGAAGACGCGGTCTTCTGAGTTCAATCTCAGCCCCCCTAACTAGACGTATAGTTGTCACAGCAACTGGAACTGCTCTATCAAATCCTTTTCTTCACCAAGCAACTGGTTCTATCCCATACTTCCTTTATATTTTAGTTTGTCTTCATGAAGTCATTGCTTGCCTGCCTGCTCTGATTGACTTCATTGTGTGAAGCCTATTACCTGTTTGGCTTCATACTGTCTTCCATTCTAATCCACACTACCTAGCCGCTGATAGTCTTCGTACTTTCACAATGCTGCTTACTTGACTATGGCTTGTCTAGTGTAGTCACTACAAAAAAAAGACACATCCGTGACATTTTGGGCTGAACGAAAAAAAAATCTGTCATACTTATGACACTTCTATGACAATAATTGTGACAAAACACGGTATCATCATAGATGTGGTGGGGTCCTACTTCTATGACAAAAAATCATGACAGAAAATGGGCTTTTCGTCCTGGGCGGGCTGGAGACGCAGCTGCATGACATTCTTTGGGCCGTCCATGACGAAAAAAACCGTGGTAGAAGCGAGGGCGAGGAAAATATCGAGGTGTTCCCGTTTACGGTGGGTGGTCGGGGCCGAGCGATGCGTGTTTCTCTCATACACGCACGCGCGTGGGTGCGAGGCGTTGGGCACTAACTAAACCCGAGCGAGGTGTTGGGCTCTAATTGAACCCGAGCGATTGCACTGCAGGCTACGTGTTATCGAACCCGAGCGGTCGATCGATGGATGTTAACTGAACCCGATCGAGCGATTCCTTCGCTACTGTTGCTAACTGAAGCCGATCGATGCTGCCTCTGGATGAACAATGAGCGTTGCTGGGGGGGGGGTTTGGATGAACAGTTCCCGGTGGGGGTGGATGAACATGACCCCGTGGTGTTGCCTCTGGATGAACAAGACCCCGTTTGATCGAGACGATTGGGGCTGGATGAACAGGACCCCGTGGAGGGCAGGATGAACAGGACCACCCTGTGGAGGGCAGGATGAACAGTAGACGGTGGAGGGCTGGATGAACAGTAGCAAGTGGAGGGGTGGTTGAACAGGAGCCCGTGGAGAGGGCTGGTTGAATAGTAGCCGGTGGAGTAGCGCACGGTGGAGGCTGGATGAATAGGAGCCCGTGGATGAACAGTCGCAGGTGGAGGCTGGAGGAGGTCGACGGTGGATGAACAGTAGCCCGTGGAGGCTGGATGGGGTCGACGGTGGAGATGAACAGTATGCCGTGGAGTACCATTTTGCGGTATGCCACACCCCTCCCGATCAACAGGACCCCCGTTTCAACCGTAGCACTCCAACACAAGTCTGTTTCCTCCGTTTTGCGGTACGCCACACCCATCCCGATCAACAGGACCACCGTTTTGACCGTAGGAGGTCTGTTTCCTCCGTTTTGCGGTACGCCAGACCCCTCCCGATGAACAGGATCCCGTTTCAAACGTGGCTGGTCGAACACAAGGCCGTTTCCTCTGTTCTATGGTACGCCAGGCCTCGTTTCCATCGGCTGTTCCATCCAAGCCCTCCCGATGAACAAGACGACGCATTCCGTTCCGACCCAGCCGGTTGGCTCCGCATGAACACGACGATGACGCTATTTCTCTGTTCCGACCCAGCCATGTACACGAGTCCTGGCCATACGTACGCGTGAGTAGGCGTTCGAGACCCCGCCCGTATGTACGTACATGGCCATACTTTCTTGCACCCTGGCCGCTGTACATACATGTACATGCTACGTGCGCGCCTCTACTAAAATACGCGCGCGCCTCTACATTGACCAGTATGTACGTACACGTTCGCGACCAGAATGACAATGCTACGTACGCTTCGACTAGGTGGGTCCCGACTGTCAGGCACTTCCTTGCGTGCGAAGATGTAGCTGATGGGTCTCAACAGTCAGGGGGGCAAATCATTTTTTTTGTTTTTGCCCGGACGCACTTCCTTGCGTGTGAAGATGTAGCTGGTGGGTCCCAGCAGTCAGGGGGAAACGTTTTTTCGCGAAATACGGTGGCCCGTCCAGTGGGTCCCCGCTGTCAAGTGGAGGAATAATTATTTTGCGCGTAATAAGGAGGCACTTCCTTGCTGCAGCCGTGGACCCAGTTGTCAGCCTCTCCATGTATAGTCCATGTTTGATGGAAGCCGTTCCTTAACCACATTGACCACGCCGCGCCAAGAGCACAAGGGCGGTGGACGACGGCAAGACCTAGGAAGGGGACGATGCGGAGCCGGGGAAGACACAGCAGTGGATGCCCACGCGTAGAGGAGTATGAGGGTTCACTGGTTCGCTGCGGTGTGAGGCTGCCATCGCCACAGAATAACAGGGGGTGTGGGTGAGCAGAGGGAGGGCCTGGCCAGCGGTGGGAATAGTAGGGGGCGGTGACGCCTCCGTGGCAGCACAGCCGGCCACGGGAGGCAGGAGCATGCGGCACGACCGGCGCTGCCTTGGGCGGCTGGAGCAACAAGACCAGAGGTTGAAGAAGCACTACGGCCGTTGGATGGACATCGTACGGTCTCTGGAGCTAGAATCGTTCATATTGACTAAGTTGACAAAGCACTCCATCCCCGTCAACTTAGTAGGCCCACGAGTCAGCCTCCCACCAAGGTGGGTCCCAACCAGCAGGGGGAGTATTCATTTTTTTGTGCGTAATAAGGAGGCACTTTCGGTGGGTCCGAGCTGACAGCGGGGGGAACGTTTTTTTCATGCAATCCGGTGGCCCGTTCGGTGGGTCCCAACAGTCAGGGGGAAACGTTTTTTCGAGAAATACGGTGGCCCGTCCGGTGGGTCCCTGCTGTCAGGTGGAGGAATTATTATTTTCCGCGTAATAAGGAGGCACTTCCTTGCTGTTGTCATGGACCCAGCTGTCAGCCTCTCACGTACAGTCCACGTCCGATGGAAGCCGTTCCTTGACCATGTTAACCACGCCGCGCAAGAGCACAAGGGCGATGGACGACAGCGAGGCCTAGGAAGGGGACGATGCGGAGTCGAGGAAGACACGGCAGTGGAAGCCCGTGCGGAGAGCAGTATGAGGGTTCACTGGTTCGGCTGAAGTGTGAGGCTGTCGTCGCCGTGGAATAACAGGGGGTGTGGGTGAGTAGAGGGATGGCCTGTCCAGCGGTGGGAGTAGTAGGAGCGGTGAAGCCTCCGCGGCATCATAGCCGGCCACGGGAGGCAGGAGCACGCGGCACGACTGGCGCTGCTTTGGGCGGCTGGAGCAAGAAGACCAGAGCTTGAAGAAGCACTACGGCCGTTGGATAGACATCGTACGGTCACTGCAGCTAGAATCGTTTATATTGACTAAGTTAACAAAGCCCTTGGTACGCGTCAACTTAGTAGGCCCACAGGTCAGCCTCCGAAACGGTGCGCCCCAGATGTCCGGGGGAGGATTCATTTTTTGGGCGGCTGAAGCAAGAATATCCGAGATTGAAGAAGAAGCACGACATCCGTTGGATGGACATCCAACGGCCACAGCTGCCAGAACCGTGTGTTGTTGACAAAGCCTTGCATACGCGTCAACTTAGTTTATTTAGGGGACGCGTCAACTTAGAAGGCCCACAAGTGTGTGGCAGAGAACATATAGCCCATTTGCGATTTATAAGAATGTACAGCCCATTTTTTTATTCTAATGGAATTTACGACAACCCATTTATAGTTTGTTAAAAGTACAGCCCATTTTCTAGCTAGGACAACGATTAATAATTTCAACCAACCGCTCAAAACAGAATGCAAAAAAAAATCCCACATTTTTATGGGATCCGAAATACTTTTATCCGAAATTTCTAGTTAGATTAAATATAATATCAAAATAAAGTTGTATTACGTTAAAATCCAATGAAATATTGCGCGCGCAACAAGTAATGAAATTAAAATTTTCAAATTCTGAAAATAATATATTTTTAAACTAATTATGTATTTGGTGCATTTTTTTATAGTTACTGTCCAGTTATTATAATTACATCCCATTTATTATTTCTTAAAGTCCATTTTCTTGTTAAGACTAATGCATACCTCCTAGGAAAGTTTGCAGCCTAGCGGGGCGGAGAATAACAAGTTGACCCATATATTGTGTACAACTCTTGGCCCAGTTGCATTGCTGATGTTGAAAAAAAGCCTGTGTAGTACAGTACAACCTAACATGGCTACTCAGCTCACATTTAGCGACGCCAGAAAGGCCCAAACAAGGCTTCTGTACAAATTTTTGAAGTCACTGAGCTCAATTACTAACTTAAGAAAAAAGTTAGATTATAGTGGAACCTAAGTAAAAGTTGTCACGAGCAAAGAAATAATTCAACAGGTCCCACTTGTGCGTGTGTGTGTGTGAGAGAGAGAGAGAGACCCATCGGTCGATGCTTGTAAATACATCTTTCAGCCATATGCATTGATGATGCTCAGTAAAAACTTATATAGCTGACACAATCATATAGAACATCATAGCACACTGAACTTGCATACAAAAATTTCACGTAGGTGGCACAATCAGGATGGAAGCAGTGGATCACTACGGGTAGGGCTATGTTGAAACTAACTAAATCGTACATAACGGTTCATCATCTTTATCAATGACAGGGAAATATCTTGAATGCTGTGCAAAGAAAATAGACACACAACACAATAAGTTCTGCTAGCACATTAAGTTGACGTACAACCCTTTCTAAAAAAGTTCAGGTACAAAATTAGAACAGGTCACAATCAAATGTACTGGCACATCAGTGCTTCACACCCATAGCTCGGATTTAACTAGTATCTGACAAGATTCAGTCGTTACCTCAAATTAGAGCACATCCAGGCAGCCAGCCCTGCCTCTTCTTCCAAAGAAGCAGTTGCCTCCGCTGCACGATGGAGTAGGACCTGTGACATCCATCGTTCCGAGCAACACGGGGAAAGTCTGACGTTGACTCCTATAATGGACGTCGTCGACGGACCCTGGCACCAGCGGCGGCGGCACGACTTCGATTGATGGATTGACCACTTCTTCGACATGCACGAACACTCAATACAGGTACATCCCTACTGTCGCCCGTGACGGCCTTGGTGGCGACGAATAGTACAACCCCAGTTCCTGCACCCGTATATCAACACCAATCACCTTCGGTATGGTGGACGGCTTCTTCATCCATGCCATAACCGTCAGAGCCCAGCTGTCTGGAGGAACGAACATACTTACGAGCTGACCTCCAAGGTCGTTGATAAGCTCATTCATGGACTCGCTGTTCCAAGCACGTCGAGGCATGCCGTGGAAGGTAAGCATTGTTGAAAAACTCAAACTCAGAGGGCACCGAGCCCCATCCTGGGTGCCACCGATCAAAGCTCACCAGCGCGCCATCACAGAGCGAACGCCGGGAAGATTCGAACACACGACTGCAGTCGAAAGTTTTTGGAACCTCACGAAGAAATCAGCCAGTGGTGGACAGACTTCAACGAGCAAGTAACTTGTTTGGATGCCGTGCGCAATGCCAAGAGCTTTGACAAGGTCGTCCAGCGAGACGGAAGGCCGGTCGCCATTGATGGTTACCATCAGCACTTTGCCGGCAAACTGGTCACCAAGCGCCGCCATGCAACTGTTGAGCGACAACACGCAATGACCGAAGGCAGGACGGACCTCAGGATCTCCGGCTCAGAGATCCGTGTTGACCGGTGACATGATAGTGAGCTTGAGTACATGGAGTACAGGAGGGAGATTTGGGGGAACTGGAGTAGGAATCGAGATTCCAGAGGTGGGGGAGGGGTGGGAGATTGGGGATGAAAAGGTAGCTTGAATTTCAAACACACGCCAATATGCTCTCGGCGCGCAAGCGCACGAAAACACCGGTGGCGCCCACATGTCGGCCTAAGAGTCCTTATTCTTTCTTTTTTGGAGAGCCCGGCCTTTTTTTGAGGATCTTTTGAGAGCCCGGCCTGAGAGTCATATTTGACCTGTTTGGCATTGCATTACTACTCGTCCCATATTCAACGACACCTCACTGGCCCAAACAAGTGTACATCATCGAAAAGACACTGAGCTCAAATTATATAACTTGAAAAAAGGAGATACACTCTGAACACTGGAGAATGGTGATGCCCTCATTTAGCCCACCAGTAGTTCGAGACAATAAATAGTTCGAAACAACGATATATACAACATTCACACACTGACTAGTGGCTACTACTGACATAAACACCAAGATATGATAGTTCATAAGAAGTCTTGCTACAGCACCAAAACACACCCATCTGCAGCGCTCAGACTCTCGTGATCCAGACAAGAATGACATTCTAAACAGAGCCAACTATTACATAGCAAGAGTGACATAGACGAGGATGACCAAATGACAAGGAATATGCATAACAAAAGAAAGAACTACCCATCCAGAACAAGTAGCAAAGACAACAAAGTCATTCGAAGAGATGATCCAACACCATCATAATTTGCAGCCCCGCTTCAGAGACCAATGATCCAAAGACACCAGTACTCCACCCTTTTGACGCAACAGCCCAATTACCTATCAACCTGAAGGCTTGAACCACATCACTGCCTATCGTAATTGAGACATCCAAGGATCAAAGTTAATCCAGATGCCTTTGTCATTCTCACCTTCTTTTGGCAGCAGGTTGTATCGTTGACAATCAGGGGAGTTTGCTCCCAAACTCCTAGGGCTCGCCGTGTAGACACAGTTTTCCATAGTATACAGAGCCTCTCTTCCATCAAGGTCCTTGCCAATAGTGATCTACTGGTTAATCGGATAATTGAGTCCGAGAAACAAAGAGTGTGAACCAAGGCTGTTTACCCGCCTCCAACTAAAAAATCCTGAAGGCCCCAACAAGCTGGTATCCTACTCATAGACATAACAGCCACTGTCCGGATACTCACGTATTTCACGGTGCTTGTATACAATGGTTTTTTTTGCAATATAACTTTTCTGGCTCATGTGTCCAAATGATCATCAGTCTTTTGCCGTCGTCTGATCGAGCGAGGAACCAGTTGTGCTTCCCTGTTTTTGGAAAAGGTGGTGTGATTACAAAGGGCAGTAACTGTAGGGACACTGCATCATATCAAAAAGGATAGGCATTGTTAATGTAAGATCAGCATTGTTCAGAGTATGAGTAGGATAATGCAAGAAGCAACATTGTTAATGTAAGATCAGCATTGTTAATGTAAGATCAGCATTGATATGACCTTGTTGGAGCTGGGAGGAAAATACAGGGAAATGTATACTGGGTTCGAAAATATAGAAGTGCCATGCATGGTTATACTCATGTTATCTCGTAATCGATTCTTCACAGGAAACTACCATGTCATGCATGTTATGGAATCATGTTCTGTCCTCACAAACAAATTCCTCAAGGTAACTAACAGACCATGCATTGTTATATACTCGTGTTCTGTGGGCAATTTTTTTGTGAGGATATTATTCTAGCCATTGATTGCTGAAGGGCGAATATAGGTATGTACACATGGTAAGCATTACAGGATTTCACTATTTCCAAATATAGAGTTCTCCATATGCACATTTACTTCCCTAGTGTATGGCTAGATGAAACCAATAGTGTGGTGCATGTTTCTACATCATGAAAATGAGGAAACTAACATGGCCATTGATACACACTCATATTTAGTAGTAGTATACAGATTACTGTAAAATAAGGAGAATATCCATATATTCCTAACCGTTTGATTATTCAGGGATACAAATTGGCTGTAATGACATGATCACAATCGCATGAATTAACTCATTCCAAATATAGCTGATTTACGGCGTCTCTAATACATTGCCATAGTTCTATTCAAATTCTGCTCAAAGAGGGATATGCCAATCATCACAAAAAGTTCAAACAGTGTCATGGCATCATCATTAACATGAGACGGAAACAACTTACACGCGCCGTCCCAGCAATACGTGGTGCCATCTGCTTTGTCGATCATGTAGATGATGCCATTGTGTTCAATAGCATCACAGAAGTGTGTATCAGCTTTGACGATGATACACCGCGAGCTGAGTTGTCTCCAGCTAAAGAAGGCACCGGCGTAAACATAGGCGAGTCCGCGGTCGAACAAGGCAATTAGCTTGAAGTCTGCGTAATTCGCATGTCGTGTGGGCACTTGGAAGATTACAATCTTCTGCAAAACAAGGTCCGTCCAACTAACGTGGTAATCTAGATGACTAGGACCGCAATGGTAAAACTCTATATAATCCAACGAAGGAAGGATAATCTCATGGGAGGTCTGGAAGTTCACGAGCACCAACTTTTTACCGTCTTCTCGGAAGGCAACCATCTAGTGGGAGTTCATGCTGACCCAGTACATACCTTCCAAGAAGTTTCGGGCGATGGTGATCGGATCGAAGTCGAGGGAAATGATGTGCAGCGAGCCACTACATACCTGCAAAGAAGTTTCGGCTAATGGAGATCTGATTGAAGTCGAAGGGCATCATGTACGCCTTCGTATCATGGTGATCCATTCTCGCAAGACCAGATAGCAGCAAGCAGGGTGTCTTGAAAAGCTTTGGCCTCGCTTCGATGATGGCCATGTGCATGCCCCTCGAGCATGCAGCTAGCCGCAGGGCACTCAACATATCCATACACGAACAACAGAGGTCGAGGACGTCACTGGGAAGATTGCTCCAATCGCGGCTCATATGGATCCTGCGCAGTTCGCGTTCGTCCATTGTTGGTAACCCAGACACGCCACCTGGACTGGTGTGACCTCGGGCGTAGGGTCTTGTCACTTCACTATGAGGACCAGATGAATAATAGTATTTTGACCATCAAGTGTACCACAGTTGTACTACTACTAGTAGTAGCAGGAGTAGTAGGAACATGAGTACACTCCTGTGCTAGCATGCCTCTGGGTTCACTTCATCCTCTAGGTATCATCCATATTGCGAGCTGAACCAAATTCTCATGCATGCGGAAGGGTGAAGAAGGACTTTTCTTTTTTGAGGATAACCGCATATTCCTTAACCGTAGTAGGAACATGAGTAGTACTCCCTCCAGTCCTCTTTTGTCTGTGCATAACTTTTTTCAGTATTTCTCTAATTAGTCTGCGCCTATACCATTTTGCATGCGCCCATTTCCCTCCATGCCCCGCATTCACAGCATTAGTTAGCGTATGCATGAGCAGCTGCAGCCCGACTCCAGCCAATAAAGTGCAGCATGCAAGTGGGCCACTCTATGCGCATGGGAGAGAGAAAAGGCAACTGAAGAGCCCATCCAATCCATTGCATGCATCAATCAAACCACCGCACCTCTCCTCATGCATGCGCATAACTTCTCCCATTTACTTCTCCATCGGGAACCGATTTTCCTCGAATTTTTTACTACTCCTTGATCTTAATTTGCATCCAAACCACACTGCATTCACATTGTTTTAACCTCTTCACATCCTCCTGGAGTAATTCCGAAGCCCCTATAAATAATCATCTTCTTCAGTGAGATTAGCCATCTAATCCTAATTCTCCAAACCATAGCCCTCCGGCCCAGCGGTTCCAAATGGCGAAAGAGATCGAGATGCAGGTTTTTAGCGTCCAACATGTCCTTGTCGAAGGCTCGTTGAGCATAGTTGCCACAGTCACTGACCACCCAAGGGTTGTTCGGAAGTGGACCAACAATGTACCAACTCCCTCCAAAAGGTGGAGATGAATGTCATCGGTCTCGACGTAGAGTACACAGAGCGTGCCACTGGGAAGATCCAACAGACCGCTGTCCTTCAGCTATGCCACGAAGATGATGTTTTGGTGTACCACATCATACACGCGCCCTCCATACCAGGTGAGCTTCACAATTTCTTGTCTCGGGAGGACATATACTTCTGTGGGGCAGCCATCGCAGGGGACAAACAGAAGTTGGAGCCGTATAACCTTGATTTGAAAAGCATCGCTGACCTACAAACCAGAATAAACATTTCCTGTAGAAGATTGTGATAAACCGGCACCATCCCTATTTGACGTAGCAAAATTTGTGATAGGGACAAATCTTCAAAAGGGTGACGAGACGCTGGCATTAAGGTCATCTGGATGGGAGAATTATCCCTTGACGTACGAGCGGATAAAATATGCTGCCCTCGATGCCCGTGTGAGTTTCGAGATAGCTGCAAGTTCCAGAGAGTTTGTTGCGAAGCCGTCTCCCATAGAAAATGAGAAGAAGAAGAAGACGAAGAAGAAGAATATGCTGCACCAGCAGCAGGGCATTATGGATGGATGAACTATTTCCTCTCTTGCAAAAAATATTCCCTCTCCATGTTTATTGATATAGATGGACTATTTCGATGGTGTGCATGTCTTTGGAACAATTAGTAGCGTGGGTCCGCTTGACTATAAGGAACTATTTATCCGCCTAGCTTTCTCTACTACTCCTTCTAGTGATCGGTATGCAATGCATGTGTCTGTAGACATGACAGCTTGTCCATGGAAGTTCAACTACGGCGACCATCACGTTTCATCCACTACCACTCGCGATTCCCACGATGCCGCTCCAACCCACGGCACCACGTCCCTCGACGTGCACCTCACTCCTCTCGGCCGCACCACCCCTCTGCCTTTGTGTGCATGACATGTGGGCCACCTTAAATGCGGCGAGCATCAAGTTTCTATCACAGCCACACGTGATTCCCATGACGCCGCACGAACCCATGACACCACACGTCCCGCACCATCGAATTTTCATCCAGCGGCTGTGACACATTTCGTCTCGGGCATCAATCCTTAGCTGGAGTACTTCTGTACTACAGGTAGTACCCACCGGTGTGGCCATCTACGCCTCGTAATGCCCCAACGCCTAGTTGTGGCACCCTCGCCACGACCACGCCACCACCGGCCGGTTCATCTCGAACGAGTGAGTCGTGAACCACACCACCACCATGAGAATGACATGTGGGCCAGCCGCATTTAAGGTCCGCATGTCATTGACTCATATGCCAGGCACTAAGCCATTGCAGTTCGGTCCCGTGGGCCCCGAGAGGGAAATGTAACTCCTGTGGCAGGCCTTGTGGTGCTCCCATAGTATGAGCTCATGCCAAACCCGGAATTTGTTTCTTACTACTACTACCAACTACTACTAAGGTACACGTGCATTGCACGCATGAGATTCTGGTGGTTTGTGCATTATGCTTCTACATGTGGAGTCTTCTAGATTCTACATGTGGCAAAATCTGGTGGAATGTAGATGATATCCAACGGCTAGTAGTTCTCGGATTTGCCATCTTCGTACCATCGGATTGGCTTCATCCAACGACCAACTTTCAAAGTTATGGTTTGGTTTGCAGCCTAAGGTTGCCACACCTAAGCTTAGGCGTGCTGGCATGTGTTTGGTTCATTGCTACACTTGTGGCTTGCCACATGTCATAGACTCAACTTCTTGCCAAATCTTTCAACACTTGTGGTGGCCATTTTGTTAGCCATATTTTTTGTGGCAGACACACTTTGCCTAAGCTTAGTTGTGGCAAAGTTAGTCATGAATTAAGTTCAACCATGGAGTCTTCTAGATTCTACATGTGGCAGAATCTGGTGAAATGTAGATGATATCCAATGGCCAGTAGTGCTCGGATTTGCCATCTTTGTACCATCGGATTGGCTTCATCTAGCGACCAACTTTCAAAGTTATGGTTTGGTTTGCAACCTAAGGTTGCCACACCTAAGCTTAGGCGTGCCACAAGTGTGTTTGGTTGCATTCTCATCTCAGCATAGTTGTTCCCTCTTCATGCATGCTCAACTCAACACCCCTCTTCATGTATGCTCTCTTCATGCATGCTTCTAGTGTATTTGTGCTAATCTAGTGTGGAATCATGCACCCTCCATACACTCTACCAAACACCCAAAAATGGGTAGAGAAGGGAACTCTTGGGATCATGCACCCTTCATACACCCTACCAAACACACCATGCATGTGTTTGGTTCATTGCTACACTTGTGGCTTGCCACACTTTTCTAGCTACATGGTCCACATGTCATAGACTCAACTTCTTGCCAAATCTTGCCACACTTGTGGTGGCCATTTTGTTAGCCACATTTTTTGTTTCAGACACACTTTGCCTAAGCTTAATTGTGGCAACGTTAGTCATGAATGAAGTTCAACCATGGAGTCTTCTAGATTCTACATGTGGCAGAATTTGGTGGAATGTAGATGATATCCAACGGCCAGTAGTGCTCGGATTTTCCATCTTTGTACCTCCGGATTGGCTTCATCCAACGACCAACTTTTGAAGTTATTCACACACTATATAGGGGGTATAGATATAGATGTACCGGCTCGTTGCAATGGATCCAAAGTATATCTGTTTAGTGGAGTGCACTCTAAACACATTATCTATTTATTTTTCTCTAACCTTTCGTAGCCATGCACCCAAGCCACATAAGCTTCATGGGTGCCCCCACATCATATTATTCATACTACGTTGACAGAAAAAAAGATAAATCACCCAAAACAAGATCTTCCCTTTTTTGTTCCTATGATGATGTGCCGTGCACGTACCTACTAGTTGTATAGTGGTAGTACTAGTTGTATAGTACAAACTTGGTACTAGTAGGAGCAGAGTAGTATGGAATGCTCCTACTCTATCAACGAGCCCCATCTGACACCAAATTTCTTGGCTTCCGTGATACAACTCGATCTTCCCCTCATTTCTGTTTTCCAACCCGGCGGCAGGCGGGGTGCGGTTTGCCAATAGTCGGTTTGCTCAACGGCGGTCCCACATGAAAGTGAAAATGCTAGGAAACACGCCTTCCCTAAGCTATGTGTCGTGCCAGACGGGCCGTGGCGTACTCCTGATTCCCGGGCGTGTGTGGGAGGAGTGCGACGCGAACGTGGCAGGCCTTTTCCTTTTACTAGCAATGTGCCCATGCGTTGCGACGGATCCAAAGTAGTAGAATAGTAGTACTTGTTCACAAACTTGAAAGAAATCACTCTTGTTTTGATATACTCCTAATATATTACTCCCTCTGTTCCTAAATATTTGAATTTTTAGATATTTCAAATGGACTATCACAACTGATTATATAGACATATTTTGAAGTGTAGATTCACTCATTTTGCTCCGTATGTAGTCACTTATTGGAATCTCTAGAAAGAAAAATATTTAGGAATGGAGGGAGTACTTCGCACTCAAAATATATTTCTCAGGCTGTTTTGATGAGGTGAGGAAGGGATGTGGTTGCTTTCAAGTTAATAAGGGGTTTCTGCAAATTGGAGCAGAGAAGTGGGCTATTGTTGCAAAAATGCCACAACTTACCTCACAGTCGTTAGATGCAGATCTAATGGTCAGAAATGACGGATGGCAGACACACCACCATCACCAACTGAGTCGTTTATAGGAGTATATATTTCTTAGGCTGTTTTGATGAGGTGAGGGAGGGATGTGGTTGCTTTAAAGATAATAAGGGGTTTTCAGCAAATTGGAGCAGAGAAGTGGGCTATTGTTGCAAAAATGCCACAACTTACCTCACAGCCGTTAGATGCAGATCTAATGGTCAGAAACAACGAATGGCAGAAACACCACCATCACCAACTGAGTATTTTATAGGAGTAGGAGTAGATAAACATGTATAAATTGTAAAATTTTGGTTCTGCTCCTTGGCACGATCGATAGATAGAAATAACGATTGGAAATGCTAGGGCGGGGCTATTTCCGACAGATAAGCAGGGTACGTAGTAGCTAGGTTGGCGCATCGTCGGTTTGGTCACACACGGTCCGACATGTTCTAGTGTTTCTAGAAAGATTCCCGCGCGTTGCACGAAGTTGATGAAAAAGGTAAGAACAACTTATAAATTGACAGATGGAGTACTAGTTACAGTGATGCATATAATTAAGGAAAGGGATCGCACATGTCGGTATTGACTGGAATGAGAATGCAACACCACAATAAGAATTAAGGCCACGATGATGATGCGATCGCTGTGGTGGTTACAGAAGGCAAGAAGAAAGATGCATCCATCAACGTACGACCTCCTCCTCCTCAACTTAGTGCGCCGGGCCACCGACCGGCAGCTAAGGATCGGCGGCTTTTGTGGCGAGGTCGAGTTGCTTCTCGGTGAAGGCATCCAAGGCTTCCAGACGGTTGAGGAAGGCCAACGTCGTAGCGTCCTCACTGGCCTTGTAGATACCTATGGACACGATTTGCTCGTACACGTGGATGTGTAGGTCAACGAATTCTTGCAGGGTGAGGCGCCTCGCGGCGAGCGCGACCTCCAGGTGGACATTCTTCATGGCATCGACGGGCAGTCATAGGGCCACCAGTGCTTGAAAGAGGTTCCGGCCATGAAGGCTGATTTGGGTGGCAGGCAATGAGGAACCCGGGCGCGCGGGCTGGAGGAGTACGGCGATGTCGTCCGCGAGCTTCTTGAGGACGGTGAACTTGTTTGTGGTGGCAACGATCATCTGGTCCAACTGAGAGTCGTAGTTGGCATCGACGGCGGCCATCCACCAGCCGGTCTCCAACACCGTCTGGAGACGATCCTCGGCGCCATGCTGCAGGCCGACGTCGTGGACCATCTGGCAAAGCCGTTGGCCGCTCGCGCGCGTCGCCGCCATGGGTCTGGAGTGAGCTCTTTTGTGCTTAGTGTAGGTGCTTAGGCAAATTCTTAGGTGCGTACGATGTGGAGATGCATTGGAATGGAGGGGCACCTTTATATGAGGGCAAACTTCGTTGCATTCACATCGTGCAACCTCTTTTTCCGGTCCTCCTCCCATTACTTCCCTCATGCATTAATTCAAGGAGGATGCATTGGCCGTTCAACATTTCGGGAATCGCTACTCCCTCGCTCGTCTACATTAAAGCCATATCCTGAACCGCGTCGCCCGCTGTCAAATCGAATAGTACTGCACCGCCCGCTGCATGCCCGGCTGAACATGCCTCCTCACCTCCATCAAACCCCTCCGTTAAACATGCATGCAAACCGAGAAACCTACTCCGGCCACACGTATGTTCATGAGCAGGCCGAAATTAAACGCAACACCAGCCGAGCTCCTCCCGTCCGCCCTCAGTTTAAACGAGGCCAAACGCCGGCCAAGCTCCTACCGTCCGCCCTCTATTTACACGAGGCCAGACAGATAGCGGGAAAGAATTGCACCCCTCGGCCGCTCCCCCATCTCCGCCTTCACCATTTTCTCTACTCTTCCGATGGCTTCTGAGGAGCCATTCTCCGGCATATTACCCGGCTGGGTGGCCCGCCGAGCCCTCCGGATACGGGTGAGGCCGCTTGGTGCTTCACCAACCTCGCTTGGCCCGACGGAGCCAGTTGCTGCCCCAAGCAGGCGCGTGGTTCAGCAACTCGCCGCTCAAGTTCAGCTCGATCAGGAGTGGAGAGTTGTTCCACGCCGGCACAGCGGCGAGCACACCGGTACGGGCATCGTCGTTGCCGTGTCGTATCGTGCCTCCCGTGCCTGCGGCAGCGCCATGCAGGCAGATACAAAAGCCGGTGTGTGGACAACGACGATTTAGTGGCCAGCTTCTCCGTGTCCGTCGCCATCATCGAGGAGAAGTAGAACACGGGAGGCCGCCGCCACTTTGGTCCCATGAAGGCCACCGCCGAGGCGACGACTACGCATTCAGGTGGTTTCTTTGCTTCTTCGTCTCTTCCGAGGACCTTCGTTGACCCCGCAAAGTGTCTGCCAGACATGAGGAAGACAAAGAGATCCACAGGCGGCCATTTAGATTATGTACTCCCTCTCCATCTGGCAGGAAATTTTTGTTCTAAGAATGGATAAATTGTATGTATCTATAACTAAGATAAGTCTAGATACATCCATTTCTATGACAAGTATTTCTGGACGGAGGGAGTATTAATTATACCAAGATAGCCGGATTGGCACCGCTTAGTTCATGTAAATGTAATGAAATCCATCATGTTTATATGAAGATCCGGCTTTTTTATACGAAATCCTTCATGCTTATATGAAATCAGTCCGTGTTTGCACGAATTTCATCTGGTTGGTTAGAGTTGTGAAAATGTACGCCGCTGGCATTTGATGTCATCCTCCGCGGAAGGAAACATGAGGAAATTTGCCGGCTGTCGTTGGAGATGCTCTTATGCTAGAAATAATAGAGTGAAATCCAATCCATTTGAGTTAATTGCGTGTATGATTGTCCCTCTATAAAAAGTTAATTGCATGTACAGTGTACACGTGACTTGCAGGGTGGCTACAGCTTCGTACAGAAAGTTAAAAAGAAACAAGTCCATCCTTAATCTTGTATTCTAAGTACTCTGTGGGTTCCACTGTCAGTACAGCAGCGAAAGAAGTATATATTAAATAAGTAATATATAATATAAAAATCTATAGTTAAAGACAGAATTCGAACTCATGTCATCGCGTTGCGAGCATCCGGCGCTAACCAGTCCAGCACATTTTTGTTGTAGACCATGCTGCTGATATATCTCCATGTCTACTCTTATACTCCATCCATTCCTAAATATTTGTCTTTTTCAGATTTCAAATGGACTACCACATACGGATGTGTATGTAGACATATTTTAGAGTGTAGATTCACTCATTTTGCTCCATATGTAGTCACTTGTTGAAATCTCTAAAAAGACAAATATTTAGGAACGAAGGGAGTAGAAAACAGAGTTGGTGATGATGGTGTGCATGCCATCCTGCAATATAGGCCGTCGGATTTATATCTAACGGATAGGAAGAAAACTATGGCAATTTTGAAAAAATATACCCACACCCCTCTCCACGTTCGCAAATACAGCCTTCCCTTGTTCATCCTTTTCTCTCACAAGATAAACTACTCATACAAATTCATCTTGATGTTCCATGCAACGCATGGGCATCTAGCTAGTTTCTTTTAAAATAGGTATTGTGATAATTGGGTTGAAGTGAAATATTTTATGTCTGCCCTGAATGATTTCGGATTCACTAGTAGTAACAAAGAAAAGGTTGCCTTGTTAATTAACAGAAAACAGGGTGAAAACTACCACATGAGGCCGGTAAAAACGAGGCACACCGGGGTCATCATCATCGTCACTACAGCTGTGCGCTCGCAAGAAGTCTACATATCGAGGTGGCTACTGAGCGAGGCACAGAGACACAATGTTCGAGAGAGAAACCAATTGACAGATTACGATCACATTGAGTTGTCACCCTTCTGCTGTCATTGTTGGGGTGGGGGGAGGGCAAGGAGAGAAAGACATATCGAGAGTGTGCGCGGTAGGCACAGAGGCACAACTGGCGAGTGTGTGTCTGTGTGTGTGTGTGTGTGTTTGAAAGAGGAGTAGATAAATTACTATTAAGATCGAGGTGCCGCCCTACTCCTTCGGTGTCGGGTAGTGTGTGTGCGTGTGTGTGTGTGTTTGAGAGAGAAGCCAGTCGATAGATTAGTATCAAGATCGAGGTGTCACCCTACTCCTTCGGTGTTGGGAAGTGTGTGTGTGGTTGTGTGGGTGTGGGTGTGTGTGTAGGGGGGGGCGAGGGGCAGTGACACTTACATATCCCTACTCTTATAAAAACAGAGTTGGCGATGATGGTGTTCCTGCCATCCTGCAATATAGGCCATTCGATTTATACCCGGCGGATAGGAAGCAAACTATGGCAATTTTGCAAAAAGATACCCACACCCCTCTCCGCATTTGCAAATAAGGCATTCCCTCGTTCATCCTTTTCTCCCACAAGATAAACTACTCATACAAATGCATCTTGATGTTCGATGCAACGCATGGGCATCTTGCTGGTAGGGAGAAGGAGTTTGTGTGACACATATCTAGCTATATTAAGGGATAGGTAGATAGCATTTGTGTGAGGCATAATTAAAGCATCACGAAGATAAACAAAATTGTGTGCATGCAAGTGCCGGAAAAATGAAGCGAGAAACAATGTGTGTGGGGAGAGAGAGTGTAATCTCAAAACAAAAGGTGCTCTGCTGGAATCCCATTGTATGTATTCATATGGTTCCGGAACTCGAGTTAACCTTAGGCATATGTGTGAGAGACATTATTATACTTTGAGACATTAGTGGCTGTGGGTGGGCAGAATTAAAGGGGTGGGCGTGTTCGACAGAGAGAGCGTATGTGTTTCTGTGTGAGAGACTTATAGGACGGGGTAGAAAGACGAATTCTAACCTTGACGGAGGGAGAGAAATACACGAAGTGCGAGTGTGTGATTCTGATGACCACAGGGAAATGAGATATGTATGCGTGTGAGAGAGACTGCACAATTCATTCACGTATCACTATCTAGCGATCATGGACGTGCATCGGTTGAACATAAATATATATCTACTTCGTATCATGGCCAAAGGTACAATATCGATTCAATGCTATAAAGATTGGACACTCACATATCACATTTTTTTTCTATTTAAATAAACCTTTCCAGTTGTGCATGCCAAAGTTACAGTGATGTTTCTTCAAACAACCAATGTAGCTATCATGTACATGCACCATTGTTACTCTTGCATTCAAAATCATTAGTCTTGGATGATTTAAGGTTCTATTATGAAGTAATATATGTAATATTCATATATGAATTCAATGGGTATGCAATTTATGAAATGGAGGCTATGTAATCAATTGCACTAAATTAGCGGACTACAATATCCATTTCTTTTTGTGCGCCTCTACACTAACAGGTCAATGCATTATGTTTAAAGTAAATAACCAATTGCACTAAATTATCTATTTACACGAGAAATACATAGGCTGAGCGTTTTTGTGAACGCGCCACTACACCCGTACGATTGGACGCGCCCGTGTCAACGTCCAAGTTATCGGCGCATCATCCCGAGTTATTGTCTTTTTTTTCTGTGGTGGACACACCAGTTATTAACTGCTGACACGTGTCCTGTGTACACAGTCTCGCATGACCTTCCTGCTAGCACGGTCCAAAATTAGTTGAAACTGGATACGAATGATCCCGCGGGTGGCAAAATCTCTCGGCTCCTTCTAAAATTTCCGCCACCTTAGTCTTTAGCATGCGAAATTCCCCTTTTTTCCTTGGTGCACGGAGACCAATAGTTACAATACCGCCCTCATCTACATAATAGGTCAGGGCTGCTTTGGTAACTTCCGGTTCCCCCCACTTCACGGCACCCCCATTTCCTCTCCCCCTCCCACCAAAATGACTAACTCCACAGCACCAGAGCATCTCACATCACGCCGTCCATACTTCATCGGCCTTTCTCCCCTCCCCTCTCGAAACCCTAGACTGCTCATCCACCGGCGTACCAGAGCCCATTCACTACCAGCGGCGTCCACCTCGCCGGATCTGCTTCTGCGGCCGCATCTACCCCTCCCACCTCCACTAGAAACAAGTAGACTACTCATCCACCACTGTACCACAACCCATTCAGTGCCGACCTTTTCCACGGCGCCGAATCTGCTTCGCCGGTACTCCCGTCAACCGCAGCGCATCTGCAGCGGCTCATTCGTACTCCCCACCGAAGACGCTTCGTCCACACCCCTCGGAGCCGCCCCACCGACGCCCCCGTCGACGGCCTCTGATCCTCTTCGCCGACACCTTCCTCAACCCTACTGGAGCCGCTTCACCGACAACATCGTCAACCCCACCGGAGTAGCTTCACCTATACCATTTTCAACCCTACCGGGGCCGCTTTGCCAACTCACAAGTCCACGGCCTCAGATCCGCTTCCTCGCACCCTCATCCAACCTACCGGAGCAGCTTTTGACGCCCGGTCCACGACTGCAGATCCGCATCGTCGACACCATCCTTAACCCAACCACCGAAGCAGCTTCACCTACGCCCTTGTCCACGGCCACAGATCCTCTTTGCCCACACCGTAGTCCACCCTACTGGAGCCACTCCACAAACACCCTACTCGACGGTTCTAGATCTCCTTACCGGACCCCGATAGCCAGCGAAGCATCATCACCCTTGACGTTTCTAACCTGATTCCCACCGTATGGCAAGATGCCAAGCACCCGCCATGGCCTAGGTACTTGTCACCTTTAAACCCGTCCAGCATCACCTGCCCGATGTACTTCAAATATACTAACAGGTCGCTGTTACCTGTTATGCAGCTAGCAAAAACTACAAGGACGATGTTTCTTCTGGATCTAACAGCTTGGCCAACCAAGATCCTGGACCGAGGCATTGCTATGATCTTGTAAGCGTGTCTCTCACTCTTGTATTATTCTGTGCCTGCCAGTGTGCTTTGCTAGGATTTTCGACAAGTAATCCCTTTGTGCAGACAATGATTTCTACTATTGGCTGCTAAATTAGATATGTAGATGTCATACATGATACTACCTCGTGCCTCTGTTCCTAAATATAAGTCTGTATAGAGATTCCACTATAGGCTACAGACGGAGCAAAATGAGTGAATCTACACTCGAAAATGCATCTATATACATTTGTATGTGGTCCATACTGGAATCTCTACATAGACATATATTTAGGAACGGAGGCAGTACACTACACAAAATCGTAGGTGGCATGTAGGAATTCCAATACACTACATTAGGCTCCCTTGGGGTGCCTGCTAGTCCAGCACACAGAGTCATGGCTAGTTTATGCTACGCACACAATCATTAATTGGTGGTTTAAATATGCGCAAGGGATATGCAATGTATTATCATGTAGAGATGTCTAAAATTAGCCGTGCCAACTTGCAGATTGGGTTACACAATGAAAAAGTACAAGATATATGTGGCAATTTCATGGAACATCGCAAAAAAGGAGAGCCAACGGTGAGCCTATACATTGAGCTATGGTACGTCACTCCTCCATTACAATCATGGTGGCATGTTATTTGTATGTCAGTTCTATTGGCCAAGTTTCTTAGGGACAGTTATTACGAGTTATCCTAAGAAAATAAGCACCTGCGAATATAAGCTCCATGTAATAAGCCAACCAGTTGTTTTCATTGCGTTTTCAGCTTATCTTTGGTATGATAAGTGAAAATTCTAGATTGCATTATATTTTTTCATTTTGCTGCCCATATGAAAATTAATTTGACTTGCAAACATCACAAATTGAACCCAGTGCAGTAATTAATATGATAGGAAAACAGACCATCACTATTTTCTCAAAATGCAAATACAAATATACCATCTACTTGGCACAATCTACTTTGGTCAATGTTTTCCATAGAGATCACATTGCCTAATTTAAATGAAAAATGCATGACCCACATTTAAATGAAGAACAATTATTTATTGAAATTCGATGGTCCAAGTGGCTGGTTATTACCATATAGCAGCACCACCTGAAAGCATCATATAGCAGCAGCTCATAGCAACTCATAATATAACAACAACAGCAGCAGTGTGCAATTCATCATATACCAGTAGCAGCTCATAGAAATTCATCATATAGCAGCAGCAGGAGCAGCTCATAGCAATTCATCATATAGCAGCAGCAGGAGCACCTCATAGCAATTCATCATATAGCAGCAGCAGGAGCAGCTCATAGCAAGTCATCATATAGCATCAGCAGGAGCAGTTCATAGCAATTCATCATACAGCAGCAGCAGGAGCAGCTTATATCAACTCATCATATAGCAGCAGCAGCTCATAGCAATTCATCATATAGCAGCAGCAGCTCATAGCAATTCATCATATAGTAGCAGCAGGAGCAGCTCATAGCAATGCATCATATAGCAGTAGCAGAAGCAGCTCATAACAATTCATTGTATAGTGGATCAGAATGAAAATCTGGCAAAAAATCAGAGGAGATCCTCACCTTGTTGGATGAGCTTATCCTTCAACAGCACCTCAAGGCCACGGCCTGGGAGGTGGGGAGGGGGAATAAGGTGCCTTCTGCCGCAGTGTGGCATTAGCCGTAGTTGTGCAGCGCCTACCGGAGTAGTGCGTTGGATGAACCACAGTGGAGCAGCTGCTGGAGACCATGAGAATGAGGGGCGGCACCAGAGGGAGGAGCAGCCAGGGAGATTTGCCCCTACTCGCCGGCCATGTAGCCTAGCTGGACAGAGCATCATCGAGGACCAGGCCAGATGGGACCAGTGGCGATGGCTTGCTGGAGGAACCCTAGTGCTGCAGGCAGGTGATCAAGGTAGAGGGAAAGGGGAGAGGAGATGCAAGAGGGCAAGGCAATGAACTCTTGCGTGTTTGTTTTTCCTTGAGGGTGAGGTGTGATGTGGGCGTCACTAGTTGTATTTTGAGTGTAATATAGGCAGACAACAGAGTCATTTCACTATTCCCCTTCCCTTCAATTGTGAGTGAGGTTCTACCCGAAACACCCCCCTCCAAAGCGAAATTAGATAAGCCCAAGCCCATAACTCAAAAATGACTTCTTTACATCTTTTATGGCTTATTTTGACAATAAGGCCTAAAAAGGTGGAATAGAACTGGCCCTTAACTTGCAATTCAATTGTGCATGCAATGATGAATCACTCCTACCTGCTATAGTGTACATTTAGGCATCATCATACATGGCATAACCTAATACATGTGCATTCCATTGTAGAATCTGGAATATGGAATGTTTATGTTAGTTCATATGCTGCACATGATGTTTAAATGCCCCTTAAATCTGGTCAGTCAAGTGATGGTCTTTAAGCCTCCTTCTTTGCTTCTTTTCTTGATATGTAAGATTTGCGGTTGTTTGCATCAGCCAGCCATACTATGAATGTTTGCTTTGATTACTTGTTGTTCTTGACCTAAAATTCTATCAGAGCTTGTCAACAATTTAAACACTAAGGGCTGCTGTAGTGGGGCCTTTTCTAACTCATAGGTGACATAAAGGTTTGGCTGTACTCTAAAGTAGGCTCTCCAAGAGTACCTGGAGATCCAGTTCGAAGGTATGCCTAGTTTTTACATAGTGCATACATAGTAATTGCTCATTTCATTGTGTGCAAGTGCAAGAGATGCCACATGTTTCATTATGTGGTGTTGTTTTGTTATAATCTCATCCTTTTCTGTTAATAGACTGGAAAGTATGCATATTTATCTTCCAAGGAGACGAGTAACTAGTCTGTGTCACCTTGCAGAGGGGGTGCAATGAAGATAAGATTGAGGATTTCCATGTACAAGATGTTAGGAAGGAACCTTGCAAGAGAAGTAGGAGCTGCGCTGAGCCTCTTCAACCTGTTAAGGTAAGTCACTGTATACAACTCAACAGTTCAATTCCTTGTTTGTTTCAGGCATAGTTAATTTGCTCTCTTCAATTGCTTTATTTTTCCTTAGTTAATGAGATGCCCAAAGAATGATGCCTGATGTTGGGTACTTGTATAACTATTAGTTGACATCATTAAAGGCCTTACCACTTAATTACTCTGCCGAAGTGTTCCTGAAGCTTTGAAGTCTATTAACCAACTATTATTGAATGAGGCTCACAATCTAGTTTATATTAGGCTAATGATTTCATAGTTTTGCTTGCTGTAGTATGTCTGTATGAAATCCTCTGCTGTTCATTATGCTCCCTAAGACTTTAATTGGGCTACAGAATGGCCAACTGCTTGCTTACTTCTATGCAACATACTGTCTAAATTTGTAACTTGTCTGTGTTTTGGATTGAGCCCCAACATCACGCTCCTCTGGTGAGCTAAGAGATATTTCTGTATGCAGGCTGCATAGACTACCTTTTTTATAATTTTTAAAATATCACCTGCTTATGCTTCATGACATGTAACATTATTGTTAGTCCCGTTTCACCATGTACAAAATAGTCTGTCTTGCTCGCTTCACTATTGTAACTATATTTTTGCCCTAGTCATGTGTACTTACAGAAACATTTCAGGATGAAGTGACATCAACACAAAGATCCGCGAGCAGTGCGGCATGGCCATTACCGAATGATTATGGATTGTAATTGGAATGTGCTGATGTTCTCGAGCATCAACTAGAGGTGGAAAGACAACGTGTACATGATTCTGAACATACAATCAACAAGTTGAGACTGGACATGTAGGTATTAGATGCAGGAGTCAAAAAATGAAACAAGACACTGAGGTAACAACGAAGGAATTGGAGATTTTGCAGACTGAAATTTGTGCTATCTAAATCCGGCCAATCCTATTTTCTGAAGAGATTATAGTTCAAATGGTAAGTTATGTTGATGCGCGTCCATGATGTATGAGCTGTATTTGACCAGTGTATGTAATTTTCTGTTTGTGTATGCTTTATTATCACTGGTGCCGAACCATAATGCCTAGTGGGTATAATCGGTTGTAATTTCTTTATTGTATAGTGTAGGATTATTCTATGTTTCTATGCCTTAGTCTCTTTATTGTATAGTTTATGTTTTTAGAGGTGATAGTATAGAGTAGGATAATTCTTTGAATATGCTATATCGTTCAAATGAGGGCCAACTCGCCCAAACATTGTAGTGACAATGGCCCTCCACAGGCCGTACGTTCCATGGGCCATCAACGGGGCGGACGATCCCCGGCCTTCTGTGGCCGTCGAATTCGTGGGCCTTCTATGGGCTGTCGGATCCATGTGCCTTCTATCGGCTGTCAGATCCATGGGCCTTCCATGGGCCAGCGAATCCATGGGCCTTTTATGGGCCGTCGGATCAATGGGCCTTCTGTGGGCCGTCGGGTCAATGGGCCTTCTACGGGTCGTCTCATCTATGGGCCTTGTACGGGCCGTATAAGGGGCCGTAAACGGGCTTGAGTGGAAATCATACATTTTATGGACCTGACCATAACGGGCCGTTAATCGGACATATTTGATCATGCTATGAAAATGGCCCAACAGATTAACGGGCCACAAACGGGCCGACTGTATCCACAGGCTGAATTTGGCCCACAAGCAGAAAAGGCATGTAACGGGCCGTAAGTAAACGAATGCTGGAAATGAGCCCAAGAATAAATGGGCCCTGAGAATGCCGAAAGATAACATGGGCTGGAAACGGCCCAACGGTATAATGGGCCGTTAATGGGTATAAAGTGATACACTGTTCATTAAGGGCCAGTTTTACCACAGGCCGTTAATGGGCCGAGGGTTACTAAGGGCCTCATATGGGCCGAAAGACGTCATGTGCCATACATGGGCCAGAAGTTCAAACTGGCTCGAATTATATTGGACGGCCCAGATGATGCTACTGGGCCTAATTCGGATAGGTCGTAAATGGGCCCTGGGTTAGCGGGCTGTAAATGGGCTATATGCGAACATGTTGTTAACAGGCTTATCGTGGGCTAGTCCGCCACCTTTTGACCAAGTCAAACGGGCCGGCCTTTTCACAGGAATGGTCCTCTGTTGGGTTGTGCCACGTGTCGACGTATCATAGGCGTTTTGGGTCCAATGAGTGGATGACATCTGTCCCAACGACGAGCCGACACATGTTCCCTCCAGCCAATGATGATTTTACACATGGAAAATCCCCATTGGTCGGGGCTGTTAACGGGTTACCGGATCCAAAATCGGACCCGATAGATTAACGGCATTCCGTTACGGTGGATGCCACGTGTCGATCACCCTTGACAGAAGCACTTCTGTGATGCGTGATTTATCGTCATGGAAGTGGACACTTCCATGATGATAATTTTGGTAATGTCATGGAACACTTCTACGACAGCACATGTATGACTATCATGATTCTGTCATAAATTTGTCATGGATGTGCATGCAAGACAGAAAATGTGACCTACTGTGACAAACACGTATTATCACGGAAGTGTATATTTTTTGTAGTGAATCTATCTTCCGCTTCATATCAATAGGTTCATTTCATCTGTTTGTCTTTAAAGACCTCGTGTTTTGAAGACTTTCATAAAAATCGCCTATTCACCCCCCTCTAGTCGATAACTAGCACCTTCAGCTGCTCACTCCAATCCAAGACCAAGTGACCAGAAGCTACAAGCACCTATGGAGGCGATGGACGCGAGCGGCACTCGGCTATGCCAGATCATCCAAGACGCCGGCCTACGGCCCCGCACCGTGTAGTGCTTCCAAATGGTGTTGGCGACCACCAGCGTCGTAGCCCTCACCGACGCCGGCTTTGGCTCTTGCATGGACGACATGATGGTCCGCTCCATCCGCAAGTTCACCGCCGTCAAGAAGCGCGCAGACGACCTTGTCGTACTGCTCCAGCCCGTGTGCCCAGGGTCCTCATTGCCTACCACCCTCATCGACCTCCATGGTGATGAACTCTTTCAAGCCCTGGTGGCCCTGTAGTTGCCGGAGGTCACGACGAAGAATGTGAACCTTGAGGCCACGCTCGTCCTGCAGCGCCTCGCCATGCAAGAAACCGTCGACCTGCCCATCCACGTCTACGAGGAAATCGTCTACATAGGCCACTACAAGGCCAGCGAGGACAGAAAGACATTGGCCTTCTTCCAGCAGCTAGAATCTTTGGACATCATTGTTCAGAAGCACGTCGACCTGGCCACGAAATCCATCGCTACTTAGCCGCCGTTCGGTGGGCCGACACCCTAAGTCGAGGAGGTGGACGTCCTTGATGGATGCATATTTCTTCTTGCCTCCTATAACCAGCACTGCATTGCCTCGTGGCCTTAATGTTTTATTAGTGTATGGAATTTTTATTCCAATCATAAATGACATGTGTGATCCCTTGCTGCCGGGGGACTAATCCACGAGCACCTATGGGACCGGCGGACCGAGTCCCTTTCGGTTCGGCGGGGGCGGCGGTCGGACGAAGAGCGGATCGAGGCGAAGAACACGAGCGGTTTACCCAGGTTCGGGCCGCACGGATGCGTAAAACCCTACTCCTACTTCGTGGTTTGTATTGAGTTCTTGCTCGGGAGCGCGGAGTGCTACAGTTCACTCCAGCAGCTAACGAGACCGAGCGTGAGTGTTCTCTTTTTCCGAACCCCCCTCTACGTTGCGCATGGGCCTCCTTTTATATGCTCAAGGGGTCACCGACAGGTGGCAACGTAGACAAGGGTAAAAATGGAAAGGTGCTACGGTTGGTACAGCTACCTGCTACAGTGTATCATACCTAACCCTGACGGCAGGGGACAAGGGCATTAAATGCCCGTCTGCGTCGCTTAAATAGTGCAAAAGGGACCGTCAGGGACGCCACCGCTCGCCACGATGGCGATCTTGTCAGCGCCGCTTGCCATCGCTCACCGCTGGCTGCACAGCCTCCTGCCACGTACGCCTGGAAGGGTCCCAGAGCGACACGTTGGTGGATGTGCTAGAGCGCGGGCACAGAGTGATGGCTTGCCGCGGCAAGCGCCTTGCCGCGGTCGTTGTCTCATCACGTCCGGGAGCTTGTCGCTCACCGGGCCTTGCCGGGACGCGTGGCGCATCGCGGCAAGTTCCTTGAGATGCCTTGGTTGGCCTTCCCGGCAAGCTCCTCTTGCCGGGGTCTTGAGATGCCTTGGTTGGCCTTCCCGGCAAGCTCCTCTTGCCGGGGTCTTGTCTCCTTGGCTTGGATACTTTGTCCTTGAATGGCTCCAAAGGAACCACGGAGGACCTTGGCGGTCACCTGGCGAGCCTTGCCGCGGGATGCTGCGACTGCCCGTGCACAAGTTCGGGATACTAGGGTACCCCTACTCTAGTACACCGACAGGAGCCCCCGGGCCTGGACCATACACGGTGCCGAGCGCTGTTGGGCCAGGGCAAAAACAGGGCACGGGCACGCGCGGCCTGGGTTACGCCGTGTCTCTCCCCGTGTCCACCGCGCCCTCCCCGAACGGCACGCGTTGAATGCGGCATCGTGGGAGAGATCGTGGGTGGTTTCTTTATTCGGAAAGGCGGAACGTCCGCCCCTTCTCTCTTTATAAGCAGAGGAAACAGGGGTAGTTCGCCCATTCGCCTGTTGCTACTCCAATCTCGGACTCCGCCGCTCCCTCGTCTTCCCAAAGCTGAAAGAGAGCAGCGCCCCGCCCCCCATCGCCACCAGCACCACCAACGCCGTCGACCTCCTCCACCACTCCCGCCATGGCTCCGAGAGCCGACAAGGCGAAGGTTGTGAAGTCGACCGAGGCGTAGCGGCTTGCGGCGCTGCGAAAGGAGCGGGCAATCTTGCCCCCCAAGCTCGCCGTGAGGGAGCTGAGGGAGAATTTCTACCTCTTCTGGTCGACGGAGACGCGAGCGCATCCGCGCACGAAGGTACTTCCAGCCGCCGCTTGGAAAACGGCTCCAAATGGATACCCTTTCTTCGCCTTGTTCTTCTACTGCGGGCTCTGCCCGCCCTTCTCTGAGTTCTTCTGCGATATTATGAACACCTACGGGTTCCACCTCCTTGACTTCACCCCCAATGCTGTTCTGACCATGGCAGTTTTCGCACATCTCTGCGAAAACTTTGTCGGAGTCCATCCCAATGTAGCCCTTTTTCGCCACTTCTTTATGCCCCGAGTAGAGAGAGGAGAGCCTTTATCCGACGGAATCGCCTGGATCTCGAGGGCCGGCAAGAAGGACACTTATCTGGAGGGAGAGTTCCGCGGCAAGTGGGAGGATTGGAGAGCAGACTGGTGCTGGATTGACGAGGAGAACCCGCAGCCATTTACCGCCCGGCGCCAAGCCCCAGTAGCACGCGGCAGCGATTGGAGTGACGTGGCCCCGGAAGATGATAGGCTGAAGATTGCAGTCACCCGGATCCAACGCCTCAGGCTTGCCGGGCTCACTGTAGGCGCTGTAGGCGCAGATTTTCTTCACTGCCGCATCGCCCCCCTGCAGGAACGGGGGAGACCCACCTGGGAATTCAAGAATGCGGCGGATGTCATGAGGCTGCGTCCGGGCCTCAACTTCAACTTCACTGTTCTGGAGCTTAACGCGATGCTTCAGGAGCTGTTCAAGTATGACCCTCAACATCCCGAAGTGTTCAGGTTGCCGGGGGGTGTTGTTCCGCTGTGCAACAACTCCGCGCTCGACCGCATCCATGCAATGATGCCGCTGTGCGATTCGCATCGAATTGTCCCAACTTGGCAAGAGCCTGCAGACGACGTCGTGCAGCAGTTCTTTGATGGCTTGGTAGAAGTGCTGGTCCGCTCTGACGAAAAGAAGAGCCTCACCCGCGACACCACCGATGCGGAGATGACACGCATCGCCACTAGGCTGGAAGAGGCGGCGGCAGCCGCAGCCGCGGGCGAATTTGGATTCACCGTGGAGGAGGCAGAGGCAGCAGAGGCGGCAAGCCGTGGCGAGCGAGAGGAGCTTGTCGGCGAGAAAGAGCTTGCCGGGCATAACATCGAGTCAAGCGAGCCCGCCGAGGAGACGAGCGGCTCGCTGGAGATCAACTCCTCTTCCTCCTCATCTTCGGGCATCTCGCCGCAAGCAGAGCCTCCATCTCCACCAAGAAGGCGTCTCCGCAAGGCCGGGGACGTAGCGGAGCGGCAGACGAGCCAACAGCTGCCACGCCGCGCGACACGCTCCACCGCGGCAAGTACTGTTGCCGCGGGAGCACCTCACGCTGCTGCGGCAACTGGAGTGGGGTCTTGCCGGACCACCGCTTCTGCTTCTGCTGCTTCTCACGCCGCGGCGGCGGCCGGAGCGGGGTCGTCTCAGACCACCACCACTGTTCCCGCCAAGCGGCCAAGGGAACCTACTCCTCCGCCTCCTCGCGCTGGACGTGAGCCGGACTTCGACTTCTCCGCGTTCAGCTCCGACGAGGAAGAAGAAGAGTAAGATTCTCTTGTTGTACTTGTAGTTCTTCAATTCTTGCTGTTTTGTCTTGTATCTCATTTGCTTTACTCTGAACTTATTCCTTTTTAGGACTCTGGCCCAGAGAGCAGCGAAGAGAGCCAAGGTCCCGGTGATTATCATCGAGGACGAACCCACCGAGACAGCAGGGGGTGCGTCCGAGACAACCTTGCCGGACCCGGCAACCGTTTTCCAGAGCAGCCCCCAGCGTAAGTATATGGTTCACTTTCCGCTGTTAGGCGCGCATGGATACTCTTTCTTTGCTGACATCTGACTGTTGGTTTGTGTAGGAGCAGAGCAGCCCCACCAGGAGCGCCCGGAGGCCGCCCCCGAAATGCCAAGGGAGAGTCCTCCGGCAAGGGAGAGTTCTCCGGCAAGGGAGAAGTCTCCGGCAAGGGGGAGTTCTCCGGCAAGGGACAGCACCAGCGGCCCCCCGGCGGCGGAGACCACGACTGCAGAACCCGGTACAGGTAATCCTCTCGCTTCAAAACTTCCCTTGGGTTCTTCTTCTTTTGATCTTCTTGGGTATTTGCTTGACTCTTCTCCCTTTTCCGGCCGTCAGACCCATCCGCTGCGGATCTGATGGAGACCGAGGTTGCCGCCGACGACGCTGCCGCCACCGAAGAAGCAGACGGTGCTGACGATCCCGCCGGCGCAGAGGCCGCCAAAGTTGCCGCCGCAGAAGCAGGCGGGGGGTCTGGCGATCGTACTGATGGCCCTGAGGCCGCAGGAGCGCCAGGCGCTACGTCAACCGCCGACCCGTCCGCCGCTGCCGCAGCGCCAGGCTCCGAAGAGCCCCAACCAGGCGTCTACTTGAAGGCCGGCGATGGCGTCTTCATCAACCTCCCCTGGGCGTCAAGCTCCAGGGCGCCGGTCGAAGGAGAGAGCTTCGACGGAGAGGTGCTTGCCTCCACTGGGCTGACGCTGGTTGACGCGCCGAGCAGCAGGAGCGGCGAGCCTGAGAAGGAGCGGCTGCTGCGGAAGCTGTTGTCGCTCTACCGCGCGCGGCAAGCCAAGCTGGAATCCCGCGAGGCGCTTGTCGCGAAGGCGGGAGCGGACATCGAGAAGCGCGCGGAGGAGCTCCGGAGTCTCAACCAGGAAACTCTCCGGTCCCTGGCAGAGGAGCGGGAGCGACTTGCCGAAGAGCAGAAGGCCTTCTTCCTCGAGAAGGCCGAAGTTGAAGAGCAACAGCGGCTTGCCGCTGAGAAGCTGTCTGCGCGGGAGGGCGAGCTGGCGCAGCGGAAGGTCAACCTTGACGCCCACGAGGAGGAGCTTGCCGCGCGTGAGCAAAGATTCGGCGGAGCCCTCAAGCAAGCGGAGGATGCTTCCGCAGTCGCCGAGGCCGCCAAGAAGGAGCTGGAGACGAAGTTGGCATAGCTGGAGGCCGATCTCAAGTCGAGTGGCGAAGAGCTTAGCGCCGCCAAGGACTCCAACGCAGATCTTGAGTTGAAGCTGACCACTTTGACCAAGACGCTGGACGGCGCCAAGGAGCAGGAGGTGGCCTTGAAGGAGGAGATCAAGGCCGACAAGGCGCTGCTGGAGAGTGCTGCCGCCGCCCAGAATGCTTTTAGGGAGAATGTGGAGCACTGGACGGAGAGTCTCGTGAATGTTGCCGCCGACATTGACAGGGAGCTGGCGCAGCTGGGGATGGAGGATCTCGGGTATACCTCCGACGAGAACCTCCAACCCAGCGCCAAGCTCATCTTGTTCTTCAACGGCGTGGCGACGGCCCTCCAGTGACTCCGGGAGAGGATCCCAAAGCAGCTGGCCGACGAGTCGCGCAAGATCTGCGCGGGAGCTCTTCAAAAGGTGTTGGTGAAGGTGGCCTTCCGCAACCCGGGCCTCAACCTCACCAACGTCCTCAAGACCCTGCTGCCGGATGCTGATCTGGAGGCGCTCAAGACCCTTGTCGCACCCATTGTGGACAAGCTGAGCGGGATCAAGAGGATTGAGGGCGATCGCGTAGACTAGGCGGTCCGTTTTCTTATTTTCTTGTCGCTGCTGGTCATGTTATGAGAACAATCTGTTAGAACTACGACAAGCTACCTTGTAATATAACTCTATTACGGGTAATGATTGCAATGTTATTCCCTTTACTTGTTTCCTCCCTTTGTATGTTTTTGCCCTACGCTTTTAGGGAACTTGCCGGTGCAGGCACCTTAGCCGCGAGCGCTGAGTGCGGGACGTCAGCAGCCTGCTGGCGGTGCCGCTACCGACAAGAAACCTTGTCGCAACTAGTTGCAGCTCACTTAAGTTGTTGAGCGGACTCGAAACAAAGTAAGGGCGCAACTAGCTACGAGTTGGTTCCTCCGCGGACAGGTTTTCCATACAAAGTGCGGTCGTTCAAGGGAGATAACTTAAAAATTTTAAAAATCTGATTGCTCAAACTTTGGCAACTTAGCTTTTCTGTTGTTTGCTTCCCGGTAAGGCGAAACTTTCTTGAACGACGCCTGGTCCATACCATTATCTTCTCCTTTCCCCCCGGCAAACTTGTGGGCGAGGGAACCTTCCTTTCCTTGAGAAAAAAGAAAGAGGAGAAAATAAAGATATGGAGCCTTACGGCTCGTTATTGCTTACCGGGGAGTAGGTGCTGCACAAAGTGTCAGATCACATATGCAAAAAATAGAAAGCATGAAATTGACAAGATGTGCGGAGCATATGAGCTTTACTTATGCACGGGGTCTGCGCCCGGCTTTGTACAAAGGATTACATGCAACAGCAGCAAGACTTGTACAAAAGGTGGTTGCCGGAACTGGTTCCGGCAACCGCGCCTTACGGGTAAAACTTACGAAGATGCTCAATGTTCCAGGAATTGCTCACCGGAATGCTATCTTCGGTCTCAAGGCGGACAGCGCCAGGCCTAGTGACTCGTTTCACCCGGTAAGGGCCTTCCCACTTCGGCGTCAACTTGTTGGAATTCTTGGCGGACTGAACACGCTGAAGAACAAGGTCGCCTTCCTCGAGACTTCTGGCATTAACTTTGCGGCTATGGTAGTGGCGCAAAGCTTGCTGGTAGCGAGCAGCTCGTACAGTAGCCTGAAGACGGTCTTCCTCAAGGAGCAGCGCGTCATCTTGTCACAGCTGCTATTGCTCAAGCTCATCATAAGCGAGCACTCGAGGTGACCCGTATACGAGTTCCGTGGGGAGAACTGCCTCTGCTCCATAGACTAGAGCGAAAGGTGTCTGGCCAGTGGCTCGATTTGGCGTCGTCCTGATCGACTAAAGAACCACCGGCAGCTCCTCGATCTAGTTTCTTCCGCACTTGTGCAGCTTGTCGAAAGTCCTGGTCTTGAGCCCACGCAGCACTTCAGCATTTGCCCTCTCCGCTTGACCGTTGCTTCTCGGGTGAGCAACAGAAGCGAAGCAGACCTTGGCGCCAAGATCTTGGACGTACTGCATGAAGGTGCGGCTCGTGAATTGCGTACCGTTGTCGATGATTATCCTGTTAGGGATCCCGAAGCGGTAAACAATTGACCTGAAGAACTTGACTGCTGACTGTGCTGTCACCTTCCTCACTGCTTCCACTTCCGGCCACTTTGTGAACTTGTCGATTGCAACGTACAAGTACTCAAAGCCCCTGACTGCTCGGGGAAAGGGGCCGAGGATGTCGAGCCCCCAGACCGAAAATGGCCAGGATAAAGGGATCGTCTGGAGAGTTTGAGCTGGTTGGTGTATCTGCTTGGAATGGAACTGGCACGCTTCACACTTGGTTACTTGTGCAGTTGCATCCTGGAGGGCTGTCGGCCAAAAGAAACCTTGCCGGAATGCTTTGCCGGAAAGTGCTCTTGCGCCAATGTGGTGACCACATATGCCTCCATGTATCTCTGCCAACAGCTTTTGTCCGTCTTCCCGGTGAATACACTTCAATTTCACACCGTTGAGTCTTCTTCTGTACAGTGTGTTGTCGACAAACTGGTACATACTTGACTGCCGGGCTACTCTTTCCGCTTCTTCTTGCTCTTCGGGAAGTTCTCCTGTCTGAAGGAAACGGACAATCTGCTGTGCACATGCTGGAGCTTGTGGCTCGACAACAAGGACTAAAGGCAAATCTGCTGCTGCGGGAACATCCGCTTCTACGGCGAGAACCTGCGGCTCTGCCGGAGCTTGATGTTCCCCGGCAAGCTTGCCGGAGCAAAACTTGTCGGGAGCTTCTGCTTCAACGGAACAAACCCTAGGGCTTGCCGGAGCAGACTGCTCCTCAGCACTCTTGGCGTTGATCTTGGGGACCTTCTTGGAGGCAGCTTCGGGAAGCTCTGCTGAGAAATAGTCACCAGAAATCAACTTCCTCTTCTTGTTCTGTCCAGTTGATGGTGTTACAAACGGTTGAGTCAGCTTGAGCACAAAGATCCCTGGTTCCACAGGTAACTTAAGTGTGGCACACTTTGATAGGCCATCGGCAATGGCGTTCTGAGCTCTTGGAACATGTTCCATCTGTAGGCCATCAAAGTGCTCTTCTAGCTTTCTCACTTCGTCGACGTAGGCTTCCATCAACGGACTCTGATAGCTCTTGTTCACTTGGCGGACGACAAGCTGCGAGTCACCCATGACAATGAGCTTCTTGATCCCAAGGTCTGCCGCGATCCTGAGACCAGCAAGCAAGCCTTCATACTCTGCAGTATTGTTTGTTGCTTGCTCCTTGGGAAAGTGCATCTGGACTATGTACTTGAGGTGCTCTCCGGTGGGTGCGACAAGCAGCACGCCAGCGCCGGCGCCTTGCAGCGAAAAGGCACCATCAAAGTACATCAGCCACTCTTTGCTTGCTTCCTCGACGGGGATGCTCGTTTCTGGAATTTCTTCATCTGGTGTTGGCCTCCATTCTGCTATGAATTCTGCCAATGCTCTGCTTTGGATAGTTGAAGTACTCTCAAACTTGAGGCCAAAGCTTGACAGTTCCAGTGCCCACTCAACAATCCTGCCTGTCGCTTCTAGATTCTGTAGTATCCTCTTCTGCGGAAAACGAGTGACAACTGTTATCTCATGTGCTTGGAAGTAATGGCGCAGCTTCCTCGAGGCCATGAGAAGGCCGAAAAGCAATTTCTGCACGCCAGAGTACCTTGACCTATTCCCCTGCAGAAGGGAACTGACAAAGTAAACTGGGCGCTGTACCATTCTCTTCTGTATCTCCTCGCGCGTCTGCGCAGATGCATCCTTGTCGGGACCAGAGCTTGTCGGGGAAGCCCCGTGCTTGTCGCTGGATGCGCCTGCCGTGGTTGCTGGCTCGTCATCTGCCTCCCTCTCTGCTACTAACGCAGCACTAACCACTTGATTGGTTGCCGCTATATATAGCAGCAACTTCTCTTGTGGCTTAGGTGCGACAAGTGTTGGAGTGGAGGACAGGTATCTCTTCAAGTCTTGCAGCGCAGCGTCCGCTTCCGGAGTCCATTTCATTGGACCTGCCTTTTTCTATATTTTGAAAAACGGCAGGGCACGCTCAGCAGACCTAGAGATAAACCTGCTGAGAGCAGCCACGCAACCGACAAGTCTTTGTACATCCTTGAAGCTTCAGTGCTTCAATCTGCTCAATGGCCTTGATCTTGTCGGGATTGGCTTCGATTCCCCGCTAAGACACGAAGAACCCGAGAAGCTTGCCGGAGGGGACTCCAAACACACACTTCTCGGGGTTGAGTTTGAGGCTGATCTTGAGCAGATTTGCAAAGGTCTAGTCTAAATCTTGAATCAGAGTTGCCGTGTCCTTGCTCTTGACCACTATGTCATCCATGTAGGCGGTGGCGGTGGCGAACGGTGCGAGGAGCGGGATATGCTCGGACTTCTAACTATGTTAGAAGGAGCAGTATCTCGTCCAGGCGACCGTGCCTCGCTCGCGCTAGCATGTTGGCGTGCATGCTGGTCTTGAGCACTCCGAGATCTACCAGCTCGATCTTGGTCCAGCAAACGCATGGTACCGTGAGTACCATGACGCTGCTAGTCCCGCGCCTCCTGAGATGGGCGCGGTGCATGTACGGACGCCGAGGTCTTGGAGTGCGCCCGGTCGTTGTGGGAGCCGGCTACGCCGCCGATGGGCAGCGCAGCCTTGTCCTTGGACCTGGCAGCACCGTGAGCTCCCTCGTCGATGCCCGTTCTTCCGCCAACCGTCTGCCCCATCAGCCGTTTGCTCCGGTGGTGGTGGGTTCGGCGCGGACGGAGCAGCCGCCTCCGAAGCCTTCTTCTTCGGCGGCATGTCGATGAAGATGATGAAGATCTAGCTCGTGTGAACGCCGGATCTGGTTCACACAACCTCAACGCCCCCTACCTGGTGCGCCAAAGATGCCGGGGGACTAATCCACGAGCACCTATGGGACCGGCGGACCGAGTCCCTTTCGGTTCGGCGGGGGCGGCGGTCGCACGAAGAGCGGATCGAGGCGAAGCACACGAGCGGTTTACCCAGGTTCGGGCCGCACGGATGCGTAAAACCCTACTCCTGCTTTGTGGTTTGTATTGAGTTCTTGCTCGGGAGCGCGGAGTGCTACAGTACACTCCAGCAGCTAACGAGACCGAGCGTGAGTGTTCTCTTTTTCCGAACCCCCCTCTACATTGCGCATGGGCCTCCTTTTATATGCTCAAGGGGTCACCGACAGGTGGCAACATAGACAAGGGTAAAAATGGAATGGTGCTGCGGTTGGTACAGCTACCTGCTACAGTGTATCATACCTAACCCTGATGGCAGGGGACAAGGGCATTAAATGCCCGTCTGTGTCGCTTAAATAGTGCAAAAGGGACCGTCAGGGACGCCACCGCTCGCCACGATGGCGATCTTGTCAGCGCCGCTTGCCACCGCTCACCGCTGGCTGCACAGCCTCCCGCCACATACGCCTGGAAGGGTCCCAGAGCGACACGTTGGTGGATGTGCTAGAGCGCGGGCACAGAGTGATGGCTTGCCGCGGCAAGCGCCTTGCTGCGGTCGTTGTCTTGTCGTGTCCGGGAGCTTGTCGCTCACCGGGCCTTGCCGGGACGCGTGGCGCGTCGCGGCAAGTTCCTTGAGATGCCTTGGTTGGCCTTCCCGGCAAGCTCCTCTTGCCGGGGTCTTGAGATGCCTTGGTTGGCCTTCCCGGCAAGCTCCTCTTGCCGGGGTCTTGTCTCCTTGGCTTGGATACTTTGTCCTTGAATGGCTCCAAAGGAACCACGGAGGACCTTGGCGGTCACCCGGCGAGCCTTGCCGCGGGATGCTGCGACTGCCCGTGCACAAGTTCGGGATACTAGGGTACCCCTACTCTAGTACACCGACACTTGCTCTTATTTGGCCTTAATGTTTTATTAGTGTATGGCACTTTTATTCGAGTCGTAACATTTTCACTGTGAGGTGGGGCCGCAGTTGAGCAAACCAACCATCGGCAAATCCCCGCCCTGCCCACCGTGTGTCGGCTGAGTTAGAATTAGAAGAGAGAAACGAGGGAGAAGAGCTAGTTGTAGCATGGACGCTGTTGTCATATGGGACTCGTGTTGATAGAATAGGAGTACTGAGTACCCGTACCTCTTTTTTTGAGGGAAAAAGTAGTCGTACGTCTAGTACCACTAATTGGGTGCATGCGACCTATACCTGTCACTACTTTAGGTCTCCTTTTTGAACCGCAGCTACGCTTCATAGTACAAATTTTTCATGCATTTATCCTCCTATATGTACTACTAGGCTATTTCCATGTGGGACATAGAGCATCTGTGTCGGTGTCAAAACCGGCGGATCTCGGGTAGGGGGGTCCCGAACTGTGCATCTAAGGCGGATGGTAACAGGAGGCAGGGGGCACGATGTTTACCCAGGTTCGGGCCCTCTTAATGGAGGTAATACCCTACATCCTGCTTGATTGTTCTTGATGATATGAGTATTACAAGAGTTGGTCTACCACAAGATCGTAGAGGCTAAACCCTAGAAGCTAGCCTATGGTATGATTGTTGTTGTCCTACGGACTAAACCCTCCGGTTTATATAGACAACGGAGGGGGCTAGGGTTACACGGAGTCGGTTACAAGGGAGGAGATCTACATATCTGTATTGCCAAGCTTGCCTTCCACGCCAAGGAAAGTCCCATCCGGACACGGGACGAAGTATTCAATCTTGTATCTTCATAGTCCATCAGTCCAGCCAAAGGATATAGTCCGCCTGTCCGGAGACCCCCTAACCCAGGACTCCCTCAGTAGCCCCTGAATCAGGCTTCATTGATGATGAGTCCGGCGCACAGTTTTGTCTTCGACATTGCAAGGCGGGTTCCTCCTCCGAATCCTCCATAGAAGATTTTTAACACAAGGATAGTGCCCGGCTCTGCAAAACAAGTTCCACATACAACCGCAGAGAGAATAATATTTCCACAAATCTAATCCGCTGACGCGTTTTGGCAGCATGACATTATGTCTTGGCCCGGTCATTATTCGAACCCCAACCAGCACCGCACATATCAAGAGGCGGTTTTCTTGACTTGTCTTGTCAAAGTAGAGATCGTGTCCCCCTTATTATGAGATTCTCATCAATACGGACATGGGTAACCCAACCGCACCATCAATTACGGCGCTTGGGGAATAAGTGATTTTACCATGCAAGTGGGGAGGCGTATCACCTCTTCCGCCCTTATAAAGGGACAAAGATTCCTCCTTTTTACCCATGCCTTCTTCCTCCTCGCTTATCCATTCTCACGCACTTGAGCTGCAGTGCCCAAGCTCGCGTCTATCTTCTCAAACCACTCCAAGCATGTCTGGAGCGAGAGGCAAGTGGATGGTCTCCTCCGTCACGAAGGAGCACATCGCAAAGTTACGGGAAGCCGGATATCTGGCCGCGGATATCGCGCACTGGCTGCCAGATGCAGGGCAGATCATCCCTATGCCCAAACCCCAAGAGAGGGTAGTTTTTCTTACCCACTTCATCCGCGGACTGGGATTTCCCCTCCACCCGTTTGTCCGTGGGCTCATGTTCTACTACGGGCTGGATTTTCATGATCTGGCCCTCAATTTCATCCTCAACATCTCGGCGTTTATTGTCGTGTGCGAGGCCTTCCTCCGCATCAGGCCCCATTTCGGCATGTGGCTGAAGACCTTTAATGTTAAACCGAAGGTGGTGGTCGGCCAGCAAGTAGAGTGCGGAGGCGCCATGGTGGGAAAAATGCCTAACGTCACCTGGCTCGAAGGCTCCCATGTGGAGACCATAAACGGGTGGCAATCGGGGTGGTTCTACATCACCGAGTCGCCCGACACCAACTAGGTGGTGGCCCCCGAATTCCGATCCGGAATCCCCATGCGGCTCACCTCTTGGAAAGAGAAGGCCTGTCCTAGGGTTCTCCGGTAGAGCTGACCGGACTCCAGACCTGCATCAAGAACATGATGAGCAAGAAAATCAAGCTCGTCAACATGGTCTAGGTCATGCTCTTCCGCCGGATCCTCCCGTGGCAACGACAGGCATTCAATTTGTGGGAGTTCGACCAGGCCAAGCACCAGACGCTGCGAGAGCTCTTCGACACGACGCACAAGGACGTCTGGAAGGTGCTGTTCAAGGGCGCCGAGATACCTCCTCCCCTTACCGAGGACCGCGGACTCAGCGCAAAGCGCCATGCCAATCCAATAAGTTTTCATATCTCACAGGATATTTAGTTGCCCCAGTTTAATCATGTGCGGGATCTAAGCTTCCACGCCATTAACAGGACTGGGTAAAGACAGCGGAGCAGCTCGATTGCCCAGCCCCCTGCCAGAAGATCCAGCAGATGCTCTCCTAACGGAGATGCTGGCTCCAGCACCTTATGAGGTGCCGGTGAAGAAGACCAAGAAGAAGGCCATGGGGACCCGAAAGGGTCTCGGCGCAAGGATATATCGGACTCATCGTCTGATGACTCCGACGTGCACTCCTCCCACGAAAACGAGGAGGAGGAGGAGGAGGAGGAAAGGTCCCCCCGCCAGCCGGGGGAGACAAGAAAAGGAAGGCCGACCCAACCGAGGAGGCTAAAGGGTCCAAGAAGGGAAGGACCCTCCTTCCGGACTGCTCCACGACGGCCGCCTACAGCGGCGACGAATGGTTACTGAGGGAGTCCTGGATTAGGGGGTGTTCGGGTAGCCGGACTATACCTTCAGCCGGACTCCTGGACTATGAAGATACAAGATTGAAGACTTCGTCCCGTGTCCGGATGGGACTTTCCTTGGCGTGGAAGGCAAGCTTGGCAATGCGGATATTCAAGATCTCCTACCATTGTAACCGACTCTATGTAACCCTAACCCTATCCGGTGTCTATATAAACCGGAGGGTTGTAGTCCGTAGGCAATCAACTCCATATACAACAATCATACCATAGGCTAGCTTCTAGGGTTTAGCCTCCTTCATCTCGTGGTAGATCTACTTTTGTACTACCCATATCATCAATATTAATCAAGCAGGACGTAGGGTTTTACCTCCATCAAGAGGGCCCGAACCTGGGTAAAACATCGTGTTCCCTGCCTTCTGTTACCATCCGGCCTAGACGCATAGTTCGGGACCCCCTACCCGAGATCCGCCGGTTTTGACACCGACATTGGTGCTTTCATTGAGAGTTCCTCTGTGTCGTCGCCCTTAGGCCCGATGGCTCCTTTGATCATCAACCATGATACGGTCCAGGGTGAGACTTTTCTCCCCGGACAGATCTTCGTCTTTGGCGGCTTCGCTCTGCGGGCCAATTCGCTCGGCCACCTGGAGCAGATCGAAAGCTACGCCCCTGGCCATCAAGTGAGGTTTGGAAGCTTAAACTACACGGCTGACATCCGTGGAGACTTGATCTTCGACGGGTTCGAGCCACGGCCAAGCGTGCCGCACTATCTCGATGGGCATGATCTAGTTCTGCCTCCGGATGGTGTCCTGGAGGCCGCACACGCATCGGTTCCGACCCCTAACTCGGAGCCTATTGCGCCAATCGAGGATGAGCGGTTGGACGTCACCTCGGGGGCTGCGATCCCAAAAGCGATCGAGCCGAATGCTAGCCCCGCACTCTGCACGACCCGTGACTCCGAGGATCCGGACTCCTCCCCGGACTTCGAACCCCCCGCGACCCTGCCAATCGAATCCGATTGGGCGCCGATAATGGAGTTCACCGCCGCAGACATCTTTCAGCATTCGCCTTTTGGCGACATCCTGAATTCTCTTAAGTCTCTCTCTTTATCAGGAGAGCCCTGGCCGGACTACGGTCAGCGAGGGTGGGATACGGACGATGAGGAAATTCAAAGCCCACCCACCACCCACTTTGTAGCCACTGTCGACGATCTAACCGACATGCTTGACTTCATCTCCGAAGACATCGACGGCATGGACGACGATGTAGGAGATGAACAGGAACCAGCACCTGTAGGGTGCTGGAAGGCCACCTCGTCATATGACATATATATGGTGGATACTCCAAAAGATGGAGATGGCGATGGAACAGTGGGGGATGACGCCCCCAAGAAACAGCCAAAGCGCCAGCGTCAGCGGCGCCGCTCTAAATCCCGCCAAAGCAAAAACGGTGATTCCGGCACGGGAGATAATACTACCCCAGATAGCGCCGAAGAACACCCACCTCAGCAAGATTCGGCACAAGAAGATGGAGAAGCCAGCCCTCATGAGAGAGCGGCAGACCGAGAGGTCGAGGATGATAACTATACGCCTCCCTCCGAAGACGAGGCAAGCCTCGATGACGATGAATTCGTCATACCATCAGACCCCGCCGAACAAGAGCGTTTTAAACGCAGGCTTTTAGCCACGGCAAGCAGCCTCAAGAAAAACCAGCAACAGCTTAGAGCTGCCCAAGATTTGCTAGCTGACAGATGGACTGAAGTCCTTGCGGCCGAAGAGTATGAACTCGAACGCCCCTCCAGGAGTTACCCGAAGCGCAGGCCGCTACCCCGATCAGAGGAGGAAGCACCTACATCACCAGCGCATGACATGGCAGACCGGCCACCTCGCGGCCGCGACAGAGAGGCCTCTCGGCCCTCCACCCAAGCCATTCCCCGACGCCACTCAACTAAGGCACGGGAAAATGTGCCCGACCTGCGAGACATACTGGAGGATAAGGCAAGACAAACAAGATCGATCTACGGATCGCGCAGGCGCCCTACGGCATGTGACAATGATCTTCACTCCGGATACAACAAATCCGGTCGGGCCGAACACAACGACATAGCTCTTCCGAGCTGCGTCGTGATATAGCCCAGTACAGATGCGCCGCACACCCGCTATGCTTCACAAATGAAGTAATGGATCATAAAATCCCAGAGGGTTTCAAACCCGTAAACATCGAATCATACGATGGCACAACAGATCCGGCGGTATGGATCGAGGATTATCTCCTTCACATCCACATGGCACGCGGCGATGATCTACACGCCATTAAATACCTCCTGCTCAAACTTAAAGGACCGGCCCGGCATTGGCTAAACAGCTTGCCAGCAGACTCAATCGGTTCTTGGGAGGACCTGGAAGCCGCATTCCTCGACAACTTCCAGGGCACTTACGTGCGACCGCCGGATGCTGACGACTTAAGACACATAATTCAGCAGCCAGAGGAATCGGCCAGACAATTCTGGACACGGTTCCTAACAAAGAAAAACCAGATAGTCGACTGTCCGGACGTAGAGGCCCTAGCAGCCTTCAGGCATAACATCCGCGACGAGTGGCTTGCCCGGCACCTGGGTCAGGAAAAGCCGAAATCCATGGCAGCCCTCACAACACTCATGACCCGCTTTTGCGTGGGAGAAGACAGCTGGCTAGCTCGCAGTAATAACTTATCAAAGAACGCTGGTAATTCGGATACCAAGGACAAAAGTGGCAGGACACGTTGGAATAAGCAAAAACGCCGCGTTAACAGCGACAAGAATGAAGACACGGCAGTCAATGCCGGATTCAAAGGCTATAAATCCGGTCAGCAGAAAAAGCCATTCAAAAAGAATACTCAGGGCTCGTCCAGTTTGGACCGAATACTCGATCGCTTGTGACAGATACATGGCACCCCCGAAAGGCCAGCCAATCACACTAACAGGGATTGTTGGGTGTTCAAGCAGGCAGGCAAGTTAAGGGCCGAAAACAGAGACAAGGGGCTGCACAGCGATGACGAGGAGCCCAAGCCGCCGAACAACAATGGACAGAAGGGCTTTCCCCCACAAGTGCGGACAGTGAACATGATATACGCAACCCACATTCCCAAGAGGGAGCGGAAGCGTGCGCTACGGGATGTATACGCGATAGAGCCAGTCGCCCCAAAGTTCAACCCATGGTCCTCCTGCCCGATCACTTTTGATCGAAGGGACCATCCCACTAGCATCCGTCATGGCGGCTTCGCCGCATTGGTTCTCGACCCAATCATCGACGGATTTCATCTCACAAGAGTCCTCATGGACGGCGGCAGTAGCCTGAACCTGCTTTATCAGGATACAGTGCGGAAAATGGGCATAGATCCCTCAAGGATTAAGCCCACAAGAACGACCTTTAAAGGCGTTATACCAGGTATAGAAGCCAACTGTACAGGCTCAGTAACACTTGACGCGGTCTTCGGATCCCCGGACAATTTCCGAAGCGAAGAGTTAATCTTCGATATAGTCTCGTTTCGTAGTGGCTATCACACCCTGCTCGGACGAACCGCATTCGCAAAGTTCAATGCGGTGCCGCACTACGCATATCTCAAGCTCAAGATGCCAGGCCCTCGAGGAGTAATTATGGTCAACGGAAACACCGAACGCTCCCTCCATACGGAGGAGCATACGGCGGCTCTCGCAGGGGAGGTACAAAGTAGCCTTCTCAGGCAATTCTCCAGTCCGGCCATCAAAAAGCCAGACACTGCCAAGCGCGCCCGGAGCAACCCACAGCAGGACGGCCTGGCACACTCTGAGCAAGCGTAGCAATGCGGCCCCAACCCCAGCTTTTGCGACATAGCGAAACCAGTACCTCGCGTACATAACTACGCCCTTGAAATACCATGGGGACAGGGGAAGGGGCACAATAACGGCATGCCCAAAATACGGCTTAAAATGTACTAGGGGCTGCCGGATTCTTTTTTTAATTTTTTCTTACTTTTAGGACTCCATACTTCGGACGACCTGTACGGCAATTCGCCTGCCGCAAAAACGATGCAAGATCTAGGGAGACAGACAAGCCATGCCGCATTATGGAACTCCCAGGTGGTCTCTGTTACGAGCGGTATACCTGTTTTAAATACAATTCCGCAGCCTGCCCCTGGTCAGGACATACTGAATAGTCCAATATCTTTTGCTTACCGCACTATTTGCATCATTCGGCTTTGATAAATAGCCTCTCTATAAACAATGCTTAGCTTCTTGTCTATTTTTTGCATTATCCTCTTTTCACATATATGTTTATTAAATGACATGTTTGCACCCGTACACCATGGTACGGCAAACACGCCAGGGGCTTCAGTACCCCTCATTATGGTGTGAGAAGTTCGTACACTTTCACAAGTGCGGCACCCCGAACTTATAGCACTATATGCATCGGCTCCGAATCATGATTTGGGTCAATAGTTGAGTTTGCCCGGCTCCTATGTTTTGGTGCCTTACGTTCCGCTATATCGGCTAAGGTAGCACTAGGAGAACCACTGCGATTGTGCCCCGATTCAGCTGGGTTAAGCACCTCAGTGGAGAAAGCTAAAACTGACTGTCATGATGAGGCGAGAGACTGGTCGCTGTTCGAGAGGCTTTTCGAGTCCCTAAAGACTTATGCCGCTTCGAGCGAGGAGCTGGCTTTGTCCGGCCAAGGCGTGGATAGCGCCCCGAACTCGGTCTTCCGAACTAGGGGCTTCGCCGAAATTTAAAATTATAGAGTTCTATGGCTAAGTGAGAGTGTTCAAGCATTATAGTCCGATTGCCTGGTTCGTTGTGCTAAGCGCCTCCCTCGAAGGACCCAACTATGGGAAAAAGAGCGCTCAGGTCTATCCCGAACACCCCAGCACTAGTGGCATGGGGGCAGAAGCCGACGACTGGCCATCTCTCAATTTTTTGATAAACGGCCGCACAGAAAGTAATATTTTAAATTCAATAAGCATTGCTTAGCGCATATGAACAAGTTTTTAGCGCACAGGATAAACACGAGCGAGTTCATTCAAATATCACATCCTTGGTACATTCATCCGCCACAAGGCGGGCACCTGCAAGAACATCCTTGTATTAGTTCTCGGGCTTGCGATGCTCCTTCCCCAGCGGCGGCCCGTCCTTCACAAGCTTCTCACCGTCCAGCTTACCCCAGTGCACCTTCGCACGGGCAAGGGCCCGACGGGCACTTTCGATGCAGACGGAGCGCTTGATGACCTCAAGCCTCGGACAGGCCTCCACCAGTCGCCGCACCAGCCTGAAATAGCTCCCAGGCAGGGCTTCTCCGGGCCAGAGCCGAACTATGAAGCCCTTCATGGCCTGTGCGGCCGCCTTGTGGAGCTCGACCAGCTGTTTCAGCTGGTCGCTCAAAGGCATAGGGTGTCTGGCCTCAGAATACTGAGACCAGAACACCTTCTCCGTCGAGCTGCCCTCTTCAGCTCGGTAGAATGCGGCGGCGTCGGATACGCTGCGGGGAAGATCTGCGAATGCCTTGGAGAGCTCTAGATTCGGGTAAGTAACAAGTAGTTTACTTTTATATTTCTTCTTTGCATGAAGAATGCCTTACCCGCTGCTATCTTCCTCATCTCCTCCAACTCTTGGAGGGCCTTTTGGGCTTCGGCCTTGGCAGACTTGGTAGTCTCAAGGGCCGTCGCGAGCTCGGATGCTTGCGCCTTTGACTCAAGCTCCAAACTCTCATGTTTTTTCATGAGAGCCTGAAGCTCTTGCTACACCTCGCCGACCTGAGCCCCAAGTCTGTCTCGCTCGGTGCGCTTCGCGGCCGTTTTCTTTTCGGCCTCAGACAGCGCCTGCTTAAGGGTAGCCACCTCAGTCGTGGCCCCTACAATAAGCAGTACAATCCTGTTATCTTTTTGCAATCACGCCTTTTTATGGGCACTTTTTCTGTAAGGTATTTCTTACCTTCTTTCTCCTCGAGTTGCCGCTTGGCAAGGCCGAGCTGTTGCTGGGTCCGCTCGAGGTCCTGCTTCAGGACACCCACCTCCGCAGTCAGTGCGGCGGTGGATAGCAGCGAAGCCTGCATACGCATATTGACTCTTTTTGTTAGACTCCTGCGAAATTTAATAGATCCTCTATTCGGCTTTTCTTTCCGAACGCCAAACAGAGCATCAGGGGCTACTATCTATGCGGTAATATTTTTACATATTTTTACTTACCTCAAAGCCTGTTAGAAGGCTAGCACAAGCTTCAGTCAGTCCGCTCTTGGCGGACTGAACCTTCTGGATCACCGTACTCATAATAGTACGGTGCCCCTCATCGATGGAGGCGCCGTCAAGCACCTCCAGCAGATTGTCCGGCACCTCCGGTTGGACGGAGGCCACCGGCTCAGAAGGCTTGCTCCTCTTGGAAGGAGTTCGCCTACCGCGGTCCGGAACTTTGGAATATTCCGGCGCCGTGTCTGGCACAAAGCCGGACTTGGAGCCTAGGGGGGCCTTATCCCCTTCACTCCTGGAGTCCGGGAGGTTGCCCTGCGGCTCCTCCAGGACCACCTCCTCCTGCCCCGGAGCTTGTCGCAACGCCACTACGGCGTCGTCTGCAGTGCGGGGGGAGACAGCGGGCGGAACTGTGTTCACGTTTGATGAGTCTAGGGAGCCCCCGATGATTCGTCGAATTCGGCCCGGGGCGGACTACATAATTACATTCGACATTAGGGAAAGCTGTGCAACAAAGGAACATCATGAGTTATTCTGATATCCAAACTTACGATTTCGCCGGACGCTTGGCCCTGTTTGGCCACTCCTCTTTGCCCTCTTCGGCGTTGGGGGCATAGTCCGGCGGAGGGGTCTTCCTTTTCCTAGACCCCTTGGCCTCCCCCATTGGGGCGGCCTTCCTCTTCTCTCCTCCCTCCGCTGGGGGGGGGAGAGTTTTCTTCTTCCTCCTCCTCGTTTTCGCGGGAGGAGGGCGTCTCGGACTCGTCAGATGACGAGTCCGACACCACAACGTTGCGGGCACTCTTTCGAGTCCCCGTTGTCTTCTTCTTCTTGGCCTTCTTCTCCGGCACCACATAAGGCGCCGGAACCAGCAACTTCACTAGTAGAGCTGGGGCTGGGTCTTCGGGCAGCGGAGCCGGACAGTTAATTGGTCCGGATATCGCTCACCAAGCCTGTCAAAGGTAAGGGAGTTTAGATCCCGCATAGAGTCAAACTATGAAAAAAGCTTAAACATCCTGTAAAAGGTGAAGATAGCTTACCTCGCTAGCGTGACACTGTGAGCTGTATCCACGGTCCTCGGAAGCGGATGCGGGAGCCTCGGCGCCCGTGAATAGCACCTTCCAGGCATCTTCGTACGTCGTGTCGAAGAGCTTGCTAAGGGTTTGGTGCTGCGCCAGGTCGAACTCCCACAGATTAAAATCCCGTCGTTGGCATGGGAGGATCCGGCGGACGAGCATAACCTGGATTACATTAACAAGCCGGATTGGCTTGTTCACCAGGGACTGGATGCATGTTTGCAATCCGGTCACCTCTTTTTCATCACCCCACGACAGGCCCGTCTCTTTCCAGGACATAAGCCGCGTGGGTGGTCCGGATCGGAACTCGGGGGCTGCGATCCAGTTCGGATCGCGTGGCTCGGTGATGTAAAACCACCCGGATTGCCACCCCTTTAGGGTCTCCACAAAAGAGCCCTCGAACCATAGGACGTTGGCCATCTTGCCCGCCATGGCGCCTCTGCACTCCGCCTGGCTGCCGCGCACCACCTTGGGCTTGACGTTGAAGGTCTTGAGCCAGAGGCCGAAATGAGGGCGGACGCGGAGGAAAGCCTCGCACACGACGATAAACGCCGAGATGTCGAGGATGAAGTTCGGGGCCAGATCGTGGAAATCCAGGCCGTAGTAGAACATGAGCCCCCGGACAAATGGGTGGAGTGGAAAACCCAGTCCGTGGAGGAAGTGGGGAAGAAATACTACCCTCTCATGGGGCCTTGGGGTGGGAGAAGCTGCCCCTTTTCGGGAAGCCGGTGTGTGATGTCCTTAGACAGGTATCCGGCCTTCCTTAGCTTCTTGACTTGGCCCTCCGTAGCGGAGGAGACCATCCACTTGCCTCCCGCTCCGGACATTGCTGGAGAAGGTTGAGGTGGGAAGTGCGGGCTTGGGCACTGGAGATCGAGTGCGTAGGAGATGGATAGGCAAAGGAGGAAGAAGGCGTAGATAAAAAGGTGGATCCTTATCCCCTTATATGGGCGGACGCGGTTGAGCATCCCCACCAGCCTAGTAAAACTCGCTTGCCTCCCAAGCGCCATGATAAATGGCGCGGTTGGGTTACCCACGTCCGTATTGATGAGAATCCCGTAAAGGGGGTACACGATCTCTGCTTTGACAAGACGTGCCAAGGAAACCGCCTCGCAAAACATGCTGAGGTGGAAAAGTAAAAATGATTCGAGTAAAGGACTTGGCCGTAGTGTGATGATGCACTGCGGAATACGTCAGCAGATTTGATTTGTGTTAATATTATTCTCTCTATGGCAATATGTGGAAGCTTATTTTTCAGAAGCCGGACACTACTCTTGGTGTTTACAATCTTCTATGAAGGACTTGGAGGAGGAACCCACCTTGCAATGCCGAAGACAATTTGCGCACCGGACTCGTCGTCATTGAAGCCTGGTTCAGGGGCTACTGTGGGAGTCCTGGATTAGGGGGTGTTCGGGTAGCCGGACTATACCTTCAGCCAGACTCCTGGACTATGAAGATACAAGATTGAAGACTTCGTGCCGTGTCCGGATGGGACTTTCCTTGGCGTGGAAGGCAAGCTTGGCGATGCGGATATTCAAGATCTCCTACCATTGTAACTGACTCTATGTAACCCTAACCCTATCCGGTGTCTATATAAACCGGAGGGTTGTAGTCCGTAGGCAATCAACTCCATATACAACAATCATACCATAGGCTAGCTTCTAGGGTTTAGCCTCCTTGATCTAGTGGTAGATCTACTCTTGTACTACCCATATCATCAATATTAATCAAGCAGGACGTAGGGTTTTACCTCCATCAAGAGGGCCCGAACCTGGGTAAAACATTGTGTTCCCTGCCTCCTGTTACCATCCGGCCTAGACGCACAGTTTGGGACCCCCTACCCGAGATCCGCTTGTTTTGACACCGACAGTTACCCAGGGAGAAGCCCCTGGCGAAGTCGTAAGTATCCAGACACCATAGTAATTCATGGTATGTTTTATTGCACTGTTTCTCATTACGCCGCATATGATTATGCAGTTCGTCCCGAGCTCATGTCGACGTAGATTCGTCGGACGGTTCATTGGACTAGTCGGATATGAATAGTGATTCACTTCCGACCGCCTCCACCCCTTGCCCTACGGACAACGTCGAGGTGTTGTCCTGAAAGGCACCGAGATGATGGGAGGTAGTCCTGGGGGCGCCTCGAGGCGACCTTCCGGACCCTAGGCGCAAAGGGAGCAAGACTCCCACAGGCTCCAAGTTTGGGACCCAGCCGAATACTGCCCTGGAACATTCGGTGGTTCCGGACTCCGGCAGGCGATCCCCCATTAAGGGGGGCAAGCCGCCCGTGCTGGTGTCCTCTGTCCATCCAGAGGCACCGGACAACTTGCTGGAAGCGCTTCGCGGCGCTTCCATCGACGAAGAGCACCGCACTATCATGAGTGCGGTGATCGAGAAAGTTCAGTCTGCCAAAAATAGACTAACTGAATCTTGCGCCAGCCTCCTAACAGGCTTTGAGGTAAGCAATCGAAATATAAGAAAATATTACCGTATAGATAGTAGCCCCTGATGCTCTGTTCGGCGTTCGCGAAGAAAGGCCGAATAGAGGATCAAATGATGACTCAGGACTCTAATCAGAATATGTCTATGTGTATGTGCAGGCTTCACTGCTGGCCGCTGTCGCACATACTGCGGAGGTCTCTGCAATGAAGTAGGACCTGGAGCGGTCCGAGGAGATCACAGGTAAGAAATACCTTGTCTATATATTTAAAAAGAAGTTCGGGTGTAAAGTAATAGGATCATCATGAATTTGCCAGGGCCACGACCGAAGTGGTGACCCTGAAGAAGGCGCTGTCCGAGGCCGAAGACAAAGCGGCCAAGGAGTGCATTGAGCGGGAAAAGCAAGAAGCTCGGTAGGCGAGGTGCAGCAAGAGCTCGAGTCTCTCGCCAAAAAACACGAGTCCTTGGAGCTTGAGTCTAAGACGCGAGATTCTGATCTTGCGAAGGCGCTCAAAAGCGCCCGGAGCGCCAAGGCTGAAGCCCACAAGGCCCTCCAGGAGATTGATGTGGTGAAGAGGATAGCAGCAGGTAAGGCATTCATTATGCAAAGCAAGCATGTGAAGGAAACTTTCCTTTTACTTACCCGAGTTTGGAGCTCTCCAGGAGCGTTCGCAGAGCTTCCCCGCAGTGTACTGGATGCCGCTGAGTTTTACCGAGTTGAGGGGAGCTCGACAGAAAAGTTGTTCTGGTCTCAGTATACTGGGACCGAACACCCAATGCCCTTGAGCGACCAGCTGAAGCAATTGGTAGAGCTCCACAAGGCAGCCGAACAGGCCATGAAGGGTCTTATAGTCCGGATGTGGCCTGGCGAGCCCCTGCCCGGCAGCTACTTCGGTCCGGTGAGGCAGCTTGTGGATGCCTGCCCTCAGCTTCAAGTCATAAAGCGGTCCATCTACATCGAGGGTGCGCGCAGGGCTTTTGCCCAGGCGAAGGTGCACTGGGCGAAGCTGGATGCTGTGAAGCTGGTGAAGGAGGGGCCGCCGGAGGGCAAGGAGCATCGCTGCCCCGAAATGTATTATGATAGTGTCCTGAAGTGTTCCCGCCTTGTGGCGGATGAATGTGCCAGAGAGGTAATTTTTGAATGAACATGCTCATGTGATCCTGTAATGTGAAACAAGTTCATTTGCGCTATGCAACGCTTTTTTAATTTAAAATATTACCTTCTGTGCGGCCATTTATAAAATCTGAGAGTTGGCCAGTCGTCGGCTTCTGTCCCCATGTAATTAGTACTGGGGTGTTCGGGATAAACCTGAGCACTCTTTATCCCAATTTTGGGTCCTTTGAGGGAGGTGTTCAGCACAACGAACCAGGCAATCGGACTATAAGGCTTTATCACTCTCACTTAGCCATAGAAGTCTACAATTTTAAATTTTGGCAAAGCCCCTACTATTCGGAAGGCCGAATTAGGGGCGCTATACACGCCTAAGTCGGGCCAGGACGACTCCTCGCCCGAAGCGGAAAAAGTCTTTAAGGACTTGAGACGTCTCGAACAGCGACCAGCTCTCGCCTTATCATGACAGTCAGTTTTTGGCTTTCTCTACTGAGGTGCTCGTCCGGAAGAACCGGGACACAATCGCAGTAGTTCTCCCAACGCTACCTTAGCCGATATAGCGGAATGTAAGGTACCAAAGCATGGGAGCAGGGCAAACTCAACTATTGACCCAAGACATGATTCAGAGCTGATGCATATAATGCTATAAGTTCAGGGTGCCGCACTGTCGAAAGTGTTCGGACTTCTCACACCGTGTTATGGGGTAAACGAAAGCCCCTGGCGTACTGACCATACCAGAATGTATAGGTGCAAGTTGTCGCAAATGAGCATATAAGAAAAAGGGGATGAATAATTCAATAACAAACTAATGCTATGCATTTATTTAAATAATAAGTCGAAGCGTACTGATACAAGTAGTGCAATAAGCAGAAAATAGGACTATTTGACATGTCCTATCCAAGGGCAAGCTGCGTATGGATAGAAAAAGCGGGTATATCGATTATTATTAGAGACCACCTGGGGGTTCCCGTGTACATCTTAGCTTCTTGCCTCCTTGGTTGTTTCTTCTCGTAATGTGTCCGACAATCGTCTTGCTGGAAACAACGTTCAGAGAGTTAGGTCCTGAAAGAGAAAAAATGATAAAGGTATACAACCCCTAGGGTGGTTAAGCCGCATTGCGGGACGCGCCCTGATCGTGCCCCCGCCTATGCCCATGGTATTTTCAGTGCGTAATTATGTACATGCGGCACGGATTTCGTCGCTTGACTAGGACTGGGACGGGGGCCAAATTTCTAGGCGACCTCTGAACGTGCTAGGCGATCCTGTTGTAGTTTACTCCGGACTCGCTTGATGGTGTCCGGGGGGCTATATCGCCGAATTGGTGGTTTGCCTTAAAAGGCTTCTTTGTGCTTCTGCTGCGAGGGCCGCAGTGTGCTCTTCCGTGCGGAGCGAGCGTTCTGTGTTTCCATTGACTGTTATGACCCCCCTAGGTCCTGGCATCTTGAGCTTGAGCTTGAGGTATGCGTAATGCGGTACCGCATTGAATTTTGCAAATGCGGTTCGCTCGAGCAGTGCGTGATAGCCACTGCGGAACGGGATGATATCGAAGATTAACTCCTCGCTTCTGAAGTTGTTCGGAGATCCGAAGACCACTTCCAGTGTGATTGAGCCCGTGCAATGGGCCTCTACACCTGGGATGACGCCCTTAAAGGTGATTTTGGTGGGTTTGATCCTCGAGGGATCTATACCCATTTCGCGCACTGTATCCTAATAAAGTAGGTTGAGGCTGCTGCCGCCGTCCATAGGGACTCGAGTGAGGTGAAATCCGTCGATGATGGGGTGTAGGACCAGTGCGGCGGATCCGCCTTGACGGATACTAATGGGGTGGTCCCTGCGATCAAAGGTGATCAGACAAGCGGACCATGGGTTAAACTTTGGGGCGACGGGCTCCATCGCATGGACGTCCCTTAGTGCACGCTTCCGTTCCCTCTTGGGAATGTGGGTTGCGTATATCATGTTCACCGTCTTCACTTGTGGGGGGAACCTCTTCTGTCCTCCCGTTTTCGGCGGCCGAGGCTCCTCCTCGTCATCACTATGCAGCCCCTTGTCCTTGTTTTCGTCATTTAACTTGCTGGCCTCCTTGAACATCCAGCATTCTCTGTTGGTTTGATTGGCTGGCTTATCGGGGGTGCCATGAATAGCTTTTTCCACTGACCAGATCTAGAACCTCTGAATCTGGCATTGACTGCCGTATCATCGGTGTTATCGCCGTTGTTGCGGCGCTTTTGTCTGTTACGACATGGTCTGCCGTTGGCATCTTTGGTATCCGGAGTGCCCGGATTCCTTGATGTGTTGTTGCTGCGAGCCAGCCAACTATCCATGCCCGCGCAAAAGTGGGTCATGAGTGTCGTGAGGGCTGCCATAGACTTCGGCTTCTCCTAGCCGAGGTGTCGGGCAAGCCACTCGTCACGGATGTTATGCTTGAATCCGCTAAGGCCTCTGCATCCGGACAGTCGACAATTTGGTTTTTCTTAGTTAGGAACCGTGTCCAGAATTGCCTGGCCGATTCCCCTGGCTGCTAAGTTATATGGCTCAAGTCATCAGCATCCGGTGGTCGCACATAAGTGCCCTGGAAATTGTCAAGGAATGCATCTTCCAAATCCTCCCAACTGCCGATGGAGTCTGCTGGCAAGCTATTCTACCAATGCTGAGCTGGTCCTTTGAGTTTTAGTGGTAGGTACTTGATGGCATGTAGATCATTACCGCGAGCCATGTGGATGTGAAGGAGGAAATCCTCAATCCATACAGCGGGATCTGTTGTACCATCATATGATTCGTTATTTACGGGTTTAAAACCCTCCGGGAATTCGTGATCCATAACTTCATCAGTGAAGCATAGGGGGTGTGCGGCGCCTTTGTGCCGGGCTATATCAGGACGCAGTTCATATGAGTCTTGTCTGCTGTATTCAGCCCGGCCGGATTTACTTTTAGTGTATCTGGCGCGACGGTCATCGTCCCGCGTTGGCGCGCGCCCCCGTGACCCGTATATTGACCTTGCATGTTTTGCCCTACTGTCCAATACGTCTCGCAGGTCCCATGTGTTGCCTCTGGCCTTGGTATTTTTGATTGAGTGGCGGCGGGGTGCAGGCTGAACTTCAGGCTGAAATGCCTCTCTGGCTTGGCCACGCAGTGGCCGGTCAGCCGCATCGTACACTGGTGATGGAGGTTTCAATGCTTCCTCCTCGAGGTGAGGTAGCAACCTGCGCTTTGGGTAACTCTTGGAGGGGCGCTCGAGTTCATATTCCTCGGTCGCAAGGACTTCGGTCCATCTGTTTGCTAGCAAGTCTTGATCAGCTTGAAGCTGTTGTTGCTTTTTCTTCAGGCTATTTGCTGTGGCAATAAGCCAGCGCTTGAAGCGCTCCTGCTCGACGGGATCCTCAGGCATGATAAATTATTCGGAGAGAGGCATGCAATTGTCCTCCTCCGATTTTCCATCTGCTGCCTGCTTTGGAGGGCTAGCTTGTTCACCATCCTGCTCTACATTGTGCTGGAGGGGATTGTTGTTGTCTTCGGCACTATCCAGAGTGTTATTGTCTCTTGTGCTGGTATCACGACTTTTGCTGTGGCGGGACTTAGAGCGGTGCCGTGGACGTCAGCGCTTGGGTTGCTTCTCGGAGGGGTCATCTTCCGATGTCTTGTTGCCATTGCCTTCTTTGGAGGTGTCCACCATGTATATATATCATATGATGAGGTGGCGGTCTAGCGCCCTATGGGCGGTGGTTCCTGTTCGTATCCTGCATCGTCGTCCATACCATCGATGTCTTCGGAGTAGAAGTCAAGCATGTCGGTTAGATCGTCGATAGTGGCTACTAAGTGGGTGGTGGGTGGGCAGCGAATTTCCTCGTCGTCTGCATCCCATTCTAGCTGGACATAGTTCGGCCAAGGTTCTCCTGACAGGGAGAGAGACCTTAATGAATTTAGCAAATCGCCGAAAGGCGAGTGCTGAAAGATATCCGCAGAGGTGAACTCCATGATCAGTGCCCAATCGGATTCGATAGGCACGGACGCAGGCGGCTCAGAGTCCGTGGCCGAAGACGAATCCAGTGGTTCGGCAACACGGCTCTCGTAAAGGGTGAAGTCAGTATCCGGCTCCATCGTCATTGAGAGTGCGGCCTCCATGGCGGGGTCTATCCCTCCATCCTCGGATGGCGCAATTTGTTCCGGATTGAAGGCCGGAGTAGTTGTAGGTGTGGTCTCCCGAACACTGTCCGATGGAAGAGTTAAATCATGCTCATCGTGATTGTGCGGCGCACCTGACATGGGATCGAATCCGTCGAAGATCAAGTCTCCACGGATGTCGGCACTATAGTTTAGGTTTCCGAACCTGACCTGATGGCCAAGGGCGTAGCTCTCGATCTGCTCCAGATGGCCAAGCGAGTTGGCCCACAGTGCGAAGCCGCCGAATACAAAGATCTGTCCAGGGAGGAAAACCTGGCCCTAGACCGCATCATTACTGATGATCGGAGGGGCCATCAAGACTTATGGTGACGGCACAGTGGAACTCTCAATGAAAGCACCAATGTTGGTGTCAAAACCGGCAGATCTCGGGTAGGGGGTCCCGTACTGTGCGTCTAAGGCGGATGGTAACAGGAGGCAGGGGGCATGATGTTTACCCAGGTTCGGGCCCTCTTAATGGAGGTAATACCCTATGTCCTGCTTGATTGATATTGATGATATGAGTATTACAAGAGTTGATCTACCACGAGATCGTAGAGGCTAAACCCTAGAAGCTAGCCTATGGTATGATTGTTGTTGTCCTATGGACTAAACCCTCCGGTTTATATAGACACCGGAGGGGGCTAGGGTTACACAGAGTCGGTTACAAGGGAGGATATCTACATATCCGTATTGCCAAGCTTGCCTCCCACGCTAAGGAAAGTCCCATCCGGACAAGGGACGAAGTCTTTAATCTTGTATCTTCATAGTCCATCATTCTGGCCAAAGGATATAGTCCGGCTGTCCGGAGACCCCCTAATCCAGGACTCCCTCAATCTGGATATTTTGGACATAACACATTTATAAAAAACGACCCGACCTAAACCAGTCCAAGGGCCTCTTTGATTCGCTGGATGCTGAAAACACAGGAATGGGGAAGTATGATTGCGATGAACCGAGACGAGGAGGAAGAGGTGTAGTATTGTACATGCTACAGACTGGACTGTAGCACATTTTTTTTTATGGCCATATCACCACATTGTTTTCTTCAGCCTATCGCGTGCTGGTTCACTGGACTGTCGTGGTTCGCACTCCTCCGATGTGAGTAGTAGTACTAGTATATACACTATATATACCGCAGGATTCTTTGCTCCTTCTTACGTACTTCACTAACATGTGGGAGAGCCAGCATCCGGGTCGACGTTTCATGCACCAGATTTGAGTGGGGAACGGAAGGGGGCATCACTCCGGTCGTAGCGCCAGTGATTCATGACTATAGTGAGTAGTCATATCACAAGACCCCATCTTTATAGCAGTAACTTGCCGTCAAATCGCACAGCCCTACCTTTCCAGCAGTAAGTTGAATCCGCTACTCCCTCACCCTCCTCGCCTCTCTGTCAAACCGCCTATGTGAAAACTGCCGCGCGTACTGCCTGGGAAAAGACCCGCCCTCAACTTTTAACTACTCATAGTATAATTTTGTCTCGATGAATTGCACCATGGAGCACAAAACCAAAGGAAAAAGGTGGTACATGTAAACAAATACAGTTCAAGCTCTAGCTAGCGATTCAGAATGTAAACCGTGTATATACGTATAGGTTACTTCGAAGTACTGAGTCCATTGATGCAATGTGGTCAAACTGTGCCATCAATATCTCAAAGCCAAAATAGTTCGAGCTTGTTCGTTCTATATAAATACTAGTATTGTATGTTTATTCACCCGTGGGGTTGTTCAATGAATGGAGGGCCGGGGAGCACAAGTGAACAATACTACTATTGTACTAGTAAGGAGGAGTCGTACATTTAGTCACGTCAAAATAGAGAGTTTATTTTCTTTAATGCCACGTATACAAATTGCAACGCTTGTTGTGGAGAGAAGAAGATAATCACTCCACTATATATATAGGTAGGGGCCTGAGCGCTTGCTTTACTAGGGTTGCTCTCTTCATTCTCTCATCCTCTCCAGATCTAAACAAGACAGTGGTAGCGACATTTTCTCTCTGCTCACTGCTGGTCACAGATCCGGCTGGATCCCTTCGGCCGGTGTGTGTAGAGGACTAGTGCATCATTCATGCAGTCACTGGCGGCGAGGGAGCAAACCCACAGCTGCCGGCGGGTCCTGATCCTCTGCCCATGCCATGTTGTTTGACACAACGCCGACTCGGGAGGTCCTCTGACCCTTCTTCCTCCCTATCGCATTCTGCAGCGGCCGACATCCCGACGACCCTCAGGTATAAGTTGTTTGAAAGCGGCCTTGCTGTTCTGCCCCAGCTCCCCACATGTCTGCATGTGCATCTTTTTCTACTTCAATCAGCTCTTCCAAAGCCACCTAAATTTTTAGTATTATTCGAGGTAAAGCTACTTCATGCAGTCGAATCTAGGACTTGGTTCAAACAACGAGGAAAGGGGGGAAATTCATAGCATGAATCTAGGACTTGATTCAAAGAGGAAATATCAGGGGGAAAGTAGTAGAGACTGGATACCCAACCGGTCTCTTCGTTGATAAGGGAAATAAAGGGAAAAGGCAGTACAAACTGGATAAGGAACAAATCTATTATTGGTTGAAAAAATGATAGAAAGTGGTGGCTGGTAGACAAGTCAACATAGTATGTCCAGGATTAGATTTGCTGCCCTCACATAGTAAAAGGTCTCCAGGATTAGATTTGCTGCCCTCACATAGTAAAAGGTCTCCAGGATTAGATTTGCTGCCCTCACAGAGTATGAACAAACTCGGCGTCACCACTTTATGCCTCCTTGTAGGTACATTGTGCTGATGCATCCATTGTCGCAAGTGGTGGGTTGGGTGAAACAATGATGTAGCGCCTATGCACAACCCACGACATGTTTCAACTTTTTTGGATCTAGCAAGTATCAAGCGGCCTCTAGGCCTCCCAGCCTAGCTTGTCTATAACATCAGCAGCCCAAGTTATGTTTATTTTTTCAAGATGACACACAACTCAGTTCTATTTTTCTATAAGAATGCAAAACTAAACCTATGTTTTCCCATCTATAATAGTATATATATTTATATATTTATATATATATATATCTTATTTTATTACATATATATATATAACAGAAACAACATAAGGTTCCGTTAAAACTGTCATTCGTCCAACCATTTTATAGACCTTCCTACTTCCTTTATTTTTGGTTTTCATTAATCCTATATCTGAATTTTCTCCCACTTTATTTTTCAATGTAATTTGAGTTTTTTCCCAGTACTTTTCCCTAGAACCAACTCAACTGTCCCATGTCTAGCCTAAAAATAATAATACCCCATGTCCTATTAACTCATCAAATTAAAATGATATTTTATTTCGTAAATCGAAAGTTCTTACAAAATAATAATAATTGTTTATATATGACTTGGCAAGTTAACTCCTAGTGATTGTGTACATAAGCTTGCAAAGATTTTACTGACCAACGTAGTAATAGATGTACAATCATGTGTTTATGTTTTTATAACATTTCTCCGTCCAGCCCAACATGATATTTTCACCCAGCCCAGCAAGTTCGTGGACTTCGAGAAAAATTCAAATGGGCTTTAAATTCTACCATAATATATAAACGGGTTGCATAGGCGCTACATCATTGTTTCACCCAACCCACCACTTGGGGCACTCTTTGAGGTTCTTTGTGTTGGATTGAGTATTATGAATCTGAAATTGTTTGATGCATATCATATAATCAACTCACAGATACTCACAGTGACATTGGAGTATCTAAGTGACATTAGAGTTGGTTGATGTGTATCATATGGTGTTATTTTAGTAAGAACTCTTGGATAGATCGATCGAAAAGAATAGCTTTGTGTTATTTTAGTACGAATTCTAGGATAGATTAATCGGAAAGAATAGCTTTGAGGTGGTCTCGTACCCTACAAACAATTTCTTCTTATGTTCTCCGCTAGATAAGAATTTTGGAGTGATTCTTCATCAGACGTTGAGGGATGGTTATATGATCTAATTATATTGGCATTGTTGAGAGATTGCACTAGTGAAAGTATAGACCCTTGGCCACATTTTCAAGCGCAATACCGTTTGTGCTCACTTTTGTTACTTGCTACCTTGTTGTTTTATTGTTCCTATTACAAAAACCAGTATCTACTATCATTACTACACTTCTATCACCATCTCTTCGCCGAACTAGTTACACTACAAAAAAAAGACACATCCGTGACATTTTGGGCCGAACGAAAAAAAATTCTGTCATACATATGACACTTCTATGACGATAATTGTGAAAAAACCCGGTATCATCATAGATGTGGTGGGCTCCTACTTCTATGACAAAAAAATCATGACAGAAAATGGGCTTTTCGTCCTGGGCGGGCCGGAGACGCAGCTGCATGACATTCTTTGGGCCTTCCATGACGGAAAAAACCATGGTAGAAGCGAGGGGGAGGAAAATTTCAGGGAGTTCCCGGTTACGGTGGGAGGTCGGGGGCAGAGAGATGCGCGTTTCTCTCGTACACGTACGCGCGTGTGTGCGAGGCATTGGCTCTAACTGAACCCGAGCGAGGCGTTGGGCTCTAACTGAACCCGAGCGATTGCACTGCAGGCTACGCATTACTGAACCCGAGCGATCGATCGATGGCTGTTAACTGAACCCGATCAAATGATTCATTCGCTACTACTGCTAACTGAAGCCGATCGATGGGATGAACAGTGAGCGTTGCGGGGGGGGGGGGGGTTGGATGAACAGTGAGCGGTGGCGTTGCCTCTGGATGAACAGGACCCCGTGGTGTGGTGGAGGGCTGGATGAACAGTAGACGGTGGAGGGGTGCCCGTGGACGGGTGGATGAACAGGACCCCGTGGTGTGGAGGGCTGGATGAACAGTAGACGGTGGAGGGGTGGTTGAACAGAGCCCGTGGTGTGGAAGGCTGGATGAACAGTAGACGGTGGAGGGGTGCCCGTGGAGGGGTGGTTGAACAGGACCCCGTGGTGTGGAGGGCTGGATGAACAGTAGACGGTGGAGGGGTGGTTGAACAGTAGCCGGTGGAGTAGCGCGCGATGGAGGCTGGATGAACAGGGTCCCGTGGAGGCTGGATGAATAGGAGCCCCTGGAGGCTGGAGGAGGTCAACGGTGGAGATGAACAGTATCCCATGGAGTCCCATTTTGCGGTACGCCACACCCCTCCCGATGAACAGGACCCCCGTTTCGACCGTAGCGCTCCAACACAAGTCCGTTTCATCCGTTTTGCGGTATGCCACACCCCTCCCGATCAACAGGACCCCCGTTTCGACCGTAGGAGGTCCGTTTCCTCCGTTTTGCTATACGCCAGACCCCTCCCGATGAACAGGATCCCGTTTCGAACGTGGCCGGTCGAACACAAGGCCGTTTCCTCCATTCTGCGGTTCGCCAGGCCTCGTTTCCATCGCCTATTCCGTCCAAGCCCTCCCGATGAACAAGACGCATTCCGTTGCCTCCCCATGAACCGTTGCCTCCCCATGAACACGGCGACGATGATGTTTCTCCATTCCGACCCAGCCATGTACACGAGCGTTGGCCGTACGTATGCGCGAGTTGGCGTTCGAGACCCCGCCCTTATGTACACATACGTGGCCGTATTTTCTTTCTTGTACTCTGGCCGCTGTACGTACGTGTAAATGCTACGTGCGCGCCTCTACATCGACCAGTATGTACGTACACGTTCGCGACCAGAATGACAACGCTACGTACGCTTCGACCAGGTGGGTCCCGACTGTCAGGCACTTCCTTGCCTGCGAAGATGAAGCTGGTGGGTCCCAGCAGTCAGGGGGCGAATCGTTTTTTTTGCCCGGACGCACTTCCTTGTGTGCGAAGATGTAGCTGGTGGGTCCCAGCAGTCAGCGGGAAACGTTTTTTTCATGAAATACGGTGGCCCGTCTGGTGGGTCCCGCTGTCAGGTGAAGGAATAATTATTTTGCACGTAATAAGGAGGCACTTCCTTGCTGCGGCCGTGGACCCAGCTGTCATCCTCTCCACGTACAGTCCACGTCCGATGGAAGCCGTTCCTTGACCACGTTGACCACGCCGCGCCGAGAGCACCAGGGCGGTGGACGACAGCGAGGCCTAGGAAGGGGACGACGCGGAGCCGGGGAAGACGCGGCAGTGGATGCCCACGCGTAGAGGAGTACGAGGGTTCATTGGTTCACTGCGGTGTGAGGCTGCCGTCGCCGCAGAATAACAGGGGGTGTGGGTGAGTAGAGGGATGGCCTAGCCAGCGGTGGGAGTAGTAGGGGGCGGTGAGGCCTCCGCCGCATCGCAGCCGGCTGCGAGAGGCAGTAGCACGAGACACGACCGGCGCTGGTTTGGGCGGCTGGAGCAAGAAGACCACAGGTTGAAGAAGCACTACGGCCGTTGGATGGACATCGTATGGTCACTGGAGCTAGAATCGTGCATATTGACTAAGTTGACAAAGCCCTCCGTCCCCGTCAACTTAGTAGGCCCACAGTCAGCCTGCCACTATACTGGGTCCCAGCTAACAGGGGGAGTATTCATTTTTTGTGCGTAATAAGTAGGCACTTCCTTGCGTGCGAAGATATAGCTGGTGGGTCCGAGCTGTCAGCGGCAGTAACATTTTTTTCGTGAAATACAGAGGCCCTTTCGGTGGGTCCCTGATTGTCAGGTGGAGGAATCATTATTTTGCGCGTAATAAGGAGGCATTTCCTTGCGTGCGGCCGTAGACCCAGTTGTCGGCCTCTCCACGTAAAGTCCACTTCAGATGCATGTCGGTCATTGACCATGTTGACCAGGATGCGCCGAGAGCACCAGGACGGTGGACGATGGCGAGGCCTAGGAAGGGAACGACACGGAGGCAGGGAAGACTCGGCAGTTGTTTCCCACACGGAGGGGAGTACGACTGTACGAGGGTTTACTGGTTCGTCCGCCGTCGCCGGAGAATAACAGCAGGTGTGGGTGAGTAGAGGGATGGCTAGGCCAGCGATGGGAGTACGGTGGGGTGGTGAGGCCTGCGCGGCAGCAGAGCCGGCCGTGGGGAGGAGGGAGCAGGCAGTCCTGCGGGCGCTTGTTTGAGCAGCTGGAGCAGGAAGAGCAGAGATTGAAGAAGCACGACGGCCATTGGATGGCCATCCAACAGTCACTGCTTGTGTGTCAACCTTTTTTTAGGAAAGCCTCAAATCTGTGGAAAGCAGCATACAACCCATTTGCTAATTCTTAAGGATTTTTTGGAGCCCATATTATTTTTGTCAGCATTACAACCCATATTGTGGCCACGGTTAAAAAATTATACGAAATTTTGCATATTTCAGTGCGGTCCGAACTGTTTTTAATCCCGAAATTTCGACTCACATTCAAACTGATTTTAAAAATAAATGTATATCAATATAAAATCCAACAAATTCTCCATGCATAAAAATTAATGTAATTTAAAATCTCAAAATGAAAAAAAGATATTTGAAACTAATTGCCGGTTTGATGTGTTTTAAAAATGTACAACCCATTTATCCTTACTGATGGGCCATTTTCTCGGCCAGTCGAATGAAAGCTCTCCTCGTCTTGAAAGATTTGCAGCCCAACAGGCCTGACAAAGTGACTTACTTGGCAAATCACAAAAAAGCTGGGCTGTGGCCGTGGACCCAGCTGTCAGTCCATTTGTTTTTTTAGTCCATTTGGTGGGCTGGGTGAAACAATGATGTAGCATCTATGCATCCCATTTAAATCCCATTTGCATTTTTCTCGAAAGCCGCGGACTTGCTGGGCTGGGTGAAAATATCATGTTGGGCTAGACGAAGAAATGTTATAAAAACATAAACACATGATTGCACGTTAGTAAATTCTTTGCAAGCTTATGTACGCAATCACTGGAGTTAACTTGCCAAGTTATATATAAAAAATTATTATTATTATTTTGTAAGAACTTTCAACTTACGAAATAAAATATCATTTTAATTTGATGAGTTAATAGTATGTGGGGTATTATTATTTTTTAGGCTAGACGTGGGACAGTTGAGTTGGTTCTAGGGGAAAGTACTGGGAGAAAACTCAGTTTACATCGAAAAAGAAAGTGGGAGAAAATTCAGAGACCTGCTGGGTCCACCTGAGGAGGGAATATGTTGGGAGGAAGGAGATTCAAAGCACGACAGCCAAGTGAACTAGTTTTTTTTACGGACAAGTGAACTAGTTTACATACATAATTGGTTCTTAAAAAAAGCAATCAGGTTAATGGGTTCTTAAAAGAAATATTTTGAAAAAAATAGATAATTAATTATGACACATAGGCTAATGCATGAAACACTCACATGATAAAGGTGCTTATAAACAGATAAAGTACAACATCTAGACCTTCCTGGCACGCTTGATCATGACGCTGCGGCTGTCCGTGTACTCGTCGGTTACGGGAAGCAGACACGCCCTCATGTCCAAGATCTGCAGGTACATGTCGTAGCATGCGTATGCGCCCTTGGCCGCGTAGGTTATGTAGGCTAGATTCAGAGGTACCTCCCACGTGTTCAGGTCGTCTTCTTTCATGTTGGCGTATCAAGGGTCGATGATGGTCTCAGCGAGGTCAACCACGGAGTCCTTCTCCTGCCCGTTGATGATGATCTTGTATTGCTTCTGGATGTCGACAAGCTTGTTGCACCAGATGGCCGAATCGTCATGTTCTTCCTTCTCTCCACCATAGCGAAGGTGCAGTCAGCGCTGCCGATGAAACAGACGAATGCTCCAGAACCTGGTGTAGCCATAGGACTGAGGCGAGGCAGAGCTTCACCGAGTCCGTATTGTTGGTGTACATCACATTCAACTTGGTGCAGCCATAGGACTGAATGGCGAACTCAAAGGGGAACTCCTTGCTGAAGTCCATATCCAGCAGGCTCACCCCTCGGATCGCCATTGGAGTCTCTTCGAGTGAATGAGTGTGTAGGCGGTGGCAGCAGTTCGTTTTTCAGCTCTTGGGGAACTGGATTCAACAGTAAGCTGAGTGTGTACAGGCGACAACAGTTACTACCCCTCCCTCGTCTGCTGCACGCCCGGCAGAAGATGCACCCTCGGCCACACGTCGGTTCACGAGCGGGTCTGTATTGTTACTGTAATAACAGGAGTTAGTGGTCACTTTACTTAAATTTAATTAGCTTTAATAGAAATTTGTAGTTTAAACAAGCAATGCATTTGCTCGTTCTATCGGTGCCACAGGATCAACATGCACAACAATTAGAATTATTATTCTCAAGACGCACACGATCATCACATTTGTCGCACTTTCACAAAAGATAATGCTACCGAGTTTGAACTGTTTGTTATGGTTGTTGTCCTTTGCATCATCATGCCGTGTTTCCCAGCTTGCAAGATTCAGAACCAACAAATAAGATCCAAATAATAAGTACAACAAAGATGCCTACACATCTCATTGATTCCCAGCTTGCAGGATTCAGAACCAACAAATAAGATCCAAATAATAAGTACAACAAAGATGCCTACACATCTCACTGATTCCCAGCTTGCAAGATTCAGAACCAACCCATTAGAGCCTTTTGATAAAGTGAATATCGGGATTAAATCCATCTTGGCTAGCCATGTCATACAATCGAAGAACTTGGTGAATGCTCTTGACCTTCACAACATCTGTAGTTGAGTATTCCTATTTGCACAGCATGTTTGCACAGCACAAACAAGGAGACAGGAGAGCATGATTTTGCATTAATAGCGGCCTCCTTGAACTCAACCTCCAGCTCTACTTGGATGAGGTCTGCCTGGAGTTCCATGATTCAATTCACGCGCCTTCTTCTGCAGTTCACCTGAAATGAAGTTTGCATCATTCAGCTAGCAAGAAGTACTTGCTCTTGTGAGCTGGCAGGTTCTTCTTTAGTAGTTTCACTAAAATTGAGGAACATTAAGGTTGGCTGTCCGGCTCATGTAAGGTGCAACTATAATTTTCTTATCCTTTTGTGCAGTTCCACTAAAATAAAGTGCCATTGTGGTGACAGTGACGGCTCCATCTTGCAAAGGCTAATAAAATGTTGCACGAGATTACTAGCAGAACTTGACGGAGATTTTGGAAACTCCAATCACCATTTTGTGTAGTTCCACCAAAATTGAGAGATGTTGCCCACGTGACATTTTAGTTGAACTGCACAAGACACTCATTCCAAAAAAGTGTTTTATGCAGTTCACCAAAAGGTCACAATAGCAACAAGGTGAAATGGATATCCCTATCTGCACAAAAAGATAGAAAGTAAACAGTTGCTCGTCAATAAGAATATACGAAACATATACAAAATGAAAAGAAGCATCTTAATTATGTGCATGGAAATCACGCAAGGACAATAGAAATTTTAAAACGTCAGCGATGCTTCATGTTACCAGAAGCATTACGATCAACAATGAGATTCCTAAAATATGGGATTACTCTAATGGTGGCATTGCTTGTTTACCAGACACAGTAAATCAACAACAGCTAAAGAGTTGGTTTAAGGGCATGGGACCGTGGGGACACCAGGACACTCAGCAGCGTAAAGGAGCAACTTACTTATCATACTGGGGAAAACAGCAGGAATGCCATTGTACTATGTGAGGGCAGCAAATCTAATCTTGGAGACCTTTTACTATGTGAGGGCAGCAAATCTAATCCTGGAGACCTTTTACTATGTGAGGGCAGCAAATCTAATCCTGAGACCTTTTACTATGTGAGGGCAGCAAATCTAATCCTGGAGACCTTTTACTATGTGATGGCAGCAAATCTAATCCTGGACATACTCTGTTGACTTGTCCACCAGCCGCCACTTTCTATCCCTTTTTCAACCAATAATAGATCTGTTCCTTATCCAGTTTGTACTGTGTTTTCCCATTATTTCCCTTTTCAACCAAGAGACTGGTTGGGTATCCGGTCTCTACTACTTTCACCATATTATTTCCTCTTTGAATCAAGTCCTAGATTCATGCTACAACTTTCCCCCCTTTCTTCGTTGTTTGAACAAAGCCCTAGATTCGAATGCATGAAGTAGCTTTACCTCTAATAATACTAAAAATTTAGGTGGCTTTGGAAGAGCTGATGGGAGTAGAAAAAGATGCACATGCAGACACGTGGGGAGCTGGGGTAGTAGAGCAATGCCGCTTTCGAAGAACTTATACCTGAGGGTCGCCGGGATGTCGGCGGCGGTAGGTCGGATCTGCGGACAATACGGCAAGGAGGAAGAAGGGTCGGAGGACCTCCCGAGCCGGCCATGTGTCGGAGAGAACGGCACAGGCAGAGGATCGGGCCCCTCCGACAGCTGTGGGTTTCCTCCCTCGACGGCAATGACCACGTGAACGATGCACCTTTTAGTCCTCTACACACACCGGCCGAAGGGATCCAACCGGATCCGTGACCAGCGGTGAGCAGAGAGAAAATGTCGCTACCGTTGTCTTGTTTATATCTGGAGAGGATGAGAGAATGAAGAGAGCAAGCCTAGTAAAGCAAGCGCTCAGGCCCCTGCGTCCATATATAGTGGAGTGATTATCTTTTTTCTCTCCACAACAAGCGTTTCAATTTGTGTATGTGGCATTAAAGAAAAGAAACTCTCTATTTAAGGTGACTACTGTATGACTCCTACTTACTACTAGTAGTACTACAGTATTGTTAACTTGTGCTCCCCGCCCCTCCATTCATTGAACAACCCCACGGGTGAATAAACATACAGTAAGTACTGTATTTATATAGAACGAACAAGCTCAAACTATTTTTGCGTAGTTAAAAGTTGAGGGCGGGGCTTTTCCTGGGCAGTATGCACAACAGTTTTCGGGTAGTGCCAGAAGACTATTTTAATTTTTTTTTTAAACTTCGAGACGGCCACATAGCATGGAGCCGACCCCAACGATTTTAAGCTTACAGGCATGGTACACGCTATCCTAGACTACTATACACATGAAACTACCAGACGACCGTCCGGGCTGCGCTTGGCTCTTCGCCTATTCGGGAAGTTGAACAATGATGGAATACTACTGCACTGGAGGAGTACTACAGTACGCTTCTAGCCATTTGACACCATTTGAACTGCTGCATGTCCACCGCGTGCGGGAGGGAGAGCGTGTAGAGAAAGCTTCTCCTAGTCTTGCCAGCCACCACGCTCATGGGCGAGGGAGGGACGCTGCTGCCTTTGCGTGTATAACAGGTGGGCCCTACAGGTGTGTGGCCAACCTGTCATACAGCCAAAGGCATGTGTAGTTAAGTCCACGAGGGAGAGGATAATCAAACTTCTCGTTGATGTACGAGTTGACGCGACACATCAAAGCACTGCACTCGATATATTTCAATAATTTGCGTGTGTGACTCCCAGATGCAGAGGCCAGGGGTCATCATCTTCCTTTTCGAGAAAAAATAGACGCATGTGTGAGAGGATGAGTGCGTGCGTGCACCTCTTCTCTTCCTGTATAACATACTACTAAACTCAGAGTACAAGTTTTTGTGGGTGGCACGATGGTGCGTGCGAGAAGTCCCGAGAGATAGGTTTAATGAATTAATTACAATGCATGCATGCATAAAGTACATGCATTGGTCAATTTTCTCTTAATACTTGCATGCAATGATTTAATGCACCTTGGAATCTGAACATGTGTTGGGGACAACCAAATTGAGCCTTATAAAATGGAAAAACTAAAATTTTGAGATAAGCCCTATAAAACCGTAAAGGAGGGAGTAGAAAAAGAAGTACTCCATCCGGGAATAGTGCCGCACTTCGAAACTAGAACCATCAATAAATTTTGAGCTTGCGTCTCGTCACATTCCAAATTATTCCATGCTATATTGAATTGCAAACCTGTTCACACCGATCACAACCTAAACGGTTTCCCACTTAGGGGCGTATTAGTACTCGGTTATAAATACTAGTATGCCAAGATGACTGCACATTCCTCCTCAACTCCTCATCCACAAAAACAAACAAGTCATTCAGCATCCTTCCCTTGCGTCTGCCATGGCGAGCGTGAGTTCTGGGTCGAGAGACTGCCACCAGGGAGAGGCGAGCATGGAAGCGGAAGCACGAGAGATGTCCCGCCTCGCTGCGAGAGCAGCCGACATGTCCCGCCGCGCGGAAGAAGCAGCACAGAGGTCCCGCCATGCCGCTGAAGCAGCACGGAGGTCCCGCTGCGCCATCGATGCAGCACACTGGTCCGGCCGCGCCGTGGAAGCAGCAGAGATGTCCCGCCGCGCCATGAATACAGTAGAGATGTCCCGCCGCACCGCGGCGGCTTGGGAAAATTTCTTGCGGGCACGCGACGACTGTTACAGGCGCATGCATGCGATCGTCCATGGCCAGACGGATCAGATCTCCCGCTCGGCGAGGTTGCAGGACGACATGGTAGCCTCGTTTGAACAAGCTACCGGCGTCATCTGGCAACTAAGGGAGGGCAATGAGAGGCTCCGGGCCGAGCGCGACCTGCTGAGGGAGAAGATCGTCCGAAGTGCAGACCTGCAGGAGGAGACTAGTGCCTTGTTGAAGAAACTTGTGGACGAGAATGACATGCTCTGCAACAAGCGCCAAAGGCTGCTGGAGGAATCCGTGGATGTTCTCAAGCAGCGTCTTGAGGACACGAAAGAGCTCATTGCCGCTCACCGCGGAGACTAGTTTCCTGGTTTCTTTTGATGTAATAATCGGTTTAGGATGTGGATTGTGTCGTTAGTTGTGAAATCTTGGGTTCTAGCGTGGATGTCTGGCCTTTGTTGGCCTCTTGGGATGTTGCGATTTCAATCTGGTAGCTTTTAGTCCTTCATGTTAGGCTGGAGTTGTGCTGAACTTCTTGTGAATTGTGGTGGTTTTTAGTAATGAAAATCGGAAGGGGCAAGCCCTTCTTTGATCATAAAAAATTAATCGTCCTTATATATTCATCAGTCTTGCTATAAGTCGTAGTAGATGCTATATAGGTCCGTCGGATCTTACATCAAGATCCGTGCTTTCATATTTTCTTTTTTCTCTCTTAAATCTCAGTCGAGTGAGACATAGCCATGCCATTAAATAGAGGCTCGGGCACCATTAATGGAGACCTTGGGAGAGAGGTGGACGGCAGATGGAGGTCAAAGGGCACTCCTCCCGATAAGCACGCACAGGGGTCTGATTGCATGCCTCTCGTACTCAAATAGCTACCCTGCATGTCGCCTCCTAGCTAATAAAAAGGGGACGCGTGGCGGCACGTAAATGGTACTAGTAAGTAGAACGCCCACGGTTTCAATAATACTTGTGTTTCCTATTGTAACGTGACAGCACTTCTTCCAAAATGACTTTGTTGATTGTTAATGTGTGCACCTTCGCAAATCTGACTGCAAATTTACCACAGCATGTTGGTGCCATGTCATGGCACCAAGCCAAGTTTCATTATTTTCATGCGTGTTTTGGATTTACAGGAATTAAAAAACTATGTTTCTCAATGTTTCCAACACAGTCATGACGCCCATAATTTTGAATTTCATTCCCCTTTCTTGCATGAAACCTAGAAATTTACCCGAGGACACACATGTGATTTTTCAACCAACTTTGGTGCACTGGAACATGTGCTTGTATGTCAAATTTGAATTATGCACACAAAGGTGACACGTTCCCTCCCAGAACCACGAGCCTTCTTGAGAGAAGCTCCGATTTGCAAGAAGCTTATACCAAAATTTGTTCCTATTCAGCCAATTTTTTTTACCACGGCATGGTACTATCATGACATGACACCATGCCAAGTTTCATGATTTTAAAACCAAGTTTCTCAATGTTATCGACCGAGCCACGATGCCCAGATGTTTGAATTTTATTCTCATTTTTTGCATGGGACCTAATCCCTCCTTCCATCTATATAGGGCCTAATGTGTTTTTCAAGACAGCCTTTGACTATTGACAAGATTAATAGCACATGAGATGTATACTATGCAAATTATATTATTGGAAGCTCCTTTGACATAGAAAATTGAAGGTATGCTTTGTGTAAGTTGCATGTCATATATTATTGCTCTAACGTTTGGTCAAAGTTAGCCTCGAAAAATGCATTAGGACCTATATGCATGAGAGGAGTCGACTTCGAGAGAACGTGTTTGTTCGAGAGACACCGAGGAAGACTACTATATATCGATGGTGCATGTAGGCGGGAATTAAACTAAGGGATGGTCTTATTGGTTTCAGGGATATAGGGGAAGAGTAAGAGGCCGGGGGGAAGCTAGAAGGAGATTGTTAAGTGTGAGTGTGTGTTTTACCCACCTAGGCGGAAGTTATGTGCACAAAAGAGGAGAACGATTCGATGTGGCGTTAAGATTGAGGGTAATTAACTACGTATGGAGACATAGAGACATTGAATGTGCATGTGTGAGAGGTATACATGTATACGTGGGATGTGTGTGTGTGCGCGCGCATGATCGAGATAAAAGAAAGAAGACATAAGTCATAAGATCAACGACATGGGAGAGACGGATCGGTATGACAATATGCATGCATGTGAGAATGCATGGAAGAAATCCCGACAATTGAGCATGTGTTTTTGTCTTTAAGAGATAGTGGCATGGGCTAGAGCATGCATCTATGGCGAGCAGAGGGAGTGAGGCGCAACGATTGTGCAAAAGAGACCAACCAATAAATGCATATGTATGGAGAGACATATATAGTGTGGGTGATAGGAATCAAGACTCCGTGCAAGAAAGAAATGTTGATGGAGAAACTACAGATAGATACAGTAATGGAGATGCTAGCTAGAGGGACATCCGCTAGTTTCGGTGTTGGAGATGACCGTTGGGTGGTTCAAAGGGTGAAGTTATATATGTGTGTGAGAGGGCACTTGACTGCATGTAGAGAGAAACATATGTAGTGTGCGTGATAGGAATCAAGAGTGAGGGCGAGAAAGAAGGTTGATGGAGAAACCGATAAATAGAAAGATAAAGATGCTAGCTAGTGTGCGTTAGAGATAGGAGTCGAGTGGATCAGAAGGCTAGGTTATGTGTGTGGGTCTGAGAGAGATAGAGAGAGGGTGCGTGTGAGTCACATACAAACAAATATTAGAGAGAAATGAGATCCAGAGAGACGGAGTTTTGTGTCTGCGAGAGAGAAAGATATTTCACAACGAGAGTGATAGCTAGAGAGACATACGAGGGAACGCTAGATATCTCTAGGGAGAGAGGGTGTGTGTGAGCGACATACAAGAGAACAATGGAGAAATATGAGACCCTGGGAGACAGAGTTTGTGTTTGTATGTGAGAAAGAGATATTGATGAGGATGAGTCGTAGGTTCTCATATCTAAGGAGCGAAAGACATCTCTGTATGAGGGGTGTGCGAGTGGCACACATGGGAATAGTAGAGAGAAATGAGACCCCGGGAGACAAAGTTTTGTGTTTGTGTGAGAGAAAGAGATTCCACATGGAGAATCATAGTTAGAGACACATAGCAGGGAGCGAGATATACGTAGAGAGAGATAGAGTGATGAAGGTCGAGGGAGAGAGTACCGTCAGTGTGTTACAAAGATAAAAGATCATTGTCGACATACAGGTAGCACGAGAGATACCTGAGAGACGATGAACATGTATAGGTCCAGAGAGATAGTCCTATATAAGAATGAGTGATAGCTATATGAGATGAATATCTGGATTAAAGGGGATTCAAATATTTAAACTGGAGATCACGACATCGATAAGATCATAACGCAAATTGGTGTATCAAACATGCATATTCATTTGAATTTGGGCACACGTGTAATGTTATATAATTTATCAATATTGGTGATCCATAGATTCTTCAATTACAAACAATGCATGGTTTATATGCAATTAATGTCTAAACAGGATTACACTATACGTTGCGTGTGTGAAACACATTATACATGTTCGAGAAGTAAAAAAAACCCGCATGAAACACACATTAATTGGAGACAGTTGGCGAGGAATGCATACATTGGATTTCAACATAAAGTGGTTTCAAATATTTGAAAATCCAAATTGATGTATACAACCTTATGAATCTGAGATCATGCCATTTGTAAACCATATTTATGTATAAATGGTGTTGTGATTTTGAAAGTATATATAAAAAATGATGTATATAGAATGTAATTCCAATTGAAAATGGATCCCGCCCGAAAAAAATAGAATACAAACGGGATTCGAATTGAGTTGGCACGGTAAACATGCACTCTACAAAATTTGAACGAAGCGGGGAAAGTCGTAGTAACCGCCCGGAACCAAAATCTGCGAGATGGAAATCACTGCTGCCTATCCCTGCCATGCAAAGCCTATATGCTGGATTTCTATAGGTTTCGATAGGGGTAGGTTATTAATTTCACCCAAATGTGACGTAACCGCCTCTCACCCGGATTCATACACGGTGGGCGCCAAAACACAGTGTGTCCTCGGCCGAAATCGACTCCCTCCCTGATTCATATTCATACACGGTGGGCGCCAAAAACAAACTCTTGTCGGCAAATATTCGGTGTATGCGAGATTACCGTCCTATCCCCGACCAACTAGTGTTGTTGTGATGTAGTAGAAATTTGAAATGAGGGCTAAGTTTGTAAATTTCCTCACATTTGAGACAAGCGCGCCCTGAGTACATGGTTCCTCCTTCCTCTCTACCTCCCTTTTCCCCATTCGTACTCTGTGGGCGCCAAAACACCCTCTCCACCCCACCCTGCTCCGTCCGCCGTCGTCCGCCACCCCATCCACCGCCGTCCTCCTCCACCATGCCGGAGCTGATACCCCGACGCCGCCGTCCATTACAAGAGATCGACCTCTCTCATCCACGGCTTCGGACCGGGATCCTTGTGTCCCATCCTCTCGCTTCATCCCCGCCATCGTCCACCTTGCCGGCGCCGCTCCTACGACCGTCTCGTCCACCGCGCCCCGCCGCCACCGTCTACCCTCCTAGATCTGCTTCCACGCCGTTGACAGCCATCGCTACCACAGCACCATCAAATTCTCAGCAGATGCCTACACGGCGCCGCACCAGAGGTGGTACTCTTTCATATCTGCTCAACTTATTTATCGCAGCAAGAAAATAGATCGCCACTGCTTTACTCTGATTTCTTGTCTTGGTTGCGAAGTTGCCTTTGTCCGGTTTGCACCTTCAGATCCACCATGGCACGCTCAACACCATACTCGCAATGCTTATGGTTTTCCCCTTTTATATTCCACACTAGTTAAATCACAGTAGACTAAATTTCAAAATTGGGTCAGTCGATTTTTCAGAGCTCGCCGGAGTTCGCCGGTGCGATCGAAGGGGCTCGGGTGGTTGTGGGGCCTCGCCGAACGAAGAAAACTCGACGCGGGTGGGGGTTGGGGTGGGGGTGGGGGTGGCGGAGGAACACATGCGGTGGGGGCCGGTGGTTCGGCCGGCGGCCCGTGCGGTGTTCTGTATGGGAAGAATCAGAGACGAGGAAGAAGAAGGGTTAGGAGACGTAGGATCTTCATCCAACCGCCTGAAATGGTCGAGAGACAGCTAGGAGTTGCATTCTTAATGCGCTCTGGTTCATCATTTGGGCACTGCGCAACCAACATTTTATTATCCAAAATCTGCTTGCTCTTCTTTACCATGTTCCTCTTCCGTTCTTCTTTAATATGTACTCTCTCCGTTCCTAAATACAAGTCTTTGTATAGATTCCACCATGGACTACATATGGAGCAAAATGAGTGAATCTACACTCTAAAATGTACCTAGATACATCTGTATGTGATCCATAGTGGAAATCGCTACCAAGACTTATATTTTGGAACGGAGGGAGTATGATAGTAGTATAGTATGTTCCTTGTACTGAAGATGAGTAGGGACATTTGCAGGGTAGAGGTCTATACAGTCGGTTGTGATGGACACTTTGAGCCTCTTTGATTCATAGGATCTTGGAAACATAGGAATAGGATTTGTAGTGGCCTGCCCACTTGAATCCTATAAGAATAGCAAGGAAATGCGGGGAGCTGTGTCACCTTTGAGAGTTACATTGATATTAACAGTACAACACCTTCACTTGAAGAGAGCTGGTATCCGAAGCCTTTCTAGCCGTACCGGCAATACTAGCACATATATTCCAGCAAGTTCCACTTGCTGATTTTACTCTGATGCTTAAGGTTTTCCTGTTATATCTACACTATGTTCTGTGTAGCTGCTTCGTGTCGCACTAGCAGCAGTCCACTCTTGAAGCTAAACACTGCAATGACTTACAAAATTGGCACCAAGGCATTGAGTGCCATTCTGGATGCAATGAAACTCATACGCTCCCCACCTGTTGATTCTTGTTCAGAATATCATCCTAATGACTATTCTAACCTCGAGGAGTCAAAGGCAGATGGCCTGTCCTGTTCACCCATCAAGGTGCCTGTTCTAATTTGGCAATGTTTTATTGATTGCGGGTATCTTGCATATGTTGTCTTGCATTTTTTCTACTTTGTTGCACCGCCATCTTCTTAGTTTACTCATCATATATGTCGAGATGCCATGCCCATCCATTATCAAGACATATTCCATCTGTCATCATACCATGTTTTTTCACTCAAATGATGTTCTTGTGCATCAGACATCAAAAAGGAAGAGGGTGATTGCCCAACCTGAAGGAGCACCAGCAAAGTCCTTGAAAAATGTGGTGGTGCCGGAGAAATCAGACAACACCCCACTTATATTGGTTGTACAACCAGTGACACAAAACGTAGGACCGACTCCAGCAGACTGTACCCATACTTCACTGGCCACACCACTAGCCCCACCACACAGGACCTGCACTCCAGCAAAAAGGTATACCGATTTCATTTCCCATAGCACTAGTTGTACCATAGAAAAATCCCACTCCTGCAAAAAGTACAAAAAGTCCACTGGCCGAAGACCTATCCCAACTGCAGAGACGGCTAATTCCTGCAGATTGGAACCCCATTCCATTTATTCCCAGTTTAAAAGACAATGCTTTCAATGTTGTTAGGGACTACGTGCATATATTCCCATCATGGGAAGATTATTGTGAATACCAACACCATTTTCACATCTTCCTGTCCAACTTACGTGTAAGTGCTATTATTCATGGTTATTATTTTCCTGTTTTCTGCTAATTGAACACATGAATGATTTACATTACATTGTTGTAACTAGGCGAGGTTCAATCTGGATAGTCATGACAAGCAAAGCTTGCTTGTGCTTTTCAGGGAAGCATTGCAGCAGTATCGGTGTTACCTGAGGAAATCACACTTTGATGGCAAGTCTATAAACGAATTCCTGGTGAAGTCTCCTGTGCTAAATTTAGAAGACATTGAATGGAAAAACCTTGTTATGCACTGGTCTAATTCCCAGGATGAGGTACTGTCTATGAAATCACATGACAATTTGAACTTCTACTTTTCCGCATGTGCCTCCGTATCTTTTTTTGCAGGAAATCTGCTCGAAGAAGAATTTCGGTTTGACAAGAACGATAGGATATCTCAAATATGTTGCCCGCTGCTTTGCTCTTGTTAGTACCTGTTGTTATGTATCACTGTACTTGCATACATACCTGGTTCATTATGTGACAGCAGTATGCATGATAGCTTGCTTATCAATTGTTCGCTCCAAATTACCTGATCTGTATGAATGGTTACATTAGTGTAGAATATATCCAATGCCAATGTTTTTTTAGCTCTGCATTGTTCTTGTAAGTACATGTTGCCCTTTATCAGTGTACTTATAATGACAGGTAGTTGTTCATGTACCATCACTCTGCAGCTTATTTTCCTTTGCCCTCCATTTTCTACACATCAGATCTATATTTACTCTTACCATAAGGTTGGTACTGGAGAAGTTAGTTCTGCATTGCTCTTGGCTGTACCTTTTGCCTGTATCGCTGCACTTACATTTATAGCTACTTGGTTATGTAGCATCACTCTTCATCTTATTTTAAATGTTCTCCATTTTTTCGTATATTATCACTTCTATATTTACTCTTAACAAAATGTAGAATAAAGGCAATGCTTTTGAAGAAGATTATGTGGTAAACTTCTTGAATTTCCCCCCCATCAGCATGGACAAGGCCTTTATAGAGCATGTCTTCACCAATAATGTAAGTTTGTCCATCTCAAGCCTTCAAACTTTGTTGTATATATTTGGTTAGGCATGACTGCAACAGCTGTTTATTTTTGGTGTTTGCATCAAATTGCTTGTTTAAAGTTTATTATATGTAGTTCATAAACAAAAGTTCGTCCTTTCTCAATTTAAGTTTTCAGTTGTACAACCAAGTTCCTTCTTCATACCATGTAAATTAAACTATACAGAGCAAGTGATCTTCTTTTGCACTGCATGTATGCTTCTGTTCTTCATCTGTAATCCAGTGGTGTGGTGAACCTACCCACTACAACACAATGTCATATTCTGCAATGTCTTAACTATGAGAAATGTCATATCATTCTACTATTATTTAAACCATCTCTTTATTTGCCAGTCTGAAATGGTATAAATTGACAGCACACTAACCATTGATACTTATGAGTTCTTGATCTATAATCCAGTGGTGTCGTGAAGCTGCCAACTCCTTCACAATGTCATTTCCTGCCATGTCTTGACCTGAACAATACCATACTGTGTTAATTTAAATTTAAACTGTGTCACTTTATTCGTCAGTAAGAAATGTGATGAATTGTCAGCACTGATACTTTTATGTGCAAAACCTGTCATCTGTCTGCTTGTTTATCTTTCAGAGTGAGGAAGATATAAGTGTTGAACAAGCGCAGTCTCATCATCTTGCTCAGCTGCTTGCGCTCCAGCTCCCCAGCAGGGCTAACCTTTCTTGAACTCTATTGAAGTGCTGTCGGTTTTGTATATTATTTTGTCGGTGTGTTTATTTGCACTGGTGGCGATCTTTGATGCCTAGTGTATGTAATCTGCTATCTGCTTGTGCTTTATTATCATAGTGGCGAACTTTGATACCCAGTGGATGTAATATGCCGTAATTTCTTTATTGTATAGTATAGGTTTTTTCTTATTCACGATGTTGTAGTTATTTTACTATATATATATCCTGTCTTCGCAGTAAACCGGCCAAACCGTAAAAGTACGGTACATAATTGGGCCGTCATGCAATCACGACGTAGGTTGGGCCTGAAACATGTCGATCAGCTCACGGGCCGGCAGCAGCCCGAAATGAACCCCGGCCCATGATTGTGCGAACCAAATCACAGGCTCTTAACAGGCCGAAAAATTGTCTCGGTCCTTGTTTGGCTGTGAGCAGGCCCAACTATATGGCCCGACTATATGAACCGGCCTGCTCACAATTGTTATTTGGCCCAGAACGTGGTAGGCTTTTAACGGGCCAGATCTCATATGGGCCACTATTAGGCCCGGAGCGTGGCAGGACATTAATAGACCGTATCAAATATGGGCCAGCATTTGGCCCAAAACATGGCAGCCAGTTAACGGGCCGGCCTACTAGGGTCCTCAAAATCTTGTGGGCCTATAGTTGGGTCGGACCATTAATGTCGGTGAAATCTCGTGGGCCTTTAGCTGGATCGGCCCATTATGATCCGCAAGAATTTTGTGGGCCTTTACCTGGGCCGGCCTATTATGGCACACAAAAATCTTGTGGGCCTATACCTGGGCCGGCCCATTATGGCCCGCGAAATCTTGTGGGCCTTTAGCTGGGCCAGCCCATTATGGTCCGCAAAATCTCATGGGCCTTTAGCTGGGCCGGCCCATTATGGTTCGCAAAATCTTGTGGGCCTTTAGTTGGGCCGGCCCATTTAAACTTGTTGGGCCGTGCCACGTGTCGACGTATCATAGACGCCTTCTGTCCAGTGAGTGGATGACATCTGTCCCGACGATGAGCCGACACGTGTTTCCTCTAGCCAATATTGATTTTACATGTGGAAAATCCCCATTGGTCGGGGCTGTTAACGGGTTATCGGATCCAAAACCCGACCCGATAGCTTAACGGCGTTCCGTTACGGTGGATGCCACGTATCGGTCACCCTTGACGAAAGCACTTCTATGACGCGCGATTTATTGTCATGGAAGTGGACACTTCCGTGATGATAATTTTGGTAATGTCATGGAACACTTCTACGACAGCACATGTATGACTATCTTGATTCTGTCATAAATTTGTCATGGATGTACATGCATGACAAAAAAAGTGACCTACTGTGACAAACACATATCATCATGGAAGTGTATTTTTTTGTAGTGTTACCATTGTATTTGGTGTGTTGGGGACACAAGAGACTTTTTATTATTTGGTTGCAGGGTTGTTTGAGAGAGACCATCTTCATCCCATACCTCCCACAGATTAATAAACCTTAGGTCATCCACTTGAGGGAAAATTGCTACTATCCTACAAAACTCTGCGCTTGGAGGCCCAACACGAGTCTACAAGAATAAAGTTGTGTAGTAGACATCAATGAACAGTACCCGTGGAGTCCCGTTTTGTTGTACGCCACACCCCTCCCGATGAACAGGACCCCGTTTCAACCGTAGGCGCTCCAACACAAGTCCATTTCCTCCGTTTTGTGGTACGCCACACCCCTCTCGATAAACAGGACCCCGTTTCGACCATAGGAGCTCGAACAGAAGTCTGTTTCCTCCGTTTTGCGGTACGCCAGACCCCGAGCCGATGAAGAGGACCCCGTTTCAACCATAGGAGCTCGAATAGAAGTTTGTTTCCTCCGTTTTGCGGTACGCCAGACCCCGAACCGATGAAGAGGACCCCGTATCAACCGTAGGCGGTCAAGCAGAAGGCCATTTCCTCCATTTTGCGGTATGCCAGACCCCTCCCAATGAGCCGAACCACATTTCGGGTTGTTTCGTCCAAACCGGTTGCTCTAGATCAATGAACCGAATGCATTCCGACCTAGTCGGTTGCCTCCCGATGAACACGGCACCGTTTCTCCTTCCCAATCCATCCAGTTGGCTGCCAATGAACAGGACGCAGTTGCTATATGCGTTTGAGACCCCGCCCATATGTATGTCCGTGGCCGTATTTTTTGCCATGTGGTTGTAGGTACACGTACCCGATTTAGATGGGACTGCCTGAACTTCTACGTCGGGGGCTCTACTACGACACGTGATGCTACTTACTCGGCCATGGTTCATCCTTGAAGAGAGACCGATCAACCAGTATATACGTACACGTTCACGACCAGACAGACAACAGTACGTACAGTTCGACCAGGTGGGTCCCAGCTGTCAGGGAGGATAAGGAGGCACTCCCTTGCGTGCGAAGAAATATGTGGTGGGTCCCAGCTGTCAAGGGGAGGAATCATTTTTTTGCACATAATAAGGAGGCACTTCCTTGTGTGTGAAGATGTAGCTGGTGGGTCCAGCTATCAGCCTCACCGTATATAGTCGTCTTTCGATGGCTGTCATTCATTGACAACATTGACAACGCCGCACCGAGAGCACCAAGGCGGTGGACGACGGTGAGGCCTGCTAAGGGAATGATTCAGAGCCGAGGAAGATGAGGTAGTGGATGCCCATGCCGAGGGGAGTATGAGTGTTGACTGGTTCGACTGTGGTGTGAGGCTGCCGTCGCCACGGAATAACAGGGGCCGTGGATGAGTAGAGGGATGGTTTAGCCAGCGGTTGGAGTAGGAGGGGCGGTGAGACCTGCGCGGCAGCACAGCCGGCCACAGGAGGCAGGAGCATGCGGCACGACCAGCACTGGTTTGGGTGGCTGGAGCAAGAAGTCCAGAGATTGAAGAAGCACAACGGCAATTGGATGGACATCGTACGGTCACCACAGCTAGAATCGTTTACATTGACTAAGTTGACAAAGCCCCACGTCCATCTCAACTTAGTAGGCCCACAAGTCAGCCTCCAAAGATGGTGTATCCCACCTAGCAGCGGGGGTATTCATTTTTTTGTGCATAATATGGAGGCACTTCCTTGCGTGCAAAGATATAGCTGGTGGGTCCGAGCAGTCAGTGGGGGGAATGTTTTTTCGAGAAATACAAAGGACCTTCTGGTGGGTCCCCGCTGTCAGGTGGAGGAATCATTATTTTGCGCATAATAAGGATGCACTTCCTACTCGCAAAAAGGGAGGCACTTCCTTGTGTGCAGCCATGGTCCCAGCTGGCAGCCTCTCCACGCACAGTCCTCTTCTGATAGAAGTCGTTCCTTGACCACGTTGACTAGTCGCGCCGAGAGCACCAAGGTGGTGGATGATGGCGAGGCCTAGGAAGGGGATGACGCGGAGCTGAGGAAGACATGGCAGTGGATGCCCACACGGAGGGGAGTACAAGGGTTAACTAGTTGGGCTGCTATGTGAGGGTGCCGTCGCCGCAGAATAACAAGGGTTGTCGGTGAGTAAAGGGATTGCCTGGCCAGCGGTTGGAGTAGGAGGGGCGGTGAGGCCTGTGCAGCAGCATAGTCGGCCATGGGAGGCAGGAGCAAGCGGCACGGTCGGTGTTGGTTTTGGTGGCTGGAGCAAGAAGACCAGAGGTTGAAGAAGCACGACGGTCATTGGATGGACATCGTACGATCACCGTAGCTAGAATCATTTATATTAACTAAGTTGACAAAGCCCTGCGCCCACTTCAACTTAGTAGGCCCATAAGTCAGCCTCCAAATATGGTGGGTGCCACCTAGTAGCGGGGGTATTCATTTTTTTGTGCGTAATAAGGAGGCACTTCCTTGCGTGCGAAGATATAGCTCGTGGGTCTGAGCTATCAGCGGGGGGGGGGGATGTTTTTTTTCATGAAATATAGAGGCCCTTCTAGTGGGTCCCCGCTTTCAGGTGGAGGAATCATTATTTTGCGCGTAATAAGGAGGCACTTCCTACTTGCAAAAATAGGAGGCACTTCCTTGCATGCGGTCGTGGACCTAGCTGTCAGCCTCTCCACGCACAGTCCTCTTCTGATGGATGTCGTCCGTTGACCACACCGTGCCGAGAGAACCAAGGTGGTGGACGACGGTGAGGCCAAGTAAGGGAATGAACCATAGCCAAGGAAGACTCGGCAGTTGTTTCCCACGTGAAGTGGGTACGACGGTTTACTGGTTCGGCTATAGTGTGAGGCTGACGTCACCGGAGAATAACAGGAGGTGTGGATGAGTAGAGGGATGGCCAGACCAGGGATGCGAGTAGGGCGGGGCCATGAGGCCTTCCAGGAAGCACACCCGGCCATGGGAGGCGGCAGCAGGTGGATCTGCCGGTGCTGGTTTGGGTGGCTGGAGCAGGAAGATTAGAGACTAAAGAAGCACGATTGCCGCTGGATTGGCATCTTACGGTCTGACGCTAGTATAGTCGATTGTTGACTAAGTTTTTTTAGAAACCTTGTGTATGCATGAACTTAGTAGGCCCACAAGTCAGCCTCCAAATCTGTGGCAGACAACATAGAGCCCATTTGCTATTTTTAATAATTTGCAGCCCACTTGCTAATTCTTAAGGAATTTATTACAACCCATTTTCGGCCAAGGACCACGGTCAAAAAGTTCAACCTAATTTTGCATATTTTGGTGGAGTCTGAACTGTTTTAATCTAGAAATAATAAACATTTGTTTTTAAGAACTTATTGATTTTCCAAATAAATTTTTTTTTATTTTTGTAAGCTAATAAGACGTGGGACAATGGAGTTGGTTTTAGGGAAAACCAGTGGTAAAAAGTCAGCGCTGGGAGGGAAAACAACAACAAAAAATAAGGATGTAAAGATGAAAAGGGAACATTACATATTGTCAATATAATAATACATCTATATGAACTAGTAAAAATATAGGTAGAGATTATAAAATGGAAGTAGGACATGGCGTTTCAAGAGGAAAATAGTACTGAGTTGTGTGTTTTCTTCAGTAAAACAACTGCATGCGGATGTTCTAAGAGAAAATATAACTAAGGCTGGTGAACCACAGGTCGGTTGATAGCTGCTAGATATTTGTGCCCCATTGTCGTCATGGTATGGGCCTGTTAAAAAAAACCAAGCCTGGGCAGTCTACAACCCAGTTTAAACTTGCTCAACCTGAAAAAACAATATACATGCTGGATCCCTGTTACTAGTCTGTATTTGCAGAATTCTCTCGTTTATTGACTACGTTGAAAATAATGGGTGTCTCAGACGTCAGCATTATTTTTCCATCATGATAATAAGTGCATGCACTTGCTTGCGTACGGCCATGGACTTGCTGGTTCCCTACGGTTAGGCTCTGTATGGACATCTGTCTAGTGGTTCCACAAACGAATTTCATGCAAATCGAATGGGTTTCAGTGAAACCAGACTAAATTCATTGCATTTTACATATTTCTTTTTATTATGGATCATTTTACATATTTCAACTAATAATAACCGACTAGGCCTTTTTGAGTCCATGGGAGGCACTTCACGCGATCGAGGTCGCGAGACTTAACTGTTCTGGAAGGCCCAAATCCATCGCTCCTCTCATTTAACAATTTGCAGCTAGGCTTGGCATGCCACAACCCAGTTCCGAAGTGCTGTGTCCAACTATCATCCTATCAAAACGGATGGATCCTGTGCGTACTTCAAATATGTAAAAAAATTGGAGAATTGGAAATTTGAATGGCAGGTGCTTATGCTACCCATCAAATAAAAATCAGGTGCCTGAAAATTCATTTCGAAACAAATGATTCAGCTTTATATCCATGTTGACCCTCGACATGATGGTTGGAAGCAAATGCAAGTTCATACCGAAAGATCCTTAACAACAATACCAACTTGTAGACGACCAGGTAGTACAAGTATACCAATACGAAACTAACTTATAATCTTTTTAGTCCTGGCCCTAGTGTTGGTTTGGTAGAAAATCTTGCAGACGACCAACTCCCGCTCCTTCTCTTGCTCCAGGTCTCCGAGGTGGTACTGGTGCATCACCTAGTTGGTCCTTTGCTGGTCGAAGTTCTTGTTGGTGTGCAGCACCAGAACCTTCTTGTTACCCGTCTGCCTGCCGTTGACCATCACCGGCAAGGTATTGCCTGTCTTGTGCCACATCGCGTGCATGCCGCACTCTGATTGTATCTTGCGACGCGTCCACGTGCCCCTTTTGAACACCCTAGGGTTGTGCTGGAAGAAATGCTTGCCTAGGCCACTCAGTGTGATACCTGCAGTATTGGCGAATACAAGTTTGAGGGTACGTAGTTTCCATTTTCATAACATCTTTGGCATGTTGCAGTCACTTGCTTCACTTTTTATCAACTTTCAAATTGTAATTTCTTCACTAGGTCTATGTCTAAAAATAAAAATAGAGGTATAAACAAAGGAATATGTTTGTGCAAGTAGACGGCGATTGGTGTCTCACTTGGAAGTTTCTCAGGATGGGTGTAGCATATGTCGTGCTCGTTGTCGATGGTTCGTATGAACAAATCGATGAGAGGCCTCAAGGTGCTCGATCAGCTCCTAATCTATGGGATCGAACTTGATGCTAGCCCGCAACACCGACCAATCCTTCTTGGACTTGCATCGGTTAATTCCAGTTAAATGGTACTCAATGTATGATCAATCAACTGTTTTATGTAAATGATGAAAGATTTTGACAAATAAGTGGTACTCCAAATCTAAAGTCCACAATACCCGAACAAACTGGGGTCTCAGCTTCATTACTACATGCAGACTCTAAAGACTTGAAAACCCCCATAAATATCAAAAACATGATACAAGGCGATGGGACGGATATTCACAGGAGCGGCCTCGCTGGTTCCTTCCTTCATCCATCTAGCTAGAAGAGCATCCTTGTTGAGATCAATTTTTTCAGCGTCTTCCTTTTAACTACTTGAAGTGAAGAATAGCATCTCCAGTAGCTCATCTCTCATCGTGCCAAATGAATCGGAACAAGGCGGTGGCTGGGAGGTGGGGAGACCGGGAGAGAATGGGAGAGTGATTTTCTAGAGAATGGGAGAGTGATTTTTTAGAGAATGGGAGAGTGTTGTTGTACTACAAGAGGGGTGAGGCTCACTTTGCTGAAGCGAACACGCCGTCGAGACTCTTGTGTCACCTCACGCGTAGCGTGTTGCCACGTCAATTCAATGTGAGGACATGATGAATAATTTGGCCGACATATACTAGTACTACTGTACGACTTACTAGTCATATTTAGTGTCACATTTTAACCATAGGTTTAACTAACAAAATGTCAATGCATGTCACCGAAAATTATACCATTGGAAACTATGTTGAAATACGAATCCAATGATATAATTTTTTGTGACATGCATTAACATTTAGTTGGTTAAATTTATGGTCAAAAATTGACACAAATTATGAAGGGGGCCAATAAACCAGGAGGGAGGTAGTAGTACGAGTAGCGGAATATACGGTATAGAGGACTACTAGTACTAGTACAAATTTAGAAATAGAGTACGAAGTTACAAGGCTGTGCGACAGACTTTGTACGCTACATGAGTAATACAAAATATAATTCCCATTGGACAACATTCTCACCAACAAGTACACACTTGAAGCCTAATTGATATATATGGCTTCTGCACGGCATATCCATCATCATTATCGGTACATACTACGCAGGTGAGTTAGGATGCACTTGATGCCAGAAAGGTATCTATCCTTCAAACTAACTACAATACATAATATCCAACAAAAGAGGGTCATGCTACAGCAGCTGGATACATGGCTTAGTCTAGATATCACTACGAATCAAGTTGTGCATATTTGTTGTTGGCATGAACCACATCGCCGCATGTCGGGTTCGCAAAATCCATTCATCGCTTGGAAGCTTGATGCCTTTCACACACTGAAGATCATTTGGCAACAAGCCATCGACGAATCTCTGGATATGGTGATTCATGAAACCCATGGTATGATGTGTCAAGACAGTTCCCCCTGGCGAATGGAAGTTGCATGGCATGGTAATCATCGCCGCTGATATGATCGATGATTGGTTTGATGATTGGACAATTGAGCCCGGGGAAGATGGAGTGATTGCCAAGGCTGTAAACCCCCCTCTGGTTGAATACGACTGGCCCAACAGAGCTGGGATGTTTCTCGAACATGAAGCAGCCATAGCCATCACAGTCATGAATGCCCTAGGCATTGTACTGCATGTGGTTTGATGAAATGGTTTGGTCAATTTGGTATGTGTGAATGAGCATCAAGTGACCACCATCAATTGAACAAACGATAAACCACCACCCATTGACTTGTATATTTCCAGGTCCTGGAATTATAAAGGCCAGCACATTTGCGTCTGCTACAAAAAATCAAATTGGAGACCAAAAGGACAAAAATGTACAACCATGTTCAGAGTATGTGTGGAATTAAGATTATTATAATAGCAACACAGATCATAGCCAGAGAGTTGCAATGTCGTGGTCATAATCATACCCCAAGTTAAAAAAGCCAATGGCTTTCATATTGTAGCAACATGTCATGGTTCAAACATCATGTAAAAATGAGAGGAAAATAGCTATGCCAGGGCCTACTCATATTTTACCTAGCAGTTACTAATGTTCTCATATCAACTCTAACAATAACATGCGTGGTTATAAAAATCTTGGAAATGAGAGTAACATATAGCAATCATGAGGTTCTACTATCTATTCTAACAATCATTAGATGCCATATCAACTCTAACAATAACATGTGTGGTCATGAAAATCTAGGAAATGAAAGGAACATATAGCAATGATGTGGTTAAAGACACATTATCTATTCTAAATTTTTAACAATCAACATGTAGTCGTATTCATAAGGTAAAGATGAGATGAGATGAGATAGAACAATTACACGATGATAGATTCCAGTAGTATATGCAGCCAATCTGTGCGTCGACCGCGTAAACGAGGCCATTGTGCACAATAGCATCAGACAGAAATGGAGGGTCAACACGATTGATGATGAGCCATAACCATGTATGGCGACCAGATTCCAGATAGACTAATCCCATGTCGAACAAGGCAATGAGCTGGTAATCCATCTAGTCTTCTGATGGTGTGGGCACTTCACAGATTACAACCTTCAAAAAACGAAGGTCGTACCAAAAGCTCAACATGTCTCGTGTGTAGTAGCAGGAGTGTCTGGCGGGCCATGAGGCTCGATGCCGGCGGTATCCAACGATGGAAGGGTGATCTCTCGCTGGGAGTAGATATCCATGAGACACGATGGACTACCAGATTGGTGGATCAGGACGATCCAGTTGGCCTTCATGCCCGCCCAGTAGTGGCCGCACATGAAGGACATGTGGGCGGGTAGTGGTAGCATGTCGAGGGGCACGACGACAACCTCTGTAGGATCATCAAGTCGGTGTATGGGCCACCAGCGAGGATCGGGCATCAGCAAGCAGGGTGTCTTGAAAAGGGCCGGCGGGTTGCGAATGAGTACACGATCCATAGACACCGAGCATGCGGCTAGACGCCCGGTACTGAGCAGGTCCATACGATTATAGATCTGATCCAAGAGAACATCGGGGAGGAAATTCCAATCGCCGCTCTGCGTGTTAGTCGGTTCTACCATAGGTTGTTTTAGGGAGCTTAGTGATTGGGGTTTTAGGTGACTGCCAGCGAGCGGTGAAGTGGATTCGGGCGGGCGAGCGAAGAAGATGGTGTGTGTGGTCGAGCAGTGAGCAGGGGGGCATGGTACGCATGAGCTACCGAGGAAGATGGTGCGGGCGGGCGAGTAGTGAGCGGGGGGAAATGGTGTGCGGCCAATGATGGGGAATAGAGGAGGAAGAAGAAGAGAGGAGGAAGAAGAGGGAAAGACGGGCAAGAAATTGCATTAAATCTCAATTCTACTAGTACTAGTACCAGGATATACCGTCCTTTGGAGTGTAAAATAGTTAAGCCGATGACATGTGGGTCTACCTTAAGAGGGCCCATATGTTAGTTAATGGAAGAGAGAGGTGTGTAGGCGTAGTTGCAGAAGCGTGCTCCACTGGCAAACATGATGGCAGTACAGGGTAAGGCTGATTTAGTAACACCAATACGCTGGCTCAACTTATTAATTAATTTTCCCATCTGCTGCAGCGTGTATTGTCACTTCACTATGAAGACTAGTTGAATAGTTCTCTCTGACTAAGATGGGGAATAATGGATCGCCAAGACTTCCTATCTACAGTATCCCTATGCTTCTACTCTCATCATGTCCGATAAAAAGAAACACTGGCCAAGGCACCCGGCGCCAATAATGTAGGAGTACTACTAGTATTTTGTGTCAAACGTTGACCATCTATTTAACTAATAAAATGTTAATGCACATGTCACCAAAAATCATATCACTGGATTCATATTTGAACATAGTTTTTAATGGTATAGTTTTTTATGACATGCATAGACACTTTGTTAGTTTAATTTACAATCAAAATTTTATACTATATAAGAAGGGGACCAATAAACCAGGATGGAGGTTTATATACAGGTCAATGAAAAAATCATCAACCAAGGTAGTAGTAAATGATGAGTGCCCAAAGAATATTTTCCAAAAGTACTCAATAATGGGCTCATTTTCCTCAAGAAAATTGTGTTTACGAATGTATTAATTGGAATGCATGCGTGAAGAACAAAAGACCAGAACTTTAACACGCATTGGTGAGTTTTCTCTTAATTCTTGCATGCAACGTTTTAGTGAAGCTTGAAATTTGAACATGTCAATGGGAGGGAGTAGAAGCATCATGCATGCAACACTCACACGTACACATGCACGCACGCAACACTCACACATCCATGCGGCACACGACACATGAAGGAACACACACGCTCACGCTTAAGTGCTCAACCTACTCCCTCCGTCTATGAAAGAGAGATTTACACATTAACCTAGAGGAACAAGAACTTCATCACATAATTAACACCCAAAAGTAGCAGACTTATGTGCGCATGCGATCATTGAGAGAAGAAGATTAAATGAAGGTTGTTGCCTGTTGTAATTAAGGATAGACATGCAGCCTATAGCTAGAGCACAAGTTGCTGCATTATTCCATCACTACCGATTAATTTAAAGGCTAAGTGCACTAGAAGTGTAGATGCACACTCTTTGTTGGAAAAATTTCTAATGCTATGTACAGGTTTCCACAGACCGAGGGAGTACACATCCATGCACTCACATACACAGCCAGGGTGGTTCGCGCACAAGGGTTGTACTCCTGTTGCGCATGTGTAAAGTTTTATTTAACCGATTTCTTTGCTCTACCAGTTGACACGTGGGACCCAGGAACCAGGTGCCAATTTAACCATTCAACAAAGTGCCATGTCGAATGTGGCCGGTCAGCAAGGTGCAATACGGTGCTCTATGGTGAGCTAGTGACCATATAGTCACCGCAAAACTATATAGTGACCCTAATGAGCGTAGTACTATGAAGTCCAGTGACCGTATTGTTACATACATTGACTGCTAGTGTATTTATCTTGTTTCAAATTAAGCCATATTAACTGGAAAGGATGCAATTGGGCTACCACTTTTTTGATGTGTCTCATCAACTCAAAAAACGAGGAGAAGCTTGCTTACTAGACCCTCTCCCTCGCCCACACGTGCGGTGGATCATGGGACGAGGAGAGGGTTTTGACTACAGTGCCCTCTCCCTCTCCCTCGCCCTCGCGATGGACGTGTAGTAGTTCATTTGGTGTCAGATTGCTAGAAGCATATTGTATTAACATTTTTGGACCTTCCGAAAAGGCGAAGAGGCAAGTGCAAGGTTCACAGGAGTACGAACTATTGAACCTCCCAAAGAGGCAAAGAGAAAAGTGCAAGGTTTATAGGAGTTGTCATCCTAGTACTACAACTACAGCGAACGATTGCTAGTGTATGATGTCGGCACGTCACCTATCGCCAAAGTTGTGCCACCTTTTTTTCTCACAGAGCGTGTTGGAGCCCGTGCAACAGCCACACAAGTTGCACGTACACATAACACATTTACTAGTAATAAATTCTAAAGGACAAATGCCAGCATGCCACACAAGTTCATCTCCACTTCATGTGATAAATTTGCGCACGACTACTCCACATATATTTACAGTGCTACCATTTATAATTTACCATACTCCACTTACACGTCATAGATGGGCTGCATGTCGTCTTCTAGGTTCCAGTCCCAGGTTTTCTTCGTAGATGGCACGATCCATAGCGGTGGGCAATGGGAATCATTGTCGCAACTTTCTAGTCCGGTTCCACGCGATGGAGACTAATCCAAGCTGAAGCGACATAAATTTGGGATAGTGTGTCCCAGTATGTCGTTCATCGGACGGTGCACACTGAAGACACAACCATGCTTCATGAATGGCAGGCCTTCGGTGTCGTGCACGAAAGGTGGCATCTGCTTCACAATGGGGTAGTGATACGTCTCCAATGTATCTATAATTTTTGATTGTTCCATGTTGTTATATTATCATTCTTGGATGTTTTATAATAATTTTATATCATTTTTGGTACTAACCTATTGACATAGTGACAAGTGCCAGTTGCTGTTTTTTACATCGCAGGAAATCAATATCAAACGAAGTCCAAACACCGGGAAACTTTTTGTGGATTTTTTATGGACCAGAAGACCACCAGTGGGCTATAGAAGCACCTGGGGGTGCCCCGAGGTTTCCTCTCCCCCACTTCACATAATTTCCCGTTTTATTCGCCCCACTTTTCCGGTTACCGTTTTCTCGTCAGATCTATCTTTTGCTTGCAATCATGAGTGATTTCACAGATGATGTCCTGACTCCTAAGATTGGACGTACGGGCAATATGGATGCTAAAACTTTTATCTTGGGGCAAGGGAATGTTATGGGAAAAGAACGTATTCTAGATTTTTTTTCAATTGTGTTGGAAATCTAAGTAAATTTATGCGGATGCTATTTCAGCACTAGTTCTGAAACTTGAAAGTAAATTTATTCGTACTCATCCTACTTTGCAGAGATTATTTTTTGAGCTCCCCATTATAAAGAATCCTAAGGCTAAAAAGTTGGCCACTCTCGTTCTTATGAATGAGTTTGACTATATCATACGGGAAGCTAGGGAAATCTTTGATTTTTATTGTATGAATCATGAAAAGCCTGTGATAGATGAAATTCTTTACTATAGTGATTATGCATTAAGAAATTTGCTTGGGGACAATAAGATCTTTGATAAGAACCTTAAAAAGGAAGTCCCAATCCTAAATGTAATTCAACACGTTTTTAATAATGTTAATCGACATTATTCTTGTATTGTTGCCGGAAATCAACGTGGTTATGATATTGGGCCACTTAACAATGCTAAGATTTCTATGGATAATATGTTTTATGTTGTTTTTACAAAACCCCTTGATGAGAACACCTCTAAGGGAATTAATAAGAAGGGTGACAAAACTTAGATCCTTGCTTTATGCCTAGCTAAGGGCATAAAACTATAGCGCTTGTTGGGAGGCAACCCAATGAATAAAATTTATTTTTGCCTTTTGCTTCCTGTTCTTGAGTGTCAGCACAATTATGCTACTATTATGATTGTGTTTTATGTGTTTTAATTAGTGTTTGTGCCAAGTAAAGCCTTTAGGATCTTCTGGGGTGATAGTTGTTTGATCTTGCTGAAAAAACAGAAACTTTTATGCTTGCAAAAATAATTCTCATTTTTAACCACAGAGCGATAAAATAGCCATTCCTTTTGCATTAGATCAACATACAAATTTCTCAGGTCATCATAAGTTTTCAAAAAAATTGGAGTTACAGAAGTATTCGAAACACTCAGATTACTACAGACTGTTCTTTTTTTTGATAGATTATGTTTTCTTTGCATTGTGTGCTTGTTTTGATGTCTCTATGGTTTTCTTTGATGAGTTTTTGCCATAGAAAAGTTGGAATACACTAGATATAATTCAAGAACAAAATATTAATTAGTTTGATACATCACTTATAGTAGTGATTTATTTTCTTATACTAACGGATCTCACAAAGGTTTTGTTCAGTTTTCTGTGATTGAAGTTTTCAAGTTTTGGGTTATCTTACATTGGATGAAGGAATAAGAAGTAGGAAGAGCCTAAGCTTGGGGATGCCCTGTCATCCCCCACTATTATCCAAAAGAGAGCAAGCAACTAAGCTTGGGGATGCCCCCGAGTGGCATCCCCTCTTTCTTCTAACGACCATCGGTATTTTACTCGAAGCTACATTTTTATTCGTCACAAACTATGTGTTTTGCTTGGAGCGTCTTGTATGATATGAGTATTTTCTTGTTTTGTTTTGTGTTTTAAGTCTTGATTCCTTTCTGTACACACCTATTTGAGAGAGCGAAAATTATGTTATGACTTGTTAAAATTGCTCTCTAAGCTTCACTTAAATTTTTTATGAGCTATGGACTTGCTCTAGTGCTTCATTTATATCTTTTTGAGCACGGTGTGCTTTAGTATTTTTGAAGAAATGCTCTCTTGCTTCACATAGATTTGTTCGAGAGTTAGTTAAATTTTCAAGAAATTCTCTCTTGCTTCACTTAAATTAATTTGAGAGAAAGAAATATTATGCTCATTATCTTCACTTATATTTGTTTGAGCTTGTCAAAAGCAAGATATGAAAATTAGTTCCAAAGTGATAGATATCCAAGAAGGATATAATAAAAACTTTCATGAAGATCATTGGACAAAATAAACTTGATTCTTAGTAATAGTTTTGAGATATGATGATGTGATATGTGAGTTATGTTGATGAGTAATTATTCTTTATTAAGAATATTGGTGTTAAGGTTTGTGATTCCCTATGCAAGCACGAAAGTCAATAATTATGCGATGAAATTATATCCTACTTGTGGTGCATTATTCAGTGTTAATTATGCTCAATGCTCGCTTATGAGATTATTCATTTCTTGGTTGGTCACTTCTCAATCTTTTGTTAGACTTCATTTTGCACTAAGTATGATCACTACTTGTGCATCCAGAAACCTTTAAACCAGTTTTGCCACATGAGTCCACTATATCTACATATGTGCGGTATTCTTTTGCCATTCTAAGAAAATTTGTATGTTCCATCTCTAATTTTCAAATAAACTTCTCTTTTGTGTGTTCATTTCGCTCGCGGAGCGGTGAGGGGTGGCTAATATTTTCCATGCTAGATGTGTTATTCTCACGATGAGTGTTTATTCACTTTTCATTGCACGAGAGTAAGGCAAAGGTATTAAGGATGCCCAGTCCCGAAATGAAAAATGGATTTACTTTATGTTGTCAAATAATAAATTCCTTGGAAAGTGTTGGTAAGGAAGGCACCCGTGGATACGGTTAGCCATGGAAAGTGAAAGTATGGTGGAAAAAGGAATAAACATTATTTTCTGTTTGGGAACCGCCTATGATATATCTAGCATGGAAAGTGTTGGGAACTCTAAGTCGTTTTAGTTGGTGGGATGGATAGACCTCTCAAAATGTTCTTATCTCTAAATTTTTCGCTTTGAGCTCTGGCACCTCTACAAATCCCTACTCCCCTCTGCGAAGGGTCTTTCTTTTACTTTATGCAATTTTTCTTTTGAATTTGAGTCTCCATCTTCTCTTATAAAAGCACCAACTAGGAGGCACTATGATTGTACTTGAGAATTGGGTGTAGTTAATATGCGAGTGTGTTTCATGAATGGATCAATGATTGAGCATGATGGGCTAGGGATAGCTTATTTTAGCATTGATATTTTGAAAGATATGGTTGCCTGTTGATATGATTGAGTATTTGAGTTATCATGTAAAAACTAGACTATCACTTTGAACAATATAAAAGTCCAAATGTCCATGCTATGAAGAAAAGATTATGATATGACATGATAGGCAGCATTCCACATCAAAAATTCTGTTTCTATCACTTACCTACTCGAGGACGAGTAGGATTTAAGCCTGGGGATGTTGATACGTCTCCAATGTATCTATAATTTTTGATTGTTCCATTCTGTTATATTATCAATCTTGGATGTTTTATAATCATTTTATATCATTCTTTGGTACTAACCAATTGACATAGTGCCAAGTGCCAGTTGCTGTTTTGTGCATGTTTTTTACATCGCAGAAAATCAATACCAAATGGAGTCCAAATGCCACGAAACTTTACGGAGATTTTTTATGGACCAAAAGACACCTAATGGGCCAAGGCTGCACCCGGGGGGTGCTCCGAGGAGAGCACAACCCACCAGGGCATGCTAGAAGGCCCAGGCGCACCCTGGTGGGTTGTGCCCACCTCGGGTCCCCCAGACCGCCTCTTTGCTCTATAAATACCCCAATATTCCAAAAACCCTAGGGGAGTCGACGAAAATCAATTCCAGTTGCCGCAGAGTCCAGAACCACCAGATCCAATCTAGACACCATCACGGATGGGGTTCACCACCTCCATTGATGCCTCTCCAATGATGCGTGAGTAGTTCTTTGTAGACCTTCAGGTCCATAGTTAGTAGCTAGATGGCTTCCTCTCTCTCGTTTGATTCTCAATGCAATGGTCTCTTGGAGATCCATATGATGCACTACAAAAAAAATACACTTCCGTGATGATACGTGTTTGTCACAGTAGGTCATGTTTTTTGTCATGCATGTACATCCATGATGATTTTATGACAGAATCAAGATAGTCATACCTGTGCTGTTGTAGAAGTGTTCAATGAGATTACCAAAATTATCATCACGGAAGTGTCCACTTCCATGACGATAAGTCGCGCGTCACAGAAGTGCTTTCGTCAAGGGTGACTCACACGTGGCATCCACTGTAACAGAACACCGTTAAGCTATCGGGTCAGATTTTGGATCCAATAACCCGTTAATAGCCCTGACCAATGGGAAATTTCCACATGTAAAATTCTGATTGGCCGAAGGAACACCCGTCAGCTTGTTAGTGGGCCAGATGTCGCCCGTCCATTGGAGCAGACCTGCCTATGATACGTCGACACGTGGTTGGGCCCAACAGAGGCCCATATAGGTTAAAAAGGCCGGCCCAGTCAAAGGCCCGTAGAACTTAATCAGGTACTAGTGGGCCAGCCCAATAACTGCCTGCTTACCCAGGTTCTAAGGCGGATCTCGGGTAGGGGGTCCCGAACTGTGCGTCTAAGGCGGATGGTAACGGGAGGCAGGGGGCACGATGTTTACCCAGGTTCGGGCCCTCTTAATGGAGGTAATACCCTACGTCCTGCTTGATTGTTCTTGATGATATGAGTATTACAAGAGTTGGTCTACCACGAGATTGTAGAGGCTAAACCCTAGAAGCTAGACTATGGTATGATTGTTGTTGTCCTACGGACTAAACCCTCTGGCTTATATAGACACTAGAGGGGGCTAGGGTTACACAGAGTCGGTTACAAGGGAGGAGATCTACATATCCGTATTGCCAAGCTTGCCTTCCACGCCTAGGAAAGTCCCATCCAGACACGGGACGAAGTATTCAATGTTGTATCTTCATAGTCCATCAGTCTAGCCAAAGGATATAGTCCGCCTGTCTGGAGACCCCCTAACCCAGGACTCCCTCAGTAGCCCCTGACTCAGGCTTCAATGACGATGAGTCCGGCGCACAGTTTTGTCTTCGACATTGCAAGGCGGGTTCCTCCTCTAAATACTCCATAGAAGATTTTGAACACAAGGATAGTGTCCGGCTCTGCAAAACAAGTTCCACATACCACCGCAGAGAGAATAATATTTCTACAAATCTAATCCGCTGACGCGTTTTGGCAGCATGACATTATGTCATGGCCCGGTCATTATTCGAACCGTTTTTCTCAACCAGCACCGCACATATCGAGAGGCAGTTTTCTTGACATTTCTTGTCAAAGTAGAGATCGTGTCCCCCTTATTACGGGATTCTCATCAATACAGACGTGGGTAACCCAACCACGCCATCAATTACGGCGCTTGGGGAATAAGCGATTTTACCAGGCAAGTGGGGAGGCGTATCACCTCTTCCGCCCTTATAAAGGGACAAAGATTCCTCCTTTTTAGCCATGCCTTCTTCCTCCTCGCTTATCCATTCTCACACACTCGAGCTCCACCGCCCAAGCTCGCGTCTATCTTCTCAAACCACTCCAAGCATGTCCGGAGCGGGAGGCAAGTGGATGGTCTCCTCCGTCACGCAGGAGCACATCGCAAAGTTACGGCAAGCCGGATATCTGGCCACGGATATCGCGCACCGGCTGCCATATGCGGGGCAGATCATCCCTACGCCCGAACCCCAAGAGAGGGTAGTTTTTCTTACCCACTTCGTCCGCGTACTGGGATTTCCCCACCACCCGTTTTTCCGCGGGCTCATGTTCTACTACGGGCTGGATTTTCATGATTTGGCCCCCAATTTCATCCTCAACATCTCGGCGTTTATCGTTGTGTGTGAGGCCTTCCTCCGCATCAGGCCCCATTTCGGCCTGTGGCTGAAGACCTTTAATGTTAAACCGAAGGTGGTGGTCGGCCAGCAAGCAGAGTGCGAAGGCGCCATGGTGGGAAAAATGCCTGACGTCACCTGCCTCAAAGGCTCCTATGTGGAGACCATAAAGGGGTGGCAATCGGGGTGGTTCTACATCACCGAGCCGCGCGACACCAACTGGGTGGTGGCCCCCGAATTCCGATCCGGAATCCCCACGCGGCTCACCTCCTGGAAAGAGAAGGGCCTGTCCTGGTGTTCTCCGGTAGATCTTACCGGACTCCAGACCTGCATCAAGAACATGATGAGCAATAAAATCAAGCTCGTCAACATGGTCCAGGTCATGCTCTTCCGTCGGATCCTCCCGTGGCAACGACGGGCATTCAATTTGTGGGAGTTCGACCAGGCCAAGCACCAGACATTGCAAGAGCTCTTCGACACGACGCACAAGGATGTCTGGAAGGTGCTGTTCAAGGGCGCCGAGGTACCTCCTCCCCTTACCGAGGACCACGGACTCAGCGCAAAGCGCCATGCCAATCCAGTAAGTTTTCATATCTCATAGGATATTTATTTGCCCCAGTTTAATCATGTGCGGGATCTAAGCTTCCATGCCATTAACAGGACTGGGTAAAGACAGCGGAGCAGCTCGATTGCCCAGCCCCCTGCCAGAAGATCCTGCAGATGCTCTCCTAACGGAGATGCTAGCTCCGGCACCTTACGAGGTGCCGGTGAAGAAGACCAAGAAGAAGGCCACGGGGACCCGAAAGGGTCTCGGCGCAAGGTTATATCGGACTCATCGTCCGATGACTCCGACGTGCACTCCTCCCATGAAAACAAGGAGGAGGAGGAGGAGAAAAGCTCCCCCCGCCAGCCGGGGGAGACAAGAAAAGGAAGGCCGACCCAACCGGGGAGGCCGAAGGGTCCAAGAAGGGAAAGACCCTCCTTCCGGACTGCTCCACGACGGCCGCCTACAGCAGCGACGAATGGTTACCCAGGGAGAAGCCCCTGGCGAAGTCGTAAGTATCCGGACACCATAGTAATTCATGGTATGTTTTATTGCACTGTTTCTCATTATGCCGCATATGATTATGCAGTCCGTCCCGAGCTCATCTCGACGTAGATTCGTCGGACGGTTCATTGGACTAGTCGGATATGAATAGTGATTCACTTCTGACCGCCTCCACCCCTTGCCCTACGGACAACGTCGAGGTGTTGTCCCGAAAGACACCAAGCCGAGGGGAGGTAGTCCTGGGGGCGCCTCGAGGCGACCTTCCGGACCCTAGGCGCAAAGGGAGCAAGACTCCCACGAGCTCCAAGTTCGGGACCCAGCCGAATACTGCCTCGGAACCTTCGGTGGTTTCGGACTCCGGTAGGCGATCCCTCGTTAAGGGGGGAAAACCGCCCGTGCTCGTGTCCTTTGTCCATCCAGAGGCACCGGACAACTTGCTAGAAGCGCTTCGCGGTGCTTCCATCGACGAAGAGCACCACACTATCATGAGTGCGGTGATCAAGAAAGTTCAGCCTGCCAAAAATAGACTAATCGAAGCTTGCGCCAGCCTCCTAACAGGCTTTGAGGTAAGCAATCGAAATATAAGAAAATATTACCGTATAGACAGTAGCCCCTGATGCTCTGTTCGGTGTTCGCGAAGAAAGGCCGAATAGAGAATCAAATGATGACTCAGGAGTCTAATCAGAATATGTCTATGCGTATGTGCAGGCTTCACTGCTGGCCGCTGTCGCACATACTGTGGAGGTCTCTGCACTGAAGCAGGACCTGGAGCGGTCCGAGGAGAGCAAAGGTAAGCAATACCTTGTCTATATATTTAAAAAGAAGTTCGAGTGTAAGGTAATAGGATCATCATGAATTTGCCTGGGCCACGACCGAAGTGGCGACCCTGAAGAAGGCACTGTCCGAGGCTGAAGATAAAGCAGCCAAGGAGTGCATTGAGCGGGAAAAGCAAGAAGCCCGGGTAGGCGAGGTGTAGCAAGAGCTCGAGGCTCTCGCCAAAAAACACGAGTCCTTGGAGCTTGACTCTAAGACGCGAGAGTCTGAGCTTGCGAAGGCGCTCGAAAGCTCTCGGAGCACCAAGGCTGAAGCCCACAAGGCCCTCCAGGAGATTGATGCAGTGAAGAAGATAGCAGCAGGTAAGGCATTCATTATGCAAAGCAAGCATGTGAAGGAAACTTTCCTTTTACTTACCCGAGTTCGGAGCTCTCCAGGAGCGTTCGCAGAGCTTCCCCGCAGTGTACTGGATGCCGCTGAGTTTTACCGAGCTGAGGAGGGGAGCTCGACAGAAAAGTTGTTCCAGTCTCAGTATACTAGGACCGAACACCCAATGCCCTTGAGCGACCAGCTGAAGCAATTGGTCGAGCTCCACAAGGCGGCCGAACAGGCCATGAAGGGTCTTATAGTCCGGATGTGGCCTGGCGAGCCCCTGCCCGGCAGCTACTTCGGTCTGGTGAGGCAGCTTGTGGATGCCTGCCCTCAGCTTGAAGTCATAAAGCGGTCCGTCTACATCAAGGGTGCACAGGGCTTTTGCCCGGGCGAAGGTGCACTGGGCGAAGCTGGATGCTGTGAAGCTGGTGAAGGACGGGCCGCCGGAGGGCAAGGAGCATCGCTGCCCCGAAATGTATTATGATAGTGTCCTGAAGGGTTCCCGCCTTGTGGCGGATGAATGTGCCAGAGATGTAATTTTTGAATGAACATGCTCATGTGATCCTGTAATGTGAAACAAGTTCATTTGCGCTATGCAACGCTTTTTTAATTTAAAATATTACCTTATGTGCGGCCGTTTATAAAATATGAGAGTTGGCCAGTCGTCGGCTTCTGCCCCCATGTAATTAGTACTGGGGTGTTCGGGATAAACCTGAGCACTCTTTATCCCAATTTTTGGTCCTTCGAAGGAGGTGTTCAGCACAACGAACCAGGCAATCGGACAATAAGGCTTTATCACTCTCACTTAGCCATAGAAGTCTACAATTTTAAATTTTGGCAAAGCCCCTAGTATTCGGAAGGCCGAATTAGGGGCGCTATACACGCCTAAGTCGGGCAAGGACGACTCCTCACCCGAAGCGGAAAAAGTCTTTAAGGACTTGAGATGTCTCGAACAGCAACCAACTCTCACCTTATCATGACAGTCAGTTTTTGGCTTTTACTGAGGTGCTCATCCGGAAGAACCGGGACACAATCGCAGTAGTTCTCCCAGCGCTACCTTAGCCGATATAGAGGAACGTAAGGTACCAAAGCATGGGAGCCGGGCAAACCCAACTATTGACCCAAGACATGATTTGGAGCTGATGCATATAATGCTATAAGTTCGGGGTGCCGCACTGTCGAAAGTGTTCGGACTTCTCACACCGTATTATGGGGTAAACGAAAGCCCCTGGCGTACTGACCATACCAGAATGTACAGGTGCAAGTTGTTGCAAATGAGCATATAAGAAAAAGGGGATGAATAATGCAATAATAGACTAATGCTATGCATTTATTTAAATAATACATCGAAGCGTACTGATACAAGTAGTGCAATAAGCAGAAAATAGGACTATTTGACATGTCCTATCCAAGGGCAAGTTGCGGATAGAAAAAGTGGGTATATCGATTATTATTAGAGACCACCTGGGGGTTCCCGTGTACACCTTAGCTTCTTGCCTCCTTGGTTGTTCCTTCCCGTAATGTGTCCGACAATCGTACTACTGGAAACAGCGTTCAGAGAGTTAGGTCCTGAAAGAGAAAAAATGATAAAGGTATACAACCCCTAGGGCGGTTAAGTCGCATTGCGGGACATGCCCTGATCGTGCCCCCGCCTATGCCCATGGTATTTTCAGTGCGTAATTATGTACGTGCGGCACGGATTTCATCGCTTGACTGGGACTGGCACGGGGGCCGAATTGCTTGGTGAGCTCTGAACATGCCAGGCGATCCTGTTGCAGTTTACTCCGGACTCGCTTAACGAAGTCCGGTGGGCTGTATCGCCGAATTGGTGGTTTGCCTTAAAAGGCTGCTTTGTGCTTCTGCTGCGAGGGCCGCAGTGTGCTCTTCCGTGTGGAGCGAGTGTTCTGTATTTCCATTGACTGTTATGACCCCCCTAGGTCCTGGCATCTTGAGCTTGAGGTATGCGTAGTGTGGTACCGCATTGAATTTTGCAAATGCGGTTCGCCCGAGCAGTGCATGATAGCCACTGCGGAACGGGATGATATCGAAGATTAACTCCTCGCTTCAGAAGTTGTTCGGAGATCCGAGGACCACTTCCAGTGTGATTGAGCCCATGCAATGGGCCTCTACACCTGGGATGACACCCTTAAAGGTGGTTTTGGTGGGTTTGATCCTCGAGGGATCTATACCCATTTTGTGCACTGTATCCTAATAAAGCAGGTTCAGGCTGCTGCCGCTGTCCATAAGGACTCGAGTGAGGTGAAATCCGTCGATGATGGGGTCTAGGACCGGTGCGGTGGATCCACCTTGACGGATACTAATGGGGTGGTCCCTGCGATCAAAGGTGATCGGACAAGAGGACCATGGGTTGAACTTTGGGGTGACGGGCTCCATCGCATAGACGTCCCTTAGTGCACGCTTCCGTTCCCACTTGGGAATGTGGGTTGTGTATATCATGTTCACCGTCTTCACTTGTGGGGGGAATGTAACACCCCGGATGTAATTTACCTTATATGTATCCCAACTCTTGCCGTTTCCGGCACTAAGTTATTTCATTTCGTCGTTGTCGGATTTTTGTCTCCATGTGTTGTTGTCTTTGCCATGCATCTCATATCATGTCATCATGTGCATTGCATTTGCATACGTGTTCGTCTCATGCATCCGAGCATTTTCCCCGTTGTCGGTTTTGCATTCCGGCGCTCCTATTCCTTTCCGGTGGTCCTTTCTACCTCTTTTCGTGTGTGGGCGTTAAACATTTCCGGATTGGACCGAGACTTGTCATGCGGCCTTGGTTTACTACCGGTAGACCGCCTGTCAAGTTTCGTGCCATTTGGACTTCGTTTGATACTCCAACGGTTAACCGAGGGACCGAAAAGGCCTCGTGTGTGTTGCAGCCCAACACCCTTCCAAAGTGGCCCAAAACCCACCTAAACACCCTCCATCATCTCGGTCGTTCGATCATGATCGTGTGGCCGAAAACCGCACCTCATTTGGAGCTTCCTAGCTCCCTCTACCTCTATAAATACGTACCTACTCAAAAATTCCGGATCCCTTCCACCCCTAAGCCCTACCCTCGCCCACCTCCGCCGCCGGACACGTCCGGTTTCCACCGGATGAATCGCCGTAGCCGGCCGCAGCCAGTGGCATGCCGCCACGTGGCGTGCCCCCACCCGCACCCGCTCCGGCCCGCTCGGCCCGGGGAGAGCCCCCGAGGCCCGTGCGCCCTGCGCCGCCTCCTTCCGCGCCCTGCTGCCTCCTTCCCACCGACCGGCATCGCCGCGCCGCCGCGGGCGCCTCGCCGGTTCACCTCCATGCCGGCCGCCTCGACCTTCTACGCCGGCGACAACCGAGGTTGCCGCCTCCTCGCTGACCTCCGCCGCACGCGCCGTGGTCCGACCGTCCTCTGTCGCGGCCACCTCGCCGGCGGGTTGGCCTCCTCCTCCGCCGGATCTCCTCCTCCAGCGACCCCCCAACTCAGGCCACCGCATCCCCATCGCTGGCAAGCTCGAGGACGAACCATGGGATCCACGCCCGCCAGATCTCAGATCCAAAATCTCATCGGTTGACTTCTCCTCTTGAAACCCTAACTTCTAGCATTTTTCTGCATGCCATAACTCTGCATCCGTAGCTCCGATTCATGCGTGTAGCATATCAAAATGTTCGCCTCGACGAGTACATCATTTCATCTCATTGCATCATTTTCATTTGAGCTCATCTTGATGCCCGAAATGCTGTTGGAAGAGGGCTATGTGAGGAATATGTCAGATCTGTTTCATCAAATGGCATTTTGTCATTTTTGCCATGATTAATGTGTGCATGCTATGATCCTGAGCTCTACATGTGTTTTGTTTAATGCCATGCAATCTTTACAGAGGTGCTTGCCATGTATTTTTGTGATATTTGTGGTGACTACCACAAGCTTGCAAAGTAGCGTAATCGGTAATGCTAATTTCAGGGACTTAGATTTTCACCAAGTCCTTGTTCTGTTTTTGTTGTTATGCCATATGTTCATGTTGTTTCCTAGTGATCCGTGCCTCTTTTGAGGATTATCAGTAAGGATGTTTTGTTAACATTGTGGTGCTCTACCCGTCCATGTCTTTTTTTGCATTTATGGAGCACCCTAGCTTGAGTCAATCGAGCTCTACTTTCGCTATAATATGTTCCTCGCAGATCGTTGACATGATTAGCGATTTTGCCGAGGTTGTTGCTATTGATCCGTGCATGCTAGGATGTTGTTCTTGCCATGTATAGCTTCTATGCCATGTCTTATTGATGATTGTATGCTTAGTTTGTCTTGCCATGCTCTGTAGTGAGGGCATCGAGCTCGTAAACATGCCTACTTGCTAATCTGTTTTGCATGCTCCAGTTTTTCACCAAGTCTGAATCTGTTTATGTTTTTGCCATGTTTACATGCTTGCAATTGTATTTTCTGATCCCTTTTGGCTCAGGGTCACTAATGACTTTTGTTAAGTGCTTTGAGTAGCTTCATGACATGCCTTGCTTTGCCATGTTAAGTTCCTGTAGCTTGTAGTTTTCATGCTCTAAAGTGTGCTTCCTGTTGATAAATTCCAGACTTGTGTTAATTTCACTAAGAAACCTGTTATCTTTTGCACTTTTGCCATGCTTGTTTGAACCTGTTAGTGGATGAATTAGCCGTAGTTCAGCGTTCATCTTTTGTCAAGCATCATGAGTGGATCCCTTCCATGTATTTTGTGGTCATGTTTGAGTGTTGTAGCATATTTATCTTGATGCATTTAGTTGGTCACTTACTGATTATCGCAGACCGGTGCCATATTTGTTTTTCTTGCCATTTCCAAACCATGCATCTGATTCCAGTGATTGTCGGAGTAATGGGCCACGGGTAGGCCAACCCGGGTCCCAGAACCTTTCAAGACATCGGGGCGGGCTGCGCCCCTCAAAGACCCCAGGACGAATAGCCGCCTCCTGAGGAGTCGACGGCAAGACGGCCGACTGCCCGCTCACGGCCGAGTCCCAGGGACGACTTCCAGAGAAGCCGGCTTTGGGGAGTCGGCCCACGACTCCAACAAACCCCATGACCTCATCAAAGGGGACGAGACAGGGGCGTGGCTACAGCGAAGCCCACCCCACCCCTCACCAACGGCAGGCATGGCCACAGCACGCCGTACCCCGAAAGATCTCCGTGCGGCGTGGCACTGTTGCCATGCCGGCCCTGACATCAGCACCACAGGGCCGAATCCTGCACCAACGACGGCTTGTCTGTACGGCCTGGAGGCAGCAGGCCCCACCAGTCAATGAGACCTCGGGAGACGGCAGGAGAACCACTAGTCAGACCCGTCGGGAGTCCGCCCGGGGGAGTCGGCCGAGCCCTCCCCCGGGGCCCACGCGCCATTAATCAAGATGTGATGGGGAGAGGCAACAGTGATCACCCGCCGGGCGGCGGGGCTGTTGCCATGACCTCATAATCGAGCCCGCGTCATCAGAAGCACGGCTACAGTAAGCAGCAGCCGGCAAGACCCGCCAGCGGCGGACGCGGGTTGTCGGCTCCGTACCCGGCTAGTCGGCGGGCCCCAGCGGTCGGCAGAGAAGACGGAGGCCAGAGACACTGACGGCTGGGCCCGCGCCCAGCCGGATTACCATTGTTCCCCTAGGGGGTAGGCCTATATAAACCCCCTAGGGCACCCATGCAAAGGGTTGGAATCCATTAGCTCTAGACCAGATCATATAGAAGGGAGGGAGCTAGCCTTGCCCTCTCCTACCACCAGAAAACAGCTCAAGGAGCAGCCATGTAAACACTTTGGCCATAGTGATCATGCAGAGACCCTGCAGAGCAGCAGTACGGGTATTATCTCCTCGGAGAGCCCCGAAGCTGGGTAAGATTCGCCGGCGTGCATGTCTTCGCCTCATCCCGTTTCCAGGCACCGGCGACGTTCTACTCGCCCCCACCATGATAAGCCATCCGTTGGCATATATCGCACCAAACCCCCGACATTTGGCGCCCACCATGGGGCCTGGTGCACCGCCGTCCGGAGATCTGTTCTGGATGGGAACTCTTTTCCTCCCTGGCGAGCGCAGCCAGCCAGGCACGCCAGATGGAGTTTGCGCCGACGCGCTAAGTGGCGTCGAGATCGCCCGCGCGGTCAGCTCCTTGGCCGAACTCGTCGGCGAGGTCCGCCTCTCCAACAAACCTGCATCCAACACAGGCACGGGCGGCCCCAAGAACCTCCTCGCGGGCCTCCTCGATCAACTCCACGTTTCTAGCGAGCCTGCCGTAGACTTGGAGTCCGTAGGCTCCACCGACCCGATGCTGGTCGACTCCAACACCGCGTCGCTCAACGCGTTCCCCACCAATGTGGTGGTCTACGAAGAACCTCTCCCCCACGCAGAGAGCAACGGCAGCACCGTCACCGAGGTGCTAATCATCAGTCATGACGAGCTCCCCGGTGGAGGAGCGCACGACTCGCTCGGCACGGCGCTGCAAGACCTAACTGCACCCATTCCGGAAGACGCTGACGCTGAGACGTTGGAGGCGCGCCGCCTTCAGCTCATTGAAGGCGCGACGAAGCTGGCCAGCATGAGGTGCTTGTCAGAAGCCTATCAGCGGGAGGTGGATCGCGCCGTCGGCGGCTCGCCGGCCCCGGCGGGGCCCAGCCGCCTTGGCGCAGTCCGGCAGCGCGGCGTAGCCATCGCCAACCTGTTTGGGGCAAGCTGCCATGTGTACGCTACACCAGCGGAGAACATCCGAGCCGCCCAGGCAGCGGCGGACGAGCTGGACAATTTCGAGGGCGAAGAACGCCACCTCATGATGGAGCGAGTCCAGCGGCGCGGAGGCGCCTCAACGGCCCATCGACGACCTTCACCGAGATCAAGGCGCGATGTCTCGGACGCCGACTGGCGGCGCCCGAGGAAGAAGAGACAAGGAGCCGACTGTCAGCCATAGTCAGACTCGCATTACCATAGAGCGCGATCGAGACGGCCCCCCAAGAGCAGTGGAACGACGGGACGACGGTCCGCCTCCCCCTCCCTGCAAGGAGAGGCGAGTCTCCCCACCGCCTGTTGACCATCCGACTCTCGGTGACCGCCTTGGCCACCGAGAGGGAGTTGGAGAGAACGACGCCCGCCACCGGATCGACCGACTCCACCGATCCTTAGCGCTAGAGGAAGAAGACGAGCTGGGTCCACCTTGTTTCGGGCCCCGCATTCGGGACGAACCCTTTCCCAGAGGGTTCACACTCCCAAGAGACACGTCCAAGTTTACCGGCTCCGTGAAGCAGGAAGACTGGCTAGTCGACTACTCCACGGCTGTCAGCATAGCAAACGGCAACAAGCGTGTCGCCGTAAGGTACATTCCGCTCATGCTCCAGGGCACGGCCCGGATGTGGCTGAACAGCCTAAAGCCCCGCAGCATCAACAGTTGGGTCGACTTCACCGAAGCGTTCATCCGGAACTTCACCAGCACGTACAAGCGTCCTCCCAAGCATCGTTAGCTCTCCTTGTGCGTGCAAGGCCCCGACGAGTCGACTCACGATTACCTCACGCGTTGGGCCGAGCTCCGGAACTCCTGCGAGGGCGTGCACGAGGTGCAGGCCATCGAGTACTTCACGGCCGGGTGCAGAGAAGGCACCCTCCTCAAGCACAAACTCCTTTGCGACGAGCCAGAAACCCTCGATGAGCTGCTGATCATAGCGGACAAGTACGCCACGGCTGACTCCTCCATGAAGGCGGAAATTCAAATCAGCACAACTGGCAAAGTGGCTCCTCAAGCTCCAAGAACTCCGGCGGCAGACGCCGGCCGGTGACAACAGCAGGGCGACAACAAGCGCAAGGCCCCGCAGCCGGCTTCCAGCAGCCGGCAGGTCACGACCGTTGAAGCCCAGCAGCCAGAAGAGCAGCCCCCGCCCAAGCGACAGAAAGGCGGCAAGCCAAACTGGTTGCCGGCCTTCTCCTATGAGCAGACCTTGGATGGACCTTGCAAGTTCCACAGCGGCGCAAAGCCGTCGAATCACACCACCCGGAAGTGCCACTAGCTCACCAGGATCGCCAAAGGGGACGGCCTCCTGCCTCCCCCGCCTGCTGGGCAGCCGCCTCCGCTTCCGCCCCAGCAGCCGGCTGTCAGGCCAGTCGGCACAGTACAAGATGAATACCCTGAAGAGCATGGAGCCTATGTGGTGTTCACCAGTGTGGCTGATGATCGACGCAGCAGGCAGCTGCAGCGACAAGAGGTGAACGCGGTAGCGTCGGAGACGCCAGAGTTCATGCACTAGTCTGAGAAGCCCATCAGCTGCAGCAGGGCTGACCACTCAGAAGTGATGCCGAGTCTGGGCTCCTATGCTTTGGTCCTGAATGCCACCTTTGCTACGGACAGACGAGCCGCGCATTTCTCGCAAATTTTGATAGACGGGGGCAGCAGCATCAATATCCTGTACAAGGACACCATGGAGAAGTTAGGAATCAAGCAAAGACAGCTTCAGGACAGCCGAACTGTGTTCCATGGCATTGTTCCTGGGCTTTCCTACTCGCTAATCGGCAAGATCCTGATGGACGTCCTCTTTGGGGACAAAGATCACTTCCGTAGAGAGCCCGTTTGCTTTGAGGTGGTGGATCTTGAGAGCCCATACCATGCACTGCTTGGCCGACCTACCTTGGCCAAGTTCATGGAGGTCCCCATCTATGCCTACCTAAGATGAAGATGCCCAGTTCCAAGGGAATTCTGACTGTGGCTGGCGACTACCGGAAGTCGTCTGCTTGCGTAGCAGAGAGCAGTCGGCTGGCCGAGTCCTTGGTAATCGCGGCTGAGAAGCGGCTCCTTGAGCGAGTTGTGGCGATGTACGGCAAGCAGCCTGAGGTGTCGCCCAACCCAGAAGAGTCGGAGACTGAGGGTTCATTCAAGCCGGCCAAAGAGACAAAGAATATACCCTTGGACCCGGAGCACCCAGAGAGGTACGCCGTCGTAGGTGCAAACCTCGATAGAAAATAGGAAGGCGAGCTCGTCGATTTCCTCCGTGAGAATCGAGACATCTTTGCATGGTCCCCCAAAGACATGCTAGGTGTACCGACGGAATTCGCCGAGCACAAGTTACATGTCCGATCTGATGCAATGCCGGTCAGACAGCCCCTGCGCCGCTTATCAGAAGAGAAGAGAAGAGTTGTCAGAGAAGAGATAGCCCGACTCCTAGCAGCCGGCTTCATTATGGAAGTATTATTTCCAGAATGGCTAGCAAATCCAGTCCTGGTACTAAAGAAGAACAAGCAGTGGCGAATGTGTATTGACTACACGAGCCTCAACAATGCCTGCCCCAAGGACCCATTTGCTTTACCAAGAATCGATCAGGTGATAGACTCCACAGCCGGATGCGAGCTGTTGAGTTTTTTGGATGCATATTCAGGATATCACCAGATCAAGCTAAACCCGGCTGACAGACTGAAAACCGCCTTCATCACACCATTTGGAGCCTTCTGCTACCTCCACAGCCGGATGCGAGCTGTTGAGTAATGGGCCACGTGTAGGCCAACCCGGGTCCCAGAACCTTTCAAGACATCGGGGCGGGCTGCGCCCCTCAAAGACCCCAGGACGAATAGCCGCCTGCTGAGGAGTCGACGGCAAGACGGCCGACTGCCCGCTCACGGCCGAGTCCCAGGGATGACTTCCAGAGAAGCCGGCTTTGGGGAGTCGGCCCGCGACTTCAACAAACCCCATGACCTCATCAAAGGGGACGAGGCAGGGGCGTGGCTACAGCGAAGCCCACCCCACCCCTCACCAAGGGCAGGCATGGCCACAGCACGCCGTACCCCGGAAGATCTCCATGCGGCGTGGCACTATTGCCATGCCGGCCCTGACATCAGCACCGCAGGGCCGAATCCTGCACCCACGACGGCTTGTCTGTACGGCCTGGAGGCAGCAGGCCCCACCAGTCACTGAGACCTCGGGAGACAGCAGGAGAACCACCAGTCGGACCCGTCGGGAGTCGGCCCGGGGGAGTCGGCCGAGCCCTCCCCTAGGGCCCACGCGCCATTAATCAAGATGTGAAGGGGAGAGGCAACAGTGATCGCCTCCCGGGCGGTGGGGCTGTTGCCATGACCACATAATCGAGCCCGCGTCATTAGAAGCACGGCTACAGTAAGCAGCAGCCGGCAAGACCCGCCAGCGGCAGACGCGGGCTGTCGGCTCCGTACCCGGCTAGTCGGTGGGGCCCGCCAGTCGGCGGGGCCCAGCGGTCGGCAGAGAAGACAGAGGCCAGAGACACTGACGGCTGGGCCCGCGCCCAGCCGAATTACCATTGTACCCCTGGGGGGTAGGCCTATATAAACCCCCAGGGCACCCATGCAAAGGGTTGGAATCCATTAGTTCTAGACCAGGTCATATAGAAGGGAGAGAGCTAGCCTTGCCCTCTCCTACCACCAGAAAACAGCTCAAGGAGCAACCGTGTAAACACTTTGGCCATAGTGATCATGCGGAGACCCCGTAGAGCAGCAGTAGGGGTATTATCCCCCAGAGAGCCCCGAAGCTGGGTAAGATTCGTCGGCGTGCATGTCTTTGCCTCATCTCGTTTCCAGGCACCGGCGACATTGTACTCGCCCCCACCGTGATAAGCCATCCATTGGCATATGTCGCACCAAACCCCCGACAATGATCTTTATATCGATTTCAACCGAAATCACCTCACCTTTCCAGTGGCACTCTTGGATTTCCACGTTGAGGCCAGGTTCAATCATTCCTTGTCAAATCTTGCATTTGCATCACATACCGCATCCCGCATATCATAACATGTTTGTATCATGTTGTTTGAGCATTGCACATGGTTGATTGTGCTCCTTTTGCTTGTTGTTCTTGCTTGGGTAGAGCTGGGAGACGAGTTTGTGAATGAGGAGCCCGTTGAGTTCGCTTACGAGGATCAAGTCAACTCTGACAATTTTGCAGGCAAGATGACCATACCCTCGGAATCACTTCTATCTTTGCTTGCTAGATGCTCGCTCTTTTGCTATGCCTATGCTACGATACCTACCACTTGCTTATCATGCGTCCCATATTGTCATGTCAAATCTCTAACCCACCATGTCCTAGCAAACCATTGTTTGGCTATGTTACCGCTTTGCTCAGCCCCTCTTATAGCGTTGCTAGTTGTAGGTGAAGATTGGAGATCGTTCCTTGTTGGAACATTGTTTATTGTTGGGATATCACTATATTATCTTGTTTATCTTAATGCACCTATATACTTGGTAAAGGGTGGAATTCTTGGCCTTATGCTTGGTGTTTTGTTCCACTCTTGCCGCCCTAGTTTCCGTCATATCGGTGTTATGTTCCTAGATTTTGCGTTCCTTACACGGTTGGGTTATAATGGGAACCCCTTGACAGTTCGCCTTGAATAAAACTCTTCCAGCAATGCCCAACGTTGGTTTTACCATTTTCCACCTAGCCTCTTTTTCCCTTGGGTTCCGCGGACTCAAGGGTTATCTTTATTTAAACCCCCGGGCCAGTGCTCCTCTGAGTGTTGGTCCAACCTGTCAGCTGCCGGTGGCCACCAGGGGCAACTCTAGGCTGGCCTACCGTAACCTTGGATAATCCGGTGTGCCCTGAGAACAAGATATGTGCAGCTCCTATCGGGATTTGTCGGCACATTCGGGTGGCTTTGCTGGTTTAGTTTTACCATTGTCGAGGATGTCTTGTAACCGGGATGCCGAGCCTGATCGGATTGTCTTGGGAGAAGGAATATCCTTCATTGACCGTGAGAGCTTGTGATGGGCTATGGACTCCCCTGCAGGGATTTGAACTTTCGAAAGCCATGCCCGCGGTTATGGGCAGATGTGAATTTGTTAATGTCCGATTGTAGATAACATGAAACTTAACTTAATTAAAATGCACCAACCGCGTGTGTAACCGTGATGGTCTCTTCTCGGCGGAGTCCAGGAAGTGAACACGGTGTTCGAGTAATGCTTGATGTAGGTTGATTCTAGGATCACTTCTTGATCATAGTTGTTCGACTGTGCTTTTGCCTTCTCTTTCTCGCTCTCTTTTGCGAATAGGTTAGCCACCATATACGCTAGTCGCTTGCTGCAGCTCCACATCATACCTTTGCCTTACCTATAAGCTTAAGTAGTCTTGATCGTGAGGGTGCGAGATTGCTGAGTCCCCGTGACTCACAGGTTACTTCCAAACCAGATGCAGCGACCGATGATACCGCCCCAGACGATGTGCTTGAGCTCAAGTGGGAGTTCTATGAAGACTCTCACCGTTACTATGTGTCTTTCCTAGATAATCAGTAGAGGTGCCCAGTTGGGGCGATCGGGGACTTTGTCGCATCTGGGGGTTGATCTTTATTTTGGTACCGTAGTCGGACCATGAGTGTATTGGATGATTGTAATGCTATTCATGTATTTGTGTGACATGGCGAGTGTAAGAAAACTATGTTTGTTTTCCCCTTTATTTATATTACATGGGTTGTTTGCGAAGATTACCTCACTTGCGACATTGCTTTCAATGCGGTTATGCCTCTAAGTCGTGCCTCGACACGTAGGAGATATAGCCGCATCGAGGGCGTTACAGGGAACCTCTTCTGTCCTCTCGTGTTCGGCGGCTGGGGCTCCTCCTCGTCATCACTATGCAGCCCCTTGTCCTTGTTTTCGGCATTGAACTTGCCGGCCTGCTTGAACATCCAGCATTCTCTGTTGGTGTGATTGGCTGGCTTATCGGGGGTGCCGTGGATTTGACACGAGCGATCCAGTATGCGATTCAAACTGGACGGGCCCGGAGTACTTCTTTTGAATGGCTTTTTCCGCTGACCGGATCTAGAGCCTCTGAATCCGGCATTGACTGTCGTATCATCGGTGTTATCGCCGATGTTGCGGCGCTTTTGTCTGTTACGACATGGTTTGCCGTTGGGGTCCGTTTAGTATTTCTTTTTATTTTTCTTCCAAGCGAAATTTAAAAAAAATGCGTAACCGACTCCGGGCCGTACCCTGCCAGGAAACCTCCGTCCGGGGCGCCTTTAAATAGCGCCCGAGCCGGCCCGAGGAGAGCCAACCCCGCCGCCTGCCCTAATCCTAGCGCCGCCGCCGCCGGAGTCGCGCGCCTTTCGAGGTTCGTCGCCGCCTTGTTTTCCGTGCAGTTTTTTTTTAAATTTAAATATTTTTTTATTTTTTTTTCTGTTCGTCGTTTTTCTTTTTCGTCGGATTTTTCGCGGTTATTTTCTGATCGCGATTTCTGATCCGATTTTCGTTTTAGTATAACTTTTCGCTCGTTTATCGGAATCAGGCGATTCAAGCGCCTGGAGTTTCGTCTCGGAACCCTCTTTCCGAATAATCAACTTAAACATGTTTTTGCTACTGTAAAATTTTCCCTAGATCCAGATTACTAGAATGAAGTTGTTTTCTTTCGCCGTTTGATTTCTTTTGCTTCGTTTGATTTGATCCTTTTTGCCAACCAGGGTTCTTAAGTTGAACTTTCTGGTTAGATCTTCTATTTGAGTTTTACCTATGCATTAGATGAGTACTTATTGTATGCTTGTTGTTTGTCTGCGATAGAATACCTAGAGTGCGCCGCCTGTTACTTCGAATCTCTAGGTTACGCGGATCATCAGCAAGGCAAGTAACACTTTGATCATACCTCTTTCTACAACCCAGTTTTATTGCATTAGATCAATCCTCACACATTGCATGATTAGGATCTAATTAAACTGTGGGATGGGAAGTAGATGAGGTAGTACCTATTACCTGTTTATTATCAAACCTTTGGGAGTTACTTCTACGTTTGCTCATTATGCCATGCTATGCTAGTAGACGTGGATTGGGTGAGTGATATCCATGACAGATGTGAGATTGAAAATTAAGGGTTTATCTAAGGTGGCAACCTAACACACATCTGGGTGGATTGAGGCACCTGGGGTTACCAGGACTTGCCTGTTTTTATTGGACCGCCACCCAGGCTCAAAGGGATCATGAGATTATTCATACTAGAAACTTCCGTGTGCAGCCACAAGCCATTATGGGCTCTGGCATAGTTGACTAAGTTGTGCGAACTCTTACAGTGGTAGACTAGCAGATATAGGGGAAAGTAGGTGTACCGGTCTACCCGTCGTAAGGTGCTAGCGCTTCTGAAAGACTGTGTCTCGGTCATCCGTCTTCTCAAACACCCTGTAGTGCGAGAAACCAAACGGAGGCGATCGAGTCTTGTGGGGAAAAGTGCGCAAACCTCTGCAGAGTGTATAAACTAATCATGGTTAGCCGTGTCCCCGGTTATGGACATCTTGAGTATCTAGTACCTGGATTTTCATGTGAATCTCAACATGTTACTCTAAATTAATTTTGATGGGTTCTAATGATGATACTTAATTGGGATTGAGAATGCTGTCAACCATTCTCAGTGTTTAACAACCACCATGATAGTAATTAATTTTATTCCTTTGAAGTAGGGAATAATTGGCTTTACGCAAAAACAGTAACCATAGAGCTTTCCACCAGCCAAATATGCATATAGTATAGCTATTGCATTCCATTACTCTCTATGTGTTACCTTGCCAGCATATTCCATGTGCTGACCCGTTTTCGGGCTGCAACGTTAATGTTGCAGACTTTTCAGACGACGATTAAGGAGTTTTTAGGTCGTGGTTCTATACTCAGTGATGCCGTTGGAGTTGATGGACTCACTTATCTTCCAAGCCTTCCACTGTTATCGTCACTAGATGGCCTTAAGCCATATTTATTGTAATAAGTTCTCTTTTGAGACACTCGATGTAATAAGTGTGTGATTGCTACTCTGCTATAAATCCTCCGAGTACTGTGTGGTGTCAGCATTACTGATCTAGGGATGACATCGAAGCACAGAGATCAGACTGTTTGAGGTCTGGTCGCTACAGAGATGGTATCAGAGCACACGCTGACTGTAGGACACGACCACTAAGCTAAAGACCTAGATCCCTACTCACTCTCTTCTCTTCTGATTTCTCATCTGTTCTATTCTTTAGGATGGCGGATGCAAGGAACAAGTTCGCCCAACCTGATGAAGATACACCCTTTGGACGCCACTTGAAGGAAGTCACTAGATACCTGAACATAGGAATACCAAGCTTCACGGGAACCTACAACGCCACTTTACCTGAAGAAGAGCGCTGGATGATACAAGTTCAAGTTCCAGGAAGGACGTTCATGCCAGTCACTGAGCCCATAGAGTTTTCTTTTGATGCACCAACGTGGAGTCTAGGAAAGAGCATGGCAGCTCACATCGCCATGGGACGCATTGGAGAAGTCTACTGCAAGGATCTTAAGGATACTATCTACCAGATTTGTGGGCGCCGAGATGAACACTGGGAGATGATCAGCACCAGGAAAGATAGATCAATTACAGCTTTTATTCAGGAGTTAAACCAGCACATTCGACGACAGGAGAATCAGATGTGCGCCGACATGATAGATCTGAAGAAGGCTAAGACTAGAATCAAGGAACTAGAGGAAGAACTCAAGGCTACACGCGAAGGTTATGAAGAAGAAATTGAAGTATTTGTGGATAAGAATGCCGACCTAACAAAGAAGATTGGCATATTTATGGGAGGCCCGACACCAGTAGATGAAGACGAGGAACCCAAGGAGATTAGCCCGGAAGACTACATCATCATCGACGGCACCGACTCGGAACAAGATAGTAGCGATGATGACTATGTTGATGAAGCAGGAGCAGATATCATGGAGTCTACAACCGTAGAATATTTCTAGTAGACCACCTCATCAGTAGTAGTAGTCCACCATGTAAATATAGTAGTCCGAGCACTTTTGCGATAGCTAGATCGATTGTATGTCTTTGTTTGATTGATTGAAGTGAATTTTGTGCTTTTGCCTCATGTGCATATGGGTAGTGTTTTCCCTTTAGACCCCCTCTATTCTTATATCTCTCCTTTTCTAAACCCTCAGATGCCTCCGAGACGTGACCCCGGATTTTCCTTTCTGCCGGAGCTCACCCAGTTGATCCAGCAGCAGAACACCTTGACGCAGTTGCTAGTTCAAAATCAGAATCAGGGGAACAACAACAACAACCCACCACCACCACCACCTGTTGACCACTTAGCCCGTTTTCTTAGGCTGAATCCGCCGGTGTTTTCCAGTAGCACCGAGCCGATAGTAGCAGATGATTGGCTCCGCAAGATAGCTAGAGAGTTGACCACAGCAGGATGCACAGATGTGGAGAAGGTGAAGTATGCCGCACATCAGTTAGAAGGACCTGCAGCATCTTGGTGGGAGAATTTCACAGCCACCTTCCCAGTCGACACTGTCACATGGGACCAGTTTCAGCAGGCTTTTCGTACTGACCATGTTTCAGCAGGAGCAATGGCCATGAAGAAGCGTGAGTTTCGTAACTTGTGCCAAGGAGGACGGACAGTTGGCCAGTATGTGGAGGAGTTTAGTAAGCTAGCACGTTATGCCCCATATGACGTTGCTACAGATGCAGCTAAGCAGGAGAAATTCCTGGAAGGACTGAATGATGAGTTGAGTATGCAGTTGATGGTAGCCACCTTCAACAACTACCAGGAGTTGGTAGATCGTGCTCTTATGATTGAAGGGAAGCAGCAGCAAATTGAGAACCGCAAGAGGAAGTATGTACAAGGAAAGTATAATTCAGGAGCTCAGCAGAAGCCTCGTTTTACCCCTAGACCAGGAGGACATTTTCAGCATACTCATGGACTAGGTAGCTCACACAATCACAATGGCACCAAGAATGGTAATGGGAATGGAGGAAGTAATGGACAGAACCGCAGCACCCATCAACCCCAGCCAAGAAGGACTTGAGCCACGTCACTTGCTATAAGTGTTCAAAGCCAGGACATTATGCAAATGACTGTCCTGAAGGACAAAACGGAAATGGAAGCTCTGGAAAGAAGCCGAACCCTTTCAACAGGGGACAGGTGAACCACGTTAATGTGGAGGAGGTTGAAGCTCAGCCGATGCAGTAATAGGTAAGTTTTTGGTTAAGTCATTTACTGCACTCGTTCTTTTTGATATTGGTGCATCACATTCATACATATCAAGGGGATTTGTGGAAAAGTATAGCCTGCCCACTAGGATTCTTAAAACACCTATGCTAGTAAGCTCACCAGGGGTGGAGTACATGGCCAGTCAAGGATGTTTTCAAGTGCCATTAAGTATAGGAAGGCATGTTTTCCCAACAGATTTAATTATTTTGGAATCCCAAGGTCTGGATGTGATTCTTGGTATGGATTGGCTGTCGATGTATGGAGGAAACATTGATTGTGCCAGTAAGACAATTTTGCTCACAACGCCAGAAGGAAGAAGGATCAAGTATGTATCCCGACATACGCCAAAGAGGACACAAGTAAATTGCCTAACAGGAGTTGTGGAGGAGGAAGTACTGGTGGTAAAGGATTTTCCTGATGTATTTCCCGAAGAGTTGCCAGGCATGCCACCGGATAGAGACATTGAGTTTTTGATTGAGCTATTGCCAGGCACTGGGCCAATATCAAAGAGACCATATAGGATGCCAGCAAAAGATTTGGTGGAAATTAAGAAGTAGATTAAGGAGTTACTGGATAAAGGACATATTCGCCCAAGTTCTTCGCCTTGGGGATCACCAGTACTTCTAGTGGAGAAGAAGGATGGATCGTTAAGGATGGTTGTTGATTATCGAGGATTGAATGAAGTAACGATCAAGAACAAGCACCCACTACCAATGATCAACGATCTGTTTGATCGATTGCAAGGAGCTAAAGTGTTTGCCAAGATCGATTTGCGATCAGGATACCACTAGTTGAAGATTCGAGAACAGGATATACCTAAGACAGCATTCACCACAAGATATGGACTATATGAGTATACCGTTATGTCATTTGGACTGACTAACGCGCCTGCCTATTTTATGAACATGATGAACAAAGTGTTTATGGAGTTTTGGGATAAGTTCGTCGTAGTGTTCATTGATGATATCCTGGTATATTCGAAGAATGAAGAGGAGCATAAGGAGCATTTGCGTTTGATACTTGGAAAGCTCAGAGAACACCAATTATACGCCAAGTTCAGCAAATGTGAATTTTGGTTGAAGGAAGTAGGATTCCTCGGACACGTTATATCTGGAGAAGGTATAGCAGTAGATCCCGCTAAAGTTGAAACCGTGACCAAGTGGGAAGCACCAACAACAGTTGGAGAGATCCGGAGTTTTCTTGGACTCGCAGGATACTACCGGAGATTTATTGAGAATTTCTCAAAGATCGCAAAGCCTATGACGGAGTTGCTGAAGAAGGATACTAAGTTCAAATGGACTGAGGAGTGTGAGGCTAGTTTCCAGGAGTTGAAGAAACGTTTGGTTACCTCACCAGTGTTGATTTTGCCAGATCAAACCAAGGATTATGAGGTGTATTGCGACGCTTCACGTCGAGGACTTGGAGCAGTGCTTATGCAGGAAGGGAGAGTTGTTTCGTATGCCTCAAGACAACTGAAGCCCCATGAATTGAATTATGCTACGCGTGATTTGGAGTTAGCAGCCGTAGTGCATGCATTGAAGACATGGAGACATTTCCTCATTGGAAATCATTGTGAGGTGTACACAGATCATAAGAGTTTGAAGTACATTTTCACGCAGAAGGAGCTGAACCTCAAACAAAGGAGATGGTTGGAGCTTATCAAGGATTATGATATGAAATTACATTACCATCCCGGAAAAGCTAATGTAGTAGCTGATGCATTAAGCCGCAAGAGCCATGTCAATACACTAATGACGGGAGAAATACCTAAGGAGTTAGCAGAAAATTTTCGTGAACTATGTTTGGAAATAGTTCCGAGAGGCTATGTAGCAGCATTGGAAATTCAGTCAACTTTGATGGATAGAATCAGAGAAGCTCAGAAAACTGACAAAGAGATTGCCGCTATAAAGGAGAAACTGAGCAAAGGAAAAGCTAAAGGATTTCATGAGGATGAGCACGATACCCTATGGTTTGAAGATCGTGTTTATGTGCCCAATAACCCGGAAATCAGAAAGTTGATTCTGCAAGAGGCCCATGATTCACCGTATTCGATTCACCCAGGAAATACCAAGATGTATTTGGATTTGAAGGATATTTTCTGGTGGACCGGAATGAAAAGGGATATTGCGGAGTATGTAGCAGTTTGTGACGTATGTCAGAGAGTAAAGGCAGAGCATCAGAAGCCAGCAGGATTGTTGCAACCATTGCCGATACCCGAATGGAAGTGGGATAAGCTAGGCATGGATTTTATCACGGGATTGCCAAGGACTCGTTCAGGCTATGACTCGATTTGGGTTGTAGTTGATCGATTGACAAAAGTAGCTCATTTCATCCTAGTAAAGACCAGTTACACCAGTGCTAAGTTGGCAAAGATATACATGACCAGGATCGTATGTTTGCATGGAGTTCCGAGGAGCATCGTATCAGATAGAGGAACCCAGTTTACCTCAAAGTTTTGGAAGCAGTTGCATGAGACTTTGGGTACTAGGCTAGAATTTAATACAGCTTTTCATCCGCAGACGGATGGACAGACCGAGAGAGTCAATCAGATTTTGGAGGATATGCTGAGAGCTTGTGCGCTAGATTATGGATCTAGTTGGGATGATAATTTGCCATATGCAAAGTTCTCTTACAATAATAGCTATCAGACCAGTTTGAAGATGGCACCTTTCGAAGCTTTGTACGGAAGGAGGTGCAGGACACCGTTGTCATGGGACAAAGTTGGAGACCGCCAGTTGTTTGGACCAGATCTGATTAAAGAGTCTGAATAGAAGGTGAAGTTGATTCACGATAGGCTCAAGGTAGCCCAGTCCAGGCAGAAGAGCTACGCAGATTCTAAACGCAAGGAGACAGTTTACGAAGTCGGAGACCGAGTTTATCTTCGAGTATCCCCACTTTGAGGGATTAAGCGCTTTGGAGTTAAGGGGAAGTTAGCGCCACGATTTGTAGGACCATATCGAGTTCTGGAGCGTACGGGAGAAGTAGCCTACAAGTTGGAATTGCCAGAAGGATTGGCAGGAGTGCATGATGTGTTCCATGTTTCTCAGTTGAAGAAGTGTCACGCGGAGATGGCTGACATACCTTTAAGATACACAGTGCCATTGGAAGCAATTCAGTTGGATAACAATTTGACCTATGAGGAGAAACCAGTCAAGATTCTTGAGTTTGCCAGCCGAGTTACTCGTAGCAAGGTTATCAAGTTTTGCAAAGTTCAGTGGAGCCACCACACGGAGGATGAAGCCACCTGGGAGCGAGAGGAAGATTTTCTCAAAGACCACCCTCACCTATTTTCTAGCCAACCCGAATCTCGAGGGCGAGATTCATCTTAAGGGGGTATGTTTGTAACATCCCAAATTTTCAATTTGGAATGTTATACATTAGGTCATCATGCATATCATATTTTATTTTGCTTTTGGTTTTGATCCTAGAAAATCCTAAGCAACTCAAGGACCCATGGAAAGAGTTGGGGATTTCGTTATTTACATATTTGAGTTTTCTCAAATTATGTAAACAGGATCATTTGATTTTATTTATTTTATCATCAATTATTTCTATTACAAAAATATGAGAGCGGGAATAAAATGACTTTCCCAAAATATAGAAATATCGAGGATTTAATAAAAAAATCAAATAAGTTTTATTTCGGAGTTTTTCGGTATTTTTATTTGAATTTAGGAAAAATGCGCGTTTTTCAAAGTTGTAGTTTGGGCCCAGATAAATGTTCACTTTATCGGGCTTTATTTTAGGAACCCCGCAAAATTTATTTCATGATTTTTGGAGTCCGTTTAGTATTTCTTTTTATTTTTCTTCCGAGCGGAATTTAAAAAAAAACGCATAACCGACTCCGGGCCGTACCGGGCCAGGAAACCTCCGCCCGGGGCGCCTTTAAATAGCGCCCGAGCCGGCCCGAGGAGAGCCCACCCCGCTGCCTGCCCTAACCCTAGCGCCGCCTCCGCCGCCGGAGCCGCGCGCCTTTCGAGGTTCGCCGCCCCCTCGTTTTCCGTGCGGTTTTTTTAAAAAAAAATTAAAAAAAAATATATATTTTTTTTTCTGTTCGTCATTTTTCTTTTTCGTGGGATTTTTCGCGGTTATTTTCTAATCGCGATTTCTGATCCGATTTTCGTTTTAGTATAACTTTTCGCTCATTTATCGGAATCAGGCGATTCAAGCGCCTGGAGTTTCGTCTCGAAACCCTCTTTCCGAATAATCAACTTAAACATGTTTTTGCTACTGTAAAATTTGCCCTAGATCCATATTACTAGAATGAAGTTGTTTTCTTTCGCCATTTGATTTCTTTTGCTTCGTTCGATTTGATTCTTTTTGCCAACCAGGGTTCTTAAGTTGAACTTTCTGGTTAGATCTTCTATTTGAGTTTTACCTGTGCGTTAGATGAGTACTTATTGTATGCTTGTTGTTTGTCTGCGATAGAATACCCGGAGTGCGCCGCCTGTTACTTCGAATCTCTAGGTTACGCGGATCATCAGCAAGGCAAGTAACACTTTGATCATACCTCTTTCTACAACCCAGTTTTATTGCATTAGATCAATCCTCACAAATTGCATGATTAGGATCTAATTAAACTGTGGGATGGGAAGTAGATGAGGTAGTACCTATTACCTGTTTATTATCAAACCTTTGGGAGTTACTTCTACGTTTGCTCATTATGCCATGCTATGCTAGTAGACGTGGATTGGGTGAGTGATATCCATGACATATGTGAGATTGAAAATTAAGGGTTTATCTAAGGTGGCAACCTAACACACATCTGGGTGGATTGAGGCACCTGGGGTTACCAGGACTTGCCTGTTTTTATTGGACCGCCACCCAGGCTCAAAGGGATCATGAGATTATTCATACTAGAAACTTCCGTGTGCAGCCACAAGCCATTATGGGCTCTGGCATAGTTGACTAAGTTGTGCGAACTCTTACAGTGGTAGACTAGCAGATATAGGGGAAAGTAGGTGTACCGGTCTACCCGTCGTAAGGTGCTAGCGCTTCTGAAAGACTGTGTCTCGGTCATCCGTCTTCTCAAACACCCTGTAGTGCGAGAAACCAAACGGAGGCGATCGAGTCTTGTGGGGAAAAGTGCGCAAACCTCTGCAGAGTGTATAAACTAATCATGGTTAGCCGTGTCCCCGGTTATGGACATCTTGAGTATCTAGTACCTGGATTTTCATGTGAATCTCAACATGTTACTCTAAATTAATTTTGATGGGTTCTAATGATGATACTTAATTGGGATTGAGAATGCTGTCAACCATTCTCAGTGTTTAACAACCACCATGATAGTAATTAATTTTATTCCTTTGAAGTAGGGAATAATTGGCTTTACGCAAAAACAGTAACCATAGAGCTTTCCACCAGCCAAATATGCATATAGTATAGCTATTGCATTCCATTACTCTCTATGTGTTACCTTGCCAGCATATTCCATGTGCTGACCCGTTTTCGGGCTGCAACGTTAATGTTGCAGACTTTTCAGACGACGATTAAGGAGTTTTTAGGTCGTGGTTCTATACTCAGTGGTGCCTTTGGAGTTGATGGACTCACTTATCTTCCAAGCCTTCCGCTGTTATCGTCACTAGATGGCCTTAAGCCATATTTATTGTAATAAGTTCTCTTTTGAGACACTCGATGTAATAAGTGTGTGATTGCTACTCTGCTATAAATCCTCCGAGTACTGTGTGGTGTCAGCGTTACTGATCCAGGGATGACACCGGAGCACAGAGATCAGACTGTTTGAGGTCTGGTCGCTACACAAGTCAACCCTTGTACTCCCCTCTGCCTGCGTCTTCCCCCACTCCGGTTCATTTGGTCCGAGGTCTCGACGTCGTCCTCTGCCTTGTTGCTCTTGCCATGGCGTCCCCGTCTGTCATTCCCAACATGGTCAGCAAAACAAGAGGAACCATGAGACGACTGTTCATCGAGCGGCTGTTAGTCCCGGGCCCACCAGGTCCATGGCCTAGGATTTGTTGTTTAACATGCACAACCCACAACATATTTCAACTTTTTTGGATCCAGCAGGTATCAAGCGGCCTCTAGGCCTCCCAGCCTAGCTTGTCTATAACATCAACAGCCCAAGTTATGTTTGTTTTTTCAAGATGACACACAACTCAGTTCTATTTTTCTATAAGAATGCAAAACTGAACCTATGTTTTCCCTTCTATAATAGTATATATATATATATATATATATCTTATTTTATTACATATATATATAATAGAAACAACATAAGGTTCCGTTAAACCTCTCGTTCGTCCAACCATTTTATAGACCTTCCTACTTCCTTTATTTTTGGTTTTCATTAATCCTATATCTGAATTTTCTCCCACTTTCTTTTTCGATGTAATTTGAGTTTTCTCCCAGTACTTTTCCCTAGAACCAACTCAACTGTCCCATGTCTAGCTTAAAAATAATAATACCCCATGTCCTATTAACTCATCAAATTAAAATGATATTTTATTTTGTAAATCGAAAGTTCTTACAAAATAATAATAATAATTGTTTATATATAACTTGGCAAGTTAACTCCTAGTGATTGCGTACATAAGCTTGCAAAGATTTTACTAACTAATGTAGTAATAGATGTGCAATCATGTGTTTATGTTTTTATAATATTTCTCCGTCCAGCCCAACATGATATTTTCACCCAGCCCAGCAAGTTCGTGGACTTCGAGAAAAATGCAAATGGGCTTTAAATTCTACCATAATATATAAACGGGTTGCATAGGCGCTACATCATTGTTTCACCCAACCCACCAAATGGACTGGCTGACATGTGGGCCAGTAAGTCGAAGCCTAAGCACTTTCGCAAAAAATAAAAATACAAAGGTCAAAGCCTAAGCAAGGTGTTGGATTTACATCCAAAGTCCGTCATTCTTCTTCGATCTCTCATCTTCTTCCCCCAGCGCTACAGGGACCGCCTGCTCCAACCTCCTAGGGGTTGATGCATGTTCTTGTCTTTGTTTCTTTGGTAGAAATCTTGGGGCACTCTTTGAGGTTCTTTGTGTTGGATTGAGTATTATGAATCTGAAATTGTTTGATGCATATCATATAATCAACTCACGGATACTCACAGTGATATTGGAGTATCTAAGTGACATTAGAGTTGGTTGATGTGTATCATATGGTATTATTTTAGTACGAACTCTTGGATAGATCGATCGAAAAGAATAGCTTTGTGTTATTTTAGTACGAACTCTAGGATAGATTAATCGGAAAGAATAGCTTTGAGGTGGTCTCGTACCCTACAAACAATTTCTTCTTATGTTCTCCGCTAGATAAGAATTTTGGAGTGATTCTTCATCAGACGTTGAGGGATGGTTATATGATCTAATTATATTGGCATTGTTGAGAGATTGCACTAGTGAAAGTATAGACCCTTGGCCACATTTTCAAGCGCAATACCGTTTGTGCTCGCTTTTGTTACTTGCTACCTTGTTGTTTTTATTGTTCCTATTACAAAAACCAGTATCTACTATCATTACCACACTTCTATCACCATCTCTTCGCCGAACTAGTTACACTACAAAAAAAAGTCACATCCGTGACATTTTGGGCCGAACGAAAAAAAATTCTGTCATACATATGACACTTCTATGACGATAATTGTGACAAAACCCGGTATCATCATAGATGTGGTGGGCTCCTACTTCTATGACAAAAAATCATGACAGAAAACGGGCTTTTCGTCCTGGGCGAGCCGGAGACGCAGCTGCATGACATTCTTTGGTCCATCCATGACAAAAAAAACCATGGTAGAAGTGAGGGGGAGGAAAATTTCAGGGAGTTCCTGGTTATGGTGGGAGGTCGGGGGCCGAGCGATGCGTGTTTCTCTCGTACACGTACGCGCGTGTGTGCGAGGCGTTCGCTCTAACTGAACCCAAGCGAGGCGTTGGGCTCTAACTGAACCCGAGCGATTGCACTGCAGGCTACGCGTTACTGAAGCCGAGCGATCGATCGATGGCTGTTAACTAAACCCGATCGAGCGATTCCTTCGCTACTGCTGCTAACTGAAGTCGATCGATGGGATGAACAATGAGCTTTGTGGGGGGGGGGGGGTTTGGATGAACAGTGAGCGGTGGCGTTGCCTCTGGATGAACAGGACCCCGTGGTGTGGTGGAGGGCTGGATGAACAATAGACGGTGGAGGGGTGGCCGTGGAGGGGTGGATGAATAGGACCCCATGGTGTGGAGGGCTGGATGAACAGTAGACGGTGGAGGGGTGGTTGAACAGGACCCCGTGGTGTGGAGGGCTGGATAGACAGTAGACGGTGGAGGGGTGCCCGTGGAGGGGTGGTTGAACAGGACCCCGTGGTGTGGAGGGCTGGATGAACAGTGGACGGTGGAGGGGTGGTTGAATAGTAGCCGGTGGAGTAGCGCGCGGTGGAGGCTGGATGAACAGGAGCCCGTGGAGGCTGGATGAACAGGAGCCCGTGGAGGCTGGAGGAGGTCGACGGTGGACATGAACAGTATCCCGTGGAGTCCCGTTTTGCGGTGCGCCACACCCCTCCCGATGAACAGGACCCCCGTTTCGACCGTAGTGCTCCAACACAAGTCCGTTTCGTCCTTTTTGCGGTATGCCACACCCCTCCCGATCAATAGGACCCCCGTTTCGACCGTAGGAGGTCTATTTCCTCCGTTTTGCGGTACACCAGACCCCTTCCGATGAACAGGATCCAGTTTTGAATGTGGCCGGTCGAACACAAGGCCGTTTCCTCCGTTCTGCGGTTCGCCAGGCCTTGTTTCCATTGCCTGTTCCGTCCAAGCCCTCCCGATGAACACGACGCATTTCGTTGCCTCCCCATGAACATGACGCATTCTGTTGCCTCCCCATCAACACGACGACGACGATGTTTCTCCGTTCCGACCCAGCCATGTACATGAGCCCTGGCCATACGTATGCGTGAGTAGGTGTTCGAGACCCCGCCCGTATGTACACATACGTGGCCGTATTTTCTTTCTTGCACCCTGGCCGTTGTACGTACGTGTAAATGCTACGTGCGCGCCTCTACTACGACACGTGCGCGCCTCTACATCGACCAGTATGTACGTACACGTTCGCGACCAGAATGACAACGCTACGTACGCTTCGACCAGGTGGGTCCCGACTGTAAGGCACTTCCTTGCCTGCGAAGATGTAGCTGGTGGGTCCCAGCAGTCAGGGGGTGAATTGTTTTTTTTTGCCCGGACGCACTTCCTTGCGTGCGAAGATGTAGCTGGTGGGTCCCAACAGTCAGGGGGAAACATTTTTTTCGCGAAATATGGTGGCCCGTCTGGTGGGTCCTGCTGTCAAGTGGAGGAATAATTATTTTGCACGTAATAAGGAGGCACTTCCTTGCTGCGGCCGTGGACCCAGCTGTCAGCCTCTCCACATACAGTCCACGTCCGATGGAAGCCGTTCCTTGACCACGTTGACCACGCCGCGCCGAGAGCACCAGGGTGGTGGACGACGGCGAGGCCTAGGAAGGGGACGACGCGGAGCCAGGGAAGAAGCGGCAGTGGATGCCCACGCGTAGAGGAGTACGAGGGTTCACTGGTTCGCTGCGGTGTGAGGCTACCATCGCCGTAGAATAACAGGGGTGTGGGTGAGTAGAGGGATGGCCTGGCCAGCGGTGGGAGTAGTAGGGGGCGGTGAGGCCTCCGCCGCATCACAGCCGGCCACGGGAGGCAGGAGCACGAGGCACGACCGGCGCTGGTTTGGGCGGCTGGAGCAAGAAGACCAGAGGTTGAAGAAGCACTACGGCAGTTGGATGGACATCGTATGGTCACTAGAGCTAGAATCGTGCATATTTACTATGACAAAGCCCTCCGTCCCTGTCAACTTAGTAGGCCCACAAGTCAGCCTGCCACTATACTGGGTCCCAGCTAACAGGGGGAGTATTCATTTTTTTGTGCATAATAAGGAGGCACTTCCTTGCGTGCGAAGATATAGCTGGTGGGTCCGAGCTGTCAGCGGCGGTAACGTTTTTTTCGTGAAATACAGAGGCCCTTTCGGTGGGTCCCTGATGTCAGGTGGAGGAATCATTATTTTGCGCGTAATAAGGAGGCATTTCCTTGCGTGTAGCCGTGGACCCAGCTGTCGGCCTCTCCACGTAAAGTCCACTTCAGATGCATGTCGGTCGTTGACCATGTTGACTAGGCCGCGCCGAGAGCACCAGGGCGGTGGACGACGGTGAGGCCTAGGAAGGGAACGACACGGAGGCAGGGAAGACTCGGCAGTTGTTTCCCACGTGGAGGGGAGTACGACTGTTTAAGGGTTTACTGGTTCGTCTACCGTCGCTGGAGAATAACAGCAGGTGTGGGTGAGTAGAGGGATGGCTAGGCCAGTGATGGGAGTACGGTGGGGCGATGAGGCCTGCACGGCAGCAGAGCCGGCCGCGGGGAGGAGGGAGCAGGCAGTCCCGCCGGCGCCTGTTTGAGCGGCTGGAGCAGGAAGAGCAGAGATTGAAGAAGCACGACGGCCATTGGATGGTCATCCAACAGTCACTGCTTGTGCGTCAACCTTTTTTTAGGAAAGCATCAAATCTGCGGAAAACAGCATACAACCCATTTGCTAATTCTTAAGGTTTTTTTGGAGCCCATATTATTTTTCTTAGCATTACAGCCCATATTGTGGCCACGGTTAAAAAATTATACGAAATTTTGCATATTTCGGTGCGGTCCGAACTATTTTTAATCCCGAAATTTCGAGTCACATTCAAACTAATTTTAAAAATAAATGTATATCAATGTAAAATCCAACAAATTCTCCACGCATAAAAATTAATGCAATTTAAAATCTCGAAATGAAAAAAAAGATATTTGAAACTAATTGCCGGTTTGATGTGTTTTAAAAATGTATAGCCCATTTCTCCTTACTGATGGGCCATTTTCTTAGCCAGCCGAATGAAAGCTCTCCTCGTCTTGAAAGATTTGCAGCCCAACAGGCCTGACAAAGCGACTTACTTGGCAAATCACAAAAAAACTGGGTTGTGGCCGTGGACCCAGCTGTCAGTCCATTTGTTTTTTTAGTCCATTTGGTGGGCTGGGTGAAACAATGATGTAGCATCTATGCAGCCCATTTAAATCCCATTTGCATTTTTCTCGAAGCCGCGAACTTGTTGGGCTGGGTGAAAATATCATTTTGGGCTAGATGGAGAAATGTTATAAAAACATAAACATATGATTGCACGTCAGTAAAATCTTTGCAAGCTTATGTACGCAATCACTTGGAGTTAACTTGCCAAGTTATATATAAACAATTATTATTATTATTTTGTAAGAACTTTCAACTTACGAAATAAAATATCATTTTAATTTGATGAGTTAATAGTACATGGGGTATTATTATTTTCTAGGCTAGACGTGGGACAGTTGAGTTGGTTCTAGGGGAAAGTACTGGGAGAAAACTCAGTTTACATCGAAAAAGAAAGTGGGAGAAAATTCAGAGACCTGCTGGGTCCACCTGAGGAGGGGAGTATGTTGGGAGGAAGGAGATTCAAAGCACGGTAGCCGAGTGAACTAGTTTTTTTACGGACAAGTGAACTAGTTTACATACATAAGCAAATTGCCACTAAAAAAGCAATCAGGTTAATGGGTTCTTAAAAGAAATATTTCGGACAAAACAGATAATTAATTACGACACATAGGCTAATGCATGAAACACTCACATGATAAAGGTACTTATAAACAGATAAAGTACAACATCTAGACCTTCCTGGCACACTTGATCATGACGCTGCGGCTGTCTGTGTACTCGTCGGTTATGGGAAGCAGACACGCCCTCATGTCCAAGATCTGCATGTACATGTCGTAGCATGCGTATGCACCCTTGGCCGCGTAGGTTATGTAGGCTAGATTCAGAGGTACCTCCCACGTGTTCAGGTCGTCTTCTTTCATGTTGGCGTATCAGGGGTCGATGATGGTCTCAGCGAGGTCAACCACGGAGTCCTTCTCCTGCCCGTTGCTGATGATCTTGTATTGCTTCTGGATGTCGACAAGCTTGTTGCACCAGATGGCCGAATCGTCACGTTCTTCCTTCTCTCCACCATAGCGAAGGTGCAGTCAGCGTTGCCGATGAAACGGGCGAATGCTCCAGAACCTGGTGTAGCCATAGGACTGAGGCAAGGCAGAGCTTCACCGAGTCCGTATTGTTGGTGTACATCACATTCAACTTGGTGCAGCCATAGGACTGAACGGCGAACTCAAAGGGGAACTCCTTGCTGAAGTCCATATCCAGCAGGCTCACCCCTCAGATCGCCATTGGAGTCTCTTCAAGTGAATGAGTGTGTAGGCGGCGGCAGCAGTTCGTTTTTCTGCTCTTGGGGAACCGGATTCAACAGTAAGCTGAGTGTGTACAGGCACAATAGTTACTACCCCTCCCTCGTCCGCTGCATGCCCGGTAGAAGATGCACCCTCGGCCACACGTTGGTTCACGAGCGGGTCTGTATTGGTACTGTAATAACAGGAGTTAGTGGTCACTTTACTTAAATTTAATTAGCTTTGAGAGAAATTTGTACTTAAAACAAGCAATGCATTCGCTCATTCTATCAGTGCCACATGATCAACATGCACAACAATTAGAATTATTATTCTCAGGACGCACACGATCATCACATTTGTCGCACTTTCACAAAAGATAATACTATCGAGTTTGAACTGTTTGTTATGGTTGTTGTCCTCTGCATCATCATGCCATGTTTCCCAGCTTGCAAGATTCAGAACCAACAAATAAGATCCAAATAATAAGTACAACAAAGATGCCTACACATCTCATTGATTCCCAGCTTGCAAGATTCAGAACCAACAAATAAGATCCAAATAATAAGTACAACAAAGATGCCTACACATCTCACTGATTCCCAGCTTGCAAGATTCAGAACAAACCTATTAGAGCCTTTTGATAAAGTGAATATCGGGATTAAATCCATCTTGGCTAGCCATGTCATACAATCGAAGAACTTGGCGAATGCTCTTGACCTTCACGACATCTGTAGTTGAGTATTCCTGTTTGCACAGCATATTTGCACAACACAAACAAGGAGACAGGAGAGCATGATTTCGCTTTAATAGCGGCCTCCTTGAACTCAACCTCCAGCTCTACTTGGATGAGTTCTGCTTGGAGTTCCATGATTCAATTCATGCGCCTTCTTCTGCAGTTCACCTAAAATGAAGCAAAGATTGCATCATTCAGCTAGCAAGAAGTACTTGCTCTTGTGAGATGGCAGGTTCTTCTTTAGTAGTTGCACTGAAATTGAGGAACATTAAGGTTGGCTATCCGGCTCATGTAAGGTGCAACTATAATTTTCTTATCCTTTTGTGCAGTTCCACTAAAATAAAGTGCCATTATGGTGACAGTGACGGCTCCATCTTGCAAAGGCTAATAAAATGTTGCACGAGATTACCAGCAGAACTTGACGGAGATTTTGGAAACTCCAATCACCATTTTGTGCAGTTCCACCAAAATTGAGAGATGTTGCCCACGTGACATTTTAGTTGAACTACACAAGACACTCATTCCAAAAAAAGTGTTTTATGCCGTTCACCAAAAGGTCACAATAGCAACAAGGTGAAATGGATATCCCTATCTGCACAAAAAGATAGAAAGTAAACAGTTGCTGGTCAATAAGAATATACGAAACATATACAAAATGAAAAGAAGCATCTTAATTATTTTCATGGCAATCACGCAAGGACAATAGAAATTTTAAAACGTCAGCGATGCTTCATGTTACCAGAAGCATTATGATCAACAATGAGATTCCTCAAATATGGGATTACTTTATTGGTGGCATTGCTTGTTTACCAGACACAGTAAATCAGCAGCAGCTAAAGAGTTGGTTTAAAGGCATGGGACCGTGGGGACACCAGGACACTCAGTAGCGTAAAGGAGCAACTTACTTATCATACTGGGGAAAATAGCAGGAGGGCCATTGTACTATGTGAGGGCAGCAAATCTAATCCTAGAGACCTTTTACTATGTGAGGGCAGCAAATCAAATCCTGGAGACCTTTTACTATGTGAGGGCAGCAAATCTAATCCTGAGACCTTTTACTATGTGAGGGCAGCAAATCTAATCCTGGAGACCTTTTACTATGTGATGGCAGCAAATCTAATCCTGGACATACTCTGTTGACTTGTCCACCAGCCGCCACTTTCTATCCTTTTTCAACCAATAATAGATCTATTCCTTATCCAGTTTGTACTGCATTTTCCCATTATTTCCCTTTTCATCCAAGAGACCAGTTGGGTATCCGGTCTCTACTACTTTCACCATATTATTTCCTCTTTGAATCAAGCCCTAGATTCATGCTACAACTTTCCCCCCTTTCTTCGTTGTTTGAACAAAGCCCTAGATTCGAATGCATGAAGTAGCTTTACCTCTAATAATACTAAAAATTTAGGTGTCTTTGGAAGAGCTGATGGGAGTAGAAAAAGATGCACATGCATACACATGGGGAGCTGGGGCTGTAGAGCAAGGCCGCTTTCGAAGAACTTATACCTGAGGGTCGCCGGGATGTCGGCGGCGGCAGGTCGGATCTGCGGACAATACGGCAGGGAGGAAGAAGGGTCGGAGGACCTCCCGAGCCGGCCATGTGTCGGAGAGAACGGCACGGGCAGAGGATCGAGCCCCTCCGGCAGCTGTGGGTTTCCTCCCTCGACGGCGATGACCGCGTGAAGGATGCACCTTTTAGTCCTCTACACACATCGGCCGAAGGGATCCGACCGGATCTGTGACCAGCGGTGAGCAGAGAGAAAATGTCACTACTGTTGTCTTGTTTATATCTGGAGAGGATGAGAGAATGAAGAGAGAAAGCCTAGTAAAGCAAGCGCTCAGGCCCCTGCGTCCATATATAGTGGAGTGATTATCTTTTTTCTCTCCACAACAAGCGTTTCAATTTATGTACGTGGCATTAAAGAAAAGAAACTCTCTATTTAAGGTGACTACTGTACGACTCCTACTTACTACTAGTAGTACTACAATATTGATCACTTGTGCTCCCCGCCCCTCCATTCATTGAACAACCCCACGGGTGAATAAACATACAGTATGTACTGTATTTATATAGAACGAACAAGCTCGAACTGTTTTTGCGTAGTTAAAAGTTGAGGGCAGGGCTTTTCCCGGGCAGTACGCGCGGCATTTTTCGGGTAGTGCCAGAAGACTATTTTAATTATTTTTTTAAACTTCGAGACGGCCACATAGCATGGAGCCAACCCCAACGATTTTAAGCTTATAGGCACGGTACACGCTATCCTAGACTACTATACACATGAAACTGCCACACGAGCGTCCGGGCTGCGCTTGGCTCTTCACCTCTTCGGTAAGTCGAACAATGATGGAATACTACTGCACTGGAGGAGTACTACAGTACGCTTCTGGCCATCTGACACCAATTGAACTGCTGCATGTCCACCGCGTGCGGGAGGGAGAGCGTGTAGCGAAAGCTTCTCCTAGTCTTGTCAGGCACCACGCTCATGGGCGAGGGAGGGACGCTCCTGCCTTTGCGTGTATGACAGGTGGGCCCTACAGGTGTGTGGCCAACCTGTCATACAGCCAAAGGCATGTGCAGTTAAGTCCGCGAGGGAGAGGATAATCAAACTTCTCGTTGATGTACAAGTTGACACGACACATAAAAGCACTGCACTCGATATATTTCAATAATTTGCGTGTGTGACTCCTAGATGCAGAGGCCGGGGGTCATCATCCTCCTTTTCGAGAAAAAATAGACGCGTGTGTGAGAGGACGAGTGCGTGCGTGCACCTCTTCTCTTCCTGTATAACGTACTACTAAACTCGGAGTACAAGTTTTTGTGGGTGGCACGATGGTGCGTGCGAGAAGTCCTGAGAGATAGGTTTAATGCATTAATTGCAATGCATGCATGCATAAAGTACATGCATTGGTCAATTTTCTCTTAATACTTGCATGCAATGATTTAATGCACCTTGGAATCTGAACATGTGTTGGGGACAACCAAATTGAGCCTTATAAAGTGGAAAAACTAAAATTTTGAGATAAGCCCTATAAAACCGGAAAGGAGGGAGTAGAAAAAGAAGTACTCCATTCGGGAATAGTGCCGCACTTCGAAACTAGAACCGTCAATAAATTTTGAGCTTGCGTCTCGTCACATTCCAAATTACTCCACGCTATATTGAATTTCAAACCTGTTCACACCGATCACAACCTAAACGGTTTCCCACTTAGGAGCGTATTAGTACTCGGTTATAAATACTAGTATGCCAAGATGACTGCACATTCCTCCTCAACTCCTCATCCACAAAAACAAACAAGTCATTCAACATCCTTCCCTTGCGTCTGCCATGGCCAGTGTGAGTTCTAGGTCGAGAGACTGCCACCAGGGAGAGGCGAGCATGGAAGCGGAAGCACGAGAGATGTCCCGCCTCACTGTGAGAGCAGCCGACATGTCCCGTCGCACAGAAGTAGTAGCACAGAGGTCCTGCCGTGCCGCTGAAGCAGCACGGAGGTCCCGCCGCGCTGTCGATGCAGCAGACTGGTCCGGTCACGCCACGAATGCAGTAGAGATGTCCCGCCGCGCCACGAATGCAGTAGAAATGTCCCGCCGCGCCGTGGCGGCCTGGGAAAATTTCTCGCTGGCACGCGACGACTGTTACAGGCGCATGCATGCGATCGTCCATAGCCAGACAGATCATATCTCCCGCTCGGCGAGGTTGCAGGACGACATGATAGCCTCGTTTGAGCAGGCTACCGACGTCATCCGGAACTATGGGAGGGCAATGAGAGGCTCCTTGCGGAGCGCGACCTGCTGAGGGAGAAGATCGTCCGAAGTGCAGACCTGCAGGAGGAGACTAGTGCCTTGTTGAAGAAACTTATGGACGAGAATGACATGCTCCGCAACGAGCGCCAAAGGCTAGTGGAGGAATCCGTGGATGTTCTCAAGCAGTGCCTTGAGGACACGAAAGAGCTCATTGCCGCTCGCCGCGGAGACTAGTTTCCTGGTTTCTTTTGATGTAATAATCGGTTTAGGATGTGGGTTGTGTCGTCGGTTGTGAAATGTTGGGTTCTAGTGCGGATGTTTGGCCTTTGTTGGCCTCTTGGCATGTTGCGATTTCAATCTGGTAGCTTTTAGTCCTTCGTGTTAGGCTGGAGTTGTGCTGAACTTCTTGTGAATTGTGGTGGTTTTCAGTAATGAAAATCGGAAGGGGCAAGCCCTTCTTTGATAAAAAAATTTAATCGTCCTTATATATTCATCAGTCTTGCTATAAGTCGCAGTAGATGCTATATAGGTCTGTCGGATCTTACATCAAGATCCGTGCTTTCAGATTTTTTTTTTCTCTCTTAAATCTCAGTTGAGTGAGACATAGCCACGCCATTAAACAGAGGCTCGGGTGCCATTAATGGAGACCTTGGGAGAGAGGTAGACGACAGATGGAGGTCAAAGGGCTCTCCTCCCGATAAGCACGTGCAGGGGTCTGATCGCACGCCTCTCGTACTCAAATAGCTACCCTGCACATCGCCTCCTAGCTAATAAAAAAGGGGACGCGTGGCGGCACGTAAATGGTACTAGTAAGTAGAACGCCAACAATTTCAATAATACTTGTCTTTCCGATTGTAACGTGACATCACTTCTTCCAAAATGACTTTGTTGATTGTTAATGTGTGCGCCTTCGCAAATCGGACTGCAAATTTACCACAGCATGTTGGTGCCATGTCATTGCACCAAGCCAAGTTTCATTATTTTCATGCATGTTTTGGATTTACAGGAATTAAAAAACTATGTTTCTCAATGTTTCCAACCCAGCCACGACGACCAGAATTTTGAATTTCATTCCCATTTCTTGCATGGAACCTAGAAATTTACCCGAGGACACACATGTGATTTTTCAACCAACTTTGGTGCACTGGAACATGTGCTTGTATTTCAAATTTGAATTATGCACACAAAGGTGACACGTTCCCTCCCAGAACCACGAGCCTTCTTGAGAGAAGCTCCAATTTGCAAGAAGCTTATACCAAAATTTGTTCCTATTCGGCCAATTTTTTTTACCACAGCATGGTACTACCATGACATGACACCATGCCAAGTTTCATGACTTTAAAACCAAGTTTCTCAATGTTATCGACCGAGCCACGATGCCCAGATGTTTGAATTTTATTCTCATTTTTTGCATGGGACCTACTCCCTCCTTCCATCTATATAGGGCCTAATGTGTTTTTCAAGACAGCCTTTGACTATTGACAAGATTAATAGCACATGAGATGTATACTATGCAAATTATATTATTGGAAGCTCCTTTGACATACAAAATTGAAGGTATGCTTTGTGTAAGTTGCATGTCATATATTATTGATCAAAGGATTGGTCAAAGTTAGCCTCGAAAAACGCATTAGGACCTATATGCATGAGAGGAGTCGACTTCGAGAGAACGTGTTTGTTCGAGGGACACCGAGGAAGACTACTATATAACAATGGTGCATGTAGGCGGGAATTAAACTAAGGGATGGTCTTATTGGTTTCGGGGATAGAAGGGAAGAGTGAGAGGCGCGGGGGGGATCTAGAAGGAGATTGTTAAGTGTGAGTGTGTGTTTTACCCACCTAGGCGAAGTTATGTGCACAAAAGAGGAGAACGATTCGATGTGGAGCTAGGATTGAGGGTAATTAACTACGTATGGAGACATAGAGACCTTGAACATGCATGTGTGAGAGGTATACATGTATACGTGGGATGTGTGTGTGTGCGCGCGCGCATGATCAGGATAAAAGAAAGAAGACATAAGTCATAAGATCAACGACATGGGAGAGACGGATCGGTATGACAATATGCACGCATGTGAGAATGCATGGAAGAAGTCCCGACAGTTGAGCATGTGTTTTTGTCTTTAAGAGATAGTGGCGTGGGCTGGAACATGCATCTATGGCGAGCAGAGGGAGTGAGGCACAACAATTGTGCAAAAGAGACCAACCTATAAATGCATATGTATGGAGAGACATATATAGTGTGGGTGATAGGAAGCAAGACTCCATGCGAGAAAGAAATGTTGACAGAGAAACTACAGATAGATACAGAGATGGAGATGCTAGCTAGAGGGACATTCGCTAGTTTGGTTGTTGGAGATGACCATCGGGTAGTTCAAAGGGTGAAGTTATATATGTGTGTGAGAGGGCACTTGACTACATGTAGAGAGAAACATATGTAGTGTGCGTGATAGGAATCAAGAGTGAGGGCGAGAAAGAAGGTTGATGGAGAAACAGATAAATAGAAAGATAAAGATGCTAGCTAGTGTGCGTTAGAGATAGGAGTCGAGTGGATCAGAAGGCTGTGTTATGTGTGTGGGTGTGAGAGAGATAGAGAGAGGGTGCGTGTGAGTCACATACAAACAGATATTAGAGAGAAATGAGATCCAGAGAGACGGAGTTTTGTGTCTGCGAGAGAGAAAGATATTTCACAACGAGAGTGATAGCTAGAGAGACATACGAGGGAATGCAAGATATCTCTAGGGAGAGAGGGTGTGTGTGAGCGACATACAAGAGAACAATGGAGAAATATGAGACCCTGGGAGACAGAGTTTGTGTTTGTGTGTGAGAAAGAGATATTGATGAGGACGAGTCATAGGTTCTCATATCTAAGGAGCGAAAGACATCTCTGTATGAGGGGTGTGCGAGTGGCACACATGGGAATAGTAGAGAGAAATGAGACGCCGAGAGACAAAGTTTTGTGTTTGTGTGAGAGAAAGAGATTCCACATGGAGAATCATAGTTAGGGACATATAGCAGGGAGCGAGATATACATAGAGAGAGATAGAGTGATGAAGGTCAAGGGAGAGAGTACCGTCAGTGTGTTACGAAGATAAAAGATCATTGTCGACATACATGTAGCACGAGAGATACCTGAGAGACAATGAACGCGTATAGGTCCAGAGAGATAGTCCTATATAAGCATGAGTGATAGCTATATGAGACGAATATCTGGATTAAAGGGGATTCAAATATTTAAACTGGAGATCACGACATCGATAATATCATAACGCAAATTGGTGTATCAAACATCCATATTCATTTGAATTTGGGCACACGTGTAATGTTATATAGTTTATCAATACTGGTGATCCATAGATTCTTCAATTACAAAACAATGCATGGTTTATATGCAATTAATGTCTAAACGGGATTACACTATATGTTGCGTGTGTGAAACACATTATACCATTTAGCGAGGAAACACACATTAATTGGAGACAGTTAGCGAGGAATGCATACATTGGATTTCAACGTAAAGTGGTTTCAAATATTTGAAAATCCAAATTGATGGATACAATCTTATGAATCTGAGATCATGCCATTTGTAAACCATATTTATGTATAAATGGTGTTGTGCTTTTGAAAGTATATATAAAAATGATGTATATAGAATGTAATTCCAATTGAAAATGGATCCCGCCCGAAAAAATAGAATACAAACGGGATTCGAATTGAGTTGGCATGGTAAACGTGCACTCTGCAAAATTTGAACGAAGCGGGGAAAGTCACAGTAACCGCCCGGAACCAAAATCTGCGAGATGGAAATCACTGCTGCCTATCCCTGCCATGCAAAGCCTATATGCTGGATTTCTATAGGTTTCGATAGGGGTAGGTTCGTAATTTCACCCAAATGTGACGTAACCGCCTCTCACCCGGATTCATACACGGTGGGCGCCAAAACACAGTGTGTCCTCGACCGAAATCGACTCCCTCCCCGATTCATATTCATACACGGTGGGCGCCAAAAACAAACTCTCGTCGGCAAATATTCGGTGTATGCGAGATTACCGTCCTATCCCCGACCGACTAGTGATGATGTGATGTAGTAGAAATTCTAAACGGGGGCTAAGTTTGTAAATTTCCTCACATTTGAGACAAGCGCGCCCTGAATACATGGTTCCCCCTTCCTCTCTACCTCCCTTTTCCCCATTCGTACTCCGTGGGCGCCAAAACACCCTCTCCACCCCACCCTCCTCCGTCCGCCGTCGTCCGCCACCCCATCCACCGCCGTCCTCCTCCACCATGCCGGAGCTGATACCCGACGCCGCCGTCCATTACAAGAGATCGACCTCTCTCATCCACGGCTTCGGACCGGGATCCTTGCATCCCATCCTCTCGCTTCATCCCCGCCATCGTCCACCTTGCCGGCGCCGCTCCTACGACCGTCTCATCCACCGCGCCCCGCCGCTACCGTCTACCCTCCTAGATCTTCTTCCATGCCGCCGACAGCCATCGCTACCGCAACACCATCAAATTCTCAGCAGATGCCTACACGGTGCCGCACTAGAGGCGGTACTCTTTCGTATCTGCTCAACTTATTTATCGCAGCAAGAAAATAGATCGCCACTGCTTTACTCTGATTTCTTGTCTTGGTTGCGAAGTTGCCTTTGTCTAGTTTGCACCTTCAGATCCGCCATGGAACGCTCAACACCATACTCGCAATGCTTATGGTTTTCCCCTTTTATATTCCACACTAGTTAAATCACAGTAGACTAAATTTCAAAATTGGGTCAGTCGATTTTTCAGAGCTCGCCGGAGTTCGCCGGTGTGATCGAAGGGGCTCGGGTGTTTGTGGGGCCTTGCCGAACGAAGAAAACTCGACGTGGGTGGGGGTTGGGGTGGGGGTGGCCGAGGAACACAGGCGGTGGGGGCCGGTGGTCCGGCCGGCGGCCCGTGCGGTGTTCTGTATGGGAAGAATCAGAGACGAGGAAGAAGAAGGGTTAGGAGACGTAGGATCTTCATCCAACCACCTAAAATGGTCGAGAGACAGCTAGGAGTTTCATTCTTAATGCGCTCTGGTTCATCATGTGTGGGCACTGCGCAACCAACATTTTATTATCCAAAATCTGCTTGCTCTTCTTTACCATGTTCCTCTTTTGTTCTTCTTCAATATGTACTCTCTTTGTTCCTAAATACAAGTCTTTGTATAGATTCCACCATGGACTACATATGGAGCAAAATGAGTGAATCTACACTCTAAAATGTACCTGGATACATCTGTCTGTGATCCATAGTGGAAATCACTTCCAAGACTTATATTTTGGAATGGAGGGAGTATGATAGTAGTACAGTATGTTCCTTGTACTAAAGATGAGTAGGGACATTTGCAGTGTAGAGGTCTATACGGTCGGTTGTGATGGACACTTTGAGCCTCTTTGATTCGTAGGATCTTGTAAACATAGGAATAGGATTTGTAGTGGCCTGCCCACTTGAATCCTATAAGAATAGTAAGGAAATGCGGGGAGCTGTGTCGCCTTTGAGAGCTACATTGATATTAACAGTACCGCACCTTCACTTGAAGAGAGCTGGTATCCGAAGCCTTTCTAGCCGTACCGGCAATACTAGCACATATATTCCAGAAAGTTCCACTTTGCTGATTTTACTCTGATGCTTAAGGTTTTCTCATTATATCTACACTATGATCTATGTAGCTGCTTTGTGTCGCACTAGCAGCAGTCCACTCTTGAAGCTAAACACTGCAATGACTTACAAAATTGGCACCAAGGCATTGAGTGCCATTCTGGATGCAATGAAACTCATACGCTCACCACCTGTTGATTCTTGTTCAGAATATCATCCTAATGACTATTCTAACCTCGAGGAGTCAAAGGCAGATGGCCTGTCCTGTTCACCCATCAAGGTGCCTGTTCTAATTTGGCAATGTTTTATTGATTGCAGGTATCTTGCATATGTTGTCTTGCATTTCTTCTACTTTGTTGCACCGTCATCTGCTTAGTTTACTCATCATATATGTCGAGATGCCATGCCCATCCATTATCAATACATATTCCATCTGTCATCATACCATGTTTTTCCACTCAAATGATGTTCTTGTGCATCAAACATCAAAAAGGAAGAGGGTGATTGCCGAACCTGAAGGAGCACCAGCAAAGTCTTTGAAAAACGTGGTGGTGCCGGAGAAATCAGACAGCACCCCACTTATATTGGTTGTACAACCAGTGACACAAAACGTAGGACCGACTCCAGCAGACTGTACCCATACTTCACTGGCCACACCACTAGCCCCACCACACAGGACCTGCACTCCAGCAAAAGGTAAACCGATTTCATTTTCCATAGCACTAGCTGTACCATAGAAAAATCCCACTCCTGCAAAAAGTACAACAAGTCCACTGGCCGAAGACCTATCCCAAATGCAGAGACGGCCAATTCCTGCAGATTGGAACCCCATTCCATTTATTCCCAGTTTAAAAGACAATGCTTTCAATGTTGTTAGGGACTATGTGCATATATTCCCATCATGGAAAGATTATTGTGAAGACAAACACCATTTTCACATCTTCCTGTCCAACTGACTTATAAGTGCTATTATTCATGGTTATTATTTTCCTGTTTTCTGCTGATTGAACACATGAATGATTTACATTACATTGTTGTAACTAGGCGAGGGTCAATCTGGATAGTCATGACAAGCAAAGCTTGCTTGTGCTTTTCAAGGAAGCATTGCAGCAGTATCGGTGTTACCTGAGGAAATCACACTTTGATGGCAAGTCTATAAACGAATTCCTGGTGAAGTCTCCTATGCTAAATTTAGAAGACATTGAATGGAAAAACCTTGTTATGCACTGGTCTCGTTCCCAGGATGAGGTACTGTCTATGAAATCACATGACAATTTGAACTTCTATTTTTCCGCATGTGCCTTATGGATCTTTTTTGCAGGAAATCTGCTCGAAGAAGAATTCTGGTTTGACAAGAACGACGGGATATCTCAAATATGATGCCCGCTGCTTTGCTCTTGTTAGTAACTGTTGTCTTGTATCATTGTACTTCCATACATACCTGGTTCATTATGTGACAGCAGTATGCATGATAGCTTGCTTATCAATTGTTCGCTCCAAATTATCTGATCTGTATGAATGGTTACATTAGTGTAGAATATATCCAATGTCAATGTTTTTTAGCTCTGCATTGTTCTTGTAAGTACATGTTGTCCTTTATCAGTGTACTTATAATGACAGGTAGTTGTTCCTGTACCATCACTCTGCAGCTTATTTTCCTTTGCCCTCCATTTTCTACACATCAGATCTATATTTACTCTTACCATAAGGTTGGTACTGAAGAAGTTTAGCTCTGCATTGCTCTTGGCTGTACCTTTTGCCTGTATCGCTGCACTTACATTTATAGCTACTTGGTTATGTAGCATCACTCTTCATCTTATCTTAAATAGTCTCCATTTTTTCGTATATTATCACATCTATATTTACTCTTAACAAAATGTAGAATAAAGGCAATGCTTTTGAAGGAGATTTTGTGGTAAACTTCTTGAATTCCCCCCCATCAGCATGGACAAGGCCTTTATAGAGCCTGTCTTCACCAATAATGTAAGTTTGTCCATCTCAAGCCTTCAAACTTTGTTGTATATATTTGGTTAGGCATGACTGCAACAGCTGTTTATTTTTGGTGTTTGCATCAAATTGCTTGTTTAAAGTTTATTATATGTAGTTCATAAACAAAAGTTCGTCCTTTCTCAATTTAAGTTTTTAGTTGTACAACCAAGTTCCTTCTTCATACCATGTAAATTAAACTATACAGAGCAAGTGATCTTCTTTTGCACTGCATGTATGCTTCTGTTCTTCATCTGTAATCCAGTGGTGTGGTGAACCGACCCACTACAACACAATGTCATATTCTGCAATGTCTTAACTATGAGAAATGTCATATCATTCTACTATTATTTAAACCATCTCTTTATTTGCCAGTCTGAAATGGTATAAATTGACAGCACACTAACCATTGATACTTATGAGTCTTGATCTGTAATCCAGTGGTGTCGTGAAGCTGCCAACTCCTTCACAATGTCATTTCCTGCCATGTCTTGACCTGAACAATACCATATTGTGTTAATGCAAATTTAAACTGTGTCACTTTATTCGTTAGTAAGAAATGTGATGAATTGTCAGTACTGATACTTTTATGTGCAAAACCTGTCATCTGTCTGCTTGTTTATCTTTCAGAGTGAGGAAGGTATAAGTGTTGAACAAGCACAGTCTCATCATCTTGCTCAGCTGCTTGCGCTGCAGCTCCCCAGTAGGGCTAACCTTTCTTGAACTCTATTGAAGTGCTGTCGGTTTTGTATATTATTTTCTCGGCGTGTTTATTTGCACTGGTGGCGATCTTTGATGCCCAGTGTATGTAATCTGTTGTCTGCTTGTGCTTTATTATCATAGTGGCGAACTTTGATGCCCAGTGGATGTAATATGCCGTAATTTCTTTATTATATAGTATATGTTTTTTCTTATTCACGATGCTGCAGTTATTTTACTGTATATATCCTGTCTTCGTAGTAAACCGGCCAAACCGTAAAATTACGGTACATAATCGGGCCGTCATGCAATCACGATGTAGGTTGGGCCTGAAACGTGCCGATCAGCTCATGGGCCGGCAGCAGCCCGAAATGAACCCCGGCCCATGATTGTGCGAATCAAATCATAGGCTTTTAACAGGCCGAAAAATTATCTCGGTCCTTGTTTGGCCCAATCAGATATCGGCTGTGAGCAGGCCGGATGCAAACCGGGTCGTAGTTAGGCCCAACTATATGACGGGCTTTTAACAGGCTGAAATTAATATAGGGCCGAAATGTTAAACGGGCCCTTAAAAGGACAAAACTAATATCAGGCTGAATTACTAAGTGGGCCTTTAGCAAGTGGGCCCAAAAGGATAGTGTCCAGTTGACGGGCCGAATCTGATATCGGTCATAATTAGGCCCAAAACCTCTTACAGGGCCGGACCTAATCTGGGCCATAATTTGGCCCAGAACATGGTAGGCTTTTAACGGGCCGGATCTCATATGGGCCACTATTAGGCCCGGAGCATGGCAGGCCATTAATAGACCGTATCAAATATGGGCCGACATTTGGCCCAAAACATGGCAGCCAGTTAACGGGCCGGCCTACTAGGGTCCTCAAAATCTTGTGGGCGTACAGCTGGGCTGGCCCATTAATGTAGGCAAAATCTCATGGGCCTTTAGCTGGGCCGGCCCATTATGATCCGCAAGAATTTTGTGGGCCTTTACCTGGGCCGGCCTATTATGGCACACAAAAATATTGTGGGCATGTACCTGGGCCGGCCCATTATGGCTCACAAAATCTTGTGGGCCTTTAGCTGGGCCAGCCCATTATGGTCCGCAAAATCTTGTGGGCCTTTAGCTGGGCCGGCCCATTATGGTCCGTAAAATCTTGTGGGCCTTTAGTTGGGCCGGCCCATTTAAACTTGTTGAGCCGTGCCATGTGTCGACATATCATAGACGCCTTCTATCCAGTGAGTGGATGACATCTGTCCCGACGATGAGCCGACACGTGTTTCCTCTAGCCAATGATGATTTTACACGTGGAAAATCCCCATTGGTCGGGGCTGTTAACGGGTTATCAGATCCAAAACCCGACCCGATAGCTTAACGGCGTTCCGTTACGGTGGATGCCATGTGTCGGTCACCCTTGACGAAAACACTTCTGTGACGCGTGATTTATCGTCATGGAAGTGGACACTTCCGTGATGATAATTTTGGTAATGTCATGGAACACTTCTACGACAGCACATGTATGACTATCTTGATTCTGTCATAAATTTGTCATGGATTTACATGCATGACAAAAAAAGCGACCTACTGTGACAAACACGTATCATCACAGAAGTGTATTTTTTTATAGTGTTACCATTGTATTTGGTGTGTTGGGGACACAAGAGACTTTTTATTATTTGGTTGCAGGGTTGTTTGAGAGAGACCATCTTCATCCTATACCTCCCACGGATTAATAAACCTTAGGTCATCCACTTGAGGGAAAATTGCTACTATCCTACAAAACTCTGCGCTTGGAGGCCCAACACGAGTCTACAAGAATAAAGTTGTGTGGTAGACATCAATGAATAGTACCCGTGGAGTCCCGTTTTGCGGTACGCCACACCCCTCCCGATGAACAGGACCCCGTTTCGACCGTAGGTGCTCCAACACAAGTCCATTTCCTTCGTTTTGTGGTACGTCACACCCCTCCCGATAAACAGGACCCCGTTTCGACCATAGGAGCTCGAATAGAAGTCTGTTTCCTCTGTTTTGCGGTTCGCCAGACCCCGAGCCGATGAAGAGCACCATGTTTCGACCATAGGAGCTCGAATAGAAGTCCGTTTCCTCCATTTTGCGGTACACCAGACCCCGAGCCGATGAAGAGGACCCCGTATCGACCGTAGGCGGTTGAGCAGAAGGCCATTTTGTCCATTTTGTGGTACGCCAGACCCCTCCCGATGAGCCGAACCCCGTTTTGGGTTGTTTCGTCCAAGCCGGTTTGCTCCGGATCAATGAACCGAATGCGTTCCGACCCAGTCGGTTGCCTCCCGATGAACACGGCACCGTTTCTCCTTCCCAACCCATCCAGTTGGCTGCCAATGAACAGGACGTAGTTGCTATATGCGTTTGAGACCCCGCCCATATGTATGTACGTGGCCGTATTTTTTGCCGTGTGGTTGTAGGTACGCGTACCCGATTTAGATGGGACTGCCTGAACTTCTACGTCGGGGGCTCTACTACAACACGTGCCGCTACTTACTCGGCCATGGTTCATCCTTGAAGAGAGACTGATCAACCAGTATATACATACACGTTCGTGACCAGACAGACAACACTATGTACAGTTCGACCAGGTGGGTCCCAGCTGTCAGGGAGGATAAGGAGGCACTCCCTTGCGTGCGAAGATATATGTGGTGGGTCCCAGCTGTCAGGGGGAGGAATCATTTTTTTACGTAATAAGGAGGCACTTCCTTGCATGCGAAGATGTAGCTGGTGGGTCCAGCTATCAGCCTCACCGTATATAATCGTCTTTCGATGGCTGTCATTCATTGACAACGTTGACAACGCCGCACCGAGAGCACCAAGGCGGTGGATGACAGTGAGGCCTGCTAAGGGAACAATGCAGAGCCGAGGAAGATGAGGTAGTGGATGCCCATGCCGAGGGGAGTACGAGTGTTGACTGGTTCGACTGCGGTGTGAGGCTGCCGTCGCCACGGAATAACAGGGGTCGTGGATGAGTAGAGGGATGGTCTGACCAGCGGTTGGAGTAGGAGGGGCGGTGAGACCTACGCGGCAGCACAGCCGGCCACAGGAGGCAGGAGCATACGGCACGACCAGCACTGGTTTGGGTGGCTGAAGCAAGAAGACCAGAGATTGAAGAAGCACAGCGGCAATTGGATGGACATCGTACGGTCACCACAGCTAGAATCGTTTACATTGACTAAGTTGACAAAGCCCCGCGTCCGCGTCAACTTAGTAGGCCCACAAGTCAGCCTCCAATGATGGTGTGTCCCACCTAGCAGCGGGGGTATTCATTTTTTGTGCATAATATGGAGGCACTTCCTTGCGTGCAAAGATATAGCTGGTGGGTCCAAGCAGTCAGTGGGGGGAATGTTTTTTTCGTGAAATACAAAGGACCTTCTGGTGGGTCCCCGCTGTCAGGTGGAGGAATCATTATTTTGCGCATAATAAGGATGCACTTCCTACTCGCAAAAAGGGAGGCGCTTCCTTGTGTGCAGCCATGGTCCCAGCTGGCAGCCTCTCCACACAGAGTCCTCTTCTGATAGAATTCGTTCCTTGACCACGTTGACCAGCCGCGCCGAGAGCACCAAGGTGGTGGATGATGGCGAGACCTAGGAAGGGGACGACGTGGAGCCGAGGAAGACATGGCAGTGGATGCCCACACGGAGGGGAGTACAAGGGTTAACTAGTTGGGCTGCTGTGTGACGGTGCCATCACCGCAGAATAACAAGGGTTGTTGGTGAGTAAAGGGATTGCCTGGCCAGCGGTTGGAGTAGGAGGGGTGGTGAGGCCTGCGCGGCAGCATAGTCGGCCATGGGAGGCAGGAGCAAGCGGCACGGTCGGTGTTGGTTTTGGCGGTTGGAGCAAGAAGACCAGAGGTTGAAGAAGCACGACGGTCGTCAGATGGACATCGTACGATCACCGTAGCTAGAATCGTTTATATTAACTAAGTTTACAAAGCCCTGCGCCCACTTCAACTTAGTAGGCCCACAAGTCAGCCTCCAAATATGGTGGGTGCGACCTAGTAGCGGGGGTATTCATTTTTTTGTGCATAATAAGGAGGCACTTCCTTGCGTGCGAAGATATAGCTGGTGGGTCTGAGCTATCAGCGGGGGGGGGATGTTTTTTTCATGAAATACAAAGGCCCTTCTAGTGTGTCCCCGCTGTCAGGTGGAGGAATCATTATTTTGCGCGTAATAAGGAGGCACTTCCTACTAGCAAAAATAGGAGGCACTTCCTTGCATGCGGCCGTGGACCTAGCTGTCAGCCTCTCCACGTACAGTCCTCTTTTGATGGATGTCGTTTGTTGACCACACCGTGCCGAGAGAACCAAGGCGGTGGACGATGGTGAGGCCAAGTAAGGGAATGACCCATAGCCAAGGAAGACTCGGCAGTTGTTTCCCACGCGGAGTGGATATGAGGGTTTAGTGGTTCGACTGCAGTGTGAGGCTGACGTCACCGGAGAATAACAGGAGGTGTGGATGAGTAGAGGGATGGCCAGGCCAGGGATGCGAGTAGGGCGGGGCCATGAGGTCTTCCAGGAAGCACACCCGGCCATGGGAGGCATCAGCAGGTGGATCTGTCGGCACTGGTTTGGGCGGCTGGAGCAGGAAGATTAGAGACTGAATAAGCACGATTGCCGCTGGATTGGCATCTTACGGTCTGACGCTAGTATAGTCGATTGTTGACTAAGTTTTTTTAGAAACCTTGTGTATGCATGAACTTAGTAGGCCCACAAGTCAGCCTCCAAATCTGTGGCAGAAAACATAGAGCCCATTTTCTATTTTTAATAATTTGCAGCCCATTTACTAATTCTTAAGGAATTTATTACAACCCATTTTCGGCCAAGGACCACGGTCAAAAAGTTCAACCTAATTTTGCATATTTTGGTGGAGTCTGAACTGTTTTAATCCAGAAATAATAAACATTCGTTTTTTAAGAACTTATTGATTTGCCAAATAAAATATTGTTTTATTTTTGTAAGCTAATAAGACGTGGGACAATTGAGTTGGTTTTTGGGAAAACCAGTGGTAAAAAGTCAGCGCTGGGAGGGAAAACAACAACAAAAAATATGGATGTAAAGATGAAAAGGGAACATTACATATTGTCAATATAATAATACATCTATATGAACTAGTAAAACTATAGGTAGAGATTATAAAATGGATGTAGGACATGGCGTTTCAAGAGGAAAATAGAACTGAGTTGTGTGTTTTCTTCAGTAAAAAATCTGTATGCGGATGTTCTAAGAGAAAATATAACTGAGGCTGGCGAACCACAGGCCGGTTGATACCTGCTGGATCTTTGTGCCCCATTGTCGTCATGGGATGGGCCTGTTAAAAACAAAACCAAGCCTGGGCAGTCTACAACCCAGTTTAAACTTGCTCAACCTGAAAAAACAATATACATGCTGGATCCCGGTTACTAGTCTGTATTTGCAGAATTCTCTCATTTATTGACTACGTTGAAAATAATGGGTGTCCCAGACGTCAGCAGTATTTTTCCATCATGATAATAAGTGCATACACTTGCTTGCGTATGGCCATGGACTTGCTGGTTCCCTACGGTTAGGCTCTGTATGGACATCTGTCTAGTGGTTCCACAAACGAATTTCATGCAAATCGAATGGGTTTCAGTGAAACCAGACTAAATTCATTGCATTCTACATATTTCTTTTTATTATGGATCATTTTACATATTTCAACTAATAATAACTCACTAGGCCTTTTTGAGTCCATGGGAGGCACTTCACGCGATCGAGGTCGTGACACTTAACTGTTCTGTAAGGCCCAAATCCATCGCTCCTCTCATTTAACAATTTGCAGCTAGGCTTGGCATGCCACAACCCAGTTCCGAAGTGTTGTGTCCAACTATCAGCCTATCAAAACTAATGGATCCCGTGCGTACTTCAAAGTTGTAAAAAAATTGGAGAATTGGAAATTTGAATGGCAGGTGCTTATGCTACCCATCAAATAAAAATCAGGTGCCTGAAAATTCGTTTCGAAGCAAATGATTCAGCTTTATATCCACGTTGACCCTCGACATGATGGTTGGAAGCAAATGCAAGTTCATACCAAAAGATCCTTAACAACAATACCAACTTGCAGACGACCAGGTAGTACAAGTATACCAATACGAAACTAACTTATAATCTTTTTAGTCCTGGCCCTATTGTTGGTCTGGTAGAAAATCTTGCAAACGACCAACTCCCGCTCCTTCTCTTGCTCGAGGTCTCCGAGGTGGTACTGGTGCATCACCTAGTTGGTCCTCTGCTGGTCGAAGTTCTTGTTGGTGTGGAGCACCAGAACCTTCTTGTTACCCGTCTGCCTGCCGTTGACCATCACCAGCAACGTATTGCCTGTCTTGTGCCACATCGCATGCATGCCGCACTCTGATTGTATCTTGCGACGCGTCCACGTGCCCCTTTTGAACACCCTAGGGTTGTGCTGGAAGAAATGCTTGCTTAGGCCACTCAGTGTGATACCTGTAGTATTGGCGAATACAAGTTTGAGGGTATGTAGTTGCCATTTTCATAACATCTTTGGCATGTTGCAGTCACTTGCTTCACTTTTTATCAACTTTCAAATTGTAATTTCTTCACTAGGTCTATGTCTAAAAATAAAAATAGAGGTATAAACAAAGTAATATGTTTGTGCAAGTAGACGGCGATTGGGGTCTCCCTCGGAAGTTTCTTAGGATGGGTGTACCATATGTCGTGCTCGTTGTTGATGGTTGGTATGAACAAATCGATGAGAGGCTTCAAGGTGCTCGATTAGCTCCTAATCTGTGGGATCGAACTTGATGCCAGCCCGCAGCACCGACCAATCCTTCTTGGACTTGCATCGGTTAATTCCAATTAAATGGTACTCAATGTATGATCAATCAACTGTTTTATGTAAATGATGCAAGATTTTGACAAATAAGTGGTACTCCAAATCTGAAGTCCACAATACCCGAACAAACTGGGGTCTCAGCTTCATTACTACATGCAGACTCTAAAGACTTGAAAACCCCCATAAATATCGAAATCATCATACAAGGCGATGGGACAAATATTCACAGGAGCGGCCTCGCTGGTTCCTTCCTTCATCCATCTAGCTAGAAGAGCATCCTTGTTGAGATCAATTTTTTCAGCGTCTTCCCATTGACTACTTGCAGTGAAGAATAGCAGCTCCAGTAGCTCATCTCTCATCATGCGAAATGAATCGGAACAAGGCGGTGGCTGGGAAGTGGGGAGACCGGGAGAGAATGGGAGAGTGATTTTCTAGAGAATGGGAGAGTGATTTTTTAGAGAATGGGAGAGTGTTGTTGTACTACAAGAGGGGTGAGGCTCACTTTGCTGAACCGAACACGCCGTCGAGACTCTTGTGTCACCTCACGCGCAGCGTGTTGCCACGTCAATTCAATGTGAGGACATGATGAATAATTTGGCCAACATATACTTGTACTACTGTACTACTTACTAGTCATATTTAGTGTCACATTTTAACCGTAGGTTTAACTAACAAAATGTCAATGCATGTCACCGAAAATTATACCATTGGAAACTATGTTGAAATACGAATCCAACGATATAATTTTTTGTGACATGCATTAACATTTAGTTGGTTAAATTTATGGTCAAAAATTGAAACAAATTATGAAGGGGGGTAATAAACCAGGAGGGAGGTAGTAGTACGAGTAGCGGAATATACGGTATAGAGGAATACTAGTACTAGTACAAATTTAGAAATAGAGTACGAAGTTACAAGGCTGTGCGACAGACTTTGTACGCTACATGAGTAATACAAAATATAATTCCCATTGGACAACATTCTCACCAACAAGTACAGACTTGAAGCCTAATTGATATATATGGCTTCTGCACGGCATATCCATCATCATTATTGGTACATACTACGCAGGTGAGTTAGGATGCACTTGATGCCAGAAAGGTATCTATCCTTCAAACTAACTACAATACATAATATCCAACAATACAGGGTCATGCTACAGCAGCTGGATACATGGCTCAGTCTAGATATCACTACGAATCAAGTTGTGCATATTTGTTGTTGGCATGAACCACATCGCCGCATGTCGGGTTCGCAAAATCCATTCATCGCTTGGAAGCTTGACGCCTTTCACACACTGAAGATCACTTGGCAACAAGCCATAGATGAATCTCTGGATATGGTGATTCATGAAACCCATGGTATGATGTGTAAACACAGTTCCCCCTGGCGAATGGAAGTTTCATAGCACGGTAATCATCGCCGGTGATATGATCGATGATTGGTTCGAGGATTGGACAATTGAGCCCGGGGAACATGGAGTGATTGCGAAGGCTGTAAAGCCCCCTCCGGTTGAATACGACTGGCCCAACAGAGCTGGGATGTTTCTCGAACATGAAGCAGCCATAGCCATCACAGTCATGAATGCCCTAGGCATTGTACTGCATGTGGTTTGATGAAATGGTTTGGTCAATTTTGTATGTGTGAATGAGCATCAAGTGACCACCATCAATTTAACGAACGATAAACCACCACCCATTGACTTGTATATTTCCAGGTCCTGGAATTATAAAGGCCAGCACATTTGCGTCTGCTACAACAAATCAAATTGGAGACCAAAAGGACAAAAATGTACAACCATGTTCAGAGTACGTGTGGAATTAAGATTATTATAACAGCGACACAGATCATAGCCAGAGAATTGCAATGTCGTGGTCATAATCATACCCCAAGTTAAAAAAGCCAATGGCTTTCATATTGTAGCAATATGTCATGGTTCAAACATCATGTAAAAATGAGAGGAAAATAGCTATGCCAGGGCCTACTCATATTTTACCTAGCAGTTACTACTGTTCTCATATCGACTCTAACGATAACATGCGTGGTTATAAAAATCTTGGAAATGAGAGTAACATATAGCAATCATGAGGTTATACTATCTATTCTAACAATCATTAGATGCCATATCAACTCTAGCAATAACATGTGTGGTCATGAAAATCTAGGAAATGAAAGGAACATATAGCAATGATGTGGTTAAAGACACATTATCTATTCTAAATTTTTAACAATCAACATGCAGTTGTATTCATAAGGTAAAGATGAGATGAGATAGACCAATTACACGACGATAGATTCCACTAGTATATGCAGCCAATCTGTGCGTCGACCGCGTAAATGAGGCCATTGTGCACTATAGCATCAGACAGAAATGGAGGGTCAACAGGATTGATGATGAGCCAGAGCCATGTATGGCGACCAGATTCTAGATAGACTAATCCCATGCCGAACAAGGCAATGAGCTGGTAATCCATCTAGTCTTCTGATGGTGTGGGCACTTCACAGATTACAACCTTAAGCAAACGAAGGTCGTACCAAAAGCTCAACGTATCTCGTGTGTAGTAGGCAGGAGTGTCTGGCGGGCCGTGAGGCTCGATGCCGGTGGTATCCACTGATGGAAGGGTCATCTCTCGCTGGGAGTAGATATCCATGAGACACGATGGACTACCAGGTTGGTGGATGAGGACGATCCAGTTGGCCTTCACGCTCGCCCAGTAGTGGCCGCACATGAAGGATAGGTGGGCGGGTAGTGGTAGCATGTCGAGGGGCACGAGGACAACCTCTGTAGGATCATCAAGTCGGTGTGTGGGCCACCAGCGAGGATCGGGCATCAGCAAGGAGGGTGTCCTGAAAAGGGTCGGCGGGTTGCGAATGAGTACATGATCCGTAGACACCGAGCATGCGGCTAGATGCACGGTACTGAGCAGGTCCATACGATTACAGATCTGCTCCAAGAGAACATCGGGGAGGGAATTCCAATCGCCGCTTTGCGTGTTAGTCGGTTCTACCATAGGTTTTTATAGGGAGCTCAGTGATTGGGGTTTTAGGTGACTGCCAGCCAGCGGTGAAGTGGATTCGGGCGGGTGAGCGAAGAAGATGGTGTATGTGGCCGAGCAGTGAGCGGGGGGAGGGCATGGTACGCATGAGCTACCGAGGAAGATGGTGCGGGCCGGCGAGTAGTGAGCGGGGGGAAATGGTGTGCGGCCAATGATGGGGAAGAGAGGAGGAAGAAGAAGAGAGGATGAAGAAGAGGGAAAGACGGGCAAGAAAGTGCATTAAATCTCAATTCTACTAGTACTAGTACCAGGATATACCGTCCTTTGGAGTGTAAAATAGTTAAGCTGATGACATGTGGGTCTACCTTAAGAGGGACCATATGTCAGTTAATGGAAGAGAGAGGTGCGTAGGCGTATTTGCAGAAGCGTGCTCCACTAGCAAACATGATGGCAGTACAGGGTAAGGCTGATTTAGTAACACCAATACGCTGGCTCAACTTATTAATTAATTGTCCCATCTGCTGTAGCGTGTATTGTCACTTCACTATGGCGACTAGTTGAATAGTTCTCTCTGACTAAGATGGGGAATAATGGATCGCCAAGACTTCCTATCTACAGTATCCCTATGCTTCTACTCTCATCATGTCCAACAAAAAGAAACACTGGCCAAGGCACCCGGCGCCAATAATGTAGGAGTACTACTAGTATTTTGTGTCAAACGTTGACCATCTATTTAACTAATAAAATGTTAATGCACATGTCACCAAAAATCATATCACTGGATTCGTATTTGAACATAGTTTTTAATGGTATAGTTCTTTATAACATGCATTGACACTTTGTTAGTTTAATTTACAATCAAAATTTTACACTATATAAGAAGGGGACCAATAAACCAGGATGGAGGTTTATATACAGGTCAATGAAAAAATCATCAACCAAGGTAGTAGTAAATGATGAGTGCCCAAAGAATATTTTCCAAAAGTACTCAATAATGAGCTCGTTTTCCTCAAGAAAATTGTGTTTACGAACGTATGAATTGGAATGCATGCGTGAAGAACAAAAGACCATAACTTTAACATGCATTGGTGAGTTTTCTTTTAATTCTTGCATGCAACGTTTTAGGGAAGCTTGAAATTTGAACATGTCAATGGGAGGGAGTAGAAGCATCATGCATGCATGCATGCAACACTCACACGTACATATGCACGCACGCAACACTCACACATCCATGTGGCACATGGCACATGAAGGAACACACACGCTCACGCTTAAGTGCTCAACCTACTCCCTCCGTCTATGAAAGAGAGATTTACACATTAACCTAGAGGAACAAGAACTTCATCGCATAATTAACACCCAAAAGTAGCAGACTTATGTGTGCATGCGATCATTGAGAGAAGAAGATTAAATGAAGGTTGTTGCCTGTTGTAATTAAGGATAGACATGCAGCCTATAGCTAGAGCACAAGTTGTTGCATTATTCCATCAGTACCGATTAGATTAAAGGCTAAGTGCATTAGAAGTGTAGATGCACAATCTTTGTTGGAAAAATTTCTAATTCTATGTGCAGGTTTTCACAGACCGAGGGAGTACACGTCCATGCACTCACATACACAGCCAGGGTGGTTCGCGCGCAAGGGTTGTACTCCTGTCGCGCATGTGTAAAGTTTTGTTTAACTGATTTCTTTGCTCTACCAGTTGACACGTGGGACCCAAGAACCAGGTGCCAATTTAACCAGTCAACAAAGTGCCATGTCGAATGTGGTCATTCAGCAAGGTGCAATACGGTGCTCTATGGTGAGCTAGTGACCATATAGTCACTGCAAAACTATATAGTGACCCTAATGAGCGTAGTACTATGAAGTCCAGTGACCGTATTGTTACATACATTGACTGCTAGTGTATTTATCTTGTTTCAAATTAAGCCATATTAACTGGAAAGGATGCAATTGGGCTACCACTTTTTTGATGTGTCTCATCAACTCACAAAACAAGGAGAAGCTTGCTTACTAGACCCTCTCCCTCGCCCACACGTGCGGTGGATCGTGGGACGAGGAGAGGGTTTTGACTACAGTACCCTCTCCCTCTCCCTCGCCCTCGCGATGGACGTGCATCAGTTCATTTGGTGTCATATTTCTAGAAGCATATTGTATTAACATTTTTGGACCTTCCGAAAAGGTGAAGAGGCAAGTGCAAGGTTCACAGGAGGACGAACTATTGAACCTCCCAAAGAGGCGAAGAGAAAAGCGCAAGGTTTATAGGAGTTGTCATCCTAGTACTACAACTACAGCAAACGATTGCTAGTGTATGATGCCGGCACGTCACCTATCGCCAAAGTTGTGCCACCTTTTTTTCTCACAGAGCGTGTTGGAGCCCGTGCAACAGCCACACAAGTTGCACGTACACATAACACATTTACTAGTAATAAAGTCTAAAGGACAAATGCCAGCATGCCACACAAGTTCATCTCCACTTCATGTGATAAATTTGTGCACGACTACTCCACATATATTTACAGTGCTACCATTTACAATTTACCATACTCCACTTACATGTTATAGATGGGCTGCATGTCGTCTTCTAGGTTCCAGTCCCAGCTGTTCTTCATAGATGGCACAATCCATAGCGGTGGGCAATGGGAATCATTGTCGCAACTTTCTAGTCCGGTTCCACGCGATGGAGACTCATTCAAGCTGAAGCGACATAAATTTGGGATAGCGTGTCCCAACATGTCGTTCATCCGACGGTGCACACTGAAGACACAACCATGCTTCATGAATGGCAAGCCTTCGGTGTCGTGCACGAAAGGTGGCATCTGCTTCACAATGGGGTAGTGATACGTCTCCAATGTATCTATAATTTTTGATTGTTCCATGTTGTTATATTATCATTCTTGGATGTTTTATAATAATTTTATATCATTTTTGGTACTAACCTATTGACATAGTGACAAGTGCCAGTTGCTGTTTTTTGCATGTTTTTTACATCGCAGGAAATCAATATCAAATGAAGTCCAAACACCGGGAAACTTTTTGTGGATTTTTTATGGACCAGAAGACCACCAGTGGGCTAGAGAAGCACCTGGGGGTGCCCCGAGGTTTCCTCTCCCCCACTTCACAAAATTTCCCGTTTTATTCGCCCCACTTTTCCGGTTACCGTTTTCTCGTCAGATCTATCTTTTGCTTGCAATCATGAGTGATTTCACAGATGATGGCCTGACTCCTAAGATTGGACGTACAGGCAATATGGATGCTAAAACTTTTATCTTGGGGCAAGGGAATGTTATGGGAAAAGAACGTATTCAAGATTTTTTTTTTCAATTGTGTTGGAAATCTAAGTAAATTTATGCGGATGCTATTTCAGCACTAGTTCTGAAACTTGAAAGTAAATTTATTCGTACTCATCCTACTTTGCAGAGATTATTTTTGAGCTCCCCGTTATAAAGAATCCTAAGGCTAAAAAGTTGGCCACTTTCGTTCTTATGAATGAGTTTGACTATATCATACGGGAAGCTAGGGAAATCTTTGATTTTTATTGTATGAATCATGAAAAGCCCGTGATAGATGAAATTCGTTACTATAGTGATTATGCATTAAGAAATTTGCTTGGGGACAACAAGATCTTTGATAAGAACCTTAAAAAGGAAGTCCCAATCCTAAATGTAATTCAACAAGTTTTTAATAATGTTAATCGACATTATTCTTGTATTGTTGCCGGAAATCAATGTGGTTAGGATAATGGGCAACTTAACAATGCTAAGATTTCTATGGATAATATGTTTTATGTTGTTTTTACAAAACCCCTTGATGAGAACACCTCTAAGGGAATTAAGAAGAAGGGTGACAAAACTTAGATCCTTGCTTTATGCCTAGCTAAGGGCATAAGACTATAGCGCTTGTTGGGAGGCAACCCAATGAATAAAATTTATTTTTGCCTTTTGCTTCTTTTTCTTGAGTGTTAGCACAATTATGCTACTTTTATGATTGTATTTTATGTGTTTTAATTAGTGTTTGTGCCAAGTAAAGCCTTTAGGATCTTCTTGGGTGATAGTTGTTTGATCTTGCTGAAAAAACAGAAACTTTTGTGCTCGCAAAAATAATTCTCATTTTTAACAAGAGAGCGATAAAATACCCATTCCTTTTGCAGTAGATAAACATACAAATTTCTCAGGTCATCATAAGTTTTCAAAAAAAATTGGAGTTGTAGAAGTATTCGAAACACCCAGATTACTACAAACTATTCTGTTTTTGACAGATTCTGTTTTCTTTGCGTTGTGTGCTTGTTTTGATGTCTCTATGGTTTTCTTTGATGAGTTTTTGCCATAGAAAACTTGGAATACAGTAGATATAATGCAAGAACAAAATATGAATTGGTTTGATACATCACTTATAGTAGTGATTTATTTTCTTATACTAACGTATCTCACAAAGGTTTTGTTGAGTTTTCTATGATTGAAGTTTTCAAGTTTTGGGTTATCTTACATTGGATGAAGGAATAAGGAGTAGGAAGAGCCCAATCTTGGGGATGCCCTGTCATCCCCCACTATTATCCAAAAGAGAGCAAGAAACTAAGCTTGGGGATGCCCCCGAGTGGCATCCCCTCTTTCTTCTAACGACCATCGGTATTTTACTCGAAGCTACATTTTTATTTGTCACAAACTATGTGTTTTGCTTGGAGCGTCTTGTATGATATGAGTATTTTCTTGTTTAGTTTTGTGTCTTAAGTATTGATTCCTTTCTGTACACATCTATTTGAGAGAGCCAAAATTATGTCATGACTTGTTAGAATTGCTCTCTAAGCTTCACTTAAATTTTTTATGAGCTATGGACTTGCTCTAGTGCTTCATTTATATCTTTTTGAGCACGGTGTGCTTTAGTATTTTTGAAGAAATGCTCTCTTGCTTCACATAGATTTGTTTGGGATTTAGTAAAATTTTCAAGAAATTCTCTCTTTCTTCACTTAAATTAATTTGAGAGAAAGAAATATCATGCTCATTATCTTCACTTATATTTGTTTGAGCTTGTCAAAAGCAAGATATGAAAATTAGTTCCAAAGTGATAGATATCCAAGAAAGATATAATAAAAACTTTCATGACGATCATTGGAAAAAATAAACTTGATTATTAGTAATAGTTTTGAGATATGATGATGTGATATGTGAGTTATGTTGATGAGTAATTATGCTTTAGTAAGAATATTGGTGTTAAGGTTTGTGATTCCCTATGCAAGCACGAAAGTCAATAATTATGCGATGAAATTATATCCTACTTGTGGTGCATTATTCAGTGTTAATTATGCTCAATGCTCTCTTATGAGATTATTCATTTCTTGGTTGGTCACTTCTCAATCTTTTGCTAGCCTTCATTTTGCACTAAGTATGACCACTACTTGTGCATCCAGAAACCTTTAAACCAGTTTTGCCACATGAGTCCACTATATCTACCTATATGCGGTATTCTTTTGCCATTCTAAGAAAATTTGTATATTCCATCTCTAATTTTCAAAATAAACTTTTCTTTTGTGTGTTCATTTCGCTCGCGGAGTGGTGAGGGGTGGCTAATATTTTCCATGCTAGATGTGTTATTCTCACGATGAGTGTTTATTCACTTGTCATTGCACGAGAGTAAGGCAAAGGTATTAGGGATGCCCAGTCCCGAAATGAAAAATGGATTTACTTTATGTTGTCAAATAATAAATTCCTTGGAAAGTGTTGGTATGGAAGGCACCCGTGGATACGGTTAGCCATGGAAAGTGAAAGTATGGTGGAAAAAGGAATAAAAATTATTTTCTGTTTGGGAACCGCGTATGATATATCTAGAATGGAAAGTGTTGGGAACTCTAAGTCGTTTTATTTGGTGGGATGGGTAGACCTCTCAAAATGTTCTTATCTCTAAGTTTTTTGCTTTGAGCTCTGGCACCTCTACAAATCCCTACTCCCCTCTGCGAAGGGTCTTTCTTTTTACTTTATGCAATTTTTCTTTTGAATTTGAGTCTCCATCTTCTCTTATAAAATCACCAACTTGGAGGCACTATGATTGTACTTGAGAATTGGGTGTAGTTAATATGCGAGTGTGTTTCATGAATGGATCAATGATTGAGCATGATGGGCTAGGGATAGCTTATTTTAGCGTTGATATTTTGAAAGATATGGTTGCCTATTGATATGATTGAGTATTTGAGTTATCATGTCAAAACTAAACTATCGCTTTGAACAATATAAAAGTCCAAATGTCCATGCTATGAAGAAAAGATTATGATATGACATGATAGGAAGCATTCCACATCAAAAATTCTATTTCTATCACTTACCTACTCGAGGACGAGTTGGAGTTAAGCTTGGAGGTGTTGATACGTCTCCAATGTATCTATAATTTTTGATTGTTCCATTCTGTTATATTATCAATCATGGATGTTTTATAATCATTTTATATCATTCTTTGGTACTAACCAATTGACATAGTGCCAAGTGCCAGTTGCTGTTTTTTGCATGTTTTTTACATCGCAGAAAATCCATACCAAATGGACTCCAAATGCCACGAAACTTTACGGAGATTTTTTATGGACCAAAAGACACCTAATGGGCCAAGGCTGCACCCGGGGTGGTGCTCCGAGGAGAGCACAACCCACCAGGGCACGCTAGGAGGCCCAGGCGCGCCCTGGTGGGTTGTGCCCACCTCGGGTCCCCCCCAAACCGCCTGTTTGCTCTATAAATACCCCAATATTCCAGAAACCCTAGGGGAGTCGACGAAAATCAATTCCAGTCGCTGCAGAGTCCAGAACCACCAGATCCAATCTAGACACCATCACGGATGGGGTTCACCACCTCCATTGATTCCTCTCCAATGATGCGTGAGTAGTTCTTTGTAGACCTTCAGGTCCATAGTTAGTAGCTAGATGGCTTCCTCTCTCTCATTTGATTCCCAATGCAATGGTCACTTGGAGATCCATATGATGCACTACAAAAAAATACACTTCCGTGATGATACGTGTTTGTCACAGTAGGTCGCGTTTTTTGTCATGCATGTACATCCATGACGATTTTATGACAGAATCAAGATAGTCATACCTGTGATGTCGTAGAAGTGTTCCATGACATTACCAAAATTATCATCATGGAAGTGTCCACTTCCATGAAGATAAATCGCGCGTCACAGAAGTGCTTTCGTCAAGGGTGACTGACACGTGGCATCCACCATAACGGAACACCGTTAAGCTATCGGGTCGGATTTTGGATCCAATAACCCGTTAACAGCCCTGACCAATGGGAAATTTCCACGTGTAAAATTCGGATTGGCCGAAGGGAACACCTGTCAGCTCGTCAGTGGGCCAGATGTCGCCTGTCCATTGGAGCAGACCTGCCTATGATACGTCGACATGTGGCTGGGCCCAACAGAGGCCCATATAGGTTAAAAAGGCTGGCCCAGTCAAAGGCCCGTAGAACTTAATCAGGTACTAGTGGGCCAGCCCAATAACGGCCTGCTTAATAAAGGCCCATTTACGGCCCGAAGCCAGATCTGGCCCGTTAATTGTTCGCCCAATATTTGGGCCCATTTACGGCCCGAAGCCAGATCTGGCCCGTTAATTGTTCGCCCAATATTTGGGCCCATTTGCGGCCCGAAGCCAGATCTGGCCCATTAATTTTTTGCCAAATATTTGGGCCCAACTACAGTCCAGTGACTTTCGTCCTGTTAGAGGCCTGATGTAGACATGGGCCCATTTCAGCCCGGTGTGACTTTCGGCCTGGGAATGGCCCGTGCTTCCCATGGGCCATATATGGTCCGATGGGACATCGGGCCCACTAACGGCCCGTGCTAATGGTGGTAACAGTTAAGCCCAACGTGACTTTGGGCCTGTTAAAGGCCTATCGCGTAATTCGGCTCGTTGATGCCTGTGCTAAGCTTTCGGCCTCTTAAAGGCCCATGATATCAGTGGGCCAACTAAGGCCCGAGATATGTTTTGGCCTGGTAACGGCCCGTGAGCTAACCGGGCCCAAAATGGCCCGGTCTACATTTCGGCCTGCTGAAGGCCTGTCGACGACTAGTGAAAATTGAGGCCCAACATGCATTTTGGCCTGCTAAAGGCTCGTCGTTTCATCTCGGCCGTAACAGGCCAGTACAATATTCAGCCTATTAATGGCCTAATGCTACCTGGGCCAAACTCAGCGCTGGGTCGACAAAAGGCCCAACTAAAATATAGGCCGGTGTAAGTTTGGGCCTGGCGCAATGTGTGAAGGCCCCAATCATTCGGGCCCAAGAAAGACGCAGGCCGGCCCAATTGCGGCCCGCTAAAAACCTGGCCCGTTAGTCGAATGTTTCGGTCCGGTCGACTACATCTGATTTTTTTTCAGATAGCGAATGATGGCAGTAACTAGTAGGAATTATGAACAAACCTACTCTATACAATAAAGAAATTACGGCATAGTAACTCGGAATAGACCTACACTATACGATAAAGGATTTAAGGTATATTACATCCACTGGCATCGAAGTTCGCCACCAGTGATCATAAAGCGCAACGAAGAAGCAGATTACAAAAACTGGGCACCATTGCAGCGTAACAAAAAAATACTGAACCGAGACCACTTCCAAGACAGTTCAAGAAAGGTTAGCCTTGCAGGGGAACTGCTGCACAAGCTGCTGAGCAAGGATGTGAGACCGGCCTAGCATGTCGGTCATAGCTTCCAGGTGTAGCTGTTTAGCGATGAGGTTCTCATTGCTGTTCTCCGCAATCTTTCTTAGAGATAGGACTTCAAGTCGAAGTTGAGTTGCAGAATGCCTTTCTGCTAGAACTTGGGACTAAAGAAGTCGAACTGATTCAGACAACGAATTCTGTGAGCTTGTCTGACTGTTAGTCTCAAGTAACTTGAACACTGCATCAAGACAAGACTTTGGGGTTGTCTCGCTATCTTCAAGATGTTTTGCCTTCTTTGCTGCAATATATGTTGGGCTTGTCTCACAGCCTTCAGCAGACTTGTGCATGCCATCAGGCATATCACCCTGAAACAAAGCAGAGAGATGACAGGTACTGCACATGTATAAACAAAGATGATAACTGTTCTGTCAATTCTATCCAATTTGAACTTAGAAAATAAAGAGTAAGTTCAAAATATCAATAGCATAATTTGGCATTGTTCATAATGCGGGGAGCTTCACCACACTACTGGATTACCATGTCAACATAACAAGCATAGATGAAGGGCAAAGAAAATCATTGTATCTATTTTGGATAATGTGCATGGCATGTTGTTCATATCATCAGCCACATCAGTAAGATAAAACAGGAGATGACAAGGTGCAAATGTGGGTGGCTTCACCACACACTAGATTATAGATCCACAAAACAAGCATACATATAGGGAGTATTAAGTAATGTGCATGGTATGAATAAGGAATTTGGTTTTACAAGTAAAACTTACGGTTCTTACGAACATGCATTTTGGTAGAAACAACAAACTAAACAGCAGTAAACGATAGGGAGTATGAGCAAATTAAACATAAGTTGAGGATAAAGGCTTTAGAAGGACTGACTTACATTAACAGTTAACACAGGCTTTATAATGCCCTTCTCCATTTCAAGGGAAGGATAACTCAAGAATTTCAGCATAGAATCTTCTTCATAAGCATTGCGTGTACTCTACATTTTGTAGAGAGTAATTATAGATATGATAATACTGGAAGGGATAGAGGATAATGAAGATAAGATGCAGATTGATGCTACATAATCAACTACCAATCCCTGGAAGTACAAGTGTTACAGGACAAAATGTACTGACAAGAGCAATGGGCTACACTTCTGCACTGGCATTGTCTGTGTATTCTACTTGTTGGTAAGATTAAATATAGATCTGATCTTTTTTAGTAAATGGTGGGCGAGGGAGATAAGATGCAGAATGCTACAAAATGAACCAATCTCTCTTCCCATAATACAAGAGTGTTTTGAACACTGGTGTACTGTACAAAACGTTCTTATATTATGGGACGGAGGGAGTAGCTGTTAATGTAAGTACAGTGATAGACCACGTTCAGTCCTTACAAGAGGACTGCAGAGCTCAACCTCTTCAAAAGCATTGGGTTGATTCTAAATTTATGTAAGAGTCCATACGGATCTTATAATGTCCACCAAATGGACGATTACGGGGCTAACATGTGCAGTGATGCTACATAATCAAACAGCTATGAAAGTAAGTATGGTCATACAGGGCAAGAGGTACTCACAAGAGCAATGCAGTGTGCAGTATAGTTGCGAGATTCTGTGGTCCCTTGAGAACGAATGTTCTTCTGCTAACAGTTTTCATACAAGTGAGACATTAAGGCAAATGCAGAAATGTAGTTCAAATTGTGATGTGATATCATAGATAGTACCTTATGCTGCAGCCGAGACCAATGTGTAACAAGATTATTCTAGTCACCGTCGAATAAATGTAGCACCGGAGACTTTACAGATATTTCGTTCAGAGGCTTGCCATCGAAGTGCGCTTGCCTCAGGTCGGAACAATACTTCATAATCGAGTGCTTGAAAAGCGCAACCAACCCTTGCTCGTCATCACAATCCAGTTTGCTCCTCGCCTATTTAAAAGAATGAAATCTTGTGTCTTCTGTCAGCAGAAACATATGCAGTAATAACCATGAATAACATTAGTACATTACTTACGCGTAAGTTGCGGAGGAAGACTGGAAATTGTTCTGTGTCCGCGGTATAATCTTTCCATGAAGGAAAGATGCGCACAAAGTTCCTGACAACAACATAAGCTTCGTCTTCTAAACTGGGAAGAAATGGAACATGGGTCCTATTTGCTACAATTGGGGCTCTCTCTGGTTTGAAAAGAGATTTGGCAACTGGATTTGGTGTACTCTTTGCTGGAAAGGGGGAATTTGCGTCGTACATCTGGTGATATGTCAACTGGCATAATCATGCTGTTTGCTGCAGTTGGGGTCTGCTGAGTTGGGGCATCAGAAATGACCAGTGTAGTAGGGCTAGAGTCTGCTAGAGTTGGGGTATTTTTTGGGTCAGGTGATATTGCAACTACACCTAATGGGCTATTTGATTTATCAGGTGCCACTACCTTTTCCAAATACTTTGCTTGTGCTCCTCCATGATCAGCAATCACCCTCTTCCTTTTGAACGTATGATACACAAGAACAACATTTGAATGGATAAATATGGTATGATGATAGATGGAATATGTATTGAAAATGGATAGGCGGGGCGTATTCACATACACGATGTGTAAACTAAGCTAATGGCAGTTCAACAAAGTAGAAGCAATGCAAAGCATCAGTTGCAAGATATGTGCGAGCAATATAACCTTGGAAAGTTAGAGCAAGTACCTTGATGGGTGAATAAGATAGGGCATCTTCCTCTGACTCCTCCACTAGGGAGCTACATTGACTTAGGTCTCCCTCTAGCTCAGAATCACTGTTAGGATCATATTCTGAGCATGAATCTGTAGGTGGAGAGCGTTTGCATTGCATTGCATCCAGACTTGATTTCAGTCCCTTAATGCCAAGTTTGACAGCCATGGCATTGTTCTGCTTTATTCTTTTCATGCGCGCAAGCTCATAATCATTATGATGCTGTTCAGAATCTGAGATTCAAGAAAACATAAAAAGTAGTCAGATTATCTATGGAATGCATTGCAGATTCAACTCGGAGAGTGTCTCCCTATAAACCCCTGCATATGCAAAGTTCACCTCCCCAACCGTGCTGACCAGACCACACACAGAAATACAAACCCGTTATGTCTCTATAACAGGCAGACACACATTTCAAAACTGAAGTAGGAACATTAGAATCATATGAAATTCGTATTTGAACAAATAAACTAAGAAATTATGAGTGGCGTAATGTTTAGCTTCACGGGTGGAGTGTTGGTTGTTGGGGAACGTAGTAATTTCAAAAAATTTCCTACGCACACGCAAGATCATGGTGATGCATAGCAACGAGAGGGGAGAGTGTTGTCTATGTACCCTCGTAGACCGGAAGCGGAAGCGTTAGCACAACGCGGTTGATGTAGTCGTACGTCTTCACGGCCCGACCGATCAAGCACCGAAACTATGGCACCTCCGAGTTCTAGCACACGTTCAGCTTGATGACGATCCCCGGACTTCGATCCAGCAAAGTGTCGGGAAAGAGTTCCGTCAGCACCACAGCGTGGTGATGATCTTGATGTTCTACCATTGCAGGGCTTCGCCTAAGCACCGCTACAATATTATCGAGGATTATGGTGGAGGGGGGCACCGCACACGGGTAAGAAAACGATCACGAAGATCAACTTGTGTGTCTAGAGGTGCCCCCTGCCCCTGTATATAAAGGAGCAAGGGGGGAGGCCGGCCGGCCCTTGAGGCGCGCCAAGGAGGGGGGAGTCCTCCTCCTAGTAGGAGTAGGACTCCCCTTTCCTAGTCCAACTAGGAAGAGGGAAGGGGAAAGGAAAGAGAAGGAGAGGGAGAGGGAAAGAGGGGCCGCGCCCCCCTCCCATAGTCCAATTCGGACTCCCCATGGGAGGGGGCGCGCCACCTCCTGGGTTGCTGCCCTCTCTCTCCCCTAAGGCCCAATACTTCCCCGGGGGGTTCCGGTAACCCTTCCGGCACTCCGGTTATCTCCGAAATCACCCGAAACACTTTTGGTGTCCGAATATAGCTGTCCAATATATCGATCTTTATGTCTCGATCATTTCGAGACTCCTCGTCATGTCCGTGAACATATCCGGGACTCCGAACAATCTTCGGTACATCAAAATATATAAACTCATAATGAAACTGTCATCGTAACGTTAAGCGTGCGGACCTTACGGGTTCGAGAACAATGTAGACATGACCGAGACACGTCTCTGGTCAATAACCAATAGCGGAACCTGGATGCTCATATTGGCTCCTACATATTCTACGAAGATCTTTTATCGGTCAGACCGCATAAGAACATGCGTTGTTCCCTTTGTCATCGGTATGTTACTTTCCCGAGATTTGATCGTCGGTATCTCAATACCTAGTTCAATCTCGTTACCGGCAAGTCTCTTTACTCGTTCCGTAATACATCATCCCGCAACTAACTTATTAGTTGCAATGCTTGCAAGGCTTATGTGATGTGCATTACCGAGAGGGCCCAGAGATACTTCTCCGACAATCGGAGTGACAAATCGTAATATCGAAATACGCCAAACCAACAAGTACCTTCGGAGACACATGTAGAGCACCTTTATAATCACCCAGTTACGTTGTGACGTTTGGTAGCACACAAAGTGTTCCTCCGGTAAACGGGAGTTGCATAATCTCATAGTCATAGGGACATGTATAAGTTATGAAGAAAGCAATAGCAACAAACTAAACGATCAAGTGCTAAGCTATTGAAATGGGTCAAGTCAATCACATCATTCTCCTAATGATGTGATCCCGTTAATCAAATGACAACTCATGTCTATGGTTAGGAAACTTAACCATCTTCGATCAACGAGCTAGTCAAGTAGAGGCATACTAGTGACACTATGTTTGTCTATGTATTCACACATGTATTATGTTTCCGGTTAATACAATTCTAGCCTGAATAATAAACATTTATCATGATATAAGGAAATAAATAATAACTTTATTATTGCCTCTAGGGCATATTTCCTTCAGTCTCCCACTTGCACTAGAGTCAATAATGTAGATTACATAGTAATGATTCTAACACCCATGGAGCCTTGGTGCTGATCATGTTTTGCTCGTGGAAGAGGCTTAGTCGGCAGGTCTGCAGCATTCAGATCCGTATGTATCTTGCAAATTTCTATGTCTCCCACTTGGATTAAATCCCGAATGGAATTGAAGCGTCTCTTGATGTGCTTGGTTCTCTTGTGAAATCTGGATTCCTTTGCCAAGGCAATTGCACCAGTATTGTCACAAAAGATTTTCATTGGACCCGATGCACTAGGTATGACACCTAGATCGGATATGAACTCCTTGATCCAGACTCCTTCATTTGCTGCTTCCGAAGCAGCTATGTACTCTGCTTCACATGTAGATCCCGCCACGACGCTTTGTTTAGAACTGCACCAACCGACAGCTCCACCGTTTAGTAAAAACACGTATCCGGTTTGCGATTTAGAATTGTCTGGATCAGTGTCAAAGCTTGCATCAACGTAAGCATTTACGATGAGCTCTTTGTCACCTCCATATGTGAGAAACATATCCTTAGTCCTTTTCAGGTATTTCAGGATGTTCTTGACCGCTGTCCAGTGATCCACTCCTGGATTACTTTGGTACCTCCCTACTAGACTTATAGCAAGGCACACATCAGGTCTGGTACACAACATTGCATACATGATAGAGCCTATGGATGAAGCATAGGGAACATCTTTCATTTTCTCTCTATCTTCTGCGGTGGTCGGACATTGAGTCTTACTCAACTTCACACCTTGTAACACAGGCAAGAACCCTTTCTTTGCTTGATCCATTTTGAACTTCTTCAAAACCTTGTCAAGGTATGTGCTTTGTGAAAGTCCAATTAAGCGTCTTGATCTACCTCTATAGATCTTAATGCCCAATATGTAAGCAGCTTCACCGAGGTCTTTCATTGAAAAACTCTTATTCAAGTATCCCTTTATGCTATCCAGAAATTCTATATTATTTCCAATCAATAATATGTCATCCACATATAATATCAGAAATGCTACAGAGCTCCCACTCACTTTCTTGTAAATACAGGCTTCTCCAAAAGTCTGTACAAAACCAAATGCTTTGATCACACTATCAAAGTGTTTATTCCAACTCCGAGAGGCTTGCACCAGTCCATAAATCGATCGCTGGAGCTTGCACACTTTGTTAGCTCCCTTTGGATCGACAAAACCTTCTGGTTGCATCATATACAACTCTTCTTCCAGAAATCCATTCAGGAATGCAGGTTTGACGTCCATTTGCCAAATTTCATAATCACAAAATGCGGCAATTGCTAACATGATTCGGACAGACTTAAGCATCGCTACGGGTGAGAATGTCTCATCGTAGTCAATCCCTTGAACTTGTCGAAAAACTTTTGCAACAAGTCGAGCTTTATAGACAGTAACATTACCGTCAGCGTCAGTCTTCTTCTTGAAGATCCATTTATTCTCAATTGCTTGTCGATCAACGGCCAAGTCAACCAAAGTCCACACTTTGTTCTCATACATCGATCCCATCTCAGATTTCATGGCTTCTAGCCATTTTGCGGAATCTGGGCTCACCATCGCTTCTTCATAGTTCGTAGGTTCATCATGATCTAGTAGCACGACTTCCAGAACAGGATTGCCGTACCACTCTGGTGCGGATCTTACTCTGGTTGATCTACGAGGTTCGTTAGTAACTTGATCTGAAGTTTCATGATCAGTATCATTAGCTTCCTCACTAATTGGTGTAGGTGTCACAGAAACCAGTTTCTGTGATGTACTACTTTCCAATAAGGGAGTAGGTACAGTTACCTCATCAGGATCTACTTTTCTCCCACTCACTTCTTTCGAGAGAAACTCATTCTCTAGAAAAACTCCGAATTTAGCAAAAAAAGTCTTGCCTTCGGATCTGTGATAGAAGGTGTACCCAACAGTCTCCTTTGGGTATCCTATGAAGACACATTTCTCCAATTTGGGTTCGAGCTTATCAGGTTGAAGCTTTTTCACATAAGCATCGCAACCCCAAACTTTCAGAAACGACAACTTTGGTTTCTTGCCAAACCACAGTTCATAAGGCGTCGTCTCAATGGATTTCGATGGTATCCTATTTAATGTGAATGCAGCCGTCTCTAAAGCATAACCCCAAAATGATAGTGGTAAATCTGTAAGAGACATCATAGATCGCACCATATCAAGTAAAGTACGATTACGACGTTCGGACACACCATTACGCTGTGGTGTTCCGGGTGGTGTGAGTTGCGAAACTATTCCGCATTGTTTCAAATGTAAACCAAACTCGTAACTCAAATATTCTCCTCCACGATCAAATCGTAGAAACTTTATTTTCTTGTTCCGATGATTTTCAACTTCACTCTGAAATTCTTTGAACTTTTCAAATGTCTCAGACTTATGTTTCATTAAGTAGATATACCCATATCTGCTTAAATCATCTGTGAAGGTGAGAAAATAATGATATCCGCCACGAGCCTCAACATTCATTGGGCCACATACATCTGTATGTATGATTTCCAACAAATCCGTTGCTCTCTCCATAGTACCGTAGAACGACGTTTTAGTCATCTTACCCATGAGGCACGGTTCGCAAGTACCAAGTGATTCATAATCAAGTGGTTCCAAAAGTCCATCAGTATGGAGTTTCTTCATGCGCTTTATACCGATATGACCTAAATGGCAGTGCCACAAATAAGTTGCACTATCATTATCAACTCTGCATCTTTTGATTTCAACATTATGAATATGTGTATCACTACTATCGAGATTCATCAAAAATAGACCACTCTTCAAGGGTGCATGACCATAAAAGATATTACTCATAAATAGAACAACCATTATTCTGTGATTTAAATGAATAACCGTCTCGCATCAAAGAAGATCCAGATATAATGTTCATGCTCAACGCTGGCACCAAATAACAATTATTTAGGTCTAATACTAATCCCGAAGGTAGATGTAGAGGTAGCGTGCCGACTGCGATCAAATCGACTTTGGAACCATTTCCCACGCGCATCGTCACCTCGTCCTTAGCAAATCTTCGCTTGATCCGTAGCCCCTGTTTCCAGTTGCAAATGTTAGCAACAGAACCAGTGTCAAATACCCAGGTGCTACTGTGAGCATTAGTAAGGTACACATCAATAACATGTATATCACATATACCTTTGTTCACTTTGCCATCCTTCTTATCCGCCAAATACTTGGGGCAGTTCCGCTTCTATTGACCAGTCTGCTTGCAGTAGAAGCACTCAGTTTCAGGCTTAGGTCCAGACTTGGGTTTCTTCTCCTGAGCAGCAACTTGCTTGCTGTTCTTCTTGAAGTTCCCCTTCTTCTTCCCCTTGCCCTTTTTCTTGAAACTAGTGGTCTTATTGACCATCAACACTTGATGCTCCTCCTTGATTTCTACCTCCGCGGCTTTTAGCATTGCGAAGAGCTCAGGAATAGTCTTATTCATCCCTTGCATATTATAGTTCATCACGAAGCTTTTGTAGCTTGGTGGCAGTGATTGAAGAATTCCGTCAATGACACTATCAACAGGAAGATTAACCCCCAGTTGAGTCAAGTGATTATGATACCCAGACATTTTGAGTATATGTTCACTGACAGAACTATTCTCCTCCATCTTGCAGCTATAGAACTTATTGGAGACTTCATATCTCTCAATCCGGGCATTTGCTTGAAATATTAACTTCAACTCCTGGAACATCTCATATGCTCCATGACGTTCAAAACGTTGTTTGAAGACCCGGTTCTAAGACGTAAAGCATGGCACACTGAACTATCGAGTAGTCATCAGCTTTGCTCTGCCAGACGTTCATAACATCTGGTGTTGCTCCTACAGCAGGCTTGGCACTTAGCGGTGCTTCCAGGATGTAATTCTTCGGTGCAGCAATGACGATAATCCTCAAGTTATGGACCCAGTCCGTGTAATTGCTACCATCATCTTTCAACTTTGCTTTCTCAAGGAACGCATTAAAATTCAACGGAACAACAACACGAGCCATCTATCTACAATCAAACATAGACAAGCAAGATACTATCAGGTACTAAGTTCATGATAAATTTAAGTTCAATTAATCATATTACTTAAGAACTCCCACTTAGAAATATATCCCTCTAATCCTCTAAGTGATCACATGATCCAAATCAACTAAACCATGTCCGATCATCACGTGAGATGGAGTAGTATCAATGGTGAACATCAATATGTTGATCATATCTACTATATGATTCACGCTCGACCTTTCAGTCTCCGTGTTCCGAGGCCATATCTGTTATATGCTAGGCTCGTCAAGTTAAACCTGAGTATTCCGCGTGTGCAACTGTTTTGCACCTGTTGTATTTGAACGTAGAGCCTATCACACCCGATCATCACGTGGTGTCTCAGCACGAAGAACTTTCGTAATGGTGCATACTCAGGGAGAACACTTATACTTTGATAATTTAGTGAGGGATCATCTTATAATGCTACCGTCAATCAAAGCAAGATAAGATGCATAAAAGATAAACATCACATGCAATCAATATAAGTGATATGATATGGCCATCATCATCTTGTGCTTGTGATCTCCATCTTCGAAACACCGTCATGATCACCATCGTCACCGGCGCGACACCTTGATCACCATCGTAGCATCGTTGTCGTCTCGCCAATCTTATGCTTCCACGACTATCGCTACCGATTAGTGATAAAGTAAAGCATTACAGCGTGATTGCATTGCATACAATAAAGCGACAACCATATGGCTCCTACCAGTTGCCGATAACTCGGTTACAAAACATGATCATCTCATACAATAAAATTTAGCATCATGTCTTGACCATATCACATCACAAGATGCCCTGCAAAAACAAGTTAGACGTCCTCTACTTTGTTGTTGCAAGTTTTACATGGCTGCTACGGGCTTAGCAAGAACCGTTCTTACCTACGCATCAAAACCACAACAATAGTTTGTCAAGTTGGTGCTATTTTAACCTTCGCAAGGACCGGTCATAGCCACACTTGGTTCAACTAAAGTTGGAGAAACTGACACCCGCCAGCCACCTGTGTGCAAAGCACGTCGGTAGAACCAGTCTCGCGTAAGCGTACGCGTAATGTCGGTTTGGTCCGCTTCATCCAACAATAACGCCGAACCAAAGTATGACATGCTGGTAAGCAGTATGACTTATATCGCCCACAACTCACTTGTGTTCTACTCGTGCACAACATCAACGCATAAAACCTAGGCTCTGATACCACTGTTGGGGAACGTAGTAATTTCAAAAAAATTCCTATGCACACGCAAGATCATGGTGATGCATAGCAACGAGAGGGGAGAGTGTTGTCTACGTACCCTCGTAGACCGGAAGCGGAAGCGTTAGCACAACACGGTTGATGTAGTCATACGTCTTCACGGCCCGACTGATCAAGGACCGAAACTACGACACCTCCGAGTTCTAGCACACGTTCAGCTCGATGACGATCCCCGGACTTCGATCCAGCAAAGTGTCGGGGAAGAGTTCCGTCAGCACGACGGCGTGGTGACGATCTTGATGTTCTACCATCGCAGGGCTTCGCCTAAGCACCGCTACAATATTATCGAGGATTATGGTGGAGGGGGGCACCGCACACGGCTAAGAAAACGATCACGAAGATCAACTTGTGTGTCTAGAGGTGCCCCCTGCCCCTGTATATAAAGGAGCAAGGGGGGAGGCCGGCCGGCCCTTGAGGCGCGCCAAGGAAGGGGGAGTCCTCCTCCTATTAGGAGTAGGACTCCCCTTTCCTAGTCCAACTAGGAAGAGGGAAGGGGAAAGGAAAGAGAAGGAGAGGGAGAGGGAAAGAGGGGCCGCGCCCCCCTCCCATAGTCCAATTCGGACTCCCCATGGGAGGGGGCGCGCCACCTCCTGGGTTGCTGCCCTCTCTCTCCCCTAAGGCCCAATACTTCCCCGAGGAGTTCCGGTAACCCTTCCGGCACTCCGGTTTTCTCTGAAATCACCCGAAACATTTCCGGTGTCCGAATATAGCCGTCCAATATATCGATCTTTATGTCTCGACCATTTCGAGACTCCTCGTCATGTCAGTGATCATATCCGGGACTCTGAACACCCTTCGGTACATCAAAATATATAAACTCATAATGAAACTGTCATTGTAACGTTAAGCATGCGGACCCTACAGGTTCGAGAACAATGTAGACATGACCAAGACACGTCTCCGGTCAATAACCAATAGCAGAACCTGGATGCTCATATTGGCTCCTACATATTCTACGAACATCTTTTATCGGTCAGACCGCATAACAACATACGTTGTTCCCTTGGTCATCGGTATGTTACTTGCCCATGATTTGATCGTCGGTATCTCAATACCTAGTTCAATCTCGTTACCGGCAAGTCTCTTTACTCGTTCCGTAATACATCATCCGGCAACTAACTTATTAGTTGCAATGCTTGCAAGGCTTATGTGATGTGCATTACCGAGAGGGCCCAGAGATACCTCTCCGACAATCAGAGTGACAAATCCTAATATCGAAATACGCCAACCCAACAAGTACCTTCGGAGACACCTGTAGAGCACCTTTATAATCACCCAGTTATGTTGTGACGTTTGGTAGCACACAAAGTGTTCCTCCGGTAAACGGCAGTTGCACAATCTCATAGTCATAGGAACATGTATAAGTTATGAAGAAAGCAATAGCAACAAACTAAACGATCAAGTGCTAAGCTATTTAAATGGGTCAAGTCAATCACATCATTCTCCTAATGATGTGATCCCGTTAATCAAATGACAACTCATGTCTATGGTTAGGAAACTTAACCATCTTCGATCAACGAGCTAGTCAAGTAGAGACATACTAGTGACACTATGTTTGTCTATGTATTCACACATGTATTATGTTTCCGGTTAATACAATTCTAGCCTGAATAATAAACATTTATCATGATATAAGGAAATAAATAATAACTTTATTATTGCCTCTAGGGCATATTTCCTTCATTGGTAGTGCGACACAAAGCAAGTAGGCAGATTATATTCCATGTAAAAGGTCGAAACCTATGTAAAAGCTGGAAATGACACTTTCTTTCTATACACTGCAGTGTTCGTTACCCGCACATGATGGAAGAGATCACATAGAGAAATACTATTCACTCATGTCTATGGTTCCAGTATTTAGAAACAGGGTGGTCCACCCTAAAAAAATATTGACAACAAATATGACAAGGCAAGCATAGATGTAGTGAATCAATCATTTACTTGTGAGCTTACTAGGACAAGTATGCAGAATTGTAACTGCAGTAAGAGACTGTCCAAAATCTGCATGAAGAAGTTTGTCTAGCACTTATTGTTTGCAACTAATCGACGTGAATAATTGGATATTATATCGAATGAGTAAGAAAGACAAGTAAAATTGTCAACAAACCTGGCTTGCAGTAGTAATCTGGGTATATGTCACTACATCCAACAATCCAAAATGACTAGTTTCTGTTCCGAGGGCCGGAATTTTCAAAACCCTGTAAACTTTAGAGGTACTAAAGATTACCGAAATACATCTAAACCATTAAGTGTAGGTAGCACTGAGCACAGAACAAACCCTAATGATAGTCCTGCCTAATGAGTAATGAATCAATTAGAAAATGGGTGATGAGGAGTGGCTGCTGAGTGTTGAGGACGTATCTCAGGATAAATCGGGTTGGCTTGGTGGGTGCTGCACACCTGAGCCCTGAACAGACTGGGAAGGTAGGCACGGCAGCGCGCCCGGGCAGCGGTGACGTTGTTGGGCGAGCGGCTCCTAGCCTCCTGTTAGTCCGGCGTCTCCTCCTAGATTCATGCCGTCCGGGGACGGCAAGTCGCCGGCGAGGCAGGCGGCTGGGGACGAGTAGAGATCGGAAGCGCGCAGCAGAACAGAGGGGAATCGGAGCCTGGGACGACCCAAAATCCTAGGGTGGGCCGACCCACCGTGGGCACCCTGTAGAGATACACACCCGAGCGGCGAACATGCATTTTTGAAACTAATTTGGGAACATTTAGCTAACCAATTAAACAACTCTGTTTTAATAATATCAGATTCGTATTTGAACTACTAAGCTTGTTTAGCTTGATGGGTGGAGCAGTGTTATTATGACACGAAGCACGTATTCTGATCGTATAGTGATCATAAAAGGGGGAAACTCTAAGCATATTTTTTTAGCAAAAGAGGGTTTCCCCTCCGATTTCTATTAAAGAAACCACCACGAACCAACATGATCAATTAAACCCTTAGCATGATCCATTGTTTGCTTCGAACTAAGAACTAAATTCTAAGAGCTGAAAAGAAAGTAGAGTAACCAAGTTAAGATCTATTTTTTGGTTGAGATCAAAAAGTTGAGGAGATATGAAGTACCACCTCTCTTGCGGCGTTGTGTAGGCATCGGGGGTGCGATGGCTGTCAGTGGCGTTGAAGCAGATCTGCGGCGGTAGACGGGTGCATCGGGGGATAAGTCCCGTTGCGGTGGAAGAGAAGGTCGTGTGAGCGGCCCCTGCAAAGAGGACGACGGCGCCAATGAAGCGAGAGGATGCGATGCAAGGCTATTGGTCCATCGTCGTGGATGAGAAACGTCCATCTCTAGTAGTAGATGACGCGGTCTTGGTAGGCGCTCCGGCATGGTGGAGGACTGTGGCGATGGATGTGGTGGAGGACGGCGGCGATGGATGGGGTGGCGGGCGAAGGCTGTTGTGGGGATGAGGTGTTCTAGCACGGACGGTGTATGAACGGGAAAATGGAGGGAGAGGTACGGGGAACCATGTTTTTGGGACGCGCCTGTCTGAAATATGGGAAAGTTACGAACTCAGCCCCCGTTTAAAATTTGGACGTCTCGTCGGTTGGGGATAGGACAGTAATCTCGCGTCTCGCCAATATTTGCCCAGAGCGATTTCGGGCGAGGAGAGGGTGGTTGGCGCCCATGGTTGGCGCCCACGGTGTATGAACGTGGCTGACAGGTAGGGCGGTTGTGTCACGTCTGAGTGAAGTTACAAACCTGCCCCTATTGAAAATATTTGCCTACATCAATTTCGGCCGAGTCGAGTTTGTTTTGCCGCCCACCGTGTATGAATGGGAAATGGAGGGAGAAACAGAGGTCTTTCGGATGAGCTTGAATCAAATGAGTTTTGCCGCCCATGTTTGACGCCCACCGTGTCGGAATGGGCTCAGAGGCGGTCGTGTCACGTCTAATTGAAGTTACTAACCTACCCCTATTTAGAGCAGTGGAAATCGGGCCGATGGATTGTCTGTGTAATGGGTAGACAATAATTTCCATCTCCCAAACACTTGGCTTTGGGCAGCCGACGTGGGACTGGACATTTTGCTGCTTCTTTCGAATTTTGGGACAATAAGTATCCACATTTACCCTGGCAACTAAATTCGAATCCATTTTGTATTCCTATATGAATCTTTATAAATCATTCTATGTGTTTTTATATATCTTCAAAAGGACGACAAAGATGTATTCCACTATCATATATGAATATGGTTTACAAATGTCGATACTCAAATTCAGAAACTAGAATCCAGTTTAAGGTGAATTCGAATATTTGGAACACTTCATGTCCAACTCAAATGTCACGCGCAGCCTAATGTGTACTCCCATTTAGATATGTACACAAGTGATGTATCAAGATTCAAATACCGAGTCAATCAACCAAGAATGTACAGAACTAACAGACATATAAACACTTATAGAGTATATGGATCAATAATATCAACTAACATACATAAGCCAGGCCGCTGTACTTTTTTTTGGCTACAACAGCATCCTTTTTTTAGCCAGCATCTTGGCCCTTTCCGATGCATGCCACTTATGGTCCATCTATACTACTACTATTGCTAAATGCACATTCAGCCCGATTGGCATATTTGTAGGTCTGGCACAGCAATCCAAATGAAATGTCTCCGAGTCTTATCAATTAATACAGACTTGTGCTCAAATAAAATTACAAACAAAAAAATTATTACATGATCTCTAAAACAAATGGTTTGATTGATTACATGAACAGAAAACACAAAGGTTATTCAACTATGGAAAGAACATTTCACCTATGATTTACCAAGTAGGAATTTAATTTCCTTTTTTCCTTTAGGACCTTAACAATCTGGTCAGTATCAGCTTGCTTCTTTTGAAATCCACCAAATATTTAATGGTTGTCTAGAGTAATGCTTGTGATTGTGTTGTTTGCTTCCTCAACATGTCAACTTCATCTCTAAGTGCAGAAGCAGAATCTCTTTCTACCACTAGTTTAGCCTCTAGAGCATCAGCAGTTGGCAATTCATAATGCACGATTGGGCTGGTGCCACTGCTGTGGGATGATGCAACGTCCATGGGGACCTCGTTATTTGATCTTGGGTAACCTGTTTTGCCATTAAAGTTCTGATTGGATTCAGAAAAGTTGAAGTTAGCAAAACATCTCAACTAGGAGTTATAACAGCAAACCAGTTAAACAAACAAGGAATTAAAGAGTTTCAATTGGATGCTGAAAAGTAGTTATTAACATCATTGTAACCCGCTGTTGCAGCAGCAAAGCAGTTAAACAAACAAGTAGATATTTAAGTTAAGGCAAACAGGTAATTCTTAACAGTAAGTATCAAACACATAGATAGGCGCAGTCTACAATATGATTAACAGGATGTGCCATTATGTAATCAGTAGCAAACTAAATTAAGCCAAGCAATGTAATTGAACAATTTTGCAATAAGTGGCTAACTAAAATTCTGAGAAGTAGGCAACTGAACTTATGCTAGTTCTTTGTACAGGCAGACTGCAACTTCTTTTTCGCTTACAAGGTTGTACGAAGGAGTCCATGGCATCAATTGCTTGGATACGCAGTCCCAATACTTATTTCTTCCCACACTGCATGGGTAAGTCGAATGGTTAATCTAGTAAGATGGTGCATCCTTGATATGTTATATGAGGACGTGTAGTCAGACTACTTGTAGCCAAACACATCACACTGGCTTTTACTGTATATTTCATGTGATTACTTTTGGCATATCGAGATCTAAGCAATCTACAATAGGATGAAAAGACTGGCATCCTTCACATTATTGGCGAACTCAGTTCATAGAAACAAGCAATTCAAACATTATTGGCCACTGGAATATTTTTCACTATCCAATCATACACGCAAAAAGGGGCGACGCCACCATAGGGGTTGGTATGGGCGGCCGCCTCAGGTGGCTGGAATGTGTGCACCTAGTTTGAGTCATCCAGGTTGGCCCATGCTAGTTTTGTTCGTCCCAACGCACGAGCAGGCAATGTAAAAAATTGAAGAAAAAATGTTTCAAATTGGATGGGCCAATAACATAAGTGCCAAGCAGGCCCTATAGCAGGCTCGCAGCCCAAACGAGCGCCTCCCATATCGATCGACAACAGGAAAAATTCCAATTCATTCGCTCCAGCCTCCAGTCTGGTTCACTCCTAACCTAGCCGCCGCTGGACAGACCGACACAGCACTTCCTCGCGCCCTCGTTGGAGGGCGGTCGCTGGGCTTCAAGCGAATGGAAGGACAAGAAGATGCAGATCCAACCCTGGGTGTAGCCTGCGTGGGAAGCAGCGGCGGCAGCACGGGCATGGCATCGAGCTTGCGCAAACGGACAGTCGCAACTTGCAAGAGTAGCATGCGCAACGAGAAGGTACATCACATCCCTGATTATATCTAATTCAACTCTTCAATTTCTGGCCAATAGTTAAACCTGACGGTGTTGTAAAACTGCTTGTATGTAGGGAATCTATGAGAAAATGAAACCAATTTCTACTTATTTTATAACTCCCCCAATCAATACTAAACTGACTGAATCTGATGTATCTAATAATGTTTCCGGTGCAAACATACAAGCTGATGTTGTTCTTGAGCCTGAAGTGTCTAATGAACAGACTGCTAATGAAGGATTTGATGCAAACATTTTACATGCTCCTGGTGATGAACATATAGTGTCTAATGATGGATCTAATGCAAGCATTTTGCAAGCTCATTGAAGGATTTAGTGTCTAATGATGATCTACTATGTTGAGAGAGACAGAGATTTGTAGGCATTGATGACAAGCAAATTATAGTGCATTTTCATAGCTTGAGGAAACGTCGAGGCCATCTACCAGAAAGTCCCTGTATCATGACAACATAGCATAAATAATTTTCTAATCTGTTGTTTGAAACTATTGGCATACTTGTACAGGATAGCAATTACACCTCGATATTTTCAGCCAGAGAACGAATAATTCAAGCAGGTACAGACCATGTTTGTAGTCCTTGTACACCATGTTGCATTTTGTGTTTTTTGGTGCTTGCATCATTTAGTGTTTATAATCTGAACTACTTTGTATCATTAGCTGGTTTTCAAAGTGCATGTAGCTTCACATTTCTCAAGTTATGTTGATTTCCGGAGTGCAAGTGCCTTCGTATTTTTTAAGTTAAATGTTCGCCCCTGGTAACTTGAATTTGTGGATCAACCACCGCACACAAATCATACACGAATGTCAGTAAGAATTAAATGAAATGCAGGGACTTATGCTAGCTCGTTGTACAGGCTCACTGCAGCTCTGCTTGCGTTTGGGATGTTCCATGTACAAGTCCATGTTACCACTTGCTTGGATGTGCAGGCCTTGTGCTCCTTGCATCCACCTCTGCATTTTTGACATGGCGAATGGTTGATCAAATAAGAGGAATCGACCTTGATGTTGTACCGGAGGACAGATACTTACAAGGTTATACGGGTGTGCAGGATGTGTACCAGATCCCGTAGCGCCGTCATGCTTCGCTAAAAAATGGATTTGCTTGTTTCAGATGATATCTCCAGAAGAAATAAGAGTTAAAGTCAGAGTTGCATAGACGTGTAAGCTAAGAGAGCAGTGAAAGGATATCCAAACATCGTCGGAACAGCGCACAAGGGAGTGATGTGTGGATACCTAGTTCGGGCCGGCGTTTGGGCATGCTTGCCTAGCTAGAGTGCGGGTCACTTCAAAGCCCTTGAGGGTAATGCGCTAGCGTTGGCTGGCCGCACACGGATGCAGATCTTGAGTGGCAGCGGAGCGCTACAATGCGGTGGACGAGACCGTTGGTGAAGCCCCAATGGCCTCGGGGGGCGGAGGTGCGACGATGTGCTCAGTGAAGTAGCCCCGGTGCGCTGGGAGACGGGGTCGGTGAAGCGCACCTGATGCGGTGGAACTCGGTGTTTGTGAGGCACATCGGTTGCGGCGGCCGACATTGTCGGTGGACCACCCAGTGCGGTGGACGAGGGCGTAGATGAGGTAGCTCCGGTGCGGTGGTGAAGCGCGACCATCATCTTCGTCGTCGTCGTCCGACACAGAGGTGGGGAACGGTGGGGAAAGAGACGAGACGAGGGGTGATTCGAGGGTTGGCGGCAAATTAGGGATTTGAGCAATCTAGGTGCGGAAGGGGACAGTGGAGAAGAGAGATTTTGCAGGGCTGGTATTGGGGCCGCCAGATATTTCAATCCGAAACGTAGAAGCGCGAACTATATTGTTGTCGTGGCGCCGAAGCATAGTCCTGTCGGGGTGGTCGCGTGTGTCGTACGGACACGTAGCACCCAGCCACCCACCCCCCCTCCCCCCCAAAAAGGACGACGACAATATAAGTTCACGCTTCCACGTTTCGTACTATGCTTCGGTGCCTTAAGGCACCTAGCTTTGTGTCCATGACATGTGGGCCCAACAGGTGGCTGGCCCACATGTTAGTGACCTAAAGGCAGTTGCCTTTAAGGCACCAAAGCAGCGTCCACCCCGACACGACCCTGGTCTTCCTGGTGCGCCTACATTTGAGAATGCAAATGAATCTTCTTTCACTTCCAAACGAATCTGTATGTATTACCATGCCCGTGTTTTCCTTGCAATAATTAGTCATTCGAAACGAGATACTCCATCCGTTCACTTTTGTAAGTCGTTTCAGACAACTTAAAATGAATTGTTTTACACATTGTCTGAAATGTCTTCAAGGTCTTATAAAAGTGAACAGAGGGAGTACTATAAATTAATTAATGAGGAGTTATTTGAAAAAAAATCGAAACGGTACCCACGCTAACGTGGATTAGAGTGTGTGTCACATAATTAGTTATTTGAATTAGAGTGTGTGTCACGTAGTTAGTTATTTGAATTAGAGTGTGTGTCACATAGCGATCTCCAATTCTAATGTGGATTTCGCATTTCACAGTATCCGCGCCAATTGTTTAATACAAATTCATATGTATATGCTGAACACCATGGTAGTGAGAAAACTTTTGGATGTATTCAAACATATGACCTACAAAATAGCACAACAAACTGAGTTAATGTCAACTTTTCGAAACTTAGTATGGCACGAATTCGAAATAATTACCCATATGCCTGGTCCTCGGTTCAAATCTTACAATGTACACCGAATTGAAACATCGATATTAAGTCTCGTACTATGTACATTCAAATGTTGTTTTTAGCCCCCCGCCCCCCCGCACAAACGCTACATACTTCGTGTATCGGTCAATCTTCCTCTCCTAACCACCTTAGGAAGCTATCGGTTTCCAACACACGTTCATTCTTTCTCTCCATGTTTCGATCTCTAAGTCTCTCAACTACACAACCCCCTTTTCCACTCTGTTACCAAATGTATTTACCTCACACACCCGCCATTGGACCCCATGCCGAGATGTCTCTCTCCCCCCTCTCTCTCTCTCACCCTCTCGTGCTAAATACATGCATTGCCTATCTAGCCCCCCAGCCTCTCATGCGCACGCACGCACGTTGTATATCTAGGTCACTCCCTCGAGACTGTCTCACTCTTTCTTCCGCACGGCGAGCCACATTCTCTCAATCTCGCTCTCTTTATCTAAGTCTCGTTTAACCTTGTTTTCTTTCACACACAAATGATATATCTCCCTGTTCGGGCCTCGATCGACACACTCTATACTCTCTCACGCAGATTGTCTATCTAGGTCAATCCATCCAAGCCGCTGCCACTTTTTCGACCTCATGGTGGGCCACGCTCACTCAATCTCTCTCTCTCTCTGTCTGTCTCGATTGACCTCGCTCTTTCTCGGACAAAAACGATATATCACCATGTTTGAGCCCAATTTGACCTATTCACATTGTATACTCTCTCACGCACATCGTCTATCTAGGTCACTCTCTCCAACCCGTCTCACTCTTTCGATCGCATGGCAACCCTATGTGATCGGTTGAACTTGCTTCCTCCCATGCACAAAATATATGTACACGTCTGTAACTGGATCATCTCTCAAGCTCTATCTTACAACGCTCACCCATGCCAAAAAGCTCAATCGGACAATATCTCTCCAGAGCATATATATTTGTTCAATGAATGTCGGACCACACTCATTTTGTCTCTCTATCTATATGTCTCTCGATTGACCTCGCTTTCTCACACCGTATCTTCCACGCGTTGAAGCTACTACCTCTCCATCCCTCGAAAAGCCGGAGCTATTTACATTGCGAGGGGCACTCCAACCTTGGATTAATTTGTGTAGGCATTTGTTCCGGTCGGTTTAGATTATATTTTCATAGCATTCGGCCCATAACTACTCCAAACACCATTGCAACCCACGCAACTCCCTTAGTTGATTTCCCTCTGTCTTGGTCATCGCTCTCTCGCACGTCCTTTCTCGCCTTCAACGTCGTATTATTGAAAAAACTATGTTGTTCTCTTTAATTATTATAAATAAGCTACAAAACTACAGACCGATAGTCCACTTGGAATGGAACAAATTTCGACCCACAAATTAAAGTGCTAAAAACTACACATCGAGGGGCCCACGTGTCATGAAACAAATTTGGACCCATATACAAATTAAAAAATAAAGGATGAGGATCGAACATGCGACCGGGCCTTCAAGCCGCACGTCAATAGGCAACATACGTAGAGTAGCAATGTTTGTTGTACCCCCTTTGTTCACATAATGTTTTTATATTACCACAGCCTAATTAATGGATAACATGTAATATTATTTTTAGTACTATTCGCCTTCACTTACTGGTGGGTTCCATGTGTGCTCTCCTCCCCTTCTGCGTTTAGACGCACGGGCAAACAGGAAGAACTCGCGGGCGATGTTGCCGTTGACCATATCTGGACGCGTTCACAAGTCACGGCACCAGTTTCACGTACTAGCAGCACTAGTCAGTGTGTACGTGCAATGCACGTTAATTTGGAAGTATATTAAGTGCATGCAGATATTAACTACTAGGATATTATTTGCGTGTTGTCATGTGATTAGCACTATTTTTGGCATGAAATTAACTGCACGCTAAACGTGTTGAGCGCTCGACATTGAAGCAGTCTGGGTCGTTGGATGACAATGAATACATGTGGCTTGACGACGTTTTATATTTAATTTGATATGGCTCTAGCAGAACATTCAATCGATCAAACCATACATTTCGTTCAATCTGACTCCGACTTTAAATTATACGACGATCGATATAAAATAAATGGAAATGATAAACGTTCAGATTTTAAGAATGGCAATCCAAACATTTTTCATGGCAAATTTTGATTACGCGGCGGCGGCGGGGGCGTCTCGCGGTGGGAAGCGGCTCCTCTGCTGCGCTCTGTGTGGCTTCAGGCCACTGACCGACGACGACGGCGACGTCTTGCGCCGTTGTTGGCGTACTCCTGGATGTTGGCCTAGCTTCAAGGAAGGCCAAAATGTTCTGGACTTCGGAGTGAGTCAACTGGCGGGAGGAGGCGACTGGCGTTGGTGCAAGGAAGCGGTCGACGGCGGCCATCCATGCCGCTGAGGGGGGCACTGGCACCCGCGTGGGGACAGGCGCTGTCAACGGCACGGCGGAGACATTCGTGTGCACGGGCACCAGCATGGGCACGCACGTTAGTGCACGTGCAGGCGCATGCGCTGGCAGGTGCACGGGCACCGGCACGGGCGTGCGCGTCAGTGCACGTGCAGGCGCATGCGCTGGCAGGTGCACGGGCACCGGCACGGGCATGCGCGTCAGTGCACGCGCAGGCGCATGCACTGGCAGGTGCACGGGGATGGGCGCTGGCACAGTCGGGGCGACGGGAGTCGGAACGGGAGCAGGGACAGGCGCGACGTCTTCCCGCAAGGCCAGTTCAAGCTCATCCCAAAGCGCCTTATGTTCTTGAGACTCCGGCTGGGTGTCTTCCTCAGGAAACTAGAACACTAAGGGCAGACCATCGTGATCCGGCATGGCGCACGTTTAGGTCAGGCTAGTTGGAGGTAGACAACAGGAGAATCGGAGAGGAAGAGAGAGGATTGTAGCGATACCGGGTAGTGCGGGGTTGATTTTAAACTGCGGCGCCGACGACATTAAAAGTGCGAGCAGTTGGGACGACGGTGGGCGGTGGAGCCTAGTCAAAGGGCTCGCCTCCCGGTGAGCCTGCACAACGGTCTGCTCGCACGCCTCCCTGACAGTCGGCGCAACGGTCTGCTCGCACGCCTCACATCGACTCACACGCTTGCTCGGACGGCACCTGCCGATGAGAAGCGGGGAATCGTGCCGGCACGTAAACGCCCACGGTTTCAATAGTGAAAGCATTCGCCTTAACGTGACAGGTCTTTGTTCCAAAATACCTTGGCTCTTCATTTGTGCAACTTGTCATAAGCAGCTTGTCTCAAATTGAAGAAAAAACTTACAAAGTAATATTTGTGCCATATCACGTGACCATGCTTAGTTTCAAGAATATATGCTCACTTTTGGATTTTCTGAAATTTAAGATCCAGGATTCGAAACAATATCGTAACCTGCATCATGCAATAAATTTTCAAGCCGTACATCTGCCCTGTTGTATTTCTTAAGAAAGGATTTGGTCAAACATTTTGCTTAGTTAGACTTCAGACAAGTTATATATGCAAAGTAAAAGAATAATTCCTCCGTACCAGTGCATTGCCTGATATATTAACTCAAGTACTAGGCACGAACAAACGGCCTCAATTCAGTGCTCATCCTGGTGTAGTAGTAGTAGTAGTAGTAGTAGTAGTAGTAGTAGTAGTAGTAGTAGTAGTAGTACTAGGCAATGCAGTTGACGGGTGACCTTGACGAGCGGCAACCGAGGGAATTGAACCGTGCTCGGCACGGTAGGTAACGTTGTCTAGTTACTAAAGCGTCCCTCTGTTGTTCATCGGTAGTCATTATGGACCGGGGACATGAGGGGAATTTCCTAGGGCTGGAATTCTAGCCGCTAGATATTTCGACTTGAAATGCTGAGGCTCGACTGGTTGGGGTTGCCTAATGTGCGTACCATGCACGCCACCGAAGGACACGAGCCCGGTTTTTTTAGGATCAACATGAGCCAAGGTCTGGATGGTACGCCGTTGGGTCCTACCATTCAAGAATACGAAAGGAACCTTTTAAATTGCCGAACGAATCTATGTGTATTACAATACCCGTATTTTCCTTGCAAATACTAATCTCAACGTGGTAATTGATTTATGACGAGTTGTTGAATTAGAGTGAGTTTGTGATATAGTGATCTCAACGTGGATTTCACATTTCATGGTATCCCTAGTAAGTTTTCCAATGCAAATTCAAATTTAAAAGATGAACAATATGGAGGTGAGAAAACTTTGTATGTATCAAGCATATGACCACACACACACACAGAGACACACACGCACGAACACAATAACAATCCAATAAGTATAGTGCATCTATTTTTCCAAACCATGCATGTATGACACAAATTCAAAAATACTCCTTGTATTCCTAAATATTGGTCTTTTAGAGAGTTCAACAAGTGACTACATACGGAGCAAAATGAGTGAATCTAGACTCTAAAATATGTCTATATACATCCGTATGTGCCAGTCCATTTGAAGCCTCTAAAAAGACTAATATTTAGGAATGAAGGGAGTAAAATGTAAGACATCCATGGTACTCAGTTCAATATTTAAAATGAACATGAAACTGGAACATGAATATTAAGTCTAGTACTACAGTACATGCAAATGTTATGTTTAGGCGGAGCTATGATTGTCGGGGGTCAACCCCTCAACCTTAGATAAAATTGTGGAGCTCTGTTTAGGGTTGTTTAGATTATATTTGTCCCCACCCTCCCAACCACCGATTGGTTGTGCACCCCCCCACCCCTCCTTCCCGGGAGAATATCATGTGCCCCCATACCTTAGATGCTATATGCCGATACGAGTTGCTTGGAGCTTGTAGATCTGAGATATAGCAGCTCACATGATGTGTCTTAATATTTTTGCAGGAAACCTTGATGAGTTTGAGAATTGCACACAATTTGTACAAAAACTACTTAGATGCCCTTTGATCCCATATCCAACGACCTCGAAGCTCGTATCACCGTAGCATCTAAGATGAAGGAGGACATCATATTCTCTTGTATGTAAGAATATCATGTGCTACCACACCTTAGATGCTTTGGTGATACAAGCTCTTCGGAGGCGTTGGATTTGTGACCCAACACCTCCTCGGTGGTTCAAATGGTTTTTTGCAGAAAAGCCCTAAAAGAGTTCGGCCACTTCTTACAAGCACAAAGACTGCTCAGATGCCATTGGATCTCAGATCAAACGACCTCCAAGCTCGTATCACCGTAGCATCCAAGCTGCGATAGCACCTTATCTTTTCTCGCACGGGAGAGTATGAGGTGCTCCCGCACCGTAGATTCTATGGTGATACGAGTTCACTGAGATCTAACGGCCCATAGTAGGAGGTTTGAATGTTTTTGCAATATACGGCTGATAGAGTTTGGGAAATGCGCAAAAAGTACAAGTACTACACGCATGTGCCATCTGATCACTGACCATATGACCTAGATGCTCATATCACCGTAGCGGGTAATTAAGCTATGGGGAGCACCTAATATGAGCACCGGGGAGCCGTTGGATCGAAGATGCAGCGGCACACACGAGGCCTGAATGTTTTATTTGCAAAGAAAACCTTTGGAGAGTTTGGAAATTGCGCATAATTACAAAGACTACTCCCAAGCCATTGGATCTAACTTCCAACAGTGTAAAAACTCGTATCACCATAGTATCTAAGCTGCGGGGATGGATGTGATATTCTATGCTGCCGTCATTTTTGTTCGTAAACTTGCAAAATATGTGTAACTCGTGTCGTTACTTGTCTAACCGCGCAAAGTGTTTGTTCAAAAAAACCATGCTACACTGAAATATCGGAACAACACACGGGGGTCCCACTTGTCATTAATCAAATTTGGACCTAAAACTAACAAATATGAAAGACGAGATTCGAACTGGCAACCTAGACTACAAAGCGTAAGTCGATAGCCTGAAAAAACGAACGGTTGTTGGCTTTGTCACATAACTTGATTTTATACAGTACTTGCGTTGAGTAGAGTAGAGGGAGTGCCTCGTCAACATGTGCATGACCGTTGTCTCACTTACTGGTGGGTCCCTGGTCTGCGATTTCAATCTCTCTTCTCTCCATCATCTAACCTTTGCACGAGCACACACGAAGAGAGGCGCTAGCTTGCCGTGGTGTTATTACAACTAAAAAAAGCTTGGAAAATAGAAGAATCGCCTAGAACAAGAGATGTTGTGGCTGGTCGAGACGGAGCTAACCACATCTATCCTTCGTGCCATGTTTGCATGATGAAGCTGTGTGGCTAGTGGGGTGTTTTCGACTGACTGGCTGGGTCCCGAGGTCGAACCATAGGTACTACGTCCGATACAGTATATTTTTACACGCACATTTTTCCTTCGTGCCGAGACGTGGTGTAACACCCACGATGCGGCTATATCTCCCACGTGTCGGAGCACGACTTAGAGGCATAACCGCATTGTAGGCAATGTCGCAAGAGGGGTAATCTTTACACATCCCATGTACTGAATAAGGAAATAGGTACATAGTTGGCTTACAATCGCCACTTCACACAATAGCATAAATATAGCATTACAATCGTCCAAATACAATCGAGGTCCGACTATGGAACCAAAATAAAGACAACCCCAAATGCATAATGTCCCCGATCGCCCCAACTGGGCTCCACTACTGATCGTCTGGAAAGGAAACGTAGTATCATCCTGAGTCCTCATCGAACTCCCACTTGAGCTCAGTCGCATCTCCTGGAATGGTATCATCGGTCCCTACATCTGGTTTTGGAAGTAATATGTGAGTCACGGGGACTAAACAATCTCACACCCTCGCGATCAAGACTATTTAAGCTTATGGGTAGGTAAAAGGTATGAGGTGGAGCTGCAGCAAGCACTAGCTTATATGGTGGCTAACATACGCAAATGAGAGCAAGAAGAGAAGGCAAAGCACGTTCGAGAATCTATGATCAAGAAGTGATCCAAGACTACTTATGTTCAAGCATAACACGAGACCGTGTTCTCTTCCCGGACTCCGCCAAAAAGAGACCATCACGGCTACACACGCTGTTGATCCATTTTAATTAAGTTAAGTTTCAGGTTTTCTACAACCAGACATTAACAAATTCCCATCTGCCCATAACCGCGGGCACGGCTTTTGAAAGTTCAAATCCCTGCAGGGGTCTCCCAACTTAGCCCATCACAAGCTCTCACGGTCAACGAAGGATATTCCTTCTCCCAGGACGGCCCGATCAGACTCGGAATCCCGGTTACAAGACATCTCGACAAAAGGTAAAACTAAACCAGCAAAGCCACCCGAATGTGCCGACAAATCCCGATAGGAGCTGCACATATCTCATTCTCAGGGCACACCGGATTGTCCAAACTTCCGGTAGGCCAGCCCAGAGTTGCCCTTGGTGGCCACCGGCGGCTAACAAGTTGGACCAACACTCAGAGGAGTACTGGCCCCGTGGGGGGTTTAAAATAAAGATGGCCCTTGAGTCTGCGGAACCCAAGGGAAAAAAGGCTAGGTGGCAAATGGTAAAACCAATGTTGGGCCTTGCTGGAGGAGTTTTATTCAAGGCGAAATGTCAAGGGGTTACCATTATAACCCAACCGTGTAAGGAACGCAAAATCAAGGAACATAACACCGGTATGACGGAAACTAGGGCGGAAAGAGTGGAACAAAACACCAGGCATAAGGCCGAGCCTTCCACCCTTTATCAAGTATACAGGTGCATTAAAGTAGACAAGATATAGTAGTGATATCCCAACAATAAACATGTTCCAACAAGGAACAAACTCCAATCTTCACCAGCAACTAGCAATGCTATAAGAAGGGCTGAGCAAAGCGGTAACATAGCCAAACAACGGTTTGCTAGGACAAGGAGGTTAGAGGTTTGACATGGCAATATGGGAGGCATGATAGAGCATGTGGTAGGTATCATAGCATAGGCATAGGAATAGAGAGAGCATCTAGCAAGCAAAGATAGAAGTGATTTCGAGGGTATGGTCATCTTGCCTGCAAAGTTCTCCGAGTTGACGTAAGCTTGATCCTCGTAAGCGTACTCAACCGGTTCCTCGATCACGTACTCATCTCCCGGCTCTACCCAAAGCAAGAACACAAGCAAAGGGAGACACAATTCAACCATGGTGCAATGCGCAAGTAACATGATGCAAAACATGGCATGATATGCGGGACGTAATATGCAATGCATATGCATGCTTCGGAAGGAAAAGATTGAACCAGGCCTCAACTTGGCAAACCAAGAGTGCCGCTGGAAAGATGAGTTGATTTCGGTCGAAATCGATATAAAGATCACCGGAATCGGATGCACGGTTTGCAAATGGCAAGCAAAACAAAGATGGCACAAATCTATGATTAACAGCACGATGCCATCTAAATGCATCCAGAACAATAGGCTACTGCACTCTAACATAGCAACAAAGCACATGACAGTGATCCACTCAAGATGCTTGACAAAAGATGAACACTGAGCTACGGCTAAATCACACAATAGCAGGTTCAAACAAGCATGGCAAAAGTGCAAAAGATATCAGGTTCACAGACTTAGTGAAATAACCATCATGTCAGGATTTAACATCAAGAAGCAATGTTTAGAGCAAGATAACAACATGCTACAGGAACATATCATGGCAAAGCAAGGCATGGCATGAAACTACACAAAGCATATAACATAAGTCCCTTACTGACCATAAGCCAAAAAGGATCATAAAATACAATGGCAACCATGTAAACATAGCAAGTTTTGTTAACAGATTCAGACTTAGCAGAAAACTAGAACATGGCAAAACAGAGTTACATAGGCATGTTTGCGAGCTCGATGCACTCACCACAATGCATTGCATGACAAACTAAGCATACACCCATCAAGAAGACATGTTCAATAAGCTAACCATGGCAAGAACAACCTCATAGCATGCAAGGATAAACTACAACAACCTCGGCAAAATTGATTAACACGTAAACAATCTGCCAGGAACATTTTATAGCAAAAGTAGAGCAAGATTGAGTCATGCTAGGTACTCCATAATTGCAAACAAATACATGGATGGATAGAGCATAAAAATATCTCAAAATCATCCTTACTGAACATGCTCAAAAGAGGCATGGATCATGCTGTAGCAACATGAATACATGGCATAAAAATATCATCAGGGAAATGACTTGGAAGAATTCTAAGTTCCTGAAATCAGCAACATAACGAGAGCTACTTTGCATGCTTGTGCTAGTCACCACAATCATCACAAAAATACATGGCATACACCCCTGTAAAGATGGCATGGCATATAACAGAACACATGCAGGACTCAAGTTCATAGGAGGCACACATTAAACATGGCAAAAATGACAAATGTCCATAATCTGATAAGAATCTGAAACTAACATTACATAGAACTCTTGCAACAGCATTTAGGGCATCAAGATGAACTCAAATGAACATGGTGCAATGGAATGAAATGAAGTGCACATCCAGACGAACAATCTAATATGCTACACACGCGAAACGGGGCTACGGATGCAAAGTTATGATGCGATGAAAAATGCTAAAAATAATAGGGACTTAGGGAAAAAACTAGGTCAACCCTAGATTTCAGGTCTGGATCTGGAGCACGCGGATCGAGGTTCAACGGGGAGCTCGCCAGAGTTACTGTAGATGCCGGAGATGGTGGACTTGCCGGACCCGTCGACGAGGAGCTCGCCGGTGGCCGGAGCTTGACGAGGACGGCGACGAGGCGCGGCGAGGTGGCCGGCGTCGGGAAGGGCGGTGGCGAGGCGATGCGGTGGGTGATGAGGCGGCGGCCGGCCGGCGCGGCGGTGCGGCGAGGCTCGGGCGGCGGAGGAGGATGCGCGGGTCGCCGGCGCGGAGAGAGACGGGCGGCGCGGGCGGCGGAGTCGCGGGGACCGGGCGGCGGTCGCCTTGGGCGTCGGGGGCCCGATCCGGGCCTCGGCGGGCCGGCGGCGATGTGGGGCGCGGTCGCCACGTGGCGGCGCACAGTTGGACAGGGGGAGCGGCCGGACATGTCCATCCGCGGCGATTTCGTCCGGTGGCGCGGAGGAGCGGGTTAGGGTTTGGATTGCGCGAAAATCCGGGGGGAGACACATATTTATACATAGAGGGAGCTAGGAGGCTCCAAATTGAGCACGGTTTTCGGCCACGCGATCGTGATCAAACGACCGAGATGATGGAGGGGGTTTAGGTAGGTTTTGGGCCACTTTGGAGAGGTGTTGGGCTGCAACACACACGAGGCCTTTACGGTTCCTCGGTTAACCATTGGAGTATCAAACGAAGTCCAAATGGCACGAAACTTGACAGGTGGTCTACCGGTAGTATACCAAGACCGCTTGGCAAGTCTCGGTCCAATCCGAGAACGTTTAACACCCGCAACGGAAAAGATGCAAAAGAGGACACCGGAAGACATAGGAGTGCCGGAATGCAAAACGGACAACGGGGAAAATACTCGGATGCATGAGACGAACACGTATGCAAATGCGATGCACATGATGACATGATATGAGATGCATGAAAAAAGACAAAAGCATCACGAAGACAAAACCCAACAATGAGGAAATATCATAACTTAGTGCCGAAAATGGCAAGAGTTGGAATACAAATATGGAAAGTTACATATGGGGCGTTACAACACTCCACCACTACGAAAGGATCTCGTCCCGAGATCTAGGACTAGAAAAACTTCGGATATTCAGAACGGAGGTGGTCCTCGCATTCCCAGGTGGCTTCATGGTCGGAATGATGTGACCACTTCACTTTCAGGAATTTGATAGACTTGTTGCCAGTCTTGCGCTCAGTTTCTTCAAGAATAGCAACGGGATGCTCATGATAAGACAGGTCTTCTTGGAGGTCAATCTCTTCGAAGTTGATGGTGCGGTCAGGAGTCTTGAAACACTTGTGAAGCTGAGACACATGAAACACGTTGTGCATGTTTGCAAAGTTGGACGGAATCTCAAGTTGATAGGAGAGATCGCATCTTTTGCCAATGATCTTGAAAGAACCCACGTATCTAGGGGCAAGCTTCCCTTTGATACCAAAGCGACAAGTACCTTTCATTGGAGAGACGCGAAGGTAGACATGATCTCCGACCTCGAAAGCCAAGTCACGATGCTTGCTATCATAGTAACTCTTCTGGCACGATTGCGCGGATTTGAGATTTTCACGAATGACTTTGCACATTTCTTCAGCCTCTGTGATCAAGTCATTGCCAAGAAGTTGGCGTTCACCAGTCTCTAACCAGTTAAGAGGACTACGGCACTTTCTGCCATAGAGAATCTCGAATGGGGCTGACGGTGTCCTGGACTAGGGGGTACTCACCACGTCATCTCCCGATCAATTAGATTGGGCCGAGGACCCCCATGGCCATATACTCATGGGACAGTTCGGACAGCTGCCGCATACAAGGAATATTCCACAAGACTTGGCGATCAAGACAAGGACTCCTCCCCACCGGCGTATTCGGCTAGGACTCTTGTTATCCTAGGCCTCTGGTGCATTATATAAACCGAGGCTAGGCTAGTCGATAGATGATATACAACAATCATACCATAGGGTAGCTTCTAGGGTTTAGCCTCCTTAATCTCGTGGTAGATCAACTCTTGTACTACCCATATCATCAATATTAATCAAGCAGGATGTAAGATTTTACCTCCATTAAGAGGGCCTGAACCTGGGTAAAACTTCGTGTCCCCTGCCTCCTGTTACCATCGATCCTAGACGCATAGTTCGGGACCCACTACCCGAGATCCGCCGGTTTTGACACCGACATTGGTGCTTTCATTGAGAGTTCCGCTGTGTGATCGACAAAAGGATCGATGGCTCGCCTACAGATCAACTGCGACTTCGGCATCTTCGTCACCAGCTCGACTGGTCACCTTGGTTCGACCAAGAATTGCGCCCCGTGTTCGGATCACCATGTTCGGACGAGGGCCTTCATCAAACATCAACTCCGATCTCTATCAAAATCACGAAGGAATCATCTATGGAGCTCGGGGGCTCAACGTCAACATTGCCCTCAAGCGACCGTGCTGTTTTTCTGGACAGCGAACTCGTATCTGCCACCACCACCTCGAGTATCACTTTGACGATCGCTTTGGTGCAATTGTGCGGAATTGAGTCTACAACAACCCTGGAAAATTTCGTCGAGTTCCGATGGAGGAATCTCTGGCAATCCACGATATACCGGAGCCCTGTCAAATCTGGACGGGAATTTGGATGAGTTTAGGGCGTGGTGTCCAGCTTCTAGCTCGGATGTTCTTTGGAAGATCCAACCGTTGATCGGCTGCGGAATTCCTATATCTACCACCTCTCAAAATTTCGGCTCAATCCGACCGTTCAAACTCCGGGAAACCTTCCGATTAGTGCATCACTTTTCGGATTTGTTTTCTGCGCGAAAACGAATCCGACCCGAGTTCATCTTTTTTATGAACAGGATTTCGGACATCCCTTTTGAAGGAAGTTTTGTATGGGGTATTGTGTTTTGTTCCTGAACACATCCAACTAACTGTAAGATCTTTTGAACATGATCTTCAACATCATGCTGGTGTCAAACCAGTCCGGCAATATTACTCCACGGCTGCCGACCTGCGCTAGACACGGCGTCACTTTGTTGAGCCGAGCTCAACTTCTTCGGATCATCATCTCGGCAAGCCGAACAAGAGCCCGGCATCGCGAAGGATAAATCATCACCAACATCGTCGCCCCACGGATTACACGGAGCGGGCATACCGGCATCGCCGCACGGTCGCTTCATCAAGCCGGCATCGACCACGTCACGACCTGCATCGACAGGGCCGCACTATTGCTTCTTCAAGCTGGTCTCCATCACGCCGGCCTACATCGACTCATCGGCTGACATCGAGGCTTCGATATCTCGGCTGGACCGGGGGCTTCGCGATCTCTTCATCAACCTACTCCGGACACTTCGGCGTCACTAGCCGACCAGCTCCGTCACGTTAGCTGGGTCGAGGGATTTGCCTCGGCGAGTCAACCTTTACCAGCATTGCCATGCCGTCGTTTTATCGCCCATCAGGCAATGGGTGAGTGGAGCGGGTCTCAATTTTAGGAATCACCTTCATTCGGATTGCTACAACAAATAAACCAGGTGCTATTAATCCCAGTATTTTTTGCTTGTTTGGGTTCATTTTTCCCAAGGAATTATTACTCTGGTTTGTCCATCATATGTACACAGGTCTATCAAATGGTGATCGCATTAACGACAGTCGCATGGTGGTTCGGTCAGTTTCCGTACATAGTCTGGTGAACGCCGCATCCGGAGCTTGGACCGACCTGCGAATTCAGGCTTTGCCACGCCTTCACCGCGTCACGCCGATGCTCTGCATGGACATTGACTTCGGCACCAGGCCATATTTCTTTTATTACTCACTTTGCATAAATTATTTATTATGCAACGTTTTTTTTCTAATTATCATTATTACTATTATCTCCGGTTTGCACTATTTTTTATGCACAGGAAAATGATCCAGGGACTTCGGCGTCACTCTGCTGGTCTGCATTGACCGTGCTATGTCACCACTTCGGCGTGTCGAGCTCTCTGCTCCGCCACCTCAGGACCAGCTTGGGGGATGGAACCTTTCCCCGCATCAAGCTCGGACCGCATCATCAATACCGAACACATTAACCAGCTAAGTCGCTTTCATGCTCAAAGCTTTAATTTCTAACTTGTGTTCGGTTCGACCAAGCATTATACTTTTTTGGAAAAAAGTTGCTTGTAAAAAATTTCCTTGTCCAAACTTTGTTTGTGACACACAAATTCAAGGACCCAATTCACTTGGGGGCTTCATTTATCAAGCTTTTCCTCTTGCATATGATTATACTTGTACGGCTTCATTCCTTGTTCGTGTATTATGCCACAATATGCACCATATTGACTTAAGCGATTTGCAAGCTGGGTTGCCTCGCTCCTATGTTTACCCCTACATTCCCGATTGTTCGGCTAGGGAGTAAAGGGAGCACCTCTGCGATTGTCACGATCGGGTCAACCAAGCCGGACCTCAGACTGGGTGAAGCCGAAAGCTAGCACTCTTATAGTTTTCAATGATGGTCGGCACACAACGGAACTCATGAGTACAAAAAATCTATTGCACAAGTCTCATAATAACAATGAGCACCGAAGAAAGGTATCGGTGGGGGTACTATTTTCTTCGAAGATGCTTCTTACACTTCACAGTAATATAGCATAAGTTCCCTGAGCGCGCTTTGTCTGTTACAGCCTTATGGCCTGACTGCCTGGTTATTGGAAACACCGTCGATATTCTTGACCGATGGAGTACATAACACTTTTCGGTCCTTGACCGAAGAGGGAGAAGCTGACGGTCGGTTAAGACGCGTTTAAAGTTCGGTTGAACATAGATATGATATAAGTACTTCGGTACATGCAATCATTCTTCTACCCAAGTCACTTGGGGGCTCTTAAGTTTATTTGAGCCATTTTATAATAAGTGTTCTTCTTCTTAGTCGTTGCAAAGTTTTATTATTATTTATCACTCCTTTTTTCGACGCGAGTGTGCAGTCACTAGCCGGGGAGCCTAATTTCTCTCTCAAAGCTACTAGAGTTTAGTTTGCTAAACTAGCCTAATGAGAAGTACCCCGGCCTCGGGATAGGAGGTTGAAGCCGTAGGCTGACCCGCTCGAAGTCTTGAGATAGGATGTATCATGTTAAAGCACGACAGAAGCACTTCTTTTTTCTAAAACCAATTTTCAGATTGGCACCGAACACTTGATCTTGTTCGGACGTCATGTTTTTACTGACGTTTCTTGGTTTTCCAAACTCTTTGGCACTTTTAAACTATTTGTGCTTTTCCAGCATTAGTCTCGCAGTGCAACGCCGGACACCTTTAGGGATTCGGCAAAAACATTCTCAGATATTGCTATATATGCATCGATTTCGAATTGTGTCTTCGGTCAATAGTTGGGTTGCCCGGCTCCTGCACTTGTTTCCTACGTTCCGTTTTGTTCGGCTAGGCGTGCAAAGGGAGAACCACTGCGATTGTGCTTCCATCTCACATGGTTAAGCACCTCAGTGGAGAAAGCCGAAAACTGACTTTCACAATAAGCGTAAACTAGTCAGCGATCCGATGACTATGTTAAATGATGGGCCGTTCATAACATTGGCCGAAGTGTTTACGGCTTGACCCCGACTGTCGCTGAACACTACCGGGGGCTATTAACTGGCCTCCCAAACTAAATCCTCAATATTTTGCTCTTACATTAGAGCTGAGGTTTAATGATCATGCTTAGCATGACAACCCAAAGAAAGGAACCGATAGCGGGACTATTTTGTTTGGAAGACATTTCTTCTGTTAAACAGTGATATAACTCTTTGCGTAGCTTTGTTTATAAAACCGTATGGCCAGATTGCCTTGTTTGTTGTAAATCTTTGCCCTCATAAAGGCTTTATAAAGTAGGACAAACAGTCCTCGGCTACTGGCCGAGGAGGTGGAAGCCGATGGTCGGTCAAACAAAGTTTTGTACAATGCAGATTCGAGCATTAATGACGTAAAGTACTTGGATACATAGAGTCATTACACATAATTTGTGATTTTACTATGGATATTGATCCTTAATTCGGCCACCCGTGCCTGCATTAAGGCTCGGGGGCTACTGGGCTTCGGGCTTATTATTTACAAATATTAAAGGGGCACATCGATCCCCTGATCTGGTGTTGCCACCCGACCAGTGTCTCGGGGGCTACTGCATTGCTTGTCCAATGCAGAAAATTTTATGTGCAATATAGTTTCCGAGGAGATTTTGATCCTCAGGTTGGTCGGCCGCACCCAACTGAGTCTTGAGGACTGAGCATGCCGCTTTTGTGTCCCGAAGTATTCTGCCGAGCTAGGACTTGATCCTCAGGCCGATTTTGCAAATCAACCTGAGTCTCAGCGGCTACTGGGATCAGCGGTCTTATGTCATCCTTCATGTGCATCTTGGGTTTTAGACCGATACACACCTTGAGGGCTACTGGCTATATATCTCAGCAGAGAATAAATTGCACCAATAAAAAAAATTCACAAAAATCAGCCCACATTCGGGGTGGTGCACCACCTCGGAAGCAGTCCGGCATAAAGCTCGAGCACTAGTGGCTGGCTCCATAGAGGGCATTTCCGGCATTAAGCTCGGCTAAACTCCTTCAAAATTTTTTGAACCAAGGTGATATGACACCTCGGATATAGTCCGGCGTTGGAGCTCGGATACATACTCCGGCGTTGGAGCTCGGATACATTCCGGCGGTAGAGCTGGGAAGCAGTCCGGCATTGGTGCTCGGCTGCAAAAGATACCTCGAATGCAGTCCGGCGTTGGAAGCTCGGACGCAAGAGGACGCTGCCGCCCGGGAACAATTCAAACCCGAGGTGTGGCATAAAAATAACAAGGCATTGATAAAGGCCAGAAACTTAAAGGGGCTCCTCAGATACCCGACGTATAAACTCGCCGAATGCATTTCGGCAATCCTCAAGATCGAAGATGAGAAGATTTGTTGAACCAGTTTTCAAGACCGTCAACCGAAGATGAAGAACAGTTCGGAAGAATCGAGGAGCATCCCTAACTTGAAGACCGGTTCAGGGGGCTACTGACGGTGTCCTGGACTAGGGGGTACTCACCACGTCATCTCCCGATCTATTAGATTGGGCCGAGGACCCCCATAACCGTATACTCATGGGCCAGTTCGGACAGCTGCCGCATACAAGGAATATTCCACAAGACTTGGCGATCAAGACAAGGACTCCTCCCCACCGGCGTATTCGGCTAGGACTCTTGTTATCCTAGGCCTCTGGTGCATTATATAAACCAAGGCCAGGCTAGTCGATAGATGATATACAACAATCATACCATAGGCTAGCTTCTAGGGTTTAGCCTCCTTGATCTCGTGGTAGATCAACTCTTGTACTACCCATATCATCAATATTAATCAAGCAGGATGTAGGGTTTTACCTCCATCAAGAGGGCCCGAACCTGGGTAAAACTTCATGTCCCCTGCCTCCTGTTACCATCGATCCTAGACGCACAGTTCGGGACCCACTACCCGAGATCCGCCGGTTTTGACACTGACAGGGGCCTTGTCCGAACTCGCTTGGAAGCTGTTGTTGTAGGAGAACTCAGCATATGGAAGACAATCTTCCCACTTCATACCGAAAGAAATGACACAAGCCCTGAGCATTTCTTCAAGAATTTGATTGACTCGCTCGACTTGGCCACTAGTTTGAGGATGAAAGGCTGTGCTGAAGTGAATGCTGGTGCCCATAGCCTTGTGAAAGGAGTCCCAGAACTTAGAAGTGAAGATGCTTCCACGATCTATAGATATCAACTATGGAATGCCGTGAGAGAGACAATCCTGGAGGTATATAGCTCTGCCAACTGAGCTACTGTGATAGATTCTTTGATAGGAAGAAAATGAGCCACTTTAGTGAGCTTGTCGATGACAACGAAGATAGCATCATTGGCACGCTTGGACTTGGGAAATCCAGTCACGAAGTCCATCTCAATATGGTCAAACTTCCATTCTGGAATGGCAAGAGGTTGGAGGAGACCAGCTGGTCGTTGGTGTTCTGCTTTCACTCTTCTGCAGACATCACATTCATTTACGAACTGAGCAATCTCACGCTTCATTCGAGTCCACCAATACGACTGCTTGAGGTCATGGTACATCTTTGTACTTCCAGGGTGAATAGAGAGGAGTGAATTGTGAGACTCGTTCATAATGACTTGACGAAGGTCACCCTTAGGAACAACAATGCGATCCTCGAAGAATAGAGTATCCTTGTCATCAAGGCGATAGCACTTGTACTTGGGTTGATTCTTGGCAATCCCAATCTTCACCTTCTTCACCATAGCATCAAGAAGTTGAGCCTCACGAATCTGATCTTCCAAAATAGGAGAGACTTGGAGGTTGGCAAGGAATCCTTGAGGAACAACTTGAAGATTAAGTTTGCGGAAAGCTTCACAAAGCTCTGGTTGGTAGGGCTTGAGAATCAAACTATTGCAGTAAGCCTTCCTGCTCAATGCATCAGCAATGACATTGGCCTTGCCAGGAGTATATTCAATACTCGGATTATACTCTTGAATCATTTCGACCCAACGAGTTTGCCTGAGGTTGAGGTTGGGCCGAGTGAAGATATACTTGAGACTCTTATGATCAGTGAAGATGTCCACTTTTCTTCCCAACCAGAGATGTCTCCATGTTAAAGAGCATGGACAACTACCGCCAACTCGAGGTCATGAGTGGGGTAGTTCTTTTCATTAGGCTTCAACTAGCGAGAGGTATAGGCCACAACTTTCTTCTCTTGCATTAACACAGCACCGAGACCTTGCAGGGAAGCATCACAGAAAACCTCAAATGGTTTGGATTCATTAGGAGGAGTCAGAACTGGAGCAATGACTAACTTCTCTTTGAGGGTGTTGAAAGCGATGTCACACTCAGGCGACCAGACATACTTCACATGCTTCTGGAGGAGGTTGGAAAGAGGCTTCGCAATCTTAGAGAAATTCTCAATGAACCTTTGACAATAGCTTGCGAGCCCAAGGAAGCTGCGGAGTTGCTTCACATTCTGAGGCGGTTCCCAATTCACAATTGCAGACACCTTCTCAGGATTAACAGCTATGCCCTTGGTGGAGATGATATGCCCAAGGTAGAGAACCTCATCGAGCGAAAACTTGCACTTTGAAAACTTCGCATAGAACTGATGTTCTCTGAGTTTGTCCAGCACCAATCTCAAGTGCTTGGCATGATCCTCCTTGTTCTTGGAAAAGACCAGAATGTCATCGAGATAGACCAAGATGAAGTCATTTGTGTAAGGGTTGAAGATGAAGTTCATCATGCGAGAGAATGTTGGAGGAGCATTGACAAGGCCGAAAGACATGATAGTGTATTCATATGAACCATAGCTTGTCCTGAATGCTGTATTGGGGATATCTTGTTCACGAATGCGAAGCTGATGATAGCCCATATGGAGGTCAAGCTTGGAGAATACTTGAGCACCTTTGAGTTGTTCGAAAAGCTCATTGATGTTGGGAAGTGGGTACTTGTTCTTTATGGTCTTCTTGTTCAATGGACGGTAGTCGACACAAAGTCGGTCCGTTCCATCCTTGTTCTTGACAAAAAGAACACCACAACCCTAAGGATAAGAACTTGGTCGGATGAGGCCCATACGCTCTTGAATATCGAGTTGTTTCTTCAGCTCCTTCAACTCTTCTGGTCCAAGCTTGTAAGGACGTTTGCAAACAGGTTCCGTGCCAGGTTCAAGATCGATGATGAATTCAACTGGCCGATGAGGAGGCATTCCTGGAAGCTCTTCTGGAAAGATGTCTTGATATTCACAAACGACTGGAATTTGAGATATGGCATCCAACTCGCCCTTCTCATTGAGAGAAAACAGTCGAATGGTATTATCACGAGCGGCAAAGATGATCACATCCTCAGACGAGTGTGTCAATTGAATCTGCCTGGCAGCACAATCAAGCTGAGCCTTGTGCTTATAAAGCCAGTCCATTCCGAGAATAAGATCAATATCCGAGTTACCGAGGACCATTAGAGAAGACAGAAAATTATAGTCGCCCAACGTGATAGAAACATCCGGAACCATTTAGCTTGCGTTCAAGCATTTACCCGATGAGACAACTGCTAACGGACTTTGCAAATCTTGGAAAGCCAACTCATGCTTAGATGCAAATGGTCTTGAGATGAAACAATACGATGCACCAGAGTCAAAAAGAACTTTTGCAGGAATATCGTTAACAGGAAGATTACCCATGATCAATTCTGACGAGTCCTTTTCCTGAGCTGCGTTCATCATGTTGACCTTTGCAAAATTGGGATTATGCTTGACCACGGCGGTGCTAGTAGATCTCACAGGAGGAGGAGGAGGAGGAGGAGGAGGAAGACGCCTCTGGTTGAAACATTTGTTTGCATAGTGACCCTTCTGCTGACACTTGTTGCACGTGACCTCTGAAAGCGGACGGTGATACAGAACACTTGATCTTGGAGCATGAGACGAAGTCTTGTTCTGAAAGCCTGGGTTGGGTGGGTGGGAAGATCCATTGCCACCTTTGCTCTTCTGCTGATAAGGCTGAAGGAACGGAGGAGGAGGAGGCAACCAATACTTTTGCTGCTTAGCTGCCACTTGAGTTGAGGAAGAAGAAGGAGTTGCATCCCTGACTCTCTTCTTGGAAGCATCACACTTGAGCTGAGCAGTCTCTTGCTTCAGTGCCATGTTGTAGAATTCATCATACTTCTTCGGCTCAAAAAGCACAAGAGCTAGTTGCAGATCTTCTCTGAGACCAGCTCTGAACTGATAAATCATGCTCTTCTCGTCAGGGACGTCTTGCTTAGCGAAACGAGCGAGCTTCTGGAACATGATGTTGTACTGGTAAACAGACAAGCTGCCTTGCTTCAGATTGTGGAACTCCTCATGCTTGCTCTCAACAACACTCTGAGGAATGTGGTGAGATTTGAAGTCTTGGCGGAATTCATCCCAAGTAATCACACGACCTCCTCTGGAAACTTTGTATTGCTGATACCACTCTGCAGCTTGGTCTTTGAGTTGGAACGAAGCAAACTTGACAAAGTCCTCAGGCCTGACATTGCTGCACTCGAAATGTTTGCAGATATCCACGAGCCAATCATCAGCGTCTGTGGCCTCGACACAGTTACTGAAGGTCTTTGGCTAGTTTGCGAGGAACTTGTTGAGTGTAGCAAACTGATTCTGATTGTTGCCATGGCCTTGATTTCCTTGGTGCGCTCTTGCAAGAGTTGCATAAGCATCTGCATGTTGGCGTTGGTAGCGGCCAACACAGCTTGCCATGCCTCCGTAGGTGGAGGTGGTGGCGGCGGATCCGGATTCAGAGGCGTTGGAGGAGCCATCCTGAAGAGGGTGACATCCGTTAGCATCTTGACAGACATATATTCAAGCTGAATCAAATGGATCGAAATTGCAACATATAGCCTTAACATTCGAACAAGAATGAACGAATGAATTCCAAATTAAATGGTCACGCTTCCATAAATTGAGAAGCCACATAGATAGAGGTAGATTAATAAAACAACAAGGTACGGACATGAACAAATACTTGGTGAGGATTACCCAATCACAAACCAAATATCTACGGAAGAAATACTAGATCTACATGAATTCCCACCTATGAAACTCCTGATATTTTCCCGGTTCAATCAGGTGTTGGGGATACAGGGGAAGCATAATATCTCACCCAAAACTAGCAAATCCTACATCCAGCTCTATCCATCCTTCAACACATAACCAAGAAACCTTCGGAAATCATTTACCTCAACCTTTGAAAAGCATCCGTTATACGAGTTATGGTAATACTCCCGAACTCCCGCCCCAGTACTGGGTGGCATCGAGGTTATCTCACCAACAACTGCATAAAAGTGATTTTCGATGTCGGCGAAACTCAGGTATTCCAGAACTACAACAATAAAATTGTGATGACAACACCTCAGAGCTCAACTCCCCGGGACACTGCCACAACCCCTAAATGTCAGGAGGTGCCAAGAACAATGTTCTCGTCACAAAACCATCAGAACGATTCCAAGATACCCGCGTGATTCTAAATTTTTTTAGTGAAATTTGTGAAGAGAAGAGTCAAAACTCTACGTCAGGATGCCTCACCAGAGCGACGAAGGGACTGAGGAGTAAAAAGAATCCTACTCTCTGATATATATACAATCCTATAATACTCAAAACATTTTTCTAGACTCAACAACGCTAGCGATTTGACCAAGCATGGGGCTCCTAAGTCGGGGAAGGCTCAGATTACCAACTTGTAACACCCACGATGCGGCTATATCTCCCACGTGTCGGAGCAAGACTTAGAGGCATAACCGCATTGTAGGCAATGTCGCAAGAGGGGTAATCTTTACACATCCCATGTACTGAATAAGGAAATAGGTACATAGTTGGCTTACAATCGCCACTTCACACAATAGCATAAATATAGCATTACAATCATCCAGATACAATCGAGGTCCGACTACGGAACCAAAATAAAGACAACCCCAAATGCATAATGTCCCCGATCGCCCCAACTGGGCTCCACTACTGATCATCTGGAAAGGAAACGCAGTATCATCCTGAGTCCTCATCGAATTCCCACTTGAGCTCAGTCGCATCTCCTGGAATGGTATCATCGGTCTCTGCATCTGGTTTTGGAAGTAATCTGTGAGCCACGGGGACTTAGCAATCTCACACCCTCGCGATCAAGACTATTTAAGCTTATGGGTAGGTAAAAGGTATGAGGTGGAGCTGCAGCAAGCACTAGCTTATATGGTGGATAACATAGCAAATGAGAGCGAGAAGAGACCATCACGGCTACACACGCTGTTGATCCATTTTAATTAAGTTAAGTTTCAGGTTTTCTACAACCGAACATTAACAAATTCCCATCTGCCCATAACCGCGGGCACGACTTTCGAAAGTTCAAATCCCTGCAGGGGTGTCCCAACTTAGCCCATCACAAGCTCTCATGGTCAACGAAGGATATTCCTTCTCCCAGGACGGCCCGATCAGACTCGGAATCCCGGTTACAAGACATCTCGACAAAGGTAAAACTAAACCAGCAAAGCCACCCCAATGTGCCGACAAATCCCGATAGGAGCTGCATATATCTCGTTCTTAGGGCACACCCAATTGTCCAAACTTCCGGTAGGCCAGCCCAGAGTTGCCCCTGGTGGCCACCGGCGGCTGACAAGTTGGACCAACACTCAGAGGAGCACTGGCCCGGGGGGTTTAAAATAAAGATGACCCTTGAGTCCGCGGAACCCAAGGGAAAAAAGGCTAGGTGGCAAATGGTAAAACCAATGTTGGGCCTTGCTGGAGGAGTTTTATTGAAGGCAAACTGTCAAGGGGTTCCCATTATAACCCAACCGTGTAAGGAACGCAAAATCAAGGAACATAACACCGGTATGACGGAAACTAGGGCGGCAAGAGTGGAACAAAACACCAGGCATAAGGCCGAGCCTTCCACCCTTTATCAAGTATATAGGTGCATTAAAGTAGACAAGATATAGTAGTCATATCCCAACAATAAACATGTTCCAACAAGGAACAAACTCCAATCTTCACCTGCAACTTCCAGCGCTATAAGAGGGGCTGATCAAAGCGGTAACATAGCCAAACAACGGTTTGCTAGGACAAGGAGGTTAGAGGTTTGACATGGCAATATGAGAGGCATGATAAAGCATGTGGTAGGTATCGTAGCATAGGCATAGCAATAGAGCGAGCATCTAGCAAGCAAAGATAGAAGTGAATTCGAGGGTATGGTCATCTTGCCTGCAAAGTTCTCCGAGTTGATGTAAGCTTGATCCTCGTAAGCGTACTCAACCGGTTCCTCGATCACTTACTCATCTCCCGGCTTTACCCAAAGTAAGAACACAAGCAAAGGGAGACACAATTCAACCACGGTGCAATGCGCAAGCAACATAATGCAAAACATGGCATGATATGCGGGACATAATATGCAATGCATATGCATGCTTCGGAAGGAAAATATTGAACCAGGCCTCGACATGGCAAACCAAGAGTGCCGCTGGAAAGATGAGTTGATTTCGGTCGAAATCGATATAAAGATCACCGGAATCGGATGCACGGTTTGCAAATGGCAAGCAAAACAAAGATGGCACAAATCTGCGATTAACAGCATGATGCCATCTAAATGTATCAAGAAAAATAAGCTACTGCACTCTAACATAGCAACAAAGCACATGGCAGTGATCCACTCAAGATGCTTGACAAAAGATGAACACTGAGCTATGGCTAAATCACACAATAGCTGGTTCAAACAAGCATGGAAAAAGTGCAAAAGATATCAGGTTCACAGACTTAGTGAAATAACCATCATGTCAGGATTTAACATCAGGAAGCAATGTTTAGAGCACGATAACAACATGCTACAGGAACATATCATGCCAAAGCAAGTCATGGCATGAAACTACACAAAGCATATAACAAAAGTCCCTTACTGACCATAAGCCAAAAGGGATTAGAAAATACAATGGCAACCATGTAAACATAGCAAGTTTTGTTAACAGATTTAGACTTACCAGAAAACTGGAACATGGCAAAACAGAGTTACATAGGCATGTTTGCTAGCTTGATGCACTCACCACAAGGCATTGCATGGCAAACTAAGCATACACCCAGCAAGAAGACATGTTCAATAAGCTAACCATGGCAAGAACAACCTCATAGCATGCAAGGATAAACTACAAGAACCTCGGCAAAACTGATTAACATGTAAACAATCTGCCAGGAACATTTTATAGCAAAAGTAGAGCAAGATTGAGTCATGCTAGGGTACTCCATAATTGCAAATAAATACATGGATGGATAGAACATAACAATATCTCAAAATCATCCTTACTGAACATGCTCAAAAGAGGCATGGATCACTCTGTAGCAACATGAATACATGGCATAAAAATATCATCAGGGAAATGACTCGTAACTTTGCATCCGTAGCTCCGATTCATGCATATAGCATATCAAAATGTTCATCTCAGAGAGTACATCATTTCATTCCACTGCATCATTTTCATTTGAGTTCATCTTGATGCCCGAAATGCTGTTAGAAGAGGGCTATTTGAGATATTTGTCAGATCTGCTGCTCCATTTAGATATTTGTCATTTTTGTCATGATTATTGTGTGCATGATATGCCCATGAGTTCTACATATGTTTTGTTAATGGTTTTGCCATCTTTCCAGAGGTGCAACCCATGTATTTTTGTGATGTGTCTGGTGACTAGCACGAGCTTGCAAAGTGGTGCACTTGGTAATTCTGTTTTCAGGGACTTAGCATTTCCACTAAGTCCTTGAGCTGTTTATCTCATATGGCCATATGTTCATGTTGTTTTCTAGTGATACGTGCCTCTTTTGAGGATGATCAGTAAGGATGTTTTGTTATTATTGTAGTGCTCTATCCATCCATGCCTTTGTTTGCATTTATGGAGCACCCTAGCTTGAGTCAATCGAGCTCTACTTTTGCTACTTTGTGAATCTGGGCAGATTGTCAACTTGTTTGCAATTTTGCCGATGATGTTGTAGTTGATCCGTGCATGCTATGTTATTGTTCTTGCCATTTCTACCTTGCATTTTGTGTGTTCTTGATAGATGTATGCTTAGCTTGTCATAACTTGCTCTGTAGTGAGTGCATCGAGCTCGTAAACATGCCTACTTGAGATATGTTTCAGCATGCTCCAATTTTCACTAAGTCTGAAAACTGATTATGTTTTTGCCATGTTCACATGCTTGCAATTGTATTTTCTGATCCCATTTGGCTCAAGGTCACTAAGGGACTTTTGTTAAGATCTTTGAGTAGATCCATGCCATGCTTTACTTTGCCATGTTCAGGTCCTGTAGCATGTAGCTTTGTTGCTCCGAAGAGTGCTACCTGATCTGAAATTCCAGATAAGTATTAATTTCACTAAGTCTGAAATCTGTTTGTCATATGCATTTTTGCCATGCTTGTTTGAACCTATTAATGGATAAATTGGCCGTAGCTCAGTGCTAGACTTTTGTTAAGCATCTTGAATGCATCCCTTCCATGTATTTTTTTTGTCATGTTTGGGTGCTGTAGCATGTTCATTTCGTTGCATTTAGATGGCTACTTGCTGTAATCGCAGACCGGTGTCATATTTGAATCGCTTGCCATTTCCAAACCGTAACTCCGATTCCGGCGTTCTTTATATCGTTTTCAAGAGATTTAATCTCATCTTTCCAGTGGCACACTTGGATTTCCATGTTGAAGCCAGGTTCATGCATTCCTTGTCACGTCTTGCATATGCATCCCGCATCGCATCCCGCATATCATATCATCATTGCATCATATTGTTTGATCCTTGCACGTGGTTGATTGTGTCCTTGTTGCTTGTTTGTCTTGTTTGGGTAGAGCCGGGAGACGAGTTCGCTAATGAGGAGCCCGTTGAGTTTGCTTTCGAGGATCCAGTCAACTCTGACAACTGTGCAGGCAAGATGATCATACCCTCGAAATCACTACTATCTTTGCTATGCTAGTTTGCTCGCTCTTTTGCTATGCCAATGCTACGATGCCTACCACTTGCTTTCAAGCCTCCCAAATTGCCATGTCAAACCTCTAACCCACCATGTCCTAGCAAACCGTTGATTGGCTATGTTACCGCTTTGCTCAGCCCCTCTTATAGCATTGCTAGTTGCAGGTGAAGATTGGAGGCCGTTCCTTGTCGGAACTTTTATTTACTTGTTGGGATATCATTATATTATCTTGTTATCTTAATGCATCTATATACTTGGTAAAGGGTGGAAGGCTCGGCCTCTCGCCTAGTGTTTTGTTCCACTCTTGCCGCCCTAGTTTCCGTCATATTGGTGTTATGTTCCCGGATTTTGCGTTCCTTACGCGGTTGGGTTATAATGGGAACCCCTTGATAGTTCACCTTGATTAAAGCTTTTCCAGCAATGCCCAACCTTGGTTTTACCATTCGCCACCTAGCCTCTTTTTCCCTTGGGTTTCCGGAGCCCGAGGGTCATCTTATTTTAAACCCCCCCGGGCCAGTGCTCCTCTGAGTGTTGGTCCGAACTGAGCTGCCTGCGGGGCCACCTCGGGGAAACTTGAGGGTTGGTTTTACTCGTAGCTAGTCTCATCTGAGTGTGCCCTGAGAACGAGATATGTACAGCTCCTATCGGGATTTGTCGGCACATTCGGGCGGTGTTGCTGGTCTTGTTTTAACCTGTCGAAGTGTCTTGAAGAACCGAGATACTGAGTCTGATCGGAACGTCTTGGGAGGAGGTCTATTCCTTCCTTGACCGTGAGACCTTGTCATGGGCTAAGTTGGGACTCCCCTGCAGGGATTTGAACTTTCGAAAGCCATGCCCGCGGTTATGGGCAGATGGGAATTTGTTAATGTCCGGTTGTAGATAACTTGAACCTTAACTTAATTAAAATGAATCAACTGAGTGTGTTACCGTGATGGCCTCTTCTCGGCGGAGTCCGGGAAGTGGACACGGTGTTGGAGTAATGTTTGCGCCGGTTGTTCTCTAGTTTCCCGCTCGCGCTTTGCCTCCTCTTCTCGCTCTCTTTTGCGAATAAGTTAGCCACCATATATGCTAGTCGCTTGCTGCAGCTCCACTTATATTTACCTTGCCTTACCTATAAGCTTAAATAGTCTTGATGGCGAGGGTGCGAGATTGCTGAGTCCCTGTGGCTCACAGATTACTATTACACCAAATGCAGGGCCTGATGATTCCGCTCCAGGTGACGCGCTTGAGCTCAAGTGGGAGTTTGACGAGGACTCTCAATGTTACTATGTTTCCTTTCCTGATGATCAGTAGTGGTGCCCAGTTGGGGGTGATCGGGACCGTGTCGCATGTTGGGTTCTCTTTTATTTCGGCGCCGTAGTCGGGCCATGAGTGTTTGGATGATGTAATGTTATTTATGTACTTGATTGACGTGGCGAGTGTAAGCCAACTATGTTATCTCCCCTTTATGATTTACATTACATGGGATGTTGTGAAGATTGCCTAACTTGCGACATATGCCTTCAATGCGATTATGTCTCTAAGTCGTGCCTCGACACGTGGGAGCTATAGTCGCATTGAGGGTGTTACAAGTTGGTAATCAAAGCCTTCCCCGACCTTAGGAGCCCCATTGCTTGATCGTTTTTAGCAGCCGAGTTGTGTCTAGAAAAATGTTTTGAGTCATTTAGGAATTATATATCGGAGAGTTTAGGAATTCTTTTTACTTCCCAGTCTACTCATCGCTCTGGTAAGGCATCCTGACATAGAGTTTTGGCTCTTCTCTTCTCAAATTTCACAAAAATAATAATTTAGGATCACGCGGGTATCTTGGAATCGTTCCGATGCTTTTATGATGAGAACATTGTCTTGGTGCCTCCTGTCAGGGGTTTAGTGGAAGTGTCCCGGGGAGTTGAGCTCTGAGGTGTTGTCATCATAATTTTATCGTTGCAGTTCTGGAATACCTGAGTTTAGTACGCCGACATCGAAAATCTCTTTTATGCAGTTCATTGGTGAGATAACCTCGACGCCGGCCAGTACTGGGGCGGGAGTTCGGGAGTATCGCCATAACTTGTATAACGGATGCTTTTCGAAGGTTGAGGTAGATGGTTTCCGAAGTTTTTCTTGGTTATGTGTTGAAGGATGGATACAGCTGGATGTAGGATTTGCTAGATTTGGGTGAGATATTATGCTTCCCCTGTATCCCCAACACCTGATTGCATAACCGGAAAGGTTCGGGAGTTTCATAGGTGGGAATTCAAGTAGCTCTAGTTCTTCTTCCACGGATATTGGTTTGAGACTGGGATTTCTTACCGATTATTCGTTCTTGATCCGTACCTTATTGATTTATTTCTCTACCTAAATTCTAAGTGGCTTCTCAATTTAGGGATATGTGACCATTTCAAGAGGATTGCATTCGTTCACTTTGTTCGGATGTGAAGACTATATGTTGCAATTTTCATTCCGTTGGATTCAGCTTCAATATTTGTCTATCAATGTGCTAATGGTGGTCAATCTCTTCACGATGGCTCCTCCAACGCGCACGACTCCGAATCCTGATCCGCCACCACCTCCACCTCCTCCGGAGGCATGGCAAGCTGTGATGGCTGCAACCAATGCAAACACACAGTTGATCATGCAAATTCTCCAAGAGCACAATCAAGGCAACCAAGGGAACCAAGGCAACAATCAGAATCACTTTGCTTCACTCAACCAGTTCCTTGCTAACGGGCCAAAGACTTTCAGCAATTGTGTTGAGGCAACCGATGCTGACGATTGGCTAGTGGATCTGTGCAAGCATTTCGAGTGCAGTAACGTCAGGCCTGAGGACTTTGTCAAGTTCGCTTCCTTCCAACTCAAAGATCAAGCTGCAGAATGGTTCCAGCAGTACAAGGATTCTAGAGGTGGACGTGCTATCACTTGGGATGAATTCCGTCAAGATTTCCAAGCTCATCATATTCCTCAGAGCGTGGTTGAAAGCAAGCGTGAGGAATTCCACAACCTGAAGCAAGGCTCTTTGTCTGTCTATGACTACAACAAGTTGTTTCAGAAGCTCGCCCGCTTTGCCAAGCAGGACGTCCCTGATGAGAAGAGCATGATATACCAGTTCAGGGGTGGTCTCAGAGAAGAAATCCAGCTAGCTCTTGTTCTCTTCGAGCCCTTGAGATACGATGAGTTCTACAACATGGCATTAAAGCAAGAGGCCGCTCAATTGAGGTGTGATGCTTCGAAGAAGCGAGTCAGAGATGCTACTCCTTCTTCCTCTACTCAAGTGGCCAAGCAACAGAAGTATTGGCTTCCTCCTCCTCCGTTCCGTCAGCCATATCAGCAGAAGAGCAAAGGCGGCAGTGGATCTTCCCACCCACCCAACCCTGGCTTTCAGAACAAGACTTCGTCTCAAGCTCCAAGATCGAGTGCTCCGTATCACCGTCCGCTTTCAGAGGTCACGTGCAACAAGTGCCAACAGAAGGGTCACTATGCCAACAAGTGTTTCAACCAGAGGCGTCTTCCTCCTCCTCCTCCTATGAGGTCGGCAAGTATAGCTGTGGTCAAGCATAACCCCAAGCATGCCAAGGTCAACTTGATGAATGAATCTCAGGCAGAGGACTCGTCAAATGTCATCATGGGTAACCTTCCTATTAACGATGTTCCTGCAAAAGTACTTTTTGACTCTGGTGCATCGCATTCCTTCATGGCATTCCCTTTTGCATCGGAGAACAATTTTAGTACTAAGGCTTTACCTAGAGCTATGCAAGTCGTCTCTCCGGCTAAGCGTCTGAGTTCTAGTATGATGGTTCCGGATATTTCTATCATGATGGGTGATTTCAAGTTTCTGGCTTCTCCTATGGTTCTTGGTAACTCGGATATTGATCTTATTCTCGGAATGGATTGGCTCTCTAAGCACAAGGCTAAGCTTGATTGTGCAGCCAGGCAGATTCAATTGACTCATTCGTCTGAGGATGTAATTGTCTTTGCCGCTCGGGATAATACCATCCGTCTGTTTTCTCTCGATGAGAAGGGTGAACTGGATGCTATCTCGTAAATTCCAGTCGTTTGCGAATAACAAGACGTCTTTCCAGAAGAGCTTCCAGGAATGCCTCTTCACCGGCCAGTTGAATTCGTTATTGATCTTGAGCCTGGTACGGAACCTGTGTGCAAGCGTCCTTACAAGCTCGGACCTGAAGAGTTGAAGGAGCTGAAGAAGCAACTCGATATTCAAGAGAAAATGGGTCTCATCCGGCCTAGTTCTTCTCCGTGGGGTTGTGGTGTTCTTTTTGTGAAGAAGGATGGAACGGACCGACTTTGTGTTGATTACCGTCCAGTGAACAAGAAGACCATCAAGAACAAATATCCACTTCCCAACATCAATGAGCTGTTCGAACAACTCAAAGGTGCCCAGGTATTCTCCAAGCTGGATCTCCGCATGGGTTATCATCAGATTCGAATCCGTGAGCAAGATATTCCCAAGATGCCTTTTAGGACAAGCTATGGTTCATATGAATACACTGTCATGTCTTTTGGCCTCATCAATGCTCCTCTGACGTTCTCTCGCATGATGAACTTCATCTTCAACACCTACACCAATGACTTCGTTTTGGTCTATCTCGACGACATTCTGGTTTTCTCCAAGAACATGGAAGATCATGCCAAGCACTTGCGTTTGGTACTCGATAAGCTCAGGGAACACCAGTTCTACGCCAAGTTCTCCAAGTGTGAATTTTGGCTCGATGAGGTTCTTTATCTTGGTCATATCATCTCTGCCAAGGGCATTGCCGTGAATCCTGAGAAGGTGTCTGCAATTGTGAATTGGGAACCTCCTCAGAACGTGAAGCAACTCCGTAGCTTCCTTGGTCTCGCAAGCTATTGCCGAAGATTCGTTGAAAAATTTTCTAAGATTTCGAAGCCTCTCTCAAATCTTCTCCAGAAGCACGTCAAGTACGTTTGGTCTCCGGAGTGTGACATTGCTTTCAACACTTTGAAAGAGAAATTGATCACTGCTCCAGTTCTGACTCCGCCTGATGAATCCAAACCGTACGAGGTCTTTTGTGATGCCTCTCTCCAAGGTCTTGGCGCAGTATTGGTGCAAGAGAAGAAAGTTGTTTCTTATACCTCTCGCTAGTTGAAACCTAATGAGAAGAACTACCCCACTCATGATCTCGAGTCGGCGGCAGTTGTGCATGCTCTTTTGACTTGGAGACATCTTCTATTGGGAAGAAAAGTGGACATTTTCACTGATCACAAGAGTCTCAAGTACATCTTCACTCAGCCTAATCTCAACCTCAGGCAAACTCGATGGGTCAAAATGATTCAAGAGTATAATCCGAGTATCGAGTATACTCCAGGCAAGGCCAATGTGATTGCTGACGCATTGAGCAGGAAAGCTTACTGCAATAGTCTGATTCTCAAGCCTTATCAACCCGAGCTTTGTGAAGCTTTCCGCAAGCTTAATCTGCAAGTTGTTCCTCAAGGTTTCCTCGCCAACCTTCAAGTCTCTCCTACCTTGGAAGACCAGATTCGCCAAGCCCAGCTTCTTGATGCTATGGTGAAAAAGGTGAAGATTGGGATTGCCAAGAGTCAACCCAAGTACAAGTGCTACCGCCTTGATGACAAGGACACTCTCTTCTTCGAGGATCGTATTGTTGTACCCAAATTTGACCTCCGTAAAGTGATCATGAATGAGTCTCACAATTCTCTCCTCTCCATCCACCCTGGGAGCACGAAGATGTATCAGGACCTTAAGCAAGCTTATTAGTGGACTCGAATGAAGCGAGAAATTGCTCAATTCATGAATGAATGTGATGTCTGCAGAAGAGTGAAGGCAGAACACCAAAGGCCAGCAGGTCTCCTCCAACCTCTTGCCATTCCAGAATGGAAGTTTGACCACATTGAAATGGACTTCGTGACTGGGTTTCCAAAGTCCAAGCGTGGCAATGATGCTATATTCGTTGTCACCGACAAACTCACTAAAGTGGGTCATTTTCTGCCTATCAAAGAGTCGATCACTGCAGCTCAATTGGCGGAACTCTATACCTCTCGAATTGTCTCTCTGCACGGTATTCCACAAGTGATCTCTTCAGACCATGGCAGCATCTTTACCTCCAAGTTTTGGGATTCTTTTTAGAAGGCCATGGGCACCAACATCCGCTTCAGCACAGCTTTCCATCCTCAAACTAGCGGTCAAATCGAGCGTGTCAACCAGATTCTTGAAGATATGCTCAGGGCTTGTGTGATCTCCTTTGGCATGAAGTGGGAGGATTGTCTTCCTTATGCTGAATTCTCCTACAACAACAGTTTTCAAGCAAGTTCGGGCAAGGCCCCATTTGAAATTCTGTATGGCAGGAAGTGCCGTACCCCTCTCAACTGGTCTGAAACCGATGAACGTCAGCTTTTGGGTAATGACTTAATCATAGAGGCAGAGGAAATGTGCAAAGTCATTCGAGATAACCTCAAAGTAGCCCAATCCCGCCAGAAGAGCTACTATGATAGTAAGCACCGTGATTTGGCTTTCGAGATCGGAGATCATGTTTACCTCCGCGTCTCTCCTATGAAAGGTACTCGTCGCTTCGGTATCAAAGGGAAGCTTGCCCCTAGATACGTGGGACCTTTCAAGATTGTCAGCAAGAGAGGCGACCTCGCCTATCAACTCGAGCTTCCTTCAAACTTTGCAAATGTTCATGACGTGTTCCATGTCTCTCAGCTCCGAAAGTGCTTCAAGACTCCTGACCGCACCGTCAACTTCGAGGACATTAAGCTCCAAGAAGATCTCTCTTATCGTGAGCACCCAGTTGCTATTCTTGAAGAGACTGAACGCAAGACTCGCAACAAGTCAATCAAATTTCTCAAAGTCAAGTGGTCACACCATTCACACCATTCCTCCGTTCTGAGTACCCAGCGTTCTTTCAGTCCTAGATCTCGGGACGAGATCTTTTCATAGTGGTGGAGTGTTGTAACACCCCAGATGTAACTTTCCCAATTTGTACTCCAACTCTTGCCGTTTCCGGCTTTAAGTTATTTATTTTCTCGGGTTTGGGTTTTTGTCTCCGTGTGTTGTTATCGTTGTCATGCATCTCATATCATGTCATCATGTGCATTGCATTTGCATACGTGTTCATCTCATGCATTCGAGCATTTTCCCCGTTGTCCGTTTTGCATTCCGGTGCTTCGTTCTCCTCCGGTGGTCATTTCTAGCTTTCTTTCATGTGTGGGGATTAAACATTTCCGGATTGGACCAAGACTTGCCAAGCGGCCTTAGTTTACTACCGGTAGACCGCCTGTCTAGTTTCGTATCATTTGGACTTCATTTGATACTCAAACGGTTAACCGAGGGACCGAAAAGGCCTCGTGTGTGTTGCAGCCCAACACCCCTCCATTTGGCCCAAAACCCACCAAAACCCTCTCCATCATCTAGAGCGTTCGATCACGATCGCGTGGCCGAAAACCGCACCTCATTTGGACTCTCCTAGCTCCTCCTATGCCTATTTATAGACCCCTCCTTCAAATTCGCGGATCCCCCTCTCCGAAACCCTAAATTTCCACCTCGCGCGCCGCCGGACAATGTCCGTCCCAGCCCGGACAAACTCCGCCGCCGTCCGCAGCCATTGAGGCGCTGTCACGTGTCCCGGGACCGCATCACCGCGCGGCCATCCCGCGCGGGCCCGCCGGGGCCCAAGGCCGGCCCCCACGCCCCGAGCTTCTCCGCACCCGCGTCCGACCTGCCCCCGCCTGCCGCCACGTGGCGCCGCCGCGCTGCTCCTGCCGCCGGCCCGGAGAGCCCGCTTCAGGCCCCTGCGGCCCGAAGACTTCCGCCGCCCGCGCCAGATCTCTGCCGCCCGTCTCCGCCTCTGGCGACCGGACCCCGCCGGCCGCCGCCTCGCTACCCGGCAGCCTCGCCGCCTCTCCTTCGTCGGCGCCGCGCCGCGCCCTGCGCCGGCCGGAGCCGCGCCCTGCACCGGCCGTAGCCATGCCTCGCCGCCTGGAGCCGCGCCCCGCTGCCTTCCCTCGCCGCCTCGCCGCCCCGCGGCCGGGTCCGCCGCCCGGCCTCCTCTCCTCGCCGGCAAGCCGCTGGCCTGCCTCCCCGATGAGCTCGCCGGACTTGCGTCGGTCGGCGTGCACCAGATCCAGATCCGAGCTAACCCTAGGTTGACTTTGTTTTTTTTCTTCTAAGTCCCCAAATTCTCAGATCCATGTGCCCATGTTCATAGCCTCGTAACTTTGCATCCGTAGCTCCGATTCATGCATATAGCATATCAAAATGTTCATCTCAGAGAGTACATCATTTCATTCCATTGCATCATTTTATTTGAGTTCATCTTGATGCCCGAAATGCTGTTAGAAGAGGGCTATTTGAGATATTTGTCAGATCTGCTGCTCCATTTAGATATTTGTCATTTTTGTCATAATTATTGTGTGCATGATATGCCCATGAGTTCTACATATGTTTTGTTAAGGGTTTTGCCATCTTTCCAGAGGTGCAACCCATGTATTTTTGTGATTTGTGTGGTGACTAGCACGAGCTTGCAAAGTGGTGCACTTGGTAATTCTGTTTTCAGGGACTTAGCATTTCCACTAAGTCCTTGAGCTGTTTATCTCATATGGCCATATGTTCATGTTGTTTTCTAGTGATCCGTTCCTCTTTTGAGGATGATCAGTAAGGATGTTTTGTTATTATTGTAGTGCTCTATCCATCCATGCCTTTGTTTGAATTTATGGAGTACTCTAGCTTGAGTCAATCAAGCTCTACTTTTCCTACATTGTGAATCTGGGCAGATTGTCAACTTGTTTGCAATTTTGCCGATGATGTTGTAGTTGATCCGTGCATGCTATGTTCTTGTTCTTGCCATGTCTACCTTGAATTTTGTGTGTTCTTGATAGATGTATGCTTAGCTTGTCATGACTTGCTCTGTAGTGAGTGCATCGAGCTCGTAAACATGCCTACTTGAGATATGTTTCAGCATGCTCCAGTTTTCACTAAGTCTGAAAACTGATTATGTTTTTGCCATGTTCACATGCTTGCAATTGTATTTTCTGATCCCTTTTGGCTCAAGGTCACTAAGGGACTTTTGTTAATCTCTTTGAGTATCTCCATTTAATGCTTTACTTTTCCATGTTCAGGTCCTGTAGCATGTAGTTTTGTTTCTCCAAAGAGTGCTACCTGATCTGAAATTCTAGACAAGCGTTAATTTCACCAAGTCTGAAATCTGTTTGTCATATGCATTTTTTCCATGCTTGTTTGAACCTGTTAATGGATGAATTGGCCGTAGCTCAGTGCTAGACTTTTGTTAAGCATCTTGAATGCATCCCTGCCATGTATTTTGTTGTCCTGTTTGGGTGCTGTAGCATGTTCATTTCGTTGCATTTAGATGGCTACTTGCTGTAATCGCAGACTGGTGTCATATTTGAATCGCTTGCCATTTCCAAACCGTAACTCTGATTCCAGCGTTCTTTATATCATTTTCAAGCGATTTCATCTCATCTTTCCAGTGGCACACTTGGATTTCCAAGTTGAATCCAGGTTCATGCATTCCTTGTCACGTCTTGCATATGCATCCCGCATCGCATCCCGCATATCATATCATCATTGCATCATATTGTTTGATCCTTGCACGTGGTTGATTGTGTCCTTGTTGCTTGTTTGTCTTGTTTGGGTAGAGCCGGGAGACGAGTTCGCTAACGAGGAGCCCGTTGAGTTTGCTTTCGAGGATCCAGTCAACTCTGACAACTGTGCAGGCAAGATGATCATACCCTCGAAATCACTACTATCTTTGCTATGCTAGTTTGCTCGCTCTTTTGCTATGCCAATGCTACGATGCCTACCACTTGATTTCAACCCTCCCAAATTGCCATGTCAAACCTCTAACCCACCATGTCCTAGCAAACCGTTGATTGGCTATGTTACCGCTTTGCTCAGCCCCTCTTATAGCGTTGCTAGTTGCAGGTGAAGATTGGAGGCCGTTCCTTGTCGGAACATTTATTTACTTGTTGGGATATCATTATATTATCTTGTTATCTTAATGCATCTATACACTTGGTAAAGGGTGGAAGGATCGGTCTCTCGCCTAGTGTTTTGTTCCACTCTTGCCGCACTAGTTTCCGTCATATCGGTGTTATGTTCCCGGATTTTGCGTTCCTTACGCGGTTGGGTTATAATGGGAACCCCTTGATAGTTCGCCTTGATTAAAGCTTTTCCAGCAATGCCCAACCTTGGTTTTACCATTCGCCACCTAGCCTCTTTTTCCCTTGGGTTTCCAGAGCCCGAGGGTCATCTTATTTTAACCCTCCCCCCCCCCCCCCGGGCCAGTGCTCCTCTGAGTGTTGGTCCGAACTGAGCTGCCTGCGGGGCCACCTCGGGGAAATTTGAGGGTTGGTTTTACTCGTAGCTAGTCTCATCTGAGTGTGCCCTGAGAACGAGATATGTGCAGCTCCTATCGGGATTTGTCGGCACATTCAGGCGGTGTTGTTGGTCTTGTTTTAACCTGTCGAAGTGTCTTGAAGAACCGAGATACCGACTCTGATCGGAACGTCTTGGGAGGAGGTCTATTCCTTCGTTGACCGTGAGAGCTTGTCATGGGCTAAGTTGGGACTCCCCTGCAATGATTTGAACTTTCGAAAGCCGTGCCGGCGGTTATGGGCAGATGGGAATTTGTTAATGTCTGGTTGTAGATAACTTGAACCTTAACTTAATTAAAATGAATCAACTGAGTGTGTTACCGTGATGGCCTCTTCTCGACGGAGTCCGGGAAGTGGACACGGTGTTGGAGTAATGTTTGCGCAGGTTGTTCTCTAGTTTCTCGCTCGCGCTTTGCCTCCTCTTCTCGCTCTATTTTGCGAATAAGTTAGCCACCATATATGCTAGTCGCTTGCTGCAGCTCCACTTATATTTACCTTGCCTTACCTATAAGCTTAAATAGTCTTGATTGCGAGGGTGCGAGATTGCTGAGTCCCTGTGGCTCACAGATTACTATTACACCAGATGCAGGGCCTGATGATTCCGCTCCAGGTGACGCGCTCGAGCTCAAGTGGGAGTTCAACGAGGACTCTCAATGTTACTATGTTTCCTTTCCTGATGATCAGTAGTGGTGCCCAGTTGGGGGTGATCGGGACCGTGTCGCATGTTGGGTTCTCTTTTATTTTGGCGCCGTAGTCGGGCCATGAGTGTTTGGATGATGTAATGTTATTTATGTACTTGATTGACGTGGCGAGTGTAAGCCAACTATGTTATCTCCCCTATATGATTTACATCACATGGGATGTTGTGAAGATTGCCTAACTTGCGACATATGCCTTCAATGCGACTATGTCTCTAAGTCGTGCCTCGACAAGTGGGAGCTATAGTCGCATCGAGGGTGTTACATAAAGTTCATTGGAGGCACACATTAAACATGGCAAAAATGACAAATGTCCATAATCTGATAAGAATCTGAAACTAACATTACATAGCACTCTTGCAACATCATTTAGGCCATCAAGATGAACTCAAATGAACATGGTGCAATGGAATGAAATGAAGTGCACATCCATACGAACAATCTGATATGCTACATGCGCGAAACGGGGCTACGGATGCAAAGTTATGATGCGATGAAAAATGCTAAAAATAATAGGGACTTAGGGGAAAATGAGGTCAACCCTAGATTTCAGATCTGGATCTGGAGCACGCGGATCGAGGTTCGACGGGGAGCTCGCCGGAGTTACTGTAGATGTCGGAGATGGTGGACTTGCCGGATCCGGCGACGAGGAGCACGCCGGTGGCCAGAGCTTGACGAGGACGGCGACGAGGCGCGGCAAGGTGGCCGGCATCGGGCAGGGTGGTGGCGAGGCGATGCGGTGGGTGACGAGGCGGCGTCCAGCCAGCACGGCGACGCGGCGAGGCTCGGGCGGCAGAGGAGGATGCGCGGGTCGCCGACGCGGAGAGAGACAGGCGGCGGGGGCCTCGGCGGGCCAGTGGCGATGTGGAGCGCGATCGCCACGTGGCGGCGCGCAGTTGGACAGGGGGAGCGGGCGGACGTGTCCGTCCACGGCGATTTCGTCCGGTGGCGCGGAGGAGCGGGTTAGGGTTTGGACTATGCGAAAATCCGGGGGGGAGACACATATTTATAGATAGAGGGAGCTAGGAGTCTCCGAATTGAGCACGGTTTTCGGCAACACGATCGTGATCGAACAACCGAGATGATGGATGGGGTTTAGGTGGGTTTTGGGACACTTTGGAGAGGTGTTGGGCTGCAACACACACAAGGCCTTTACGGTTCCTCGGTTAACCGTTGGAGTATCAAACGAAGCCCAAATGGCACGAAACTTGACAGGCGGTCTACCGGTAGTATACCAAGGCAGCTTGGCAAGTCTCGGTCCAATCAGAGAACTTTTAACACCCGCACACGGAAAAGAGGCAAAAGGGGACACCGGAGGACATAGGAGTGCCGGAATGCAAAACGGACAACGGGGAAAATGCTCGGATGCATGAGACGAACACGTATGCAAATGCGATGCACATGATGACATGATATGAGATGCATGACAAAAGACAAAAGCGACATGAAGACAAAACCCAACAACGAGGAAATATCATAACTTAGTGCCGAAAATGGCAAGAGTTGGAATACAAATATGGCAAGTTACATATGGGCTGTTACACGTGGCACACCCTACCGCGCGGTTTCGGGGTCCTCCCGGGTGGTGCACGTAGGCCTGGGCATTCGGTATAAACCGAAAATTCGGTTTCTACCATTCGGTATTTTTATACATTTGGTTTGCAAAGTTGAAAACTGAAAAATGCAACACAAAAGCACTAACAAAAAATTCGGTTAACCGAGTTTTTCGGTTTGGTATTCGGTTTATACCGTATCGCTGGGTCTGCCATGCAAAATCAGCTGCTTGGGTACCTTAGATACAGCTGCGCTCTTATATAGGCTAGCACTCCAACTCTTTCTGTGTCGCTGGCCGAGGTGGGACTAAACAAACCAGCGGGAGCTCCTCCTGCTATTACGAATAGACTACAGTAGAGCCCTACAGGAGAAAAATAAGGCCATAACAGGTTGGGCCTTGCATGCAGGTTCGTTGGCTTGGGCCCATGCCTACTTTTTTGTCGCTAACTTGCTCTTTGCGCGTGCGATGCAGAGGCTACTACTCGTTTGGCTGTAGGTTCGTGCGCCCTGACGCATATTCGGTTTCCTTTTCGGTTAACCGAGTTAAAACCGAACCAACCGAAGTATGTTCGGTTAGTAAACCTAAAAACCGAATTTTTCTATAGCAGCATTAAAAACCAAAATTTCGGTTTTTCGGTATCGGTGTCGGTTCAGTCTTCGGTTTGTCGGTTTTTATGCCTACCCCTAGGTGCACGCATATATTCTTCCTGACGTGGGATGCCCTGCCACGCGTTTGCTGGGTCCTCCTTTGTCGTAGCGCCGAAGCAAGTAAATGAGTCGTCAAATCACGAAAGACCACCTATCCCGCCGAGTACATTAGTGAAGCACGGTGGCTAGCTAGTTGGGCTAGTTCGACCGATTAGCTAGGCCGCCGCCACATTTGTTTTTTCACCCCTTTTTTATCTACTTGCCGGTGGGTAAATTTAAATATCCACCGCGGTGTTGCTCTGGTGTTTGGGTGCGGCATGATTTCTAATTTTTTGATTGACGGGAGCGGGCACGGCAGGATTTTTAATTTTTTGATTGACGGGAGCAGGTGCGGCAGCAATTAGTCACGATGACTCCGCCTGTTAAAACCCACTGCTCCCTGATGTGAGAAGTCATCGACTGGTGTTTTACCATGGTGAAAACCAAAAGATTCCCCGCTCCCTCCGCCTTCCCATAGATTGCATTGCCTTTCAGCTGTTTCACCCCCTTTGCTTCCTCTCCCCATTGCTTCTACCTGGTGCCATGGCGGCGCAGCAGATCATGGAGTCCGAGGTAAGGCGCCTGACACTGGCTCCCATCGACCAGGAGCGGGCGGTTGCACCCAGCATCACCATCGTCGTGCGCCTCGAGAAGCAGAGGGACTTCGGTGGTGTTTAGGCGCCCTCTGCATGGGCATGTCCATGTCTCGGTGCAACATGGCCGTTGGATCAAACTCAGACGGTGCAGATCAGTCACTGTAGCACAAAGCGTGTGGCTGTGTTTGGTTGCATTCTCATCTCAATATAGTTGTTTCCTCTTCATGTATTTTTGTCAACCTACTAGTGTGGACTCATGCACCCTTCATGCACTCTGCCAAACACCCAAAAGTGGGTCAAGAAGGGAACTTTTGCTCCCATCCCATGCACCATTCATACACCCTGCCTAACACTATTCGTGCTTCATATGGTTCATGTTTTGTGGAGTACTGTAGCACCGTACTCTCTGTGCATTGTGGACCTAGTTCTGTTAATATTGACCTCACCATTCATTCTCGACCGGGCAGTCGAAAAAGCAGTACTATGTTACATATAGGAGTAGTTGACATGCGCACAACATCATTTGTTATCGGCATGTCTTACTACACTAGCAACAAGATTGTGTAGTACTGACGTATGAACCACCCCACATGCCTACTAGTAGGAGCACTGTGTATGTTCAAGTGGCTGCCGTGTTTCGCACTCCTTCGTCGTAAGAGTGGAAATGCTTGTTGTAATCATTTTTTTCTTCAGAAAAACAGTGGACACGCTCTACCGTGCGGATCCTCCTCCACCCATGCACTAAATTACTCACTTTTGCCGACGTGTGGGACAGCCAGCACATGGGTCCACCAGCCATGCACTAAATTATTTCGTAGTAGAGTGACGGTAGACTACCCCGATCGAACCGCCGTAGTAATGCCTAATGAGCCGTCAAATAACAAACCCCCCTCCTTTCCAGCAGTAAGTTGGACGGACGAAGCAACCATCATTTCACTCTTCTCTCTCAGCTTCCTCTCTTGAAGAAAACCCCCACTCGCTTCGCTTCTCCCTGATCTCGTTCCTCCTTTCACTCTTCTCTCTCAGCTTCCTCTCTTGGATGGACGCCGGAGCACCAGCCGACATCATGTCTATGGCTCTGGCCAAAACCGTCGAGGCTCATGGTACGAAGAAGCGCAAGCACCCACCGAGACTACCGCAGACAAGCTCAAAGCCACCGCCCTGTCCAAGCCCCCCTCTCCGGGATCCCTCATTAAGCAAGTCCAGGTAATGTCTCTTGTTGACGATATTTTTCTCGATCTTGATTGTGTTTTTTCATCTAACACGTAGTACTAGTACTGGTAGTACAACTTTCTGGGTGATCTTGCATGTGATTTTAGTGTGCCAAATGACGGTTCTAAATTCCTCTTTTGACCAAAACATGTGAGAGGTTGACACTGACTTCTTATAGACTACTTTCAACTACTCCCTCTGTCCCAAATTTCTTGTCTTAGATTTGTTTAGATACGGATGTATCTAATACTAAAATGTGACTTGATACATCCGTATCTAGACAAATCTAAGAAAAGAATTTTGGGACGGAGGGAGTACTTTATGAACATCAATGCTACCTTTTAAGAGGGTATATTTGCCTCAGTAACTTGTGTTATGGATATTGCATGTAATCCCTCTGCTCTCATACCTTTCAAGACATGTTCTAGTGTCTTTGTTCACTCATTTCTGTGCGTATATGTAGTCATATATGGAGTATAATAGTGAAATCATCTTATATTTATTAACGGAGGTAGTAATAAAATATGGTTTCTCTTTGAATTAGAACCAGGTCTGCAGTGGAGATGAAATTCTCAAAGTCATGCCGTGTGAACTGGAAGACCTGATGATGAGTTCTACTGCTGAACTATCCAGCTGTTGTGTCCTTGTCGCCACGTGTCCTGAACTAGTGTTTTCCTGTAGCATTGTTGTCAGGCGTGTTCTCGAGGCTGTACTTGACCACAACAATTTCCTGGTTGTGCCTTCGATTACGAATGGTGTGGTTCTTGTAAAGCTTCCCAACAAATCTGATGCGGCATGTCTTCATCATCATGTTTATGAGTGGAAAGACCACTCGGTTAGGTTCTCCAAGGTTGAAAAGATGGTGATGGTGCATGCAGACATCTCACACGAAGTCCATGGCCTAGTCAGTTATGCGGGGTTCATCCCGTAGGTCGGTGGCAAGAAATAGTCTGCAGAGTTTAGTTAGTGCAACTTTGCTTGTCTGTAGTAAGTACTATTGTTTAGTACTTGATTTGTGTTTGTGAACCATGTATTGTTTATTAGTGCTGCCGCTTTTGGTATGTGGTCAGTCCTGAGAACAGTCTATGTTAATGTCTGTCCACTCAATTCAGTCTGTATATTTTGAAGTATCCAGATCATATTTTTTGTGAGGACGGTTTATCAATTCTGGTTACACTCCAATATCTGTATGCATTGCAGGGTTTATCGCACCCACCAGGATTTCCAGTCCCATGGATGTTCGGTCCATACGATTTGTCACGACCTTTGGACTGTCCTGCTTGTGGGAGTAGGCGGGGCCCCTACATGCCATGCGTAGTTGGACGATCAATCTTCTGTTTAGTACTTCAACATAGTGATTTCCTGGTAAGGATTCACTCGTGTCACATCAAGTAAATCTTATTGATTTACTGTCTAAATCTTATTGATTTAATGTCATGTTTTCTTTCTTTTCCTGCAATTTTACGATGTAGGTTTTGCCATGTGACATTCATCACAGAATAAACCATTTGGTTTGCTCTACGATGGCTATTTTTGCAAGTTTCACTTCTTATGTCGTGTCGGTAACAAAGGCACTGTCCATCACATATATTACTGGAAAAAATTGGATCAGTCCGTTGTCTGAGTACAAGCTGAATCCCTATGATGAACTGCAGTTTGGTTTTAAAAAAATGCCACAATTAGTCCTTCTCGCGTTTAAAAGAAATGAAGAAAAAAACTGGATCACGATCACGGATCCTAGTCAAGTTAGAAAGCTGATCATAGCAGACCAGACACGATCGCCGTTGTCTCGCACAGATCGAGCACCGGTAGTTGCTCTAGCACTGACAGCGGCAGCAGCTCAGTCTGATCCAGCTGAGGATTCGGCACCGACCGCGTCAGCGGATCAGTTTGATCTACCGGAGGATCGGACATCGACACCGGCACCTGCTCCGACACCGGCACCAGCTCTACAAGGAGCACCATCTCTGGCAGCAGCAGTGGCTTCGGCACCTGCACCAACACTTGCACTTGCATCTGCTCCGACCCGTGCAGTTGCACCGGCAACAGACTGGGCTGCAGTTCGCACTTCATATACCAAAGTACTTACAAAAACCGACATGTCCACCTTCTTGGTAAGCATTGGCCGCCCAAGTGCTTCGTTCTTTTTTCTTTCCATGTTTTTTCACATGATTCATTGTGTTGATCTAACTGTTTGGGTATGTCTTCTCGTTTGCAAACAGAGAATTCCTAGAGCAACGAGGGAGTCGTTCAACAATCCGGGCGACCGCGGCCAAGTTTCTCTTACCATGCGCAGCCTTGGTGTGAATGAACCTGCTCAATATACCGTAAGTACAAAGGATGGTCGCATGATGATTGATGTTAAAGGATGGTCAAGGTTCAAATCTAAATCATATCTTGCGGTAGGGGATGATGTCAAAATCGAACTTTCTCGGCAAGGAGAGCTAGATCAAATCAACTTTGAAATTCTTCAGTAGCATCACGCAACTGCCGAACTAATCTATCCTCCGAGAGATTTTGATGTAATAATCTGGCATGGTGAAACAAGGATCCCATGTGTATAAGTAGTACGACAGTATTATTTATCACATGGTATATCATTGATAGAATTGCAACTCTGATTGCTAGTTAGGAACTGTCGTTCGATTTCATTCCAACAGCTGTCGTGCTTTATTCAATTTTGTGTATTCGACTTGCGACAGCATATAAAACCAGCGCCGTACCGATCGCTTGCAATATGAAAAGCGCTGAGGTAGAACACATGGCCCCCCAAACATGCAGGGTCGGCCTGCGGCCCAAAGTCCAGAACCGTGAGCCTATCTGAGTATTATATTCTCAGCTGAACCCCCATAATGCCCGTGCATTGCAGAGGGAGTATATTTCTCGGCAAGGTGAGCCTGTGATATAAAAGATTTGTATATTCCTTTACAGAGGGAGTATCTCTCTGTCAAATAATATATTTATGTGTAACTAGTTACTCCTGTCTTTCTACTTCCTTTCGCTGATATGTGGGGCAACCGGCAACGGGGTCCACGTGCCATATGCACAAATTAGAGTGCACAACTTCATGGTAGACACACCCCAGTCGTAGCACCGCAGTAATGCCTAATGAGCCGTCAAATCACAACCCCCCCTTTCCAGCTTTAACAGTAAGCTGGACGGACGAAGCGGCAATATTTCACTGGGCCTGAATCCCCTTCTCCCTCGTCTGCTTGTTCAGAGAAAACCCCCGCTCGGCGATTGCATAAGGTTTTCTCATGGAGAACCAGGTACGAATTCTTCATCCATCCCCGATAAATCCAAGTCCCTTGGTCGCAGGTAATCCTAGGATGGCAGCCGCCGCCGTTGATGCATTTTTCTTCCTACTGAATCTAGTGTGTTTCATTTGAGGTGCCCAAAGTGCGAGTACCCTACAGGTTTCTGCGCCCTCGGCGAGACGCCACACTTGTTCCTTCTCATCCTAACACAACATTTTGAAATGCGCACAGTATGTTCCTAGAGTCCTCTTTTCTATCTGGGAGGGTGGGGTTTTTTTGAACATGCTGTGTTCTCATATTATTTTTCCTGCAGTATATTATTTGCTCTGCCAGAACACATGTACTCAAGATGCTCGGCCTTGCCATAACTGATTACACTAGTTTAATGGTCACAGTGAAGACAAGCCAAGGATAGAAGTTCTGAGTTGGGTTCATGAACCAAGAAGATCGCTGCTTTTTTATGGCCGAACTTGGATAAATTTTCTCAAGTGTTACAGACTGAAAGTTGGCGCACGAATATTGATGGAAATAGCAGAACCTGGTCTCATCTTCACTGCGATCTTCCACCCCGATGTCGTTGCAATTGTTCATCCATGTTAGTTTTGTATCCGGTTCTTGCTTGTTGCCTCGATTACTTCTTAATCCACCTATTTTGTCTAACTAATCACAATTTAACTTTAGAAGTAGCAACGAATCTCTCACGAAGATGCTACTTCTAACTAATATTTTCTTATAATTGGTGGCACGTGTAGGTTTTTTCAGAGTTAAGCAGTCTGCTCGTTTGTTACTCTGTAATAACTTGGTTGTTACTAATGGAACTAAAGTTGACTGGATCGACATCCACAAGTTCCTACACTTTATTGATCGTCTTTAGGTCCTTGTGCGGCGTGTCAATGGTGGAAGGCCACATGGGATATGTGTGCCACTCCTGCACTCGTTGAACAGGTCCAACTGTGTTGCGAAACTTATGGTACGAGTTGTTTTCTGTTATATATGTTGTTCATAAACTATTGCTTATACACAGTTTTACAGCGGTGATCTTCTTGAAACAGGAACTATCGAGTTCTATTGTTCCTATACAGATGCCTGACCATGGTCGGGTCAGACTTGCGCTTGGTCACAACATGATGTTTATGTCGACCTACTCAATTCCCCTTGGAGGTGAAAAGATACTTATTCATGGGTGGTCTCAAATAATGAAGGCCCGTCCATCTTGGAGAATAGGACAAAAGATTATGTTCATGCTTTTCCATGGCTCTAAAGCGAATATCCTGTTTATTGACCACGTTGCGAGATGAAGCCGCTTTTAGAAGGTTGTGGATGCGTGGGGTGGCGCCTGGGCCTTGTCCTGGGGCTTGGCGGCCTCACCCTTGGTTAACTGTAGGCAAAGTAGCACTGTTCAAGGCGTGCTTTCTACGGTTGAACCTGTATAAGTACTCATACTGCTTTCAGCTTTGGTTGTTAAGTGCCCTTGCTGGTTTTAGTTAAGGTTGTTAAGTACTCCTGCTGCTTTTACAGTCTGTCGTGTTTCTTTAGTCCTGTCTTCCTCCAGCCGCCAAAACCAAACCAGCGCCGGCGGGGCCACCTGCTTCCACCTCCCAGGGCTAGCTGCGCCTCAGCGCACGCATCGCCGCCCCACCGTCTCCAAAATCGTTAACGCCGACGTCCTCCGCGCGCTTTGGTGCGCTCGCTGTGGTGCCGCCCTCTCGCGTTGTCAACATGGTCAACAAACAACAGGAATCGGCAGAAGTATGTGGAGAGGATGACAGTAGGGGCCCACCATGTTAGCGTATGGAAAAATAAAATGCTTCCTCCTAGTGTTTTCCTGACATCTGGGACCCACGACATTGTGAGCGTATATAGTCAATAGACAAGAGAACAACACAAGATCGGCTGACACCTGGGACGTAGCTACACAAGCAGTATTTTTTTGGTTGGTACTGTTGAGACGGAGTAGGGTTTGAACTGGGCTATGGCCCGTCTAGCCCAGGCTTATATTTTATGTTCACCATGTGACCAGCCCAACTATTTTTTCTTTGTGAAAATGAGCCCGGTTTATTTTTTCTGAAGAATACCCAATCCAGGCCAACTTATTTTCTACACCCTGGTGGGCTGCAACTCTTTCAAGACGCCTGCAAATCTTGAAAGTAATATGAAATGCGTTGTAAATATAAAAACAGATGACAAATTGGAAATTACTTTATAATTTCTGAATTTTTTCACATTTTCAGATTCCTATTTCACTGGGCATTAACCTAATTTAAATATATCTTCAAAGTGCTTTAAATATGGCTCGACATTTAGGTATTAAAAATAGTTTGGAACCCATAGAAATATGCGAAATTGGCCCTGGCCAACCAAAAAAACGACTGCAATAAATTGCATAAGAAGTTGCCATGAGCTATATATAAATTATTAAAAAAAAGAGGGAGTGGTCTGACTTGTGGGCCTGTTTAGTTGACGCGTATGCAAGATTTTTTTAGTTATTATATAAGTCAACAAACGATTCTAGCAGACGTAACCGTTGGATGTCAATCCAACAGCCATCATGTTTCTTCAATCTCTGATCTTCTTGCTCCAGCCGCCAAAGCAGCGCCGGCAGGACCGCCTACTCCCGCCTCCCATGGCCGGCTGTGCTGCCGTGCAGGCCTCAGCGCCCCCTACTACTCCCACCGCTGGCCAGGGAATCCCTCTACTCACCCACACCCCTTGTTATTCTGCAGCGACGGCAGCCTCACACTGCAGCCGAACCGATGAACCCTCGTACTCCTCTCCGCACGGGCTTCCACTGTTGCGTCTTCCCCGGCTCCGCGTCGTCCCCTTCCTAGGCCTTGCCGTCATCCACCGCCGTGGTGCTCTCAGCGCGGCGTGGTTAATGTGGTCAACGATCGACTTCCATCGGGAGAGGATTGTACATGGAGAGGCTGACAGCTGGGTCCACGGCAGCCGCAAGGAAGTGCTTACTTATTCCGTGGAAAATAATTATTCCTCCACCTGACAGCAGGGACCCACCGGACGGGCCACCATTATTTCGCAAAAAAAACATTTCCCCCTGACTGCTAGGACCCACAGGATGGGACACCGTATTTCGCGAAAAAACGTTCCCCCCGCTGTCAGCTCAGACCCACCGGAAGTGCCTCCTTATTAAGCACAAAAAATGAATACCCCCTGCTACCTGGGACCCACCTTGGTGGGAGGCTGACTTGTGGGCCTACTAAGTTGACTGGGATGGAGGCCATTGTCAACTTTAGTCAATATATGAACGATTCTAGCTCCAGTGACCGTATGATGTCCATCCAACGGCCGTAGTGCTTATTCAACCTCTGGTCTTATTGCTCCAGCCGCCCAAAGCAGCGCCGGTCGTGCTGCCTGCTCCTGCCGCCTGTGGCCGGCTGTGATGCCGCGGAGGCCTCACCGCCCCCTACTACTCCAACCGCTTGCCAGGCCATCCCTCTACGCACACACACCCCCTGTTATTCTGCGGCGACGACAGCCTCACACTGCAGCCGAACGAGTGAACCCTCATACTCATCTACGCGTGGGCATCCACTGCCGCGTCTTCCCCAGCTCCGCGTCTTCCCCTTCCTAGGCCTCGCTGTCGTCCACCGCCCTGGTGCTCCCGACGCAGCATGGTCAACGTGGTCAAGGAATGGCTTCCATCGGACGTGGACTGTACGTGGAGAGGCTGACAGCTAGGTCCACGATCGTAGCAAGGAAGTGCCTCCTTATTACGCGCAAAATAATTATTCCTCCACCTGACAGCGGGGACCCACCGGATGGCCACCGTATTTCGCGAAAAAAGCGTTTCCCCTTGACTGCTGGGACCCACCAGCTACATCTTCACATGGAAGGAAGTGCGTCTGAAAAAAACGATTGGCCCGCTGACTGCTGGGACCCACCAGCTACATCTTCACACGCAAGGAAGTGCGTCCGAAAAAAAACAATTCGCCCCCTGACTGCTGGGACCCACCAGCTACATCTTCGCACGCAAGGAAGTGCGTCCGGGCAAAAAAAAAACGGTTCCCCCCTGACTGCTGGGACCCAGCAGCTACATCTTCGCACGCAAGGAAGTGCGTCCGGGCAAAAAAAACAAAACGATTCGCCCCCCTGACTGCTGGGACCCACCAGCTACATCTTCGCAGGCAAGGAAGTGCCTGACAGACGGGACCCACCTGGTCGAAGCGTACGTAGCGTTGTCATTCTGGTCGTGAACGTGTACGTACATATATACTGGTCGATGTAGAGGCGCACACGTGTCGTAGTAGAGGCGCGTATGTGTCGTAGTAGAGGCGCGCATGTAGCATGTACATGTACGTACAGCGGCCAGGGTGCAAGAAAGAAAATACGGCCACGTACGTACATATGGGCAGCGTCTCGAACGCCTACTTGCCCATACGTACGGCCAGGGCTCGTGTACATGGCTGGGTCGGAACAGAGAAATAGCGTCGTCGTCGTGTTCATGGGGAGGCAACGGAATGCGTCGTGTTCATGGGGAGGCAATGGAATGCGTCGTGTTCATTGGGAGGCAACGGAACGCGTGGGAGCCAACCGGCTGGGTCGGAATGGAATGCGTGGTCGTGTTCATCGGGAGGGCTTGGACGGAACATGCGATGGAAACGAGGCCTGGCGTACCGCAAAACGGAGGAAACAGCCTTGTGTTCGACCGGCCACATTCAAAACGGGATCCTGTTCATCGGGAGGGGTCTGGCGTACCGCAAAACGAAGGAAACGGACCTCCTATGGTCGAAACGGGGGTCCTATTGATCGGGAGGGGTGTGGCGTACCGCAAAACGGAGGAAACGGACCTCCTACGGTCGAAACGGGGGTCCTGTTGATCGGGAGGGGTGTGGCGTACCGCAAAACGGACGAAATGGACCTCCTACGGTCGAAACGGGGGTCCTGTTCATCGGGAGGGGTGTGGTGTACCGCAAAACGGGACTCCACGGGACACTGTTCATCTCCACCATCGACCTCCTCCAGCCTCCACGGGCTCCTATTCATCCAGCCTCCACCGCGCGCTACTCCACCGGCTACTGTTCAACCACCCCTCCACGGGCACCCCTCCACCGTCTACTGTTCATCTAGCCCTCCACACCACGGGGTCCTATTCAACCACCCCTCCACGGGCACCCCTCCATCGTCTACTGTTCATCCAACCCTCCACTACACCACGGGGTCCTGTTCATCCAGAGGCAACACCACCGCTCATTGTTCATCCAACCCCCCCCCCCCCCCCCCCGCAACGCTCACTGTTCATCCCAGAGGCAGCATCGATCGGCTTCAGTTAGCAGCAGTAGCGAAGGAATCGCTCGATCGGGTTCAGTTAACATCCATCAATCGATCGCTCGGGTTCAGTAATGTGTAGCCTGCAGTGCAATCGCTCGGGTTCAGTTAGAGCCCAAGGCCTCGCTCGGGTTCAGTTAGAGCCAACGCCTCACACACATGCACGTATGTGCATGAGACAAACGCGCATCGCTCGGCCCTGACCTCCCACCGTAACCAGGAACTCCCCGAAATTTTCCTCGCCCTCGCTTCTACCATGGTTTTTTCTGTCATGGACGGCCCAAAGAATGTCATGCAGCTGCGTCTCCGCCCCGCCCAGGACGAAAATCCCATTTTCTATCATGATTTTTTGTCATAGAAGTAGGAGCCCACCACATCTATGATGATACCGGGTTTTGTCACAATTATCATCATAGAAGTGTCATATGTATGACAAAAAAAATTCGTTCGGCCCAAAATGTCACGGATGTGTCTTTTTTTGTAGTGATGTAACTCTTTTTGCAGTGTGTTCGTTGGGATCGGATGAACTTTGAGTTTATGATCAGATCTATCTTTTTATATCCATGAAAGTATTTGAGTTTCTTTGATCTCTTTTATGCATGATTGCTTATATCCTCGTATTTCTTCTCCGATATTTGGGTTTTGTTTGGCCAACTTGATCTATTTATCTTGCAATGGGTAGAGGTGCTTTGTAGTGGGTTCGATCTTACGGTGCTTGATCCCAGTGACAGAAGGGGAACCGACACATATGTATCATTTCTACTAAGGATAAAACGATGGGGTCCATCTCTACATAGATAGATCTTGTCTACATCATGTCATCGTTCTTATGGCATTACTCTGTTTCTCCATGAACTTAATACACTAGATGCATGCTGGATAGCGGTCGATGTGTGGAGTAATAGTAGTAGATGCAGGCAGGAGTCGGTCTACTAATCTTGGACGTGATGCCTATATAATGATCATTGCCTGGATATCATCATGATTATTTGAAGTTCTATGAATTTCTCAATAGTAATTTGTTTACACACCATTTTCTATTTTTCTTGAGAGTAGCCACTAGTGAAACCTACGGCCCCCGGGTCTCTTTCTCATATTATTTGCCTTCGCGATCTATTTTATTTGCCTTTTATTTTCAGATCTATTAAATCCAAAAATCCAAAAATACCTTGCTGCACTTTATTTTATTTGGCATTCAATCTATCAATATTTGCAACTCTCTCACGCTCGTTTTCCCATCTTGGGGCGCCGCTACCCGAAAGGGATTGACAACCCCTTTTACACGTTGGGTTGCAAGTAGTTGTTATTTGTGTGCAGGTGCTATTTACATTGTGTTGCTTGGTTCTCCTACTGGTTTGATAACCTTGGTTTCATATCTAAGGGAAATACCTACCATCGCTATACTGCATCATCCCTTCCTCTTTGGGGAAATACCAACGTAGCTTCAAGCGACATCACGTAGTACACATCAAGCTCCTTTCTGGCACCGTTGCTGGGGAGGTGAGTGCTTGTAGGTATATCTTTAGATCTTGCAATCAAATCTTTTAGTTTCTTGTTTTATCACTAGTTTGGTTTATAAAAAGAAAACTACAAAAAAACGGAATTGAGGTTGCATCATATTATTCATCTTTATAATGTCTTTCGTGAAAATGATGGAAAGGAAAATTGTGCTCAATTGATAGAAGAAGAAGTCAATGAAATGTTTGATAAAAAATCTTTGAATGATGAGCATGATTGCAATGTTGTTAGTATGAATTCTTTGAATATTCATGAAGCTAATGATATGCAAAACCATAAGCTTCGGGAAGCTATGTTTGATGAAGATGATAGTTTTAGTCCCCCAAGATTTGATGTGTAAATTTGTTATAATGATCGCATGCCTCCTATGTATGATGATTATAATGATGAAAGTGGATTTGGAGAGGTCATGACTTTATTTAATGATGAATCCACCATTTTGGATGACGCTTCAATTGACTATGATAACAAAGTTGCTATCTATGATGATTACGGTGATGACATGTATGCTATAAAGAATAATGATAACCTTGGAACTTGTCGTCATGATTTTAATTTTTACTCCCATGATAGTTATTTTGTTGATTTTGCTCCCACTACTATTCATGAGAATAAGTTTGCTTATGTGGAGAGTAAAAAAATTTCTATGCTTATGCATCATGAAAATAATGATTTATGTGATAGTTATATTGTTGAATTCATTCATGATGCTACTGAAAATTATTATGAGAGAGGAACATATGCTTGTAGCTATTGCAATAATATCAAGTTTCCTCTCTATGTGTTGAAAATCTTGAAGTTTTGCTTGTTTTTCCTTCCTATGATAGTTTATTCTTGTTCCCATAAATTGCTTGCTCACAAAATCCCTATGCATAGAAGTGGGTTAGACTTAAATGTGCTTTCCATGTCCTTCATTATGCTCTCTTTATGTTTCAATTCTTATCTTTTATGTGAGCATTATTGAAATCATCATGCCTAGCTAAAAGGCACTAAAGAAAAAGCTCTTGTTGGGAGACAACCCAACACTTTTACCTACTGTTTTTGTGTGTTCACATGATTAGGCTACTGTAGTAATCATGTTTTATTTCTTTTGTTTCAATAAAGTGCCATGTAAGACCTCTGGGATGGCTTAGGATGATAGTTGATTTGATCTTGCTCGAAAACAGAAACTTTTGTGCTCAGGGAAACAATTATCATTTCTAAGAGAAGCATGATAAAATGCTGATTATTTTTTCAGAAGATTAATATACAAATTTCCCAGGTTTTCCTATTGTTTCAGGATTTTTGGAGTAACAGAAGTATGGTTGGAGTACAGATTACTACAGTCTGTTCTGTTTTTGACAAATTCTATTTTCAATGCATAGTTTGCTTGTTTTCTAGTGTCTATGGCTTATATTTCTCAATATAAATTGTGGAAATGATATGCTACAGTAGGCATTGTGTGGAAAAAATTATGAATCTTGTCTTTGAAAGTACCAAAGTGAAATGGTTTGCTCTTTATCATACTAACCTATATCACGAAGTTTCGTTAAGTTTTGTGTGATTGAAGTTTTCAAGTTTTGGGTGAGATGTCGATATGAGGAGAATAAGGAGTGACAAGACCCTAAACTTGGGGATTCCCAAGTCACTCCAAGTTAATATCCAAGGAGGATCCAAGCAACTAAGCTTGGGGATGCCCCAGAAGGCATCCCCTCTTTCGTCTCCAACATTATCGGTAACCTCACTTGGAGCTATATTTTTATTCGTCACATGATATGTGTTTTGCTTCGAGCGTCATTTTATTTTGTTAGGATTTGCTAGATGTTATTTATAATAATGTTTTGCATCTTTCTTTTCAATAAAAACTCCAAGGATAGCCTTTACCATGCTTATTTTGCAAATCTATATGTTGCTGTTTCAAAACAGAAACTTTACCACTGTTGCAAAAATTCCCTAGAAAAGTCAGAATGTGATAAAATGCTGAAACTTTTTGCATATTAAGCTCTGATATATTTTATACAATGTGGTAAATTTTCTTAACTTTTGGAGTTAAACAAGTATTGATACTTTTGCATTCTTTACAGACTGTAGTGTTTTGGCAGATTGCTATTATGTTTGCATATGTTTGCTTGTTTAATGATTCTATTTGAGGATAGGAGTATTAAATATGTGGAGGCATTTAGTATGCAATGTTGAATAATAATTTTAGTTATTTTCTACAGTAGAGAATGATAAGGTTTTTGCATTGGTTTATACTAACTTATCTGATGAGTTCTTGTTGAGTTTTGTGTGGATGAAGTTTTTAAGATTTAAGGAAACCGTGATATAAAAGGAATTAAGGAGACACAAAAGCTCAAGCTTGGGGATTCCCAAGGCACCCCAAGATAATATTTCAAGAAGTCTCAAGCATCTAAGCTTGGGGATGCCCCGGTAGGCATCCCACCTTTCTTCTTCAACAATTATCGGTTAGTATCGGTTGAGCCTAAGTTTTTTCTTATTCACATGATGTGTGCTATTATTAGAATGTCATTTTATTTAGTTTTTGCTTATCGTTTTAATAAAATACTTAGATCTGAAACTTTTAAATTAGGGAGAGTTCTCAAATAGCTACCCATTTACATAACTACTCGCTTGATCTTCACTTATATCTTTTTGGAGTAGTTAGTCATTTGCTCTAGTGCTTCACTTATATCTTTTTGAGCATGGTGTGCTTTAGTATTTTTGAAGAAATTCTCTCTTGCTTACCTTAAATTAATTTGATAGAAACAAATATTATGCTCATGATCTTCACTTATATTTGTTTGAGCTTATCAATAGCAATACATGAAAATTAGTTCCAAAGTGATAGATATCCATAAAGGATATAATAAAAACTTTCATGAAGATCATTAGACAAAATAAACTTGATTCCTTGTAATAGTTTTGAGATATGATGATGTGATATGTGAGTCATGTTGATGAGTAATTATGCTTTAGTAAGAATATTGGTATTAAGGTTTGTGATTCCCTATGCAAGCACGAAAGTCAATAGTTGTGTAATGAAATTACATAATACTTGTGGTGCATTATTCGGTGTTAATTATGCTCAATGCTCGCTTATGAGATTATTCATTTCTTGGTTGGTCGCTTCTCAATATTTTGCTAGCCTTCATTTTGCACTAAGTATGATCACTACTTGTGCATCCAAAATCCTTTAAACCAGTTTTGCCACATGAGTCCACTATACCTACTTATATGCAGTATTATTTTGCCATTCTAAGCAAATTTGTATGTGCCATCTCTAATTTCAAAATAAATTTCTCTTTTGTGTGCTCGTATAGCTCGCGAGGCGGTGAGGGGTGGCCAATATTATCCATGCTAGATGTGTTATTCTCACGATGAGTGTTTATTCACTTCTCATTGCACGAGAGTAAGGCAAAGGTATTAGGGGATGCCCAGTCCCGAAATGAAAAAATGAATTTACTTTATGTTGTCAAATAATAAATTCCTTGGAAAGTGTTGGTATTGAGGGCACCCGTGGATACGGTTAGCCATGGAAAGTGAAAGTATGGTGGAAAAAGGAATAAACTTTATTTTCTGTTTGGAAACCGCCTATGATATATCTAGCATGGAAAGTATTGGGAGCTCTAAGTCGTTTTCGTTGGTGGGAAAAGTATGCCTCTCAAAATGTTTTTATCTCTCAATTTTTTCTTTGAGCTCTGGCACCTCTACAAATCCCTACTTCCCTCTGCGAAGGTCCTTTCTTTTACTTTACACAATTTTTATTTTGAGTCTCCATCTTCTCTTATAAAGCACCAACTAGGGGGCACTATGATCTTACTTGAGCATTGGGTGTAGCTAATATGCAAATGTGTTTCATGAATGGATCAATGATTGAGCATGATGGGCTAGGGATAACTTATTTTAGCATTGATATTTTGAAAGATATGGTTGCTTGTTGACATGCTTGTGTAATTAAGTCCTCATGTCAAAACTAGACTATTGCTTTGAACCATATACAAGTCCAAATGTCCATGCTACAAACAAAAGAATATGGGATGACATGATAGGCAACATTCCACATCAAAAATTCTATTTTCATCATTTACCTACTCGAGGACGAGCAGGAATTAAGCTTGGGGATGCTGATACGTCTCCAACATATCTATAATTTTTGATTGTTCCATGTTGTTATATTATCATTCTTGGATGTTTTATAATCATTTTGTAGTCATTTTATATCATTTTTGGTACCAACCTATTCACATAGTACCAAGTGCCAGCTGTTGTTTTTTGCATGTTTTTTACATCGCAGGAAATCAATATCAAACGGAGTCCGAACACCGTGAAACGTTTTGTGCATTTTTTATGGACCAGAAGACCGCCAATGGGCCAGAGAAGCGCCTGGGGGTGCCCCAAGGGGGGGCACAACCCACCAGGGCGCGCCTGGGGGCCGAGGCGCAACCAGGTGGGTTGTGCCCACCTCGGTGGCCTCTCGCAACCCTCTTTGCCTTATAAAATCCCAAATATTCCAAAAACCCTCGGGGTAACCCTAGATCAGAAATCCCGTCACCGTACGCCTTTGTAGCCACCGAAAACCAATCTAGACTCCGTTCCGGCACCCTGCCGGAGGGGGGGATCATCTCTGGTGGCCATCTTCATCATCTCGGCGGCCACCATGACGAGGAGGGAGTAGTCCACCCTCGAGGCTGAGGGTTTGTACTAGTAGCTATGTGTTTAATCTTTCTCTCTCTCTCTCTCTCTCTCGTGTTCTTGAGATGTCACGATCTGGATGTATCACGGGCTTTGTTAATATAGTCGGATCATATGGTGTTTTCCCCTCTCTATCTTGTTGTCATGAATTGAGTTTTTCCCTTTGAGATTTCATTATTATCGTATTGAATACTTTTATGGACTTGAGAGCACTTGATATATTTCTTGCAGATGAATACTTGTGGTGACAAAGGTATCATATTGATTCACTTGATATGTGTTTTTGCATTCAACTCGCGGATTCCCGCAGTGACATTGGGGTAATATATGCATAGGGGTTGATGCACGTTCTCGTCTTTTGTTTCTCTGGTAGAAATCTTGGGGCACTCTTTGAGGTTCTTTGTGTTGGATTGAGTATTATGAATCTGAAATTATTTCGTGTTATTTTAGTACAAAATCTTGGATAGATCGATCAGAAAGAATAGCGTCGAGGTGGTTTCGTACCCTACAAACGATTTCTTCGTATGTTCTCCGCTAGATAGGAACTTTTGAGTGATTCTTGCACGTTGAGGGATGGTTATATGATCCAATTATATTAGCATTGTTGAGAGATTGCACTACTGAAAGTACGGGCCCTAGGACTCATTTTCAAGTAATGCATGCAACACTCACACGTACACATGCACGCACGCAACACTCACGCATCCATGTGGCACACGACACATGACGGAACACACATGCTCACGCTTAAGTTCTCAACCTACTCCCTCCGTCTATGAAAGAGAGATTTACACATTGAGGAGGAACCAGAACTTCATCGCATAATTAACGCCCAAAAGTAGCAGACTTATGTGTGCATGTGATCATTGAGGGAAGAATATTAAATGAAGGTTGTTGCCTGCTGTAATTAAGGATAGACATGCATCCTACAGCTAGAGCACAAGTTGCTGCATTATTCCATCAGTACCGATTAGATTAAAGGCTAAGCGCATTGGAAGTGTAGATGTACACTCTTTGTTGGAAAAAAAATCTAATGCTATGTACAGGTTTTCACGGACTGAGGGAATACACGTGCATGCACTCACATACACAGCCAGGGTGGTTCGCACACAAGGGTTGGACTCCTATCGCGCCTGTGTAAAGTTTTGTTTAACTGATTTCCTTGCTCTGCCAGCTGACACGTGGGATCCAGAAACCAGGTACCAATTTAACCAGTCAACAAAGTGCCACGTCGACTATGTGGCCGGTCAGCAAGGTGCAATACGGTGCTCTACAGTGAGCTAGTGACCATATAGTCGCCGCAAAACTATATAGTTACCCTAATGAGCGTAGTACTATGAAGTACAGTGACCATATTGTTACATACGTTTACTGCTAGTGTATTTATCTTGTTTCAAATTAAGCCATATTAACCGAAAAGGATGCAATATGGGCTACTACTTTTTTATGTGTCTCGTCAACTCACAAAACGAGGAGAAGCTTGCTTACTACGCCCTGTCCCTCGCCCACGCGCGGTGGCTTAAAGGACATGGAGAAGCTTGCTTACTATTACGTACGCCTACACCCTCTCCCTCGCCCACACGTGCGGTGGATCGTGGGACGAGGAGAGGGTTTTGACTACAGCGCCCTCTCCCTCTCCCTCGCCCTCGCCCTCGCGATGGATGTGCATCAATTCATTCAGTGTCAGATTGCTAGAAGCATATTGTACTAACATTTTTGGACCTTCCAAAGAGGCGAAGAGCCAAGTGCAAGGTTCACAGGAGTACGAACTATTGAACCTCCTGAAGAGGCGAAGAGAAAAGTGCAAGGTTTATAGGAGTTATCATCCTAGTACTACAACTATAGTGAATGATTGCTACTGTATGATGCCGCCACATCACCTATAGCCAAAGTTGTGCCACATTTTTTCTCATGAAGCGTGTTGGAGCCGGTGCAACAACCACGCAAGTTGCACGTACACATAGCAGATTTACTAGTAATAAATTCTAAAGGACAAATGCCAGCATGCCACACAAGTTCATCTCCACTTCATGTGATAAATTTGTGCACGAACACATATATTTACAGCGCTACCATTCACAATTTACCATACTCCACTTACACATTATAGATGGCCTCCGTGTCCTCTTCTAGGTTCCAGTCCTAGGTGTTCTTCATAGATGGCATGATCCATAGCGGTGGGCGATGGGAATCATTGTCGCAGCCTTCTAGTCCAGTTCCACATGATGGAGACTCATCCAAGCTAAAGCGATATAAATTAGGGATAGAGTGTCCCAGCATGTCGTTCATCCGATGGTGCACACTGAAGACACAACCATGCTTCATGAATGGCAGGCCTTCGGTGTCGTGCACGAAAGGAGGCATCTGCTTCACAATGGGGAAGTGATACGTCTCCAACATATGTATAATTTTTTATTGTTCCATGCTGTTATATTATCATTCTTGGATGTTTTATAATCATTTTATAGTCATTTTATATCATTTTTGGTACTAACCTATTGACATAGTGCCAAGTGCTACTTACTATATTTTTCATGTTTCTACATCGCAGGAAATCAATATCAAACAGAGTCCAAACACCGTGAAACTTTTTGTGGATTTTTATGGACCAAAAGACCACTAGTGGGCTAGAGAAGCACCTAGGGCGTGCCCCAAGGGAGGCACAACCCACCAGGGCGTGCCTGGGGCCGAGGCGCACCCAGGTGGGTTGTGCCCACCTCGGTGGCCTCCGGCACCCCCTCTTTGCCTTATAAAATCCCAAATATTCCAAAAACCCTTGAGGTAACCCTAGATCAGAAGTTCCGCCGCCGCAGTCCTCCAAAAACCAATCTAGACCTCGTTCTGGCACCCTGTCGGAGGGGGGAATTATCTCTGGTGGCCATGTTCATCATCTCGGCGGCCACCACGATGAGGAGGGATTAGTCCACCCTCGGGGCTGAGGGTTTGTACCAGTAGCTATGTGTTTAATCTCTCTCTCTCTCTCGTGTTCTTGAGATGTCACGATCTTGATGTATCGCGGGCTTTGTTAATATAGTCGGATCATATGGTATTTTCCCCTCTCTATCTTGTTGTGATGAATTGAGTTTTTCCCTTTGAGATTCCATTGTTATCGTTGAATACTTTTATGGATTTGAGAGCACTTGATATATGTCTTGCATGTGAATACTCGTGATGACAATGGGGTATCATATTGATTCACTTGATATGTGTTTTGGCATTCAACTCGCGGATTCCCGCGGTGACATTGGGGTAATTTATGCATAGGGGTTGATGCATGTTCTCGTATTTTATTTCTCCGGTAGAAATCGTGGGGCACTCTTTGAGGTTCTTTGTGTTGGATTGAGTATTATGAATCTGAAATTATTTGGTGTTATTTTAGTACGAACTCTTGGATAGATCGATCGGAAAGAATAGCTTCGAGGTGGTTTCATACCCTACAAACGATTTCTTTGAATGCTCTCAGCTAGATAGGAACTTTGGAGTGATTCTTCGTTGCACGTAGAGGGATGGTTATATGATCCAATTATATTAGTATTGTTGAGAGATTGCACTAGCGAAAGTACGGACCCTAGGCCTCATTTTTCAAGTATTGCAATACCGTTTTTGTGCCCGTTTACTATTTTCTACCTTGCTTTTTTATTTATTCAGATTATAAAAATATATTTCTACAATCAACATTACACTTTTATCACCATCTCTTCGCCGAACTTGTGCACCTATACAATTATACATTGTATTAGGTGTGTTGGGGACACAAGAGATTTCTTGTATTTGGTTGCAGGGTCGTTTGAGAGAGACCATCTTCATCCTACACCTCCCACGGATTGATAAACCTTAGGTCATCCACTTGAGGAAAAATTGCTACTGTCCTACAAAACTCTACGCTTGGAGGCCCAACACGTGTCTACAAGAATAAAGTTGTGTAGTAGACATCATGTATTTGTCCCCAATAAAAGCAAGTACTCTCCAAGAGTATTTCTCAGCACCCACATAGCATCACGGGGGTCGAACTTGGCGTGGTTCATCTGGTACATGCGACATCTCAGATCTGGACACATGGTGACGTACATGGTCAAGGTCCATGCATGATAATGTTCTGCTCAAATATGTCAGTCAGTAATATTGTGCCGCAGGTAATACTACTCCAGTATACCGGATGTAAAATAACCGGCTTATTATATATAGCCACTCTTTTTTTTGAAAATCATTATATAGCCACTCTTGGCTACATGGATGATATAGTAAGACATGGAAAAACAAAAAACGTGGGCGCTAGTGGGTTCAAGTCTTCAAGGACCTAGCTAGCTATACGCGTCCTCCAAGGTAAAAGGTACTAGTAGTACTACAATGAAAGAGAAGGCGAGATGGTTAAAGAAATCTAATACTAAATTGTAGTACTAGTAAACATGTCCCAGTCAAGAAAAGACAAGAACTAACAAGTACTTCTACTCTAACACACAGGAATGAGAAAATGGAATACCTAGGTAGACGGTGACGGTCCGATCTTGGTAGATCATGTGAGCATGTTGCACATCAGTGGTACCATGGGTAACGACTGCTAAGATAGTTGATCCCAATATTCCAAAGTCAACTACAAGGTTCCAGGTTAGACTGAATCGCGGATGCAAATGAACATCTAGGATCGGCGATCTTATTTCGATCGGGGGATGACTGGTCCGTGCAAAATAATGGAGTACCGTTAGGGATGCAAATGGTGCTTTTTGCATTCCGTTTGTAATCTCCCATATCGTAGGATGGAAACCAGATGAAACAAGTCCCCTAGATTGCCACCGCGAAGATGCGGCCTACATGGCACATGGCATCTTCGAACGTGTAGGGGTACAAATCCGCCGCGGCCAACATGTGCTAGCCTCTGCCGTTACTGCCTTTTGTATTGATGGCAATCCTTATGTCGAACATCGCGATGAGATACTAATTATTGTACCTGCGTCACTTTGTCGGCAGGTCCGCAATTGCTATCTACTTCAATCTCATGTTGGCATCATCGTACGCATTCAAGCCCAGGTAGTCCGGAAGGCTGATACCAATGGTGGAGAAGGGGTCTACGGGACCGGCCACACTGATGTGGATGTTGTGCAAAATGATGGTGGTATCCGGCCGGAGGTATGCAAGCCAATCTCCGTTGGCACCAACCCAGACCTATATATAAGACGGTGGGCAGCGAAGAAATTACGGGCTGAAATAACTAAGTATTGTATTTAGAATATACACTACATGATCAAACTCCATGACTCACCTACTCATCAGACAAAATCTGACTACCTCTCAACGTCGACAACTCTAGCGGGGTCAACATGCAACCAGGGCCAGGTAGCAATGGGTTGTTCGTTGGATTGTCCCATACAATAACCTTCTGCTCGAGAACACATGGAAGACCAACAAGCATGGCCTTTTCCCAAGCTTGTTTACGCACAATCCTAAAATAGTTTGTGCAGGAAGCACCGAGTCTTGCGGCGGTGAGGAAGTTGGAGCGGCGTGCGATTTCTCCAAGAGGATCGTCGTCCAAGGTCTCCTAGGCCCGACAAGGAGGAGAACCGCCTGGCGAATCCATGGCAGCAGTGACGAACTGCCTTGGTGTCTTCGAGGGGAGGGGAACTAGCGAGGAGGAGATAAGAGCGTAACCGCAGGTCCTCGTCCCTTGGTTAAGGAAGTTATGCGGGCACGCATAGCAATAGTGTGATGGTGTGGCTATTATTTATTACGTAGTACTGTAGCAGTAGTACTTTCTCAATTAGGAGTGCGATGTACTCTACTTCTATAGTACACCAGTTTTGAACTCTTAATCTCAAGGCCAAGGAGCTAGAGTTGCAAGTGGAGGGTACTACTACTGTTCTCTAGAACCATCGTCGTACTATCAATGCAGGAAAAGTACACCTGCATACTCTCCATGCTCTATTCAAGTGCGTAGTTGGCCTACTTAGCCGCTCCTCTCACGCACGTACTAGCAACCTGTTTATCAATGATGGTTACTGCGGGGGCAGAACATTTGAGTTCTTTGATAATTCGAGACTAGGCTTTTCGCTTCCATTTTTTGAGGTGTAATGGATCTCGTCGAACTTTGTTTGTTGGTCCTTCCTTCTTTATTAATGAGATGAGGCAAAACTTTTGCCTCCGTTTCAAAAAAATCGCGTCAAGAGGATTTTTTTATAGAGTTTAGAGCCAATAATAGAGCGAAGTACATGCATGCAACGCCACAAGCTACATAGTAGTAGCACTTTACGTACAGAGCCATATTGCACAGTTCCCAATGCCGCGCTAGGCTTTTCCGGCTCCACGGGCTTAATTGGGAGGTCCTAGTTTAAAGATGGTAGCTGATGAGGAAGCAGCAAGCGAGGTGCGGCTAGGGCGAGAAACGTTGCACGGTGTGAAATGATATATAGGAGTACTACTACTTTACGCAGTACTACTATAGTACGCGAGCCACAAGATGATGGGAGGGAAAACCCGTTCACGTGGCTGGGCTATCCAGTGCACCCAGATTGTGGTGCGACACATCCGTTCGACTTCAAAAGTCAAACTACCAATGTAAAATATTGGCTCACAGTGAGGTTAATATTTTAGAAAAAGGTTGTCGTGCGTTCGGCCGGGATCGAACCCACAAAACAAGCTATACACTCCCCCGACCACTAGTAATACAACGCAACCTAGAACCGCCTTTTGTCGCCACTTTCCAACCAGCCCTACCAAGAAAGCACTACTCTACAAAAATTAGCAAAGACATGCTGAAATTTTCTTAATCCATTACAAGAAACTACCAAGTGCCACTATAGGCACGTTTCAGCCAATGTCGCCCCTTAAGTCAATGCCATCTATTTGACCGGAAAGTTAGGCGTTATGACTTGTGGGACCTACATGTCAGTCTGGAAAAAAATCCCTGAGTGACCTTGTAACACCCACGATGCGGCTATATCTCCCACGTGTCGGAGCACGACTTAGAGGCATAACCGCATTGTAGGCATGTCGCAAGAGGGGTAATCTTTACACATCCCATGTACTAAATAAGAAAAGAGGTACATAGTTGGCTTACAATCGCCACTTCACACAATACATGAATAAAGCATTACATCATACAGATACCAACAAGGTCCGACTACGGAACCAAAATAAAAGAGGACTACCCCTAATGCTACAGATCCCCGATCGCCTCAAGTGGGCTCCACTACTGATCAACTAAAACGAAAACAACACAAAGGACACGATCTTCATCAAGCTCCTCCTTGAGCTCGGTTGCGTCACCTGCACGGTATCATCGGCACCTGCAAACTGGGTTTTGGAAGTAACCTGTGAGTTACGGGGACTCAGCAATCTCACACCCTCGCGATCAAGACTATTTAAGCTTATGGGTAGGTAAAAGGTATGAGGTGGAGCTGCAGCAAGCACTAGCATGTATGGTGGCTAACATACGCAAATGAGAGCGAGCAGAGAAAGGCAAGGCACGGTCATGAACTAGAAGTGATCCTGAAACTACTTACATTCAAGCATAACTCCAACACCGTCTTCACTTCCCGGACTCCGCCGGAAAGAGACCATCACGGCTACACACGCGGTTGATGCATTTTAATTAAGATAAGTTTTAGGTTTTCTACAACCGGACATTAACAAATTCCCATCTGCCCATAACCGCGGGCACGGCTTTCGAAAGTTCAAATCCCTGCAGGGGTGTCCCAACTTAGCCCATCACAAGCTCTCACGGTCAACGAAGGATATTCCTTCTCCCAAGACAATCCGATCAGACTCGGAATCCCGGTTACAAGACATCTCGACAATCGTAAAACTAAACCAGCAAAGCCGCCCGAATGTGCCAACAAATCCTGATAGGAGCTGCACATATCTCGTTCTCAGGGCACACTCAGACGAGACATCCTACGAGTAAAACCAACCCTCAAGTTGCCTCGAGGTGGCCCCGCAGTCTACTCAGTTCGGACAAACACTCAGAGGAGCACTGGCCTAGGGGGTTTTAAAATAAAGATGACCCTCGGGCTGGCCGACCCAAGGGAAAATGCCTAGGTGGCAAATGGTAAAACCAAGGTTGGGCCTTGTTGGTGGAGTTTTATTCAAGGCGAACTGTCAAGGGGTTCCCATTATAACCCAACCGTGTAAGGAACACGAAATCAAGGAACATAACACCGGTATGACGGAAACTAGGGCGGCAAGAGTGGAACAAAACACCAGGCATAAGGCCGAGCCTTCCACCCTTTACCAAGTATATAGATGCATTAATTAAATAAGAGATATTGTGATATCCCAACAATAAACATGTTCCAACAAGGAACAAGCTCCATCTTCACTTGCAACTAACAACGCTATAAGAGGGGCTGAGCAAAACGGTAACATAGCCAAACAACGGTTTGCTAGGGCGAGGTGGGTTAGAGGCTTGGCTTAGAAATATGGGAGGCATGATAAAGCAAGTGGTAGGTATCGCAGCATAGGCATAGCAAAAGAGCGAGCATCTAGTAAGCAAAGATAGAAGTGATTTCAAGGGTATGGTCATCTTGCCTACAAAGTTCTTCGAGTTGACGTAAGGTTGATCCTCGTAAGCGTACTCAACGGGTTCCTTGATCATGTACTCATCTCCTGGCTCTACCCAAATCAAGAACACAAGCAAAGGGAGACACAATCAACCACGTGCAATGCACAAGCAACATGATGCAAAACATGGCATGATATGCGGGATGTGATATGCAATGCAAATGCATGCTTCGAAAAGGAAAGATTGAACCTGGCCTCAACTTGGAAAACCAAGAGTGCCACTGGAAAGATGAGTTGATTTCGGTCAAAATCGATTTAAAGATCACCGGAATCGGATGCACGCTTTGCAAATGGCAAGCAAAACAAATATGGCACCGGTCTGCAATTAACAGCACGAGGCCATCTAAATGCATCAAGAACAACAAGCTACTGCACTCTAACATAACAAGAAAACACATGGCAGGGATCCACTCAAGATGCTTGACAAAAGATGAACACTAATCTACGACTAAATCCCTCAAAAGCAGGTTCAAACAAACATGGCAAAAGTGCAAAAGATATCAGGTTACAGACTTAGTGAAAATAACAACATGTCAGGAATTTAACATCAGGAAGCAATGTTTAGAGCACGATAAAAACATGCTACAGGAACATATCATGGCAAAGCAAGGCATGGCATGAAGCTACTCAAAGCATACAACAAAAGTCCCTTACTGACCATAAGCCAAAAGGGATCAGAAAATACAATGGCAACCATGTGAACATGGCAACTTTCGTTAACAGATTCAGACTTGGTAGAAAACTAGAACATGGCAAAACAGATTCACGTAGGCATGTTTGCGAGCTCGATGCACTCACCACAATGCATTGCATGACAAACTAAGCATACACCCAGCAAGTAGACATGGCATAGAAGCTAAACATGGCAAGAACAACCTCATAGCATGCACGGATCAATTACAACAACCTCGGTAAAAATGCTTAACACGTAAACATTCTGCCAGGAACATTTTATAGCAAAAGTAGAGCTCGATTGAGTCAAGCTAGGGTGCTCCATAATTGCAAACAAAGACATGGATGGATAGGTAACAACAATATCTACAAAACATCCTTACTGATCATGCTCAAAAGAGGCATGGATCACTCGGTAGCAACATGATTACATGGCATAAAAATATTAATAGGGCAAAGACTTTAAAGATTTCTAAGTCCCTGAAATCAGCAACATTACGAGAGCTACTTGGCATGCACCCCTGTAAAGATGGCATGGCATACTTTAAAACACATGTAGGGCTCAAGTTCATAGGAGGCACACAACAATCATGGCAAAAATGACAAATGTCCAAACTCTGATAAGAATCTGAAACTAATATAAACTAGCACTCTTGCAACAGCATTTAGTGCATCAAGATGAGCTCAAATGAACATGGTGCAATGGAATGAAATGAAGTAGAAGTCGATACGAACAATTTGATATGCTACACGCCCAAAAAGGAGCCACGGGTGCAAAGTTATGACGCGATGAACAGTGCTAGAAATTATGCAGATCTCAGGACTTAGTGGAAATATACCCTCGCGAAAAGTCAACCCGGGACGGGACAGTGCGGGATGAGGAGATCCGAGACGGAGGGACAACGTTTGGTTGACGGGTCGGGTGGATCTGATCCACCTCACGTGGATCCGGACAGGGCGGCCGGCGACGGGGCTCCAGGCGGCGGAGCTCGCCGGCGCGGAGGTGGTGACGCTCGCCGGCAGCGGCGGCCGGCGAGGCTAACGGTGGGAGGGAGGCAAGGCGATGGAGGCGCAGGCGGAGGGATCCGGCCCGCGGCGGAGCATCGGCGAGCTCGGCCACGGCGGGCGGCGAACCTGGCGTCACGGCGGCGGGGTGCCGTGGAGGCGGCGGGCGGCGCGAGCTCATCGGCGGGAGGTGAAAGGCGGCGGAGGGCGGGGCGCGAGCTCTTGGCGGCGTGGACGCGACGGGCTGGCGGCGGCGCGACTCGGGCCCGGGGAGGGCCGGATCTGGGCTCCCGCGGGCCCCGACAAAGTGGGCGCGGGCAGCGGCGATGTGGCGCGCCCGGAGTGGCTGAGGCGGCGGGGTTGGCGATTTGTCGCCTCCCGGTTGGCCGGGGTGACGTGGTGGCGGGGTGGTTCCTCTGAAAAGAATCTTGATGAACACTTTGAGAAGGAATTTAAGTCCTTGATGAACCAACGTGTAGAGCCTACATGAAGAAACTCTGGTAAAAAGGATAACGAAAAGAAAGAGAAGTTGAAAACACAAGGTGAAACCTTGTAATGATTTAGATGGAGCTTTGCGACGAGATAAATGAGAGAGCTTGGAACTCCGAGAAAAGAAAAAGATAAAGCATCTCGAACCGAGAATGTGATATGATGAACCTCCGGAATAAGGAATTGAATTTACTCGATGACACAAGAATAAGAATTACATTATGCTTATCCTTCACCAATTTAAATTGATGATAAGCAACGGATTTGGCATACTACTTATTCTCGTAGAAAGGATTAAAATGGATATAGCGCAAACTAGAGAAAAGACTTCAACGAACCATTGGTAAGATTGGAAAGAACAAATAAATTGATATGATACCAAGAGAAACGGAATCTTGAATGAACCACCGTAAGAATTGAAAATGAACGAAGAAAAGATAAAGAAACGCCGGGAAGAATTAGCAAATGAACAAAGATGCTTGAGGGAATTTAGATGCAAGAGAACGAAGAGATCATGAACTGATTAGAGGATATTTGAATGATGCACCGGTAATATTTGGAGGATGAGAGTTGAAAGCTAGAATGAATAATCCCGAAATGATGGCCTCCGAAGAATCAGACTGAAAAGACTCCTGGATTGCTCCGGAAGGATGAAAATAATTCTCACAATCAAAACAATTATGAGAGTATGGCATCAGGCTAGAATCGCGAATCTTTGAAAGAACGGATATGATTGAGAGAAAAATCTTCTTCGGTCTTCAAATCTGAGAATGATGACGAGAAACACGACCGAGAATTGTTGAGGCACTCCGTAATGAAGAATAGAAAAGGTTGAGTCAATGATGAAAAGAATTTGAAAGATCTTGGAGAAAAGCATTTGACTGATGAAAAATTCATTCTTACGTCAAACTTTGAAAAGAATTTAGGATTGCTCTGGGAAAATAAGAAAAGTCAGGTAAGATCCTAGGAAAAGACCTGTGGGTTAGGGGCCACTCAAAAGGAATCCCGTTGAACGATTTAAAAGAGAGATTGCACCGATTGAATTGAATGGCTTGAATGAGATAACAATCTCGAAAGATTTTGAATGAATGTAGAGTGGAAACACGAATCTTCAAGATATCTTGAACACTCCGGAATAATAGAATAGCAAGCGGGGAATGATTATGAGGTGCACCGGTATGGGAAAATATTTGGAACGAGGAAAAGGGATATGATCAACAAAGCTTGACTTGAATCCGCCGGAGAAGAAAAACGAGGGAAGAGTGACGAACTTGAAGCTCCGTTAGAATCTTCATGAGAATCACCGGATAAGAACATGGACGGAAAAGAATAGAGAGACTTCAAATCCATAAGATGGATACTTGATTAAGAAATCTAAGTCCTTGAAGAGAAGGGTGGGAGGGTGGGTAAAACGAAAGCAACTTGGGACGGATGAAACAAATACCGTTGAGAAGAACTGATAATTGACCTTGCGGATGTTGAAATGATCGGATCCACTTGAAGAGAAAAAACGCCGGTTGCAAAGGAATTAACATGACAAACTCGATGATCAAGAAGGATTAGTATTCACATAGGAATATGAGAACACCATTTAGAGAAAGTATGGAATCAACATTTGACTTCGAAGCAACTCGAATACCACAATCAAAACAAAACAAGGGATTGGCTTGCAGAATAAGCCAGAACAAACATATGATCGAGATTTCGTCCGAAGTTTTCGTGATGGGGCCCACACGGGCTCGATCGTACAACACCATCATGTACAAGGCAGTGCACATGACATACGAAGCGTCCCCGAGTCAGCATAGCCAAGGACTGTTTAAGACACAACGAGACCACTGTAAAAACCAACCATGGATAGGCAGACCACTAAACGTCGAACCCCAATTTCATATCATAGATCTGTTGGAAAGATACCCTAAGAACTACTTGAATTCCCACTTATAAACTCCCGAAACTTTCTGGTTATGCAATCAGGTGTTGGGGATACAGGGGAAGCATAATATCTCACCCAAAGCTAGCAAATCCTACATCCAGCTGTATCTATCCTTCAACACATAACCAACAAACCTTCGAAAATCATTTACCTCAACCTTCGAAAAGCATCCGTTATACGAGTTATGGCAATACTCCCGAACTCCCGCCCCAGTACTGGGTGGCGTCGAGGTTATCTCACCAACAACTGCATAAAAGAGATTTTCGATGTCGGCGAAACTCAGGTATTCCAGAATTGCAACGATAAAATTGTGACGACAACACCTCGGAGCTCAACTCCCCAGGACACTGCCACAACCCCTAAATGTCAGGAGGCACCAAGAACAATGTTCTCGTCACAAAACCATCGGAACGATTCCAAGATACCCGCGTGATCCTAAATTTTTTTTAGTGAAATTTGAGAAGAGAAGAGTCAAAACTCTACGTCAGGATGCCTCAGCAGAGAGACGAAGGGACTGAGGAGTAAAAAGAATCCTACTCTCCAATATATATAATCCTATAAGACTCAAAACATTTTTCTAGACTCATCAACACCAGCAATTCAATCAAGCAGGGGGGCTCCTAAGTCGGGGAAGGCTCTGATACCAACTTGTAACACCCACGATGCGGCTATATCTCCCACGTGTTGGAGCACGACTTAGAGGCATAACCGCATTGTAGGCATGTCGCAAGAGGGGTAATCTTTACAGACCTCCTCCCACTGGCCCGTCCACCTAGTCATCCTTGGCCATGGGACGCAGCTACCGCCGCCGGCAGAAGGCGAGGTCAAAAGCGCTGGCGGCACGGAGCCCATCTTGCGGCAGCCCGGATGCCAGCTCCGTGCGGCGCTCGCGGCCTCTAGCTAGACAAGCTAGCATACACCCTACTGGATGCATCTAGCTGCCTATCTGCAAGGTTTGCTAGTTATGTTGGCACGGCGGTGCGGCGGCTTACTTGCACGCGCCGCGCTAAGGCCAGCCATCTGGCAGGAGCGAAGGCCAGCGCGGCGACTTGCTCTTGCGTGAGCCACTCTCGGGCTAACCAGCCAACCCATGCACAGGCCAGCGCAATGTCCGGCCCGTCCGGCAGAGCGGCGGCCAGCTCGCTCATCACCGGCGCCACCAATGAACACGCATCCGACTGTTTGAAGTAATGTTCAGGAAAAATAATGATTGGAAGAGGAATAAGAGGATAGATGCTCAGATGTGGGTCCCTCGTGTCTTAACGGTCAACACAACAGTCAAACAGACGGAGTTGGTTTAAGCTGCCTCGTCAACATGGCCATGTGGGTCAACCCTATCATAAACGGGTTTAAACGAGCCTAATCGCCACTAGGTAGTAGTTTTTTGGCGCGAATTAAGAAAATTTGGGTATGTTTTTGCTATTTTTTGTATAGTAGTTTCTTCCTAGGGCCGGTTGAATGTGGTAGTTTTTTGCTAAATACTCTACATATTGTAAGTAGGAGGGAAAGTTATGCTTTGGAAGCCAATAATCACGGCTAGTTACATAGTGCCTATGTGTACGTAATTCAAACTAAATATCGACCATGAGTGACTAATATCTTGATGGAGAACACGAAACAATGGAAATACTAGTAATGTTTTTTTGTATGGTTGGAAATACTAGCAATGTGCATGTGTGTTGCAACGGATCATAAGTAGAATAATACTTATTCACAAACTTGATAGAAAACACTCTAATTTTGATATACATATATCACTAAAAATATATTATGTTTCAATCAGAATATATTCCTTGGGCTGTTTTGATGAGGTGAGGGAGGGATGTGGTTGGTTTCAAGATACTAGGGGGTTTTGTGCAAATTGGGGTAGAGAAGTGGGATGTTGTTGCGAAAAGGCAACAACTTACCTCACAGTAGTTAGATGTAGATCTAATGGTCAGAAATGACGGATGACAGACACACCATCCATCACCAACTAAGTCTTCTATAGGAGTATATAAGTATGGAGATACAAACGTATTATCGATACTTGTTTCCATAAACTTGGATCTTCATTCTGTTCAACGGCTGAGCATGTGGGGCCTTAACACAAAGGTTTTCCCGTCGCCGATAAGGAGGGGGTGACGGCGGCACGCTTTCTATGTGCTCTAGTCCTAGTAGTCATACTAGGTGGTCTACGGACAAGTAGATTTATTCTTTTTCACGTCTTGTGTTCATCATGCTGCTATGACTGTTGATGAATAGACGATAAGTTATTCACGAGAAAGCCTTGGTTGAGCGTGTGTGCGAGAAAGAGATAGCGCATGTGTGTGATATGTAGAGACTGAGGCAATGACAAGAGATTCTTTGTGTCTCTGTGTGTGGAGGATAGAGAGAGACATGTGCATGGGGCTTTGTGTTGTGTAACATGGAGACACATAGACATAATCAAAGAGTGAGTGTGAGATACACATGCGGACATGGGGAGAGATGTGTGAGTTAGAGAGATGGAGAATTTTGGTGTGCATGTGAGTTAGAGAGAGGGGGTATATATATACCTAGAGCTGGAGAGAATATGCAAGGGTGTGTGTCTTAACAGAAGGATCCAGATAGATGGGTGTTGTGCATTTTTGTGTGTGTTTGTGCGCACGCCTGTGTGCAAGAGGGAGTGTGTGTATGTGGAGAAGAGATACCACTAATGATGTAAACCAAGTAGAGAAGGGGGAATGGTGTGACATGTGTGTCCAAGAGAGAGAAAGGCATGTGTAGTAGCGGGATAACATGGGTGCGGGCGGGGAGCAGACTATTTGGAAGAGACATCGAGTGTGTGTGGGAGAGGGGTGTGGGAGTGAGAGAGAGAGAGGGAGGGAGAGAGAGTGAGAGGAAGAGAGGGGGAGAGAGGGGTCATTTGTGTGCAGAAGTAGCATATAGATAGGGAGACAAGGTTGATGTTGTTCGAAAGTGGCCTATGTAAGGAGACGCAAGGAAAGCAAGTCATCGTGTGCGTGATAGAGACTTCATGAGAGATCTAGAACAGATGGTGTAGAGAACAACGTGTGAGATTGAGACCGATGATATGCTAGGGAGCTATGGAAAGAGTCAGGACATATATGTATAGAGGGAAGGAGCTGGGTCAGGTCCGCATGTGTGAGAGATAGGAAGAGGACAATGGTGCACAAGGAGACAAAGGGCATTTGTTTGTAGTGGGGGTGGTGAGTGAGGTGTGTACTAATAAATGTGTGAGAGAGATAGAGAGATGGTGGAGAGTGTGCGAGAACCACATGACTTGGGAGATAGACGTTTGGGGTGACATTTTGTGTGTATGGGAAAGATACACTACTATATAGTGCGTGTGCTTGGGGAAGAGAGATGCTGGGAGACCTAGAGAGTGGGGGAAGAGATGCGTGCATGCCCGAGAGACAAAGTGATAGAGACCTATATTGGGGTCCAGACTTAGAAGATAGAGGGGGGTTAATGTGCTCCCGTGTTCATGTCCGGGGGAGAGAAAGGCTTGTGGGGGGAATGGGGACGGGGTGGTGGGCTTCAGATAAAGAGTGAGGTGTCTATATTTGGGAGACTTAAGCGTAATTGAGATATATATGGTCAATAGTGTGTGCACTCATGGTTGATCAATTTGTTTCACAGTTTGGACTATGCGATAACGATACTTTTGAACATGCATGATATACTTTGAAGTACCAGAATTACAAACCTAAGATTGGAATTTTGGAATTCGACTCCATTATTAGCTTTTGTAATTCATTTAAATGGGGGTACATTTTTTATGCCAGGATTTTGTGATTTCAAATTAATATATCAAACCTAGAATATACACATACGGTCATGTTCAAACCTTATAATCATCCACTTTATTCATACACATACACATTTTTGCTTTTGTCATCATATTTAGGATAAACACATTTGGAATCTCATTTGAATTGGAGAAAATGATGGTATTTGCTTCCACTAGCTCAATGATCCATATTTGAATTGAATGGACAATCTAAGTTTCGAGTTGGAGACATTGATTTTCGAAACTTGCACTTTTCGCGTCCACGACAAATAAATTATCAGCCATGATATCATAATCGGCCGTATAAGGGCAGAACACTTAATTTCAGCCGCCAAAAACTTTCAAACTTCCCGCTCACATCAAAATATCTCGCGCCCGAAAGTTTAGCCCTGCGATATTCCTGTTTTACCCCTGCCACATGAATGGAAAATGGCTGCTTTGGTAACTCCATTGTTTTCCCCTCTTTGCCCCCAACATTCTTTCCCAGAGCCCCTCCCCTTCCCCTCCCTGCCTCCTCCCCCCAACCCCGCCAATCCACCGAATCTAGTCCTCCGCCATAGCGGTGGACCTCACACCCCGCCAGATCTACCTTCCGCACCTTGGAACCCCCAACTGGCAACTCACCACTTCAACGGAGCCGCTTCAGTGACTAGCTTGTCCACCGCTCTAGATCTCCTTGACCGCCATCATGGTCCACCGCACCGGATCTGCTTCACTGGCACCCTCGTCCACCACACTGTAGGCCCTTCACCGACTCCCTCGTCCACCACATCGCTGGCCCTTCATACAAGCCCTCGACCGCCACAACAGATCCGCCTCACCGAAAGCACTGTACACCACGCTGGACGTGCTTCGTTGACGCCTTCGTCCACTACACTGGACCCTCTCCACGAATGCCATATTCAACTCCACCGGCCCTGCTTTACTGACGTTGCGGCCTCATCAGGTTATTTTGATTTGTACTCCTTTGATTTTTTTTTTCTCTTCTTTATCATGGAACTATTCACTTATCATGGATCAGCTTTCTTGTATGTCGACAGGCACCGCAACCGAAGCACCGGAGCCACTTTAGAAATGACGACAGTCGGCCCGAACTCAACCGCAACATGACCACCATCGACAATTCTTAGCTTTCAGTATGACAACGATGACCATACACCACCGAGAACCAGGTACTATTATCCAACGGTCAGCGCCTACATTCACTTTCTTGCATAAGTAGTGCACCTTGGAATTTCTTAAGGGCATCATTCAATTTTTCATGAGATGCATTATTCTGCTTGCACCTGTAGGGCCATACGTGTGGCAGTGAGCAGGTTAGATTGACAATAAATGCACTAGGAGAACTAGCTCTAATTAGCACCTCTTTGGTGGGATAGTTTTTTTGGGTGGGTTAGATGCAACTATCTCAAATTAGTCCTCATGTTTGATACTTTACGCCTGTTTGAGCCCAAACTAGCTCCAACCCATGGATCTGAATGGGGCCTATGTTCTCTATGCTTAATTACACATCAGCAATCTAGCTTGTGGTTCCACCGCTTTTTGTTGGTTTTACCCTACATTTTCCGAGGCTAGCTATTACATCCCTGCTCCGAGCCTATGTTCATTACTTTTTTGTGCATTCTTGATCTTCCCAAGTTGCATGGCTAATTTGATGCTTATATTCATTATGGAGCTACCAACCCCATCAAGCAAAATATTTGTTCTTTTGGGGCTGGCACCTCGAATAAGCATACAAATAGAGTGAAGCACGTATAGTGTCGTGTAAGCACACACCCTTCTTTCATTAGTTTAGACTAGCAAACATGTCTGTGCGTTGCACCGGAGAAAAACAACCACACTTCCCAGCCCAATGGCTCAAGACCATATTTTGTTGAATCGCCGAGATATTCTCACACTTCCTCTATTGCTAAGACATTCCTAGAAGCGTCAGTCATGTAATGTATTTTATGGATAGCCTTGAACCAAAAAGGTGCATGTATAAAGTGCTATACTTCAATCAGGAAAGCATGGAACAATGGAACACGATGCATTGCTTTTGTGTATATGTCGTACATTATGTTTTTGGCCCACACGAACATGTGCATCCTTCAGAGGAAATAAAAAAGAGCTATATTCACATAGCATTGCTCATAAACTACATGTTCGTTGTCATTGTACAGAATTAGTTCATTTAAATATCTAAATTACCTTCCCAGTTAATATGCCAAGTGTAAGGAGCCATTATGTTCATCAGTTGATATATTATTAAGATCCTAAATCATAAGAATCGTACATGTATGTGCACAGATAAGAAATTAAGGTTTAATTAGTAAGTCAGCAAATGCCCGTTATTGATTATAGAGTTCCTTCTAACCGTTCTTGCATGACATACCTACATAGCTTAAAGTACAACTCAATTTTCTTTGATACAGAAGAAAACATAATAATTGAATTTGCACGTACCATATCAAAACGATTTTTTTCTTTGAAGAGTTCACAAAGAAGATTACCCTAGTTATATCAGGTCAATTGAATAACATTTCCTAAGCTTAATAAGATAGCAATGTCTCATGCTATGGTAATTTACTTTGAAACTTTGTTCTTCCAAAGATGGCTTTAAAACACATGCATTGCTAGTTGCACCATGGCCTCCATGACGTTCATTGTTTTGATGCTAAATTTTAAACGTGCACTTAAAATGTGTGTGGCCATAAATAATTCCCATGAAATCAAGTGCATGATTCAGATTTTCTTTTATAACCATGCATGCTTCCGAATCAAAGGAAATACATTATTTACAATTATTTAGACAAAGAGATAATTGATTCTCGACAAACCTGATTGCTGTATGAAATCAACTGCATGCTACGATTTCTGAAAGACATGATCCAGTTATTTAGACAAAGAGATCACTAATATTTCGGCGAACCGGATTGCTCCCCTACTTTTTGACAACGATTCCGATGAGATTACGAGCGCCGGACACTTTGACAACAATTAGTACGTGATAGAAATATTGATGCCAATGAATTGGTGAGATGCTCATCATAGAGAACTTGACAATTCGATGGATGGGAGGGTCTTTTTTATGAGGATGATGGGAGGGTCTTTGAGAGGTGTTAGACCAGTATTCAGGTTCGCCATGTTGGCATGGCCCTCCTGTTAGTTTGGATCAACGAGAGACGTATTGGTTCGCCGGAATCAAGCTGCGCCAACATCAAGTGAATATCTAGGAATAAATTAATATAGTGTACAAGATTACGGGTAGATTGAAGCATCAGATGTGCTTTGCATGGTTCCACGTGCCACCCCGTCTAACAAAGCATGTCCCCGGCTCTAGTTCAGCCAAGCAGGGTACATGCGTATAAGCCGCCGCGATAGCTGGCCATGGCCGTCGTCGCCCGTGGATGTGGCCACAAGCTAGAGCAGCAAATCAATGGTGTGCGCGCACTGGTGACGGACGACCCCCTGGAGAGCTTCGTGGTGTCATCGTTGTACCTGATCATGTTGGCGGACGCCGCCGTGCGAGTGGAACATGGTGACGGTCGATGGCGAAACTTCGTAGACCTCACGCTCGTCTATATCATGGCCAACTTCATCGATATGTTGCATCACGACCACAATGTCCCGAATGGCGGCATCGGGTTCTTGAACACTTCCATTGCTACAAAGTCTGCTTGCTCTTCTCATCCGCTTTTACTCCATCGCGAATCCCATGCTCGTCTCTATATCACCTGGCAATGAAATCCCCTGAGTTGGAGCTTGGTGATCTGTGGCGTCGGGCTGGAGCTGGGCGGCCGCATGCTCCCACCAGCGTCCCCCATCCAGATTTCTTTGGGGCAGGTAGCCTCGTTGGGGTTTTCATGGGGAAAAAAGCTGAGAGACCGTCTGTGTGGCTGCTTTTTCTTTTGAGAGAGAGATTGTGTGAGTGGCTAGCTATCGATCTGGGCTTGCCTTTTTTCTATTGCAATTTTTTGTTGGAGAAAACGGGGTGTGCGACGAGGTAGGATGGCTGAGCGAGGCCCAAGCTAGCCGGTAAGTTTCCTTTTCTTGCGTGCGCTCAGGTTCTCGTACGTGGGAGTTTTTTTCCAAACGGTTATGTACATCTACTTTAAATCTCAGCCGTCAATTCTTATAGTTAACATAAATTCAACGGATATAAAATGGGTGGCGTATGGAGAACCATGAAAGCCTCCGCCCTTTAATATTAGGTATAGATATAGATTAACCATTGATGATCAATTCGAACCAGTGCATGTGATTAAAATTAGTTTTACCTAAATAGAGGGGGAAGAATAAACTACAACGAATATATTTGCAACTATGGGATGTTGACGATATCTTAAAAGAACATTGCAAACATCAGCAAGGCTTCACAGCAACATATGGTAAGCCAGTGTGTTTTAGTACATGTGAAATGTAATGCGTGTGTGCTGCTTTCTTGGCTTGGGGCGTCAACCTGTAATCCTACATAATTACAAATAGTTCAGTTGTCTGCTTTGCCGTATTGCTTGATTCGAATGCTTGTCTATTGCTTGTTAGGCTATAGCTGAGTTGGCCAATATGTCAGCAGTGCCTATTGTACTATTGTAAAGAAATGCATGCCTAATTCATTTGACTCCTTAACTTTTCCTATGAACTTCATCACAAGACTGTCTTCGTAGTTTATATGAGTTCACACTGTTTAAGTGCTTTCTCAGATTATTTCAACTACTTATATGCCTAGGCAACTTAAATATAGTGATGGTACACTGCCTTCCATCTTACCATTTTAGTTTGTTTTTGGCTGATGCTACTTCGAACCATTCAAATATAGCATGCCATGCTCGGCAATAATTCATATGTCGTTTACCATGTAACTTTACTGCCCAGATCATCCGATAATTATCTCTTACTTATGTCCAGCGGAAACCTTTCAGGATGCAGTTCACATTAGGACACAATTTACAACCCCATAATCTATTTGTGGAAGCAGTGCACCATCCATGTTACCAGATGGTAGCAGTTCAGAGGAAGCACCATTGGAGAGCAGTCTGAGCACAGATATTCTAGTTCTTGAGGCTCTACTAGAGGCATAAAGAGATAGTGTGGCTGCCATGAATGAGGTAATCTTGATCTTGAGGCTGGAAATTATGCAATTAGCTGCACGCATTATGCAAGCAAGCCAAGAATTGGAGGAAGTAAGAATGTTGCATTTGAAGACGGTGGAGGTCCTGCTGCTTGGGCTATCTGAAGCCTAGGGTAATCCTAGTTCTTCTTTAGATACCAGTTGAAATTGTCATTAGATTAGTATACTTGCATGTTGTGTCATGTCTCTAAATAGATTATGTTGTAAGACCCCTTTGTTGTGCATGTGTTGTAAAGATCTAAAATTTTTAGGCGAGGTAATCCTCAGTACTTGTATGATGGACATAAGGTGAACTATTTTTGTGTGAGCAAATTGTATTGTATGAAATAACTATTTGACTCAAAGTGTATCCAACCTACTGAATTCAAAGATCATGGCATTTCTAAATCATATTATTATATAAAGGTGGAATGAATCTTTCTTGTGGATTTGAAAAAATAAACAACAAAATGTAGAATGATGTATGGATATTCGTAATTGAATACAAATTGGATTTGAATTTAGTTGCCAGGGCCCAAGGGTAAACATGAATACTAATTCTCCCAAATTTTGAACGAAGGGGCAAAACACCCATTCTCTTTTGTCGGCTGCCTGAAACCAGTGTTTGCGAGATGGAAATTACGATCTACCCGTGACACTTCACATCCTAATCGGCCCAATTTCCACTACTGACGATGGGGGCAGGTTAGTAACTTCAATCAAACGTGACACGGCTGCCGGTACCCCCATTCAGACACGGTGGGCGCCAAACATGGATGGTAAACACACATTTGATTCAAACTCGTCCGAAAGACCTCTCTCTCTCTCCCTCCATTTTCACATTCATACACGTGGGCGGCAAGACAAACTCCCCTCGGCCGAAATCGATGTAGGCAAATATTTTAAATAGGGGCCGGTGTGTAACTTCACTCAGACGTGAAACAACCACCCTACTTGTCAGCCCCGTTCATACACCGTGGGCACCAAGCGTGGGCGGCGAAACACCCTCTCCTCACCCGAAATCACTATCGACAAATATTGGGGAGATGCGAGATTACTGTCCTATCCCCAACCGACGAGATGTCTAAAATTTTAAACGGTGGCTAAGTTCGTAACTTCCCCACATTTCACACAAGTGCGTCCCAAAGTTTGAGATTGTTGGGGAACATAGCATGCAATTTCAAAAAAAAATTCCTATGCTCATGCAAGATCTATCTAGGAGATGCATAGCAACGAGAGGGGGAGAGTGTGTCCATGTACCCACGTAGACCGAAAGCGGAAGCGTTTGACAATGCGGTTGATGTAGTCGAACTTCTTCTCGTTCCGAATGATCAAGCACCGAACGTACAGCACCTCCGAGTTCTGCACACGTTCAGCTCGATGACGTCCCTCAAACTCTTGATCCAGCAAAGTGTCAACGGAATGTTTCGTCAACACGGCGGTGTGGTGACGGTGATGGTGAAGTAATCTACGCAAGGCTTCGCCTAAGCACTACATGAATATGACCAGAGGCGTAAACTATGGAGAGGGGCGCTGCACACGGCTAACAACTGTTGATGTGTGTTCTAGCGGTGCCCCCTAATATATATATATATATATATATATAGGTTGGAGGGGAGGGGAGGTAGCCAAGGGGCCGCCCCAAGTAGGAATCCTACTTGGGCGCCTCCCAATTCGGCCTCCCCCCTTCCATATTCATCCGAAGGGGGAAGGAAGGAGGAGGGAGGAGGGAAGGAAGGGGGAGGCCAAATCACCCATTCCTTTCTCCCTTCTCCTCTGTCCTTCCCCTTTTTTTGGCCTACATGGGACGCACCAGCCCCTTAGGGGCTAGTCTGTCCCCCTCTTGGCCCATTAAGGCCCATGTAGTTGCTGGGGGGGGGGGATGCCCGGAACCCCTTCCGGTGACCCAATATGCACCCTATATATATATCAATCTTTACCTCTCGACCATTTCGAGACTCCTCGTCATGTCCGTGATCTCATCCGGGACTCCGAACAACATTCGGTCACCAAATTACATAACTCATCTAATACAAAAACGTCATCGAACGTTAAGTGTGCAGACCCGACGAGTTCGAGAACTATGTAGACATGACCGAGACACCTCTCTGGTCAATAACCAACAGCAGAACCTGGATGCTCATATTGGTTCCCACATATTCTACGAAGATCTTTATCGGTCGTACCGTAATGACAACATATGTTATTCCCTTTGTCATCGGTATGTTACTTGTCCGAGATTCGATCGTTGGTATCTTCATACCTAGTTCAATCTCGTTACCGACAAGTCTCTTTACTCATTTCGTAATACATCATCCCGCAACTAACTCATTAGTCACATTGCTTGCAAGGCTTATTATGATGTGCATTACCGAGAGGGCCCAGAGATACCTCTCTGATATTAGGAGTGACAAATCCTAATCTCGATCTATGCCAACCCAAAAAACACCTTTGGGGATACCTGTAGTGCATATTTATAATCACCCAGTTATGTTTGTGACGTTTGATAACACACAAGGTATTCCTCGAGTATCCGTGAGTTGCATAATCTCATAGTCGAAGGAATATGTATTTGACATGAAGAAAGCAATGGCAATAAAATTGACGATCAATACGCTAAGCTAACAGATGGGTCTTGTCCATCACATCATTCCCCTAATGATGTGATTATGTTCATCAAATGACAACACATGTCTATGGTTAGGAAACCTAACCATCTTTGATTAATGAGCTAGTCTAGTAGAGGCTTACTAGGGACACGGTGTTTTGTCTATGTATCCACACATGTGTTAAGTTTCCATTTAATACAATTCTAGCATGAATAATAAACATTTATCATGATATATGGATATATAAAATAACAACTTCATTATTTCCTCTAGGGCATATTTCCTTCAGTCTCCCACTTGCACTAGAGTCGATAATCTAGTTCACATCGCCATGTGATTTAACACCAATAGTTCACATCGCCATGTGACCAACACTCAAAAGGTTTACTAGGGTCAATAATACAGTTCACATCGCTATGTGATTAACACCCAAAGAGTACTAAGGTGTGATCATGTTTTGCTTGTGAGAGAAGTTTAGTCAACGGGTCTGCCACAACCAGATCCGTATGTATTTTGCAAATTTCTATGTCTTCAATGCTCTGCATGGAGCTATTCTAGCTAATTGGTCCCGCGTTCAATATATGTCTAGATTGAGACTTAGAGTCATCTAGATCACTGTCAAAGCTTGCATCGATGTAACTCTTTACGATGAACTCTTTATCACCTCCATAACCGAGAAACATTTCCTTAGTCCTCTTTAGGTACCTAAGGATAATTTCGACCCCTGTCTAGTGATCTACTCCTAGATCACTATTGTACCCCCTTGCCAAACTCATGGCAAGGTATACAATAGGTCTAGTACACAGCATGCATACTTTATAGAACCTATGGCTGAGGCATAGGGAATGACTTTCATTCTCTCTCTATCTTCTTCCGTGGTTGGGTTTTGAGTCTTACTCAACTTCACACCTTGTAACACAGGCAAGAACCCTTTCTTTGACTGATCTATTTTGAACTTCATCAAAACTTTGCACCAGTCCATAAATGGATCTCTGGAGCTTGCACATTTTGTTAGCACCTTTAGGATCGACAAAACCTTCTGATTGCATCATATACAACTCTTCTTTAAGAAATCCATTAAGGAATGCAGTTTTGATGTTCATTTGCCAGATTTCATAATCATAAAATGTGCCAATTGCTAACATGATTCGGACAGACTTAATCATCGCTATGGTTGAGAAAGTCTCATCGTAGTCAACTCTTTGAACTTTTCAAAAACATTTCGCAACAAGTCAAGCTTTGTAGACAGTAACATTACCATCAGCTTTTGTCTTCTTCTTGAAGATCCATTTATTCTCCATGGCTTGCCGATCATTGGGCAAGTCAACCAAAGTTCACACTTTCTTCTCATACAGGGATCCTATCCCAGATTCATTGTGGAAGTCCAATTAAGCGTCTTGATCTATCTCTATAGATCTCGATGCCCAATATATAAGTAGCTTCATCGACTTCTTTCATTGAAAAACTCTTATTCAAGTATCATTTTATGCTATCTAGAAATTCTATATCATTTCCAATCAACAATATGGCATGCACATATAATATTAGAAATGTTACAGAGCTCCCACTCACTTTCTTGTAAATACATGCTTCTACAAAAGTCTGTATAAAACCATATACTTTGACCACCTCATCAAAGCATATATTCCAACTCGAGATGCTTGAACCAGTCCATAAATGGATCTCTGGAGCTTGCACAAATTTTTTAAGACCTTTAGGATCGAACAAACCTTCTGATTGCATCATATACAACTCTTCTTTAAGAAATCCATTAAGGAATGCAGTTTTGACGTCCATTTGCCAGATTTCATAATCATAAAATGTGGCAATTGCTAACATGATTCGGACAGACTTAAACATCGCTAAGTTTGAGAAAGTCTCATCATAGTCAACTCTTTGAACTTTTCAAAAACCTTTCGCAACAAGTCGAGCTTTGTATACAGTAACATTACCACCAGCTTCAGTCTTCTTCTTGAAGATTCATTTATTCTCTATGGCTTGCCGATCATCGGGCAAGTCAACCAAAGTCCACACTTTGTTCTCATACATGGATCCTATCTCAGATTTCATGGCCTCAAGCCATTTATCGGAATCTGGGCTCATCATCGCTTCCTCATAGTTCGTAGGTTCGTCATGGTCTAGTAACATGACTTCCAGAATAGGATTACCGTACCACTCTGGTGCGGAACGTGCTCTAGTTGACCTACGAGGTTCGTTAGTAACTTGATCTGAAGTTTCACGATCATTATCTTCAGCTTCCTCTCTAGTTGGCGTAGGCATCACTAGAACTGATTTCTGTGATGAGCTACTTTCCAATTCGAGAGAAGGTACAATTACCTCATCAATTTCTACTTTCCTCCCACTCACTTCTTTCGAGAGAAACTCCTTCTCTAGAAATGATCCATTCTTAGCAACAAAGATCTTGCCTTCGGATCTGTGATAGAAGGTGTACCCAACAGTTTCTTTGGGGCATCCTATGATGACGCACTTCTCTGATTTGGGTTCGAGCTTATCAGGCTGAAGCTTTTTCACATACGCATCACAACCCCAAACTTTAAGAAACGACATCTTAGGTTTCTTGCCAAACCATAGTTCATACGGTCTCATGTCAACGAATTTGGACGGTGCCCTATTTGAAATGAATGTAGCAGTCTCTAATGCATAACCCCAAAATGATAGTGGTAAATCGGTAAGAGACATCATAGATCGCACCATATCTAATAAAGTACGGTTACGATGTTCAGGCACACCATTACGTTGTGGTGTTCTAGGTGGTGTGAGTTGTGAAACTATTTCACATTGTTTTAAATGAAGGCCAAACTCATAACTCAAATTTTCGCCTCCGCGATCAGATCATATAAACTTTATTTTCTTGTTACGATGATTCTTCACTTCACTCTGAAATTCTTTGAACTTTCCAAATGTTTCAGACTTGTGTTCCATTAAATAGATATACCCATATCTGCTCAAATCATCTGTGAAAGTCAGAAAATAACGATACCCGCTACGAGCCTCAACACTCATCGGACCGCATACATAGGTATGTATTATTTCCAATAAGTCAGTAACTGAGAACGGAGTTTTTGTCATTTTGCCCATGAGGCATGGTTCGTAAGTATCAAATGATTCATACTCAAGTGATTCCAAAAGTCCATCTGCATGGAGTTTCTTCATGTGCTTTTGTAGCGACCAGACCTGAAACAGTCTGATCTCTGTGCTCCGGTGTCATCCCTGGATCAGTAATGCTGACACCACACAGTACTCGGAGGATTTATAGCAGAGTAGCAATCACACACTTATTACATCGAGTGTCTCAAAAGAGAACTTATTACAATAAATATGGCTTAAGGCCATCTAGTGACGATAACAGCGGAAGACTTGGAAGATAAGTGAGTCCATCAACTCCAACGGCACCACTGAGTATAGAACCACGACCTAAAAACTCCTTAATCGTCGTCTGAAAAGTCTGCAACATTAACGTTGCAGCCCAAAAACGGGTCAGCACATGAAATATGCTGGCAAGGTAACACATAGAGAGTAATGGAATGCAACAGCTATACTATATGCATATTTGGCTGGTGGAAAGCTCTATGGTTACTGTTTTTGCGTAAAGCCAATTTTTCCCTACTTCAAAGGAATAAAACAAATTACTATCATGGTGGTTGTTTAACATTGAGAATGGTTGACAGCATTCTCAATCCCAATTAAATATCATCATTAAAACCCATCAAAATTAATTTAGAGTAACATGTTGAGATTCACATGAAAATCCAGGTACTAGATACTCAAGATGTCCATAACCGGGGAAACGGCTAACCATGATTAGTTTATACACTCTGCAGAGGTTTGCGCACTTTTCCCCACAAGACTCGATCGCCTCCGTTTGGTTTCTCGCACTACATGGTGTTTGAGAAACGGATGACCGAGACACAGTCTTTCAGAAGCGCTAGCACCTTATGACGGGTAGACTGGTACACCTACTTTCCCCTACATCTGCTAGTCTACCACTGTAAGAGTTCGCACAACTTAGTCAACTATGCCAGAGCCCATAATGGCTTGTGGCTGCACACGGAAGTTTCTAGTATGAATAATCTCATGATCCCTTTGAGCCTGGGTGGCGGTCCAATAAAAACAGGCAAGTCCTGGTAACCCCAGGTGCCTCAATCCACCCAGATGTGTTTTAGGTTATCACCTTAGATAAACCCTTAATTATCAATCTCACATCTGTCATGGATATCACTCACCCAATCCACGTCTACTAGCATAGCATGGCATAATGAGAAAACGTAGAAGTAACTCCCAAATGTTTGATAATAAACAGGTAATAGGTACTACCTCATCTACTTCCCATCCCATAGTTTAATTAGATCCTAATCATGCAATGTGTGAGGATTGATCTAATGCAATAAAACTGGGTTGTAGAAAAGGTATGATCAAAGTGTTACTTGCCTTGCTGATGATCCGCGTAACCTAGAGATTCGAAGTAACAGACGGCGCACTCCGGGTATTCTATCGCAGACAAACAACAAGCATACAATAAGTACTCATCTAATGCACAGGTAAAACTCAAATAAAAGATCTAACCAGAATGTTCAACTTAAGAACCCTGGTTGGCAAAAAGAATCAAATCGAACGAAGCAAAAGAAATCAAACGGCGAAAGAAAACAACTTCGTTCTAGTAATCTGGATCTAGGGCAAATTTTACAGTAGCAAAAACATGTTTAAGTTGACTATTCGGAAATAGGGTTTCGAGACGAAACTCCAGGCGCTTGAATTGCCTGATTCCGATAAACAAGCGAAAATTTGTACTAAAACGAAAATCGGATCAGAAATCGCGATCAGAAAATAACCGCGAAAAATCCGACAAAAAAGAAAAACGACGAACAGAAAAAAAATATTATTATTATTTTTTTAAAAAAACTGAACGGAAAACGAGGCGGCGGCGAACCTCGAAAGGCGCGCGGCGGGCGGCGGCGGCGGCGCTAGGGTTAGGGCAGGCGGCGGGGTGGGCTCTCCTCGGGCCGGCTCGGGCGCTATTTAAAGGCGCCCCGGGCGGAGGTTTCCTGGCCGGGTATGGCCCGGAGTCGGTTACGCGTTTTTTTTAAATTCCGCTCGGAAGAAAAATAAAAAGAAATACTAAATGGACTCCAAAAATCACGAAATAAATTTTGCCGGGTTCCTAAAATCAAGCCCGATAAAGTGAATATTTATCTGGGCCCAAACTACAACTTTGAAAAACGCGCATTTTTCCTAAATTCAAATAAAAATACCGAAAAACTCCGAAATAAAACTTATTTGATTTTTTTTATTAAATCCTCAATATTTCTATATTTTGGGAAAGTCATTTTATTCCCGCTCTCATATTTTTGTAATAGAAATAATTGATGATAAAATAAATAAAATCAAATGATCCTGTTTACATAATTTGAGAAAACTCAAATATGTAAATAACGAAATCCCCAACTCTCTCCGTGGGTCCTTGAGTTGCTTAGGATTTTCTAGGATCAAAACCAAAAGCAAAAATAAAATATGATATGCATGATGACCTAATGTATAACATTCTAAATTGAAAATTTGGGATGTTACAAACCTACCCCCCTTAAGATGAATCTCGCCCTCGAGATTCGGGTTGGCTAGAAAATAGGTGAGGGTGGTCTTTGAGAAAATCTTCCTCTCGCTCCCAGGTGGCTTCATCCTCCGTGTGGTGGCTCCACTGAACTTTGCAAAACTTGATAACCCTACTACGAGTAACTCGGCTGGCAAACTCAAGAATCTTGACTGGTTTCTCCTCATAGGTCAAATTGTTATCCAACTGAATTGCTTCCAATGGCACTGTGTCTCTTAAAGGTATGTCAGCCATCTCCGCGTGACACTTCTTCAACTGAGAAACGTGGAACACATCATGCACTCCTGCCAATCCTTCTGGCAATTCCAACTTGTAGGCTACTTCTCCCATGCGCTCCAGAACTCGATATGGTCCTACAAATCGTGGCGCTAACTTCCCCTTAACTCCAAATCGCTTAATCCCTCGAAGTGGGGATACTCGAAGATAAACTCTGTCTCCGACTTCGTAAACTGTCTCCTTGCGTTTAGAATCTGCGTAGCTCTTCTGCCTGGACTGGCTACCTTGAGCCTATCGCGAATCAACTTCTCCTTCTGTTCAGACTCTTTAATCAGATTTGGTCCAAACAACTGGCGGTCTCCAACTTCGTCCCATGACAACGGTGTCCTGCACCTCCTTCCATACAAAGCTTCGAAAGGTGCCATCTTCAAACTGGTCTGATAGCTATTATTGTAAGAGAACTCTGCATATGGCAAATTATCGTCCCAACTAGATCCATAATCAAGCGCACAAGCTCTCAGCATATCCTCCAAAATCTGATTGACTCTCTCGGTCTGTCCATTTGTCTGCGGATGAAAAGCTGTATTAAATTCTAGCCTAGTACCCAAAGTCTCATGCAACTGCTTCCAGAACTTTGAGGTAAACTGGGTTCCTCTATCTGATACGATGCTCCTCGGAACTCCATGCAAACATACGATCCTGGTCATGTATATCTTTGCCAACTTAGCACTGGTGTAAGTCGTCTTTACTGGGATGAAATGAGCTACTTTCGTCAATCGATCGACTACAACCCAAATCGAGTCATAGCCTGAACGAGTCCTTGGCAATCCCATGATAAAATCCATGCCTAGCTTATCCCACTTCCATTCGGGTATCGGCAATGGTTGCAACAATCCTGCTGGCTTCTGATACTCTGCCTTTAGTCTCTGACATACGTCACAAACTGCTACATACTCCGCAATATCCCTTTTCATTCCGGTCCACCAGAAAATATCCTTCAAATCCAAATACATCTTGGTATTTCCTGGGTGAATCGAATACGGTGAATCATGGGCCTCTTGCAGAATCAACTTTCTGATTTCCGGGTTATTGGGCACATAAACACGGTCTTCAATCCATAGGGTGTCGTGCTCATCCTCACGAAATCCTTTAGCTTTTCCTTTGCTCAGTTTCACCTTTATAGCGGCAATCTCTTTGTCAGTTTTCTGAGCTTCTCTGATTCTATCCATCAAAGTTGACTGAATTTCCAATGCTGCTACATAGCCTCTCGGAACTATTTCCAAACATAGTTCACGAAAATTTTCTGCTAACTCCTTGGGTATTTCTCCCGTCATTAGTGTATTGACATGGCTCTTGCGGCTTAATGCATCAGCTACTACATTAGCTTTTCCGGGATGGTAATGTAATTTCATATCATAATCCTTGATAAGCTCCAACCATCTCCTTTGTCTGAGGTTCAACTCCTTCTGCGTGAAAATGTACTTCAAACTCTTATGATCCATGTACACCTCACAATGATTTCCAATGAGGAAATGTCTCCATGTCTTCAATGCATGCACTACGGCTGCTAACTCCAAATCATGCGTAGCATAATTCAATTCGTGGGGCTTCAGTTGTCGTGAAGCATACGAAAAAACTCTTCCTTCCTGCATAAGCACTGCTCCAAGTCCTCGACGTGAAGCGTCGCAATGCACCTCATAATCCTTGGTCTGATCTGGCAAAATCAACACTGGTGAGGTAACCAAACGGTTCTTCAACTCCTGGAAACTTGCCTCACACTCCTTAGTCCATTTGAACTTGGTATCCTTCTTTAGCAACTCCGTCATAGGCTTCTCAATCCTTGAGAAATTCTCAATAAATCTCCGGTAGTATCCCGCGAGTCCAAGAAAACTCTGGATCTCTCCAACTGTGGTTGGTTCTTCCCACTTGGTCACGGTTTCAACTTTAGCGGGATCTACTGCTATACCTTCTCCAGATATAACATGTCCGAGGAATCCTACTTCCTTCAACCAAAATTCACATTTGCTGAACTTGGCGTATAATTGGTGTTCTCTGAGCTTTCCAAGTATCAAACGCAAATGCTCCTTATGCTCCTCTTCATTCTTCGAATATCCCAGGATATCATCAATGAACACTACGACGAAATTATCCAAAAACTCCATAAACACTTTGTTCATCATGTTCATAAAATAGGCAGGCGCATTAGTCAGTCCAAATGACATAATGGTATACTCATACAGCCCATACCTGGTGGTAAAAGCTGTCTTAGGAATATCCTGTTCTCGAATCTTCAACTGGTGGTATCCTGATCGCAAATCGATCTTGGAAAACACTTTAGCTCCTTGCAATCGATCAAACAGATCGTTGATCATTGGTAGTGGGTACTTGTTCTTGATCGTTACTTCATTCAATCCTCGATAATCAACAACCATCCTTAACGATCCATCCTTCTTCTCCACTAGAAGTACTGGTGATCCCCAAGGCGAAGAACTTGGGCGAATATATCCCTTATCCAGTAACTCCTTAATCTGCTTCTTAATTTCCACCAAATCTTTTGCTGGCATCCTATATGGTCTCTTCGATATTGGCCCAGTGCCTGGCAAAAGCTCAATCAAAAACTCAATGTCTCTATCCGTGGCATGCCTGGCAACTCTTCGAGAAATACATCAGGAAAATCCTTTACCACTGGTACTTCCTCCTGCACAACTCCTGATAAGGAATTTACTTGTGTCCTGTTTGGCACATGTCGGGATACATACTTGATCCTTCTTCCTTCTGGCGTTGTGAGCAAAATTGTCTTACTGGCGCAATTGATGTTTCCTCCATACATCGACAGCCAATCCATACCAAGAATCACATCCAGACCTTGGGATTCCAAAATAATTAAATCCGTTGGGAAAACATGCCTTCCTATACTTAATGGCACTTGAAAACATCCTTGACTGGCCATGTACTCCACCCCTGGTGAGCTTACTAGCATAGGTGTTTTAAGAATCCTAGTGGGCAGGCTATACTGCATCGGGCTGAGCTTCAACCTCCTCCACATTAACGTGGTTCACCTGTCCCCTGTTGAAAGGGTTCGGCTTCTTTCCGGAGCTTCCATTGCCGTTTTGTCCTTCAGGACAATCATTTGCATAATGTCCTGGCTTCGAACACTTATAGCAAGTGACGTGGCTCAAGTCCTTCTTGGCTGGGGTTGATGGGGTGCTGCGGTTCTGGCCATTGCTTCCTCCATTCCCATTACCATTCTTGGTGCCATTGTGATTGTGCGAGCTACCTACTCCATGGGTATGCTGAAAATGTCCTCCTGGTCTAGGGGTAAAACAAGGCTTCTGCTGAGCTCCTGAATTATACTTTCCTTGTCCATACTTCCTCTTGCGGTTCTCAATTTGCTGCTGCTTCCCGTCAATCATAAGAGCACGATCTACCAACTCCTGGTAGTTGTTGAAGGTGGCTACCATCAACTGCATACTCAACTCATCATTCAGTCCTTCCAGGAATTTCTCCTGCTTAGCTGCATCTGTAGCAACGTCATCTGGGGCATAACGTGCTAGCTTACTAAACTCCTCCACATACTGGCCAACTGTCCGTCCTCCTTGGCGCAAGTTACGAAACTCACGCTTCTTCATGGCCATTGCTCCTGCTGAAACATGGGCAGTACAAAAAGCCTGCTGAAACTGGTCCCATGTGACAGTGTCGACTGGGAAGGTGGCTGTGAAGTTCTCCCACCAAGATGTTGCGGGTCCTTCTAACTGATGTGCGGCAAACTTAACCTTCTCCACATCAGTGCATCCTGCTGTGGTCAACTCCCTAGCTATCTTGCGGAGCCAATCATCTGCTACAATCGGCTCGGTGCTACTGGAAAACACCGGCGGATTCAGCCTAAGAAAACGGGCTAAGTGGTCAACAGGTGGTGGTGGTGGTGGTGGGTTGTTGTTGTTGTTCCCTTGTTCTGATTTTGAACTAGCAACTGCATCAAGGTGTTCTGCTGCTGGATCAATTGGGTGAGCTCCGGCGGAAAAGCAAATCCGGGGTCACGTCTTGGAGGCATCTGAGGGTTTAGAAAAGATGAGATATAAGAATAGAGGGGGTCTAAAGAGAAAACACTACCCATATGCACATGAGGCAAAAGCACACAATTCACTTCAATCAATCAAACAAAGGCATACAATCGGTCTAGCTATCGCAAAAGTGCTCGGACTACTATATTTACATGGTGGACTACTACTACTGATGAGGTGGTCTACTAGAAATATTCTACGGTTGTAGACTCGATGATATCTGCTCCTGCTTCATCCACATAGTCATCATCACTACTATCTTGCTCCGAGTCGGTGCCGTCGATGATGATGTAGTCTTCCGGGCTAATCTCCTTGGGTTCCTCGTCTTCATCTACTGGTGTCGGGCCTCCCATAAATATGCCAATCTTCTTTGTTAGGTCGGCATTCTTATCCACCAATACTTCAATTTCTTCTTCATAATCTTCGCGTGTAGCCTTGAGTTCTTCCTCTAGTTCCTTGATTCTAGTCTTAGCCTTCTTCAGATCTATCATGTTGGCGCACATCTGATTCTCCTGTCGTCGAATGTGCTGGTTTAACTCCTGAATAAAAGCTGCAATTGATCTATCTTTCCTGGTGCTGATCATCTCCCAGTGTTCATCTCGGCGCCCACAAATTTGGTAGATAGTATCCTTAAGATCCTTGCGGTAGACTTCTCCAATGCGTCCCATGGCGATGTGAGCTGCCATACTCTTTTCTAGACTCCAAGTTGGTGCATCAAAAGAAAACTCTATGGGCTCAGTGACTGGCATGAACGTCCTTCCTGGAACTTGAACTTGAACCATCCAGCGCTCTTCTTCAGGTAAAGTGGCGTTGTAGGTTCCCGTGAAGCTTGGTATTCCTATGTTCAGGTATCTAGTGACTTCCTTCAAGCGGCGTCCAAAGGGTGTATCTTCATCCGGTTGGGTGAACTTGTTCATTGCATCCGCCATCCTAAAGAGTAGAAAAGATGAGAAGTCAGAAGAGAAGAGAGTGAGTAGTGATCTAGGTCTTTAGCTTAGTGGTCGTGTCCTACAGTCAACGTGTGCTCTGATACCATCTCTATAGCGACCAGACCTCAAACAGTCTGATCTCTGTGCTCCGTGTCATCCCTGGATCAGTAATGCTGACACCACACAGTACTCGGAGGATTTATAGCAGAGTAGCAATCACACACTTATTACATCGAGTGTCTCAAAAGAGAAATTATTACAATAAATATGGCTTAAGGCCATCTAGTGACGATAACAGCGGAAGGCTTGGAAGATAAGTGAGTCCATCAACTCCAACGGCACCACTGAGTATAGAACCACGACCTAAAAACTCCTTAATCGTCGTCTGAAAAGTCTGCAACATTAACGTTGCAGCCCGAAAACGGGTCAGCACATGGAATTGCTGGCAAGGTAACACATAGAGAGTAATGGAATGCAACAGCTATACTATATGCATATTTGGCTGGTGGAAAACTCTATGGTTACTATTTTTGCGTAAAGCCAATTTTTCCCTACTTCAAAGGAATAAAACAAATTACTATCATGGTGGTTGTTTAACATTGAGAATGGTTGACAGCATTCTCAATCCCAATTAAATATCATCATTAAAACCCATCAAAATTAATTTAGAGTAACATGTTGAGATTCACATGAAAATCCAGGTACTAGATACTCAAGATGTCCATAACCGGGGAAACGGCTAACCATGATTAGTTTATACACTCTGCAGAGGTTTGCGCACTTTTCCCCACAAGACTCGATCGCCTCCGTTTGGTTTCTCGCACTACATGGTGTTTGAGAAACGGATGACCGAGACACAGTCTTTCAGAAGCGCTAGCACCTTATGACGGGTAGACTGGTACACCTACTTTCCCCTACATCTGCTAGTCTACCACTGTAAGAGTTCGCACAACTTAGTCAACTATGCCAGAGCCCATAATGGCTTGTGGCTGCACACGGAAGTTTCTAGTATGAATAATCTCATGATCCCTTTGAGCCTGGGTGGCGGTCCAATAAAAACAGGCAAGTCCTGGTAACCCCAGGTGCCTCAATCCACCCAGATGTGTTTTAGGTTATCACCTTAGATAAACCCTTAATTATCAATCTCACATCTGTCATGGATATCACTCACCCAATCCACGTCTACTAGCATAGCATGGCATAATGAGAAAACGTAGAAGTAACTCCCAAATGTTTGATAATAAACAGGTAATAGGTACTACCTCATCTACTTCCCATCCCATAGTTTAATTAGATCCTAATCATGCAATGTGTGAGGATTGATCTAATGCAATAAAACTGGGTTGTAGAAAAGGTATGATCAAAGTGTTACTTGCCTTGCTGATGATCCGCGTAACCTAGAGATTCGAAGTAACAGACGGCGCACTCCGGGTATTCTATCGCAGACAAACAACAAGCATACAATAAGTTCTCATCTAATGCACAGGTAAAACTCAAATAGAAGATCTAACCAGAATGTTCAACTTAAGAACCCTGGTTGGCAAAAAGAATCAAATCGAACAAAGCAAAAGAAATCAAACGGCGAAAGAAAACAACTTCGTTCTAGTAATCTGGATCTAGGGCAAATTTTACAGTAGCAAAAACATGTTTAAGTTGACTATTCGGAAATAGGGTTTCGAGACGAAACTCCAGGCGCTTGAATTGCCTGATTCCGATAAACGAGCGAAAAGTTATACTAAAATAAAAATCGGATCAGAAATCACGATCAGAAAATAACCGCGAAAAATCCGACGAAAAAGAAAAACGACGAACAGAAAAAAATATATTATTATTTTTTTTAAAAAAACTGCACGGAAAACAAGGTGGCGGCGAACCTCGAAAGGCGCGCGGCTCCGGCGGCGGCGGCGGCGGGCGGCGGCGGCGGCGCTAGGGTTAGGGCTGGCGGCGGGGTGGGCTCTCCTCGGGCCGGCTCGGGCGCTATTTAAAGGCGCCCCGGGCGGAGGTTTCCTGGCCGGGTATGGCTCGGAGTCGGTTACGCGTTTTTTTTAAAATTCCGCTCGGAAGAAAAATAAAAAGAAATACTAAACGGACTCCAAAAATCACGAAATAAATTTTGCCGGGTTCCTAAAATCAAGCCCGATAAAGTGAACATTTATCTGGGCCCAAACTACAACTTTGAAAAACACGCATTTTTCCTAAATTCAAATAAAAATACCGAAAAACTCTGAAATAAAACTTATTTGATTTTTTTATTAAATCCTCAATATTTCTATATTTTGGGAAAGTCATTTTATTCCCGCTCTCATATTTTTGTAATAGAAATAATTGATGATAAAATAAATAAAATCAAATGATCCTGTTTACATAATTTGAGAAAACTCAAATATGTAAATAACGAAATCCCCAACTCTCTCCGTGGGTCCTTGAGTTGCTTAGGATTTTCTAGGATCAAAACCAAAAGCAAAAATAAAATATGATATGCATGATGACCTAATGTATAACATTCCAAATTGAAAATTTGGGATGTTACAGCTTTATACCGAGCAAAACGGTAGTGCCACAAGTACGTTGCACTATCATTATCAACTTTGCATCTTTTGGCATCAATATTATGAATATGTGTATTACTACGATCGAGATTCAACAAACCATTTATACTGAGTGTATGACCATAGAAGGTTTTATTCATGTAAACAGAACAACAATTATTCTTTGACTTCAATGAATAACCGTATTGCAACAAACATGATCCAATCATATTCATGCTCAACGCAAAGACCAAATAACATTTATTTAGTTTCAACACTAATCCCGATGGTAAAGGGAGTGTGCGATGGTGATCTTATCAACCTTGGAATCACTTCCAACACACATCGTCACCTAACTAGTATCTGTTCATTTTGCAACTCCTATTTTGAGTTACAAAACTTAGCAACTAAACCGGTATCAAATACCCAGGGGCTACTATGAACACTAGTAATGTACACATCAATAACATGTATGTCAAATATACCTTTGTTCACTTTGCCATCCTTCTTATCCGCCAAGTTTTTGGGGCAGTTCTGCTTCCAGTGACCATTTCATTTGTAGTAGAAGCACTCAGTTTCAGGTTTGGGTCCCGGTTTAGGCTTCTTGATATGAATAAATGTGAATCCTAAGCGTTATCATATATGTGGTTAGTTCATGATCTTGGCTGGAATCTTAGTTATGTTAAGTTTATGTACGACAATGGAAACAAAATAGTTTGTCAAAAAATTTGTTTGTCACTTTCAGTTGTCAATTAAATTGCTTGAGTACAAGCAATGAGTTAAGCTTGAGAGAGTTGATATGTATCCAACGTATCAACTTTCCAAACACTTTTGCTCTTGTTTTGGACTCTAACTTGCATGATTTGAATGAAACTAAACCGGTCTAACATTGTTTTCAACAGAACTAACTTGGTGTTGTTTTTTGTGCAGAAATAAAAAGTTCTCGCAATTGGACAAAAATTATAGAAAATTCTCTTGAAATATATATAAAATATTGGCGCAAAGATCTACCGCAGGAGGCCCACTGAGATGCTACAAGCCCTGGTGGCGCTTGTAATGATGGAAATATGCCCTAGAGGCAATAAAAAAGTTGTTACTATTATATTTCCTTATTGATGAAAGGTTTATTATTCATGCTAGAATTATATTTCACTCTGTGCATTTGAAAACCGAACCAAAAAACCATACCGAAAATAAACCGAACCGAACAAAATTTATGGTTTTTATGGTTTCTAGTTTTGGTATGGTATGAACTTTTCATACCGATTAGAACTTTGGTTTTTATGGTATATACCGAAAAACCAAATGGTTAACCGAATAAACCGAAGTAAAAAATAATTTTATATTTCTTGTGATGAACAACCATACAAGTTGTCATTTTTCTTATACATGATTCAAATTCACTACTAAGCACGTAATTTTTTCTTGTAACATAGTCATTTTTCCCTTTTAAAAATGCTAAGCACGTCCATAACCATCAACAGATGAATCAATGCATGCATATATACTTATATATATAGTTATATACTATTTGTGTAAAATAGTATGTGTTTTGAGTCATAAATTTTCAAATTATTATTACATCATTTTCAAATCCGCGTCAACTTTGGTTATTATGGTATATATCGAAACCATACTGAAATAATTTGGTATATACCAAAACCAAACCGTATTTTAATTTCATATCGTATTTACCGAAGTATTAATACCGTACAAACCAAAAAACCATATAAATCGAACCATGTAAACCGAATAAACCAAACGCACAGAGTGAATTGTATTGACTGGAAACTTAAATACATGTGTGAATACATAAACAAATACCGTGTCCCTAGTGAGCCTCTACTAGACTAGCTCGTTCATCAAAGATGGTTAAGGTTTCCTAACCATAGACATGAGTTGTCATTTGATAATGGGATCGCGTCATTAGGAGAATGATGTGATGGAAAGACCCAACCGTTAGCATAGCATATGATCGTTCAGTTTATTGCTACTGCTTTCTTAATGTCAAATACATGTTTCCTCAACCATGAGATCATGCAACTCCTGGATACTAGGGGAATACCTTGTGTGCTATCAAACGTCACAACGTAACTGGGTGATCATAAAGATGCTCTACAGGTATCTCCGAAGGTGTCTGTTGAGTTGGCGTGAATCAAGAATGGGATTTGTCACTCCGTATATCGGAGAGGTATCTCTGGGCCCTCTCCATAATACACATCACAAGAAGCTTGCAAGCAAAGTGACTAAGGAGTTAGTTGCAAGATGATGTATTACGAAACGAGTAAAGAGACTTGCCGGTAACGAGATTGAACTAGGTATGGAGATACCGACGATCAAATCTCGGGCAAGTAACATACCGACAGACAAAGCAAATTACGTATGTTGTCATAAAGGTTCAACCGATAAAAGATCTTCGTGGAATATGTAGGAATCAATATGGGCATCCAGGTCCCGCTATTGGTTATTGACCGGAGAGGTGTCTCAGTCATGACTACATAATTCCTGAACCCGCAGGGTCGCACGCTTAACGCTCGTTGACACTAGAGTAGTATTGGGATATTTGATGAGCGGTAACCAAATGTTGTTCGGAGTCCCAAATGAGATCCCGGACGTCACGGTGAGTTTCGGAACGATCGGGAGGTAAATATTTATATATGGGAAGTCATATTTTGGGTTCCAAAAAAAGGTGCAGGTTTTTCGGTATTGTACCAGGAAGCTTCCAGAAGGTTTCAGAGGATGCCGGAGGGGTCCATAAGTCCACAAGAGGATCGACCACGACCCAAGGGCTAGCATGGGCTGCGGGGAGGTGCCCTGGCCTTATTGGTCTAGGCGCACCAAGTCCTCAAAAGCCCATGTGGCTAGGGAAGGAAAAAAAGGAAGGAGTCCTAGTAGGAATAGGATTGGACTTGGAGTCCAAGTCCTCTCCCCATTAGCTGTGCCCTAGGGCCTGGAGGGGATGTTTCCCACGCCCATCCACCTGTATATAGAGGGGAGGGGGCACCCCAAGATGACACACCAAGCCCTTGATCCCCCTCTCTAACTCGTTACTCTGTAGTTCCATTACCTCGTCCTTAGTGAAGCGCTGTCGGTGCTCCACCACCACCATCACCACCACGCCATTGTGTTGGTTGTGATCCCATCTACTTCTCCTATCCTGCTTGCTGGATCGATAAGGACGAGACGTCATCGAGCCTCATGTGTGCTAAACTCGGAGGTGCCGTCCTGTTTGGCACTAGGTCGGTTGGATCGTGATTGGATCACGAAGAGTACGACTACATCAACCGTGTGATAAACGCTTCCGCTTAGCGATCTGCAAGGGTATGTAGATGCTCTCCCCCTCTCGTAGCTATGCATCTCCATGGATAGATCTTGCGTGTGTGTAGCATTTTTGTTTTCCATGCAACATTCCCCAATAGTGGCATCCGAGCCAGGTCTATGCGTAGATGATATGCACGAGTAGAACACAAAGGAGTTGTGGGTGGTGTGGTCACACTTCTTACCACCAACGTCTTATTTTGATTCAGTGGTATTGTGGGATGAAGCGGCCCGGACCAACCTTACATGTCCACGTACATGAGACCGGTTCCAGCGACTGACATGTAACTTATTTTGCATAAAGGTGGTTGGCGGGTGTCTGTTTCTCCAACTTTAGTTGAATCGAATTTTAATATGGCTAGTCCTTGAAGAAGGTTAAATCAACGAACTTGATAATCACCATTGTGGTTTTGTGTAGGTAATAACAGTTCTTTCTAGAAGCCCGTAGCAGCCATGTAAAACTTGCAACAACAAAGTAGAGGATGTCTAACTTGTTTTTCCACGTCATGTTGAATGTGATATGGTCAAGATATGATGTGATATATGTTATTGTATGAGATGATCAATTTTTGTAATATCGACAACCGGCAGGATCCTTAGGGTTGTCTCTTAATTATTGTATGAAATGCAAGCGCCATGTAATTGCTTTACTTTATCGCTATGCGTTAGCAATAGTTGTATAAGCAATAGTTGGCGAGATGACCCTGGCGCAATGATGGAGATCAAGGTGTCAAGATGGTGACTATGGAGATCATAGCAATGCTTTGGAGATGGAGATCAAAAGCACAAGATGATGATGGCCATATCATGTCACATATTTTGGTTGTATGTGATGTTTATCCTTTATCCATCTTATTTTGCTTAGAACAGTGGTAGCATTATAAGATGATCCCTTCACTAAATTTCAAGATAAAAGTGTTCTCCCTAAGTATGCACTGTTGCAAAGTTTGTCGTTTCGAAGCACCTCGTGATGATTAGGTGTGATAGACTCTACATTCACATACAACGGGTGTAAGACAGTTTTGCACATGCAGAATACTTGGGTTAAACTTGACGAGCCTAGCATGTACAAACATGCTCTCAGGAAACTGGAGACCGAAAGTTCGAACGTGAGTCATATAGTAGATATGATCAACATAGAGATGTTCACCATTGATGACTACCCCATCTCACATGATGATCGGACATGGGTTAGTTGATTTGGATCATGTATCACTTAGATAACTTGAGGGATGTTATTTTAAGTGGGAGTTAATTAGTAATTTGATTAATTGAACTTAATTTATCATGAACTTAGTCTTAATAGTTTTGCATATCTATATTGTAGATCAATGGCCCGTGCTACCGTTCCCCTGAATTTTAATGCGTTCCTAGAGAAAGCTAAGTTGAAAGAGGATCATAGCAACTACACGGACTGGGTCCGTAACTTGAGGATTATCCTCATTGCTACACAGAAGAACTATGTCCTTGATGCACCGCTATGTGACAGACCTATTACAGGAGCTGATGCAGACGTTATGAACGTTTGACAAGCTTGATCCGATGACTACTTGATAGTTTAGTGCGACATGCTTTATGGCTTAGAATCGGGGATCCAAAGACGTTTTGAACGCCATGGAACATATGAGATGTTCCAAGAGCTGAAATTGGTATTTTAAGCTCATGCATGTGTTGATAGGTATGAGACCTTTGACAAGTACTTTGCCTACAAGATGGAGGAGAATAGCTCAACCAGTGAGCATGTGCTCAGAATGTCCGGGTACTACAATCGCTTGAATCAAGTGGGAGTTAATCTTCCATATAAGATAGTGATTGATAGAATTCTCCAGTCACTATCACCAAGCTACGAAGAGCCTCGTGATGAACGATAATATGCAAGGAATGACTGAAATGATTTCCGAGCTCTTCGCGATACTGAAATCCGTGGAGGTAGAAATCAAGAAAGAGAATCAAGTGTTGATGGTTAATAAAACCACTAGTTTCAAGAAAAGGGGAAGGGAAAGAAAGGGAACTTCAAGAAGAATGGCAAGCAAGTTGCCTCTCCCATGAAGAAGCCCAAAGCTAGACCCAATCCTGAAACTAAGTGCTTCTACTGCAAAGGAAATGGTCACTGGAAGTGGAACTGCCCCAAATACTTGGCAAATAAGAAGGATGGCAAAGTAAACAAAGGTATATTTGATATACATGTTATTGATGCGTACCTTACTGGTGCTCGTAAGTAGCCCCTCGGTATTTGATACCGGTTCAGTTGCCAAGATTAGAAACTCAAAACAGGAGTTGCAGAATAAACGAAGACTAGTTAAGGGTGAGGTGATGATGTGAGTTGGAAGTGTTTCCAAGATTGATATGATCACCATCGCACACTCCTTCTACCTTCGAGATTATTGTTGAACATAAATAAATGTTATTTGGTGTGTGCGTTGAGCATGAACATGATTAGATCATGTTTATTGCAAATATAGTTATTCATTTAAATCAGAGAATAATTGTTGTTCTATTTACATGAAAAAACCTTATATGGTCATACACCCAATGTAAATGGTTTATTGAATCTCGATCGTAGTGATACACATATTCATAATATTGATGCCAAAAGATACAAAGTTAATAATGATAATGCAACATACTTGCGGCACTACTGTTTAGGTCATATTGGTGTAAAGGGCATGAAGAAACTCCATGCGGAGGGACTTTTGGAATCACTTGATTATGAATCATTTGATACTTTCGAACCATGCCTCATGGGTAAGATGACTAAAACTCCGTTTTCCGAACAATGGAGTGAGCTAATGACTTATTGGAAATAATACATACTGATGTATGTGGTCCGATGAGTGTTGAGGCACACGGCGGGTATCGTTATTTTCTAACCTTCACATATGATTTGAGTAGGTATGGGTATATCTACTTGATGAAACACAAGTCTGAAACATTTGAAAATTTCAAAGAATTTCAGAGTGAAGTGGACAAACCTCGTAACAAGAAAATAAAGTTTCTACGTTTTGATAACAGAGGTTAATATTTGAGTTACAAGTTTGGCCTTCATTTAAAACAATGTGGAATTGTTTCCCAACTCACGCCACCTGGAACACCATAGTGTAATGGTGTGTCCGAACGTCGTAATCATACTTTATTATATATGGTGCGTTCTATAATGTCTCTTACCGATTTGCCTTTATCATTTTGGGGTTATGCATTGGAGACAGCCGCATTCACGTTAAATAGGGCACTGTCTAAATCCGTTGAGACGACACCATATGAACTATGGTTTGGCAAAAACCTAAGCTGTCATTTCTTAAAGTTTGGGGATGTGACGCTTTTGTCAAAAGGCTTCATCCTGATAAGGTCGAACCCAAATCGGAGAAGTGTGTCTTCATAGGATACCCTAAAGAAACAATTGGGTACACCTTCTACCACAGATCCGAAGGTAAGATCTTTGTTGCCAAGAATGGGTCCTTTCTAGAGAAGTAGTTTCTCTCGAAAGAAGTAAGTGGGAGGAAAGTACAACTTGATGAGATAATTATATCTTCTCTTGAATTGGAAAGTAGCACATCAGAGAAAATTGTTCCCGTGATGCCTACACCAACTAGAGAGGAAGCCAATAATGTTGATCATGAAACTTCGGATCAAGTTACTACTGAACTTCGTAGGTCGACTAGCACACATTCCGCACCAAAGTGGTACGGTAATCCTTTCCTAGAATTCATGTTGTTAAACAATGTTGAACCTATGAACTATTAAGAGCTATGGCGAGCCCAGATTCCGAAAAATGTCTTGAGGCCATGAAATCGGAGATAGGATCCATGTATGAGAACAAAGTGTGGACTTTGGTGGACTTTCCCGATGATCGGCAAGCCATTGAAAAAAAATGGATCTTCAAGACAAAGATGGACGCTGATGGTAATATCACTGTCTAAAGCTCGACTTGTCGCAAAAGGTTTTCGACAAGTTCAAGGAGTTGATTGATAACCCACAAGTATAGGGGATCATAAAAGTTTTCAAGGGTAGAGTATTCAACCCAAATTTATATATTCGACACAAGGGGAGCCAAAGAATATTTGTAAGTATTAGCAACTGAGTTGTCAATTCAGTCACACCTGGAGATTAATTATCTGCAGCAAAGTGATCAATAGCACAGTAATATGATAGTTTTGATAGTAGCAACAATAGCAATAGCAACGGTAACAGTGATAGCACTAATTTTGTAGCAAGTGCAACGGTAACGATGGTAGTGGTAACTTAGCAAGAACAATATAAGATAAATTCGTAGGCATTGGATCGATGATTTGTTGGATGATATTCATCATGTGACAGTCATAACCTAGGGTGATACGGCACTAGCTCCAGTTTATAAATATAATGTAGGCATGTGTTCCGTAAATAGTCATACGTGCTTATGGAAAGAACTTGCATGACATCTTTTGTCCTACCCTCCCGTAGCAGCGGGGTCCAATTGGAAACTAAGGGATATTAAGGCCTCCTTTTAATAGAGAACCGGAACAAAGCATTAACACATGGTGAATACATGAACTCCTCAAACTACAGTCATCGCCCGGAGTGGTCCCGACTATTGTCACTTCGGGGTTGTCGGATCATAACATGTAGTAGGTGACTATAACTTGCAAGATCGGATCTAGAACATAGATATAATGGTGATGACATAAACGGTTCAGATCTGAAATCATGGCACCCGGGCCCAAAGTGACAAGCATTAAGCATGGCAAAGTCATAGCAACATCAATCTCGGAACATAGTGGATACTAGGGATCAAGCCTAACAAAACTAACTAGAATACATGATGAATCTCATCCAACTCCTCACCGACCAGCGAGCCTACGAAGGAATTACTCCCTCCTGGTGGGAGCATCATGGAATTGACGGTGGAGAAGGGTTGGTGATGACGAAGAACTAAGATCCCCCTCTTCGAAGCTCCAAACGGACTCCAGATCTCGCCTCCCGATGAAGAACAGGAGGTGACTGCGGCTTCGTCTCGTGGATCGCAATAAATCTTTCTCCCTGTTTTTTCTCTGAATATGTGATTTTATAGTATAAGGGTTGAGGTATACGGGGCCACCAGGCGGGGACAACCCACCTGGGCGCGCTAGGACGGGAGCATGCCCTGGTGGGTTGTTCCCACCCAGGTGCCCCCCTCCGGTGGATTTTGGCTCTAGAAATTCTCTTTATTGATATAAAAAATCCTTGCAAAGTTTTGATCCAATCCGAGAACTTTTATTTCTGCACAAAAACAACACCATGGTAGTTCTGCTGAAAACAACGTCAGTCCGGGGTTAGTTTCATTCAAATCATGCAAATTAGAGTCCAAAACAAGAGGAAAATCGTTAGGAAAAGTAGATACGTTGGAGACGTATCAACTCCCCCAAGCTTAAACCTTTGCTTGTCCTCAAGCAATTCAGTTGACAAACTGAAAGTGAAAAAGAAAAACTTTTACGAACTCTTTTGCTCTTGTTTGCATAAATAAGCTTAAATAGCACCCAGGTTTTCAGCCAATATTATAACTAACCATGCCGACAATAACTCTTAGAAATTATATTAACTCATATCAATGACATAATCAGCTAGCGGGCAATAATAAGATGTCTCAAACGGCAACAGATTGTCAAAACAACCATGATATAATATGACAATAATGGTATCTCGCTAGCCCTTTCTGAGACCGCAAAACATAAATGCAGAGCACCTCCAAAGTTCAAGCAATGACTAAACATTGTAATTCATGGTAGAAAAGATCCAGTCATGATGCACCCAACATTATCTACACACAATGCATAAGCATGACAGTAGTGCTCTCATGTTCTGGCGCTTATTTTAGAAGGTGATGACACAACATAAAAGTAAATAGATAGTCCCTTCGCAGAGGGAAACAGTGATTTGCAGAGGTGCCAGAGCTCAAGTTTTAAAACAGAAGTAAATGATATTTTGAGACATGCACCCTTCTTGTTTACTTCACGACCATCTGTTATCAATATCTTCCATGCATAGCACGCTAGTGGTGGTTCCCAAGCGATAAAAGTAAAGGTTTTGACTCCATTGGGAGTTTTTGTCTGATTATTTGTAAGCTTTTTCTGTTTGCAGTTTGGGACTGGGCATCCCTATTACCGCCCTTTTCTTGTGCGATGGCGAGTGAATAAATAGTCGACCTGAGAATAACCCATTTAGCATGGAGGATACCGACCACCTCATGTCATTCCATGAACGATCCCGGCACACAAAAGGGATATTTGTTAGAAGTATGTAGAGGTGGCACATGCAAATTTACTTAGGACGGCAGGGTAATACCGCCTATAGGTAGGTATGGTGGACTCATGTAGAATAACTTTGGGTTCAAGTTTTTTGATGTACAAGAAGAATTCCCACTTAGTACAGGCAAAGGCTAGCAATTAGATTGAGAAGCGGCTAGCTAGAGAGCAACAACGGTCATGAACATGCATTATGCATAATTAACTTAGACACTAGCATGAGTAGGATATGAACACCATGAACATAAATATCATAGAGGCCATGTTGGTTTTGATTCAACTACATGCATGAACATGTGCCAAGTCAAGCCACTCAAACATTCAGAGGAGGATACCATATCATCATACTACATCACAATCATTTTAACGCAATGTTGACATCCAAGATAAATCATTATCCACTCCTAGCTACTTATGCATGGTATGAGAAACTATAGTCTCTAATTGTCATTGCAAACATGTTTAATCATAATGGGCTGAATCATGGATACTAGGTTAAACATATTTACAAAAACAGAACAAGTCGAGTTCATATTAGTTTCTCTCTGCCACAGCCAGTTCCTCGCATATCGTCATTATTGCCTTTCACTTGCACGACCGAACAGAGTGAAAATAATAACAGTGCAAGAGTGCCATGGACTAAGCTGGAATCTGCAAACTTTTTATTCAACAGGAGAAGACAACGCAAAATTGGCCCTTTATAAGATCAACAATTATTCATATGAGAGCCACTCAACATTTTCATCGTGGTCTTTTCCTCAGTATGACTCGAATAAAAAAAGAAATTTAGAGAAACACACTGAAATATTTTTGGAGTTTTTGGTTTTCTTGAACAAGCAAATTAAAGGGAAAAGCAAAAATGAGAAAAACTATTTACATGGGAAGGCTCCCAACAAGCAAAAGAAGAACAAGGAAATCTTTTTGGGTTTTCTTTTTAGTACTACAACTAAGCATGCATAGAAAGTAAACTAACTACAACTAATTTTTTTGTTGGTTTTTCTAAGGATTTTCAAACACACAAGAAGAAAGTTAGAAAATAAAATTAAGCATGGATGATACAATGAAAAAGTGTAAACACCGACAACTGGAATGAGATGTGTGAACATGAATGTAGTGTCAGTGAGAAATACGTACTCCCCCAAGCTTAGGCTTTTGGCCTAGCTTGGTAATCGATCACTAGCCTGGATAGTACTCAGGGTGCTAAGGAGCGGGCATCCATGCATCCCACTGTTGAGGCTCCTCCTCTGCTGCAGCCTGGTCGTTCTGGTAGGCAATGGTATCCGCAGGCATAATCCTATATCCGCCCCTGGCAACAGGATCAAACAAAGCAGGAGCATGCAATGGGATAATATCATGAGTTTCAATGCTAGAACCAGGTTATACGGAATATGAATGTTAGGGTAATCTCGGGCAATGAAATGGTGGTGTTCCATGGCTGCGCGGTCTAGGTAAGCCTTGGTCATAGGGTAATCATGAAGGCGTATCTCAACATTAAAGTGAGCCGCCAAACGAGTAGCAAAAATCCCACCATGTATTTTACCCTTGGACTTTTTAATGTGGAGGCAATGAGCCACAATACCTCCCAAGCTATAAGTGTTGTCGCCCTCTAGTGCACGACGTAAAACAACAAGGTCTGGTGAACTAAGTGCACCCACCTTCTCTCTAGCAAGCAAGCATTTTGCAATGAAAAGAGTAAAGTAATGAACGGCAGGAAAATGCAAGCCAGCGGCAGTGATAGCCGACACGCCTCTGTCATCTCCCACTGTCAAGCTACGATAAAAAGCCTGAAACTCTACCGGCCTAGGCTCAACTAAGCACCCGTCAGAAGGGATCATGCATATGTTACAAAATTCAGTAAGTGGTATCTGACGGGTTTCAGCATATAAATTAAACTGCACCTCGGGAGGATTATTCCTAGGGAAGAAATTAAAATGTTGAACAAAGGTGTTTGTGAGGAGTTGATAATGTTCACATTCAGCTGTGATGAAGTCGGTGAGGCCGGCATTAGCAGCATATTTTGTAAACTCTTACAAGATTCCAGCCTCTTCCATGAATGAGGTATGCAGCCATTCACATGGCCGTACTTCTGCCAACTTCCGGGGGTGGAGATCACTGTCAGACGATTCCCCAATAACTCCCTTGGAGTTCTTCTTGGAACATACTTCCTAAAGATATTCATGTTTTTCCTATTAATATGTCTCCAACGTATCAATTTTTTTTATTGTTCCATGTTGTTATATTATCAATCTTGGATGTTTTATAATCATTTTATAGTCATTTTATATCATTTTTTGGTACTAACCTATTGACATAGTGCCAAGTGCCAGTTGTTGTTTTGTTGCATGTTTTTTACATCGCAGAAAATCAATACCAAATGGAGTCCAAATGCAGTGAAACTTTACAGAGATTTTTTATGGACCAGAAGACACCTAATGGGCCAAGGCAGCGTCTCGGGGGTGCTCTGAGGAGAGCACAACCCACCATGGCGCGCTAGGAGGCCCAGGAACGCCCTAGTGGGTTGTGCCCACCTCGGGTGCCCCCAGGATAGCCTCTTTTATCTATAAATACCTCAACATTCCAGAAACCCTAAGGGAGTCATCGAAAATCAATTCCAGCCGCCATAGAGTCCAGAACCACCAGATCCAATCTAGACACCATCACGGAGGGGCTCACCACTTCCATTGGAGCCTCTCCGATGATTAGTGAGTAGTTCTTTGTAGACCTTCGGGTCCGTAGTTAGTAGCTAGATGTATTCCTCTCTCTCCTTTGATTCTCAATACAATGGTCTCTTGGAGATCCATATGATGTAACTCTTTTTGCGGTGTGTTTGTTGGGATCAGATGAACTTTGAGTTTATGATCAGATCTATCTTTTTATATCTATGAAAGTTATTTGAGTTTCATTGGTCTCTTATATGCATGATTCCTTATAGCCTTGTATTTCTTCTCTGATATTTGGGTTTTGTTTGGCCAGCTTGATCTATTTATCTTGCAATGGGAAGAGGTGCTTTGTAGTGGGTTCGATCTTACGGTGCTTGATCCCAATGATAGAAAGGGAACTGACACGTATGTATTGTTGCTACTAAGGATAAAACGATGGGGTCTATCTCGACATAGATAGATCTTGTCTACATCATCTCACCGTTCTTATTGCATTTCTCCGTTTTCTCATGTACTTAATACACTAGATGCATGCTGGATAGCGGTCGATGTGTGGAGTAATAGTAGTAGATGCAAGCAGGAGTCGGTCTACTAATATTGGACGTGATGCCTGTGTAATGATCATTTCCTGGATATCGTCATGATTATTTAAAGTTCTATCAATTGTCGAACAGTAATTTTTTTACCCATCGTTTGCTATTTTTCTTGAGCGAAGCCACTAGTGAAACCTACGACCCCCGGTCTCTTTCTCATATTATTTTGCCTTCGCGATCTATTTTATTTGCCTTTTATTTTCAGATCTATTAAACCAAAAATACAAAAATACCTTGCTGCAATTTATTTTATTTGGCGTTCGATCTATCAATATTTACAACTCGCTCATGTCCGTTTGCCAATTTCTGGCGCCGTTACCCGAAAGGGATTGACAACTCCTTTTACACGCCGGGTTGCGAGTATTTGTTATTTGTGTGCAAGTGTTGTTTACGTTGTGTTGCTTGGTTCTCCTACTAGTTCGATAACCTTGGTTTCATATCTGAGGGAAATACCTACCGCCGCTGTGCTGCATCATCCCTTCCTCTTTGGAGAAAATACCGACGTAGCTTCAAGTGACATCAAAAGGAATTTCTGGTGCTGTTGCAGGGGAGATATCATCAACATCTACCAGGTTCCTAATAACAAATCTCATCTCCTCGCAATTTACATTATTTGCTATTTGCCTCTCGTTTTCCTCTCCCCCACTTCACAAAAAATTGCCGTTTTATTTGCCCCCTTTTCCGTACACCGTTTTCTCGTCAGATCTCATGTTGGCTTGTGTTACCATGTGACCTGTATTTGCTTGCATCTTTGCTTGCTAAAAATCAATTGATATGGATCCTCATCCACTTGCTAATCTTTTCAAGAGATCCAATTATGATGAACCCATTGCTAGTGAATTGAGTTCACTAGATTATCTTTATGAAGTTTTGCTTGAGATTCATGAATCTGAAAATTGTGATGAAGTGTTAAAAGAAGGAATTTATAAAGTGATTCATGATAGCCCCTTAGATGAAAAGCATGATTGCAGTGATGTTATTATAAATTCTACTAATGTCAATTGTGCTAATAATATGCAAAACCCCAAGCTTGGGGATGCTGATTTTGCTATATCCACTACTTATTGCAATGATCATGATTGGGGTGATGATTCTTATGATCTTGAAAATATATTTAAACCTCATGATGAACATGCTTGCTATAATATTAAAAGTGGATCTAGAAGAGTGTCTAGAAGAGTGTCAACTTTAGCTAAAAATAATCCCACCATTGTGGAAGAGCATCAACTTTGCATGCATGTGGATCATGACGAGAATATTTTATGTGATAGTTACATTGTTGAATTTGATTATGATCCTACATGTAATTATTATGAGAGAGGAACATATGGTTATAGAAATTTTCATGTTACTAAATTACCTCTCGTTATGTTGAGATTGATGTTGTTTCTTTCTTCTTCCTTGCATATGCTAGTTTTTGCTTGCCTTGATAATTTATTTGCTTATAAGATTCCTATGCATACTAAGTATGTGAGACTTAAATGTGCTTTTCATATGTTTCTTGATGCTCTCTTTGTGTTTCAATTATTATCTTTCGTGTGAGCATCATTGAAATCTTATGCCTAGCTAGGGGTGTGTGCTACTCCTGAGCACTGCGTTGGTTTTCCCCGAAGAGGAAGGGATGATGCAGCAAAGTAGTGTAAGTATTTCCCTCAGTTTTTGAGAACCAAGGTATCAATCCAGTAGGAGGCTACGCGCGAGTCCCTCGCACCTGCACACAACAAATAAATCCTCGCAACCAACGCAAATAGGGGTTGTCAATCCCTATAGGGCCACTTACGAGAGTGAGATCTGATAGATATGATAAGATAATATTTTTGGTATTTTTGTGATAAAAGATGCAAAGTAAAATAAAGGCAAAGTAAATAGCAAAGGAAATAACTAAGTAGTAGGAGATCAATATGATAAAGATAGACCCGGGGGCCATAGGTTTCACTAGAGGCTTCTCTCAAGAGCATAAGTATTCTATGATGGGTGAACAAATTACTGTTGAGCAATTGACAGAATTGAGCATAATTATGAGAATATCTAGGTATGATCATGTATGTAGGCATCACGTCCGAGACAAGTAGACCGAATCCTGCCTGCATCTACTACTATTACACCACTCATCGACCGCTATCCAACATGCATCTAGAGTATTAAGTTAAAAACAGAGTAACGCCTTAAGCAAGATGACATGATGTAGAGGGATAGACTCATGCAATATGAAGAAAACCCCATCTTGTTATCCTCGATGGCAACAATACAATACGTGCCTTGCTGCCCTTACTGTCACCGGGAAAGGACACCGCAAGATTGAACCCAAAGCTAAGCACTTCTCCCATTGCAAGAAAGATCAATCTAGTAGGCCAAACCAAACTGATAATTCGAAGAGACTTGCAAAGATAACCAATCATACATAAAAGAATTCAGAGAAGATTCAAATATTATTCATAGATAGAGTTGATCATAAACCCACAATTCATCGATCTCAACAAACACACCGCAAAAACAAGATTACATCGAATAGATCTCCACAAGAGAGGGGGAGAACATTGTATTGAGATCCAAAAAGAGAGAAGAAGCCATCTAGCTACTAACTATGGACCCGTAGGTCTGAGGTAAACTACTCACACTTCATGGGAGAGGCTATGGTGTTGATGTAGAAGCCCTCCATGATCGATGCCCCCTACGGTGGAGCTCCGGAACAGGCCCCACAACGGGATCTCGTGGATACAGAAAGTTATGGCGGTGGAATTAGGGTTTTGGCTCCTGTTCTGATCGTTTGGGGATACGTGGATATATATAGGAGGAAGGAGTACGTCGGTGGAGCAACAGGGGGCCCACGAGGGTGGAGGGCGCGCCTGGTGGGGGTGGGCGCGCCCCCCTACCTCGTGGCCTCCTATCTTGTGCCTTGACGTAGGGTCCAAGTCTTCCGGGTCTTGTTCGTTGAGAAAATCACGCTCCTGAAGGTTTCATTCTGTTTGGACTCCGTTTGATATTCCTTTTCTTCGAAACCCTAAAACAAGCAAAAAAACAGCAATTCTGGGCTAGGCCTCTGGTTAATAGGTTAGTCCCAAAAATAATATAAAAGTGGATAATAAAGCCCAATAATGTCCAAAACAGTGGATAATATAGCATGGAGCAATCAAAAATTATAGATATGTTGGAGACGTATCAAGCATCCCCAAGCTTAATTCCTGCTCGTCCTCGAGTAGGTAAATGATAAAAACAGAATTTTTGGTGTGGAGTGCTACTTGGAATAATTTTAATGTAATTCTTCTTAATTGTGGTATGAATATTCAGATCCGAAAGATTCAAGACAAAAGTTCATATTGACATAAAAATAATAATACTTCAAGCATACTAACTAAGCAATTATGTCTTCTCAAAATAACATGGCCAAAGAAAGTTCACCCCTACAAAATCATATGGTTTAGTCATGTTTCATTTTCGTCACACAAGAATGCTCTCATCATGCACAATCCCGATGACAAGCCAAGCAATTGTTTCATACTTTAGTAATCTCAAACCTATAAACTTTCACGCAATATATGAGCGCGAGCCATGGACATAGCACTATGGGTGGAATAGAATATAATGAGGGGGGTTATGTGGAGAAGACAAAAGAGGAGAAAGTCTCACATCAATGGAGCTAATCAATGGGCTATGGAGATGCCCACCGATTGATGTTAATGCAAGGAGTAGGGATTGCCATGCAACGGATGCACTAGAGCTATAAATGTATGAAAGCTCAACACAAGAAACTAAGTGGGTGTGCATCCAACTTGCTTGCTCACGAAGACCTAGGGCACTTGAGGAGGCCCATTGTTGGAATATACAAGCCAAGTTCTATAATGAAAAATTCCCACTAGTATATGAAAGTGACAAAACAAGAGACTCTCTAACATGAAAATTATGGTGCTACTTTGAAGCACAAGTGTGGCAAAGGATAGTAACATTGTCCCTTCTCTCTTTTTCTCTCTTTTTTTGTTTTTTATGGCATTTCTCTTTTTTTATGGCCTTTCTATTTTTTGGGGCCTTCCTTTTTTATGGCCTTTCTCCTTTTTATTATTTAATCCTCACTTGGGACAATGCTCTAGAAAATGATGATCATCACACTTCTATTTATTTACAACTCAATGATTACAACTCGATGCTAGAACAAAATATGACTCTATATGAATGCCTCCGGCGGTGTACCGGGATATGCAATGGACCAAGAGTAACATGTATGAAAGAATTATGAATGGTGTCTTTGCCACAAATACTATGTCAACTACATGATCATGCTAAGCAATATGACAATGATGAATGTGTCATGATGAACGGAATGATGGAAAGTTGCATGGCAATATATCTCGGAATGGCTATGGAAATGCCATAATAGGTAGGTATGGTGGCTGTTTTGAGGAAGATATAAGGAGGTTTATGTGTGAAAGAGTGTATCATATCACGGGGTTTGGATGCACCGGCGAAGTTTGCGCCAACTCTCAATGTGAGAAAGGGCAATGCACGGTACCGAAGAGGCTAGCAAGGATGGAAGGGTGAGAGTGCGTATAATCCATGGACTCAACATTAGTCATAAAGAACTCAGATACTTATTGCAAAAATCTACAAGTCATCAAAAACCTCGGTACCACGTGCATGCTCCTAGGGGGATAGATTGGTAGGAAAAGACCATCGCTCGTCCCCGACCGCCACTCATAAGGAAGACAATCAAATAACACCTCATGTTTCAAATTTGTTGCATAACGTTTACCATACTTGCATGCTACGGGACTTGCAAAATTCAACACAAGTACTTCTCAATTTCACAACTACTCAACTAGCACGACTTTGATATTATTACCTCCATATCTCAAAACAATCATCAAGCATCAAACTTCTCTTAGTATTCAAAACACTCTTAAGAAAATTTTACTAACTTTGAATACCTAGCATATATTAGGATTTTAAGCAAATTACCATGCTATTAAGACTCTCAAAATAATCTAAGTGAAGCATGAGAGATCAATAGTTTCTATAAAACAAATCCACCACCGTGCTCTAAAAGATATAAGTGAAGTACTAGAGCAAAACTATATAACTCAAAAGATATAAGCGAAGCACATAGAGTATTCTAACAAATTCCAAATCATGTATGGCTCTCTCAAAAGGTGTGTGCAGAAAGGATGATTGTGGTAAACTAACAAGAAAAGACTCAAATAATACAAGACACTCCAAGCAAAACACATATCATGTGGCGAATAAAAATATAGCTCCAAGTGAAGTTACCGATAGAAGTAGACGAGAGAGGGGATGCCTTCCGGGGCATCCCCAAGCTTTGGCTTTTAGGTGTCCTTAGATTATCTTGGGGTGCCATGGGAATCCCCAATATTAGGCTCTTGCCACTCCTTGTTCCATAATCCATCAAATCTTTACCCAAAACTTGAAAACTTCACAACACAAAACTTAAAGTAGAAAATCTCGTGAGCTCCGTTAGCGAAAGAAAACAAAAGACCACTTCAAGGTACTGTAATGAACTCATTATTTATTTATATTGGTGTTATACCTACTCTATTACAACTTCTCTATGGTTTATAAACTATTTTACTATCCATAGATTCATCAAAATAAGCAAACAACACACGAAAAACAGAATCTGTCAAAAACAGAATAGTCTGTAGTAATCTGTAGCAAGCGCAAGATCTCGAACCCCAAAAATTCTAAAATAAATTTCTGGACGTGAGGAATTTATCTATTAATAATATTCAAAAATAATTAACTAAATAGCACTCTCCAAATAAAAATGAAATCAGTTCTCGTGAGCGCTAAAGTTTCTGTTTTTTACAGCGTGATCGCAAAGACTTTCCCCAAGTCTTCCCAACGGTTCTACTTGGCACAAACACTAATTAAACACAAAAAACAACACCAAAACATAGGCTAGATAAATTATTTATTACTAAACAGGAGAAAAAATCAAGGAATAAAAATAAAATTGGGTTGCCTCCCAACAAGCGCTATCGTTTAACGCCCCTAGCTAGGCATAACAAGCAAGAATAGATATAGGTATTGCCATCTTTGGTAGGCAATCCATAAGTGGCTCTCATAATAGATTCATAAGGTAATTTAATTTTCTTTCTAGGAAAGTGTTCCATTCCTTTACTTAACGGAAATTGGAATCTAATATTTCCTTCCTTCATATCAATAATAGCACCAATCGTTCTAAGGAAAGGTCTACCAACAATAATAGGAAATGAAGGATTGCAATCTATGTTAAGAACAATAAAATCTACGGGCACATAATTCCTATTTGCAACAATAAGAACATTATTAATTCTTCCAATAGTTTTCTTAATAGTGGAATCCGCAAGGTGCATGTTTAGAGAGCAATCCTCAAAATCACGGAAACCTAACAAATCACACAAAGTCTTTGGAATCGTGGAAACACTAGCACCCAAATCACATAAAGCATAGCATTCATGATCTTTAATTTTAATTTTAATAGTTCGTTCCCAATCATCATAAAGTTTTCTAGGGATAGAAACTTCCAATTCAAGTTTTTCTTCATAAGATTGCATCAAGGCATCAACGATATGTTTAGTAAACGCTTTATTTTGACTATAAGCATGAGGAGAATTTAGCAAGGATTGCAACAAGGAAATACAATCAATCAAAGAGCAATTTTCATAGTTAAATTCCTTGAAATCCATAATAGTGGGTTTAGCAACATCTTGGGTTTTAATTTCTTCAATCCCACTTTTATCAAATTTAGCATCAAGATCAACAAATTCCGAATTCTTGGAACGCCTTCTAGGTAAAGGTGGATCATATTCAGTCCCATCATTATCAAGATTCATATTGCAAAACAAAGATTTAATAGGGGACACATCAATAACTTTTAGATCTTCATCTTTATTTTCATCGCAACTAGAAGAACACACTCTTATAAAGGCATCTTTCTTAGCATGCATCCTAGCGGTTCTTTCTTTGCACTCATCAATGGAAATTCTCATGGATTTGAGAGACTCATTGATATCATGCTGAGGTGGAATAGATCTAAGTTTCAAAGAATCAACATCAAGAGCAATTCTATCAACGTTTCTAGCCAAATCATCAATCTTAAGCAATTTTTCTTCAATCATAGCATTAAAATTGTTTTGCGAAGTAATAAATTCTTTAATATTAGATCCAAAATCAGAGGGCATCTTATTATAGTTTCCATAAGAATTGTTGTAGGAATTACCATAATTATTAGAGGGATTACTAGGATAAGGCCTAGGATTGAAATTTCCTCTATACGCGTTGTTACCAAAATTGTTCCTACTAACAAAATTCACATCCATAGATTCATTATTATTCTCAATCAAAGTAGACAAGGGCATATCATTAGGCTCAGAAGAAACACTCTTATTAGCAAATAAATTCCTAAGTTCATCCATCTTTCCAACCAAAACATTAATTTCTTCTACCGCATGCACCTTTTTATTAGTAGATCTTTCAGTGTGCCATTGAGAATAATTAACCATAATATTATCTAGGAATTTAGTAGCTTCACCTAAAGTGATTTCCATAAAAGTTCCTCCCACGGCTGAATCTAAAAGATTTCTAGAAGCAAAATTCAATCCGGCATAAATTTTTTGAACAATCATCCACAAATTTAAACCATGAGTAGGGAAATTACATATCATTAATTTAATTCTCTCCCAAACTTGTGCAACATGTTCATGATAAAGTTGCTTAAAATTCATAATATCGTTTCTAAGAGAGATGATCTTAGCGGGAGGAAAATACTTAGAGATAAAAGCATCTTTGCACTTATTCCATGAATCAATACTATTTTTAGGCAAAGACGAAAACCAAGCTTTAGCACGATCTCTAAGCGAAAAAGGAAATAGATTCAATTTAACAATATCATTATCCACATCTTTCTTCTTTTGCATGTCACACAAATCAATGAAGCTATTTAGATGAGTAGCGGCATCTTCACTAGGAAGGCCGGAGAACGGATCTTTCATGACAAGATTCAGCAAGGCAGTATTAATTTCACAAGATTCAGCATTGGTAAGAGGAGCAATCGGAGTGCTAATAAAATCATTATTGTTGGTATTGGTGAAGTCACACAATTTAGTATTATCTTGAGCCATCATGACAAGCAAGCAAACTAACACACAAGCAAACAGAAAGCAAGTGAACAAAAAGAGGCAAATAGAGAGGGAGGATAGAGAGAGAGAGGGCGAATAAAACGGCAAGGGTGAAGTGGGGGAGAGGAAAACGAGAGGCAAATGGCAAATAATGTAATGCGGAAGATAAGGGTATGTGATGGGTACTTGGTATGTTGACTTTTGCGTAGACCTCCCCGGCAACGGCGCCATAAATCTTTCTTGCTACCTCTTGAGCACTGCGTTGGTTTTCCCCGAAGAGGAAGGGATGATGCAGCAAAGTACCGTAAGTATTTCCCTCAGTTTTTGAGAACCAAGGTATCAATCCAGTAGGAGGCTACGCGCGAGTCCCTCGCACCTGCACACAACAAATAAATCCTCGCAACCAACGCAAATAGGGGTTGTTAATCCCTATAGGGCCACTTACGAGAGTGAGATCTGATAGATATGATAAGATAATATTTTTGGTATTGTTGTGATAAAAGATGCAAAGTAAAATAAAGGCAATGTAAATAGAAAAGGAAATAACTAAGTAGTAGGAGATCAATATGATAAACATAGACCCGGGGGCCTTGGGTTTCACTAGTGGCTTCTCTCAAGAGCATAAGTATTCTACGGTGGGTGAACAAATTACTGTTGAGCAATTGACAGAATTGAGCATAATTATGAGAATATCTAGGTATGATCATGTATATAGGCATCACGTCCGAGACAAGTAGACCGACTCCTACCTGCATCTACTACTATTACTCTACTCATCGACCGCTATCCAGCATGCATCTAGAGTATTAAGTTAATGAAAATAGAGTAACACCTTAAGCAAGATGACATGATGTAGAGGGATAAACTCATGAAATATGATGAAAACACCATCTTGTTATCCTCGATGGCAACAATACAATACGTGCCTTGCTGCCCTTACTATCACCTGGAAAAGGACACCGCAAGATTGAACCCAAAGCTGAGCACTTCTCCCATTGCAAGAAAGATCAATCTAGTAGGCCAAACCAAACTAATAATTCGAAGAGACTTGCAAAGATAACCAATCATACATAAAATAATTTAGGGAAGATTCAAATATTATTCATAGATAGACTTGATCATAAACCCACAATTCATCGGTCTCAACAAACACACCGCCAAAAGAAGATTACATCGAATAGATCTCCACAAGAGAGGGGGAGAAAATTGTATTGAGATCCAAAAAGAGAGAAGAAGCCATCTAGCTACTAACTATGGACCTGTAGGTTTGAGGCAAACTACTCACACTTCATCGGAGAGGCTATGGTGTTGATGTAGAAGCCCTCCGTGATCGATGCCCCCTCTGGCAGAGCTCCGTAACAGGCCCCAAGATGGGATCTCGTGGATACAGAAAGTTACAACGGTGGAATTAGGGTTTTGGCTCCTGTTCTGATCGTTTGGGGGTACGTGGATATATATAGGAGGAAGGAGTACGTCGGTGGAGCAATAGGGGGCCCATGAGGGTGGAGGGCGTGCCTGGTGGGGGTGGGCGCGCCCCCCTACCTCGTGGCCTCCTCTCTTGTGCCTTGACGTAGGGTCCAAGTCTCCCGGGTATTATTCGTTGAGAAAATCACGTTCCCTAAGGTTTCATTCTGTTTGGACTCCGTTTGATATTCCTTTTCTTCGAAACGCTAAAACAGGCAAAAAACAGCAATTCTGGGCAGGGCCTCCAGTTAATAGGTTAGTCCCAAAAATAATATAAAAGTGGATAATAAAGCCCAATGATGTCCAAAACAGTAGATAATATAGCATGGAGCAATCAAAAATTATAGATACGTTGGAGACGTAATAGCGTGAAACAATAGCGCTTGTTGGGAGGCAACCCAATGAATACAATTTATTTTTGCTTTTGGCTTTCTGTTCTTGAGTGTTTGCAAAATTATGCTACTCTTATGGTTGTGTTTTTTGTGTTTTAATTAGTGTTTGTGCCAAGTAAAGCCTATAGGATCTTCTTGGGTGATAGTTGTTTGATCTTGCTGAAAAATAGAAACTTTCGTGCCCACGAAAACAATTCTAATTTTTAACCAGAGAGCGATAAAATACCAATTATTTTTGCAGAAGATTAATATACAAATTGCTCAGTCCATCCTAAGTTTTCAGAGTTTTTGGAGTTACATAAGTATTTGACACCCAGATTGCTACAAACTGTTCTATTTTTGACAGATTCTCTTTTCTTGGCGTTGTGTGCTTGTTTTGATGGCTCTATGGTTTTCTTTAATGAGTTTTTGCCAAAATATAGTAGATAAAATGCAAGAACAAAGTATGAAATGGTTTACTACAACACTTATAGTAGTGATTTGTTTTTTATACTAACGGATCTCACGAAGGCTTTTGTTGAGTTTTGTGTGATTGAAGTTTTCAAGTTTTGGGTTATCTTACAATGGATGAAGGAATAAGGAGTAAGAAGAGCCTAAGCTTGGGGATGCCCCTACATCCCAATCTATTATCCAAAAGAGAGCAAGCAACTAAGCTTGGGGATGCCCCTAAGTGGCATCCCCTCTTTCTTCTAACGACCATCAGTATTTTACTCGAAGCTATATTTTTATTCGTCACATACTATGTGTTTTTCTTGGAGCGTCTTGTACAATATGAGTCTTTGCTTGTTTTATTTGTGTTTTAAGTCTTGATTACTTGCTGGACACACCTATTTGAGAGAGCCAATATTATGTCATGGCTTGTTAGAATTGCTCTCTATGCTTCACTTAAATTTTTATGAGCTATGGACTTGCTCTAGTGCTTCACTTATATCTTTTTGAGCATGGTGTGCTTTAGTATTTTTAAAGAAATTCTCTCTTGCTTCACTTAGATTAATTTGAGAGAAAGAAATATTATGCTCATGATCTTCACTTATATTTTTTGAGCTTATCAAAAGCAACATATGACAATTAGTTCCAAAGTGATAGATATCCAAGAAGGATATAATAAAAACTTTCATCAAGATCATTGGACAAAATAAACTTGATTCTTAGTAATGATTTTGAGATATGATGATGTGATATGTGAGTTATGTTGATGAGTAATTATGCTTTAGTAAGAATATTGGTGTTAAGGTTTGTGATTCCCTATGCAAGCACTAAAGTCAATAATTATGCAATGAAATTATATCCTACTTGTGGTGCATTATTCGGTGTTAATTATGCTTAATTCTCGCTTATGAGATTATCCGTTTCTTGGTTGGTTGCTTTTCAATATTTTGCTAGCCTTCATTTTGCACTAAGTATGATCACTACTTGTGCATCCAAAAACCTTTAAATCTGTTTTGCCACATGAGTCCACTATATCTACTCATGTGGTATTCTTTTGACGTTCTAAGCAAATTTGTATGTGCCATCTCTAATTTTCAAAATAAACTTCTCTTTTGTATGTGCATTCCGCTCACGTAGCGTGCCGGGGTTTCTGATCCACGGGCACCTATGGGACCGGCGGACCGGGTCCCTTTTGGTTCGGCGGGGGGCGGAGGTTGCGCAAAGAGCAGATCGAGGCGAAGTAAGCAGGCAGTTGGTCGTGCGAGGAGTAAACCGAGGCGAAGCACGCGAGCGATTTACCCAGGTTCGGGCCGCACGGATGCGTAAAACCCTACTCCTGCTTTGTGGATTGGTATTGATTTCTAGCTCAGGAGCGAGCGTGAGTGTGTGGAGTTGCTGAACCTCGCGAGAGCTCTCGAGATGGCCGACCCCCTCTACGTTGCACACGGGCCTTCTTTTATACTCAAGGGGTTACCGACATAGAGCAACGGGGGCCAAGGGCAAAAATGGAAAGGGTGTCGTGGGTAGGCACAGCTAGGTGCTGTAGTAGGCACAGCTAGCTGCTACAGTGTTATCATACCTAACCCTAACGGTAGGGGACAAGGGCATTAAATGCCCGTCTGTGTCGCCTAAACAGCACCGAAAGGGACCGCTAGGGACGCCACTGTCTTGCCACGATGGTTGTCTTGTCAGCGCCTGCGTGCCACCGCACGCCCCTAGCTGCACAGCCTCCTGCCACGTGCGCTCGGGAGGGGCCCCGGAGTGACACGTGGGTGGATGTGCTGGAGCGCGGGCGTGGAGTGGGGGCTTGCCGTGGCAAGCGCCTTGCCGCGGCCGTCGACTTGTCGCTTCCGGGAGCTTGTCGCTCACCGGGCCTTGTCGGGGCGCGTAGCGCGCTGCGGCAAGTTCCTTGGAATGCCTCGGACGGCCTTCCCGGCAAGCGCCTGTTGCCGGGGTCTTGGGACGCTTCTGATGGCCTTCCCGGCAAGCTCCTCTTGCCGGGGTCTTGTCTTGAGTACTTTGTTCTTGAATGGTCTTCAGAGGGACCACGGGGAATCTTGGCGGTGACCTGGCAGGCCTTGCCGCGGGACGTTGCGACTGCCCGTGCACAAGTTCGGGGTACTAAGGGTACCCCTACTTTAGTACACCGACAGGAGCCCCCGGGCCTGGGCCAGACACGGTGCCGAGCGCTGTTGGGCCAGGCCCAAAACAGTGCACGGGCACGCGCGGCCTAGGTCACGCCGCACGTCCCTCCGCTTCCATCGCGCACGCCCGAAACGGCACGCGTCAAACGCGGCGTCGTGGGTGACGCGGGCGGCGCGCGTGGGGCTAAGCCCCGCGAGCATGCGTCAAGCCATGATGAAGGGGAACGGCCCACGCCCTCTTCTCCAAACGGAGGTAGGCGTGGGGGCGTGGCGCATTTACTGGACGGGGCCGGTGTGCGGTTTTCGAAGCGCCCACTCCCCGAGATTGTGGGGTAGGGCGAGGCCGCCCCATCCGTCGCCTCAGTTCTGCATCCCCGCCACGCGGCTCCCATGCACTTGGGATCGCGGACGGTGGAAGCGGGAATCCGGGCCGTTGCGAGCGGAGGTGACGGGTCGGCCCGCCTCCCTGCTCTTCCTGTCCCTTGATTCGTTGAGCGGGGCGGCTGGGCTCCCACTTTGCTCCTTTATAAGGAGCGGGAAGGGAGCACCGAAGCCTGCACGAGCTCATCTCCTCCTTTCTTTCAGCTTCTGCTCCCCTTTCTCTCATTCGCCATGGAGAAAGGGAATCCTGGGCCTTCATCGGTGGCGGCGAGGGTCGCCGCCAGGCAGCGCACCCTCCCCTCTTCCTCGCTCGTGGTGGCAGAGCCAGCCATAAGGGGAAGAGGGAGGGGGCGAGGTCGTGGACGAGGTCGAGGACGAGGTCGAGGCGCTCGGGGAAGAGGCGGACGGGGCGATGCGCCAGCTTCGCCCCCGCCGGCGGCTCCTCTCCCCGCGGCGGTCCATATAGGGGACGACCCTTGCGAGTTCTTCGTCAAGCTGCACCGGGCGCCTCGTCGTTGCCTCCGGCTTCCTGCTCCGTTCGCGAGTGCGATGGAGTCGGACCCGCCCGAAACTCTGAGATTACACATGAGGGGCTGTGGGATCAGCGGCACACGAGTCCGCGTGGTGTTCCCAGCCCCTAGTGTGATGTATCTCGATCGAGGGTGGAAGACGTTCGCCCGTATCCACATCTTGACGGGGGGACTCACCCTCCATTTTAAGCTGGTGGAGGGCGATCTCCTCTCCGTTAAGGTCTTCGGGTGCTTCGGCACCCGGGCGAAGTGCTGCGTGGACAGCTCCTCCGATAGCGAAGGCTCCTCCTCGAGCGAGAGTGACGAGGAGGAGAGCGGCAGTGATGGTGAGGGTGGCGGGCGGCAGGATGGCGGCTCCGACTACGTGTCGGGCGCCGTCTTGTGCGGCACCGGCGACCCCACCATCCGCGCCGCCGGCTTCTTGAACTCCCCGGGGGCGTCTCCTTGGGCGGCTGGCGTAGGGAGACCGCGGAAGGGGAAGAGGGCTGGCGACAAGGCCATCAGGTCGGAGTACGAGGGCGTGGTGCCCTCGACAGCGCGCTGACGTCCTGCCGCCCCTCCTTCGCACCCTTCTCCCGGCGTCACCATCACCGTCCGGCCCCCGGGATGTTCTCTTGGTGTCTTCTGGCACCTGTAGCTCGCCTTGGCGCCCCCTTTCCCCTTTTCGCCTCCTTGATCTACCTCCTGAAGAGAGGGACAGGAAAGGGGTTACGGGCACCTTATCTTTTTAATTGTAAGCCCTCGGGCCTTAGTTGTATCTAGAACTTGTAATCCTCTCCTCATGTTTTTCATCCTCTATGGACTGTACCTATATGGGGTGTTTTTTAATGAAAAGGGGATGTTTGCCGGGTTATTTGCCTCGCGGGTTGAACCCACGCCAAGGAACAAATCCTTGGTATCTCTCGGACAGGCATTCCATTCCCCGACAACAAGCCCTGCCGCCTTCCCACGTCGCTCGACCTTCCTCACGCCTTTGACGGAGGCGGGAACGAGGTGGGTGCGGCCTCCTCGTCTCATCCCTTAGCTGTCGCGGCTACGACCAAACTTGGCCCCGGGAACGCGCTCCAGGGCCTAAAGTTGGGGGAGCACGGCAGTTTCCGGGAAGGAACGCGGTTTCATATCCCCCAGTCCATAAGAGGATGCATGAAGAGGGATGGAAGACTTATCTGATATAGCAGCCCCCGGCAACTCTGGCTTGCCGGGGGTGACATCTTGGCACTCGCAACCCCCGGCATTCTTGCCGGGGCCCAGGTGCCGGCGCGCCCTTCTTCTCCTTTTCGTCTCCAGGTGGCCTGGCCAGGACGTGCGAGCCCTGCGAACGAAGGAAAAGCAAAGGGACGGACACTCGACCTCTAAGCTAGGGGTTAGCCGCTGTTAGGGACTATCAACCCTAACCAAGGACGAGACTCAACCTAGCATGCATGCTAAAACCCCCGGGGTATGCAGCGCTTCATTTACTGGTGCTCAGGGTCTGCGCCTGGCTCTGTACAGAGGATTACATGCAACAGCGGCAAGACTCGTACAGAAAGGTGGTTGCCGGATGGGGTCCGACAATCGCGCCTTACGGGTAAAACTTACGAAGATGCTCGATGTTCCAGGAGTTGCTCACTGGGATGCCATCTTCGGTCTCAAGGCGGACAGCGCCAGGCCTTGTGACTCGTTTCACCCAGTAAGGGCCTTCCCACTTCGGCTTCAACTTGTTGGAATTCTTGGCCGATTGAACGCGCCGAAGAACAAGGTCGCCTTCCTCGAGACTCCTGGCACTGACTCTGCGACTATGGTAGCGGCGCAGAGCTTGCTGGTAGCGAGCAGCTCGCACAGCGGCCTGGAGACGATCTTCCTCAAGGAGCAGCGCGTCATCTTGTCGCAGCCGCTCTTGCTCAAGCTCATCATAAGCGAGCACTCGAGGTGACCCGTATACGAGTTCCGTGGGGGTAACTGCCTCTGCTCCATAGACTAGAGAAAAGGGTGTCTGTCCAGTGGCTCGATTTGGCGTCGTTCTGATCGACCAAAGAACCACCGGTAGCTCCTCGATCCAGTTTCTTCCGCATTTGTGCAGCCTGTCGAAAGTTCTGGTCTTGAGCCCGCGTAGCACCTCGGCGTTCGCCCTCTCCACTTGACCGTTGCTCCTTGGGTGAGCAACAGAAGCGAAGCAGACCTTGGTGCCGAGATCTTTGACGTACTGCATGAAGGCGTGGCTCGTGAACTGTGTGCCGTTGTCGGTGATTATCCGGTTAGGGATCCCGAAGCGGCAAACAATCGACTTGAAGAACTTGGCGGCTGACTGTGCGGTCACCTTCCTCACTGGTTCCACTTCCGGCCACTTTGTGAACTTGTCGATTGCGACGTACAAGTACTCAAAGCCCCCGACAGCTCGGGGGAAGGGGCCGAGGATGTCGAGCCCCCAGACCGAAAATGGCCAGGATAAAGGGATCATCTGCAGAGCTTGAGCTGGCTGGTGTATCTGCTTGGAATGGAACTGGCACGCTTCACACTTGGTTACTTGTGCAGTTGCATCCTGGAGGGCTGTTGGCCAGAAGAATCCTTGCCAGAATGCTTTGCCGACAAGTGCTCTCGCGCCAATGTGGTGGCCACATATGCCTCCGTGTATCTCTGCCAACAGCTTTTGTCCGTCTTCCCGGGGAATACACCTCAATTTCACACCGTTGAGTCTTCTTCTGTACAGTGTCTTGTCGACGAACTGGTACATACTTGACTGCCGGGCTACTCTTTCGGCTTCTTCTTGCTCTTCGGGAAGTTCTCCTGTCTGAAGGAAATGGACAATCTGCTGCGCCCATGTTGGAGCCTGTGGCTCGACAACAAGGACTAAAGGCAACTCTGCTGCTGCGGGAACGTCCGCTTCTACGGCGAGAAGCTGTGTCTCTGCCGGAGCTTGACGTTCCGCGACAAGCTTGCCGGGAGCTTCAGCTTCAACGGAACAAACCCTAGGGCTTGCCGGAGCATCTGGCTCCCCGGCGTTCTTGGCGTCGATCTTGGGGATTGCTGCGGGAATATCCTCTTCAACGGCGAGAAGCTGTGTCTCTGCCGGAGCGTGACATTCCGCGACAAACTTGCCGGGAGCTTCTGCTTCAACGGAACAAACCCTGGGGTTTGCCGGAGCATCTTGCTCCTCAGCGCCTTCGGTGTTGATCTTGGGGACCTTCTTGGCGGCGGCTTCGGGAAGCTCTGCCGGCAGGTAGTCACCAGGAATCAACTTCCTCTTCTTGCTTGGTCCAGTTGATGGTGTTACGGATGGTTGAGTCAGCTTGAGCACAAAGGTCCCTGGTTCCACAGGTAACTTAAGTGCGGCGCACTTCGACAGGCCATCTGCAATGGTGTTCTGAGATGTCGGAACGTGCTCCATTTGTAGGCCGTTAAAGCGCTCTTCTAGCTTTCTCACTTCGTCGACGTAAGTTTCCATCAACGGACTCTGATAATTCTTGTTTACTTGGCGGACGACAGGCTGTGAGTCACCCCTGACAAGGAGCTTCTTGATCCCAAGGTCTGCCGCGATCCGAAGACCGGCAAGCAAGCCTTCGTATTCTGCGGTGTTATTTGTTGCTTGCTCCTTGGGAAAGTGCATCTGGACTATGTACTTGAGGTGCTCTCCGGTGGGCGCGATAAGCAGCACACCAGCGCCGGCGCCTTGCAGCGAGAAGGCACCATCAAAGTACATCAGCCACGCTTTGTTAGCTTCTTTGTCGGGGATGCTTGTCTCCGGAATTTCTTCATGCGGAGTTGGCGTCCATTCCGGTATGAATTCTGCCAATGCTCTGCTCTAAATAGTTGAAGTGCTTTCAAACTCGAGACCAAAGCTTGACAGTTCCAGTGCCCACTCAACAATCCTGCCGGTCGCTTCTGGATTCTGCAGTATCCTCTTTAGCGGAAAGCGAGTGACCACTGTGATCTCATGTGCTTAGAAGTAATGGCGCAGCTTTCTCGAGGCCATGAGAAGGCCGAAAAGCAGTTTCTGCACACCAGAGTACCTTGACCTAGCCCCCTGCAAGAGGGAACTGACAAAGTAAACTGGGCGCTGCACCATTTTCTTCCGTATCTCCTCGTGTATCAGCGCGGGTTCATCTTTGTCGGGACTAGAGCTTGTTGGGGAAGCCCCCTGCTTGTCGCTGGATGCGCTTGCTGCGGTTGCTGGCTCGTCATCCGCCTCCCTCTCTGCCACTAACGCAGCACTAACCACTTGACTGGTTGCCGCTATGTACAGCAGCAACTTCTCTTGTGGTTTAGGCGTGACAAGTATTGGAGGGGAGGACAGGTATCTCTTCAGGTCTTGCAGCGCAGCCTCCGCTTCCGGAGTCCATTTCATTGGACTTGCTTTTTTCAATAGTTTGAAAAATGGCAGGGCGCGCTCAGCAGACCGAGAGATGAACCTGCTTAAAGCAGCCACGCAACCGGCAAGTTTCTGTACATCCTTGACGCGCTTCGGTGCTTCAATCTGCTCAATGGCCTTGATCTTGTCGGGATTGGCTTCAATCCCTCGCTGAGACACGAAGAACCTGAGAAGCTTGCCGGAGGGAACTCCAAACACACACTTCTCTGGGTTGAGCTTGAGGCTGATCTTGCGCAGATTTGCAAAAGTCTCGTCCAAGTCTTGGATCAGGGTTGCTCCGTCCTTGCTCTTGACCACTATATCATCCATGTAGGCTTCCACATTTCTGTGTATTTGTGGCTCAAGAGCAATATGGACTACTCTTGCAAATGTTGAACCAGCATTCTTTAATCCGAAAGGAATCCGTATGAAACAGTACGTGCCACATGGAGTAATAAATGCGGTCTTCTATTCATCCTCCTCTGCCATGAAGATCTGATGATACCCGGAGTATGCATCAAGAAATGAAAGCAAATCACACCCAGCTGTGGAGTCAACAATCTGGTCAATGCGCGGCAAAGGAAATGGGTCTTTGGGACAAGCTTTATTAACATCGGTACGATGCAAAGCCTCCATTTCCCGTTTGCCTTGCGCACGACTACAGGATTGGCCAACCACGTGGGATGGAGCACTCCTCTGACGAGGCCTGCTGCTTCCAGTTTCTTGATTTCCTCCGCAATGAATTCTTGGCGCTCCACCGCCTGCTTCCGGACTTTCTGCTTGACGGGCCGCGCATGAGGACAAACGGCAAGGTGGTGCTCAATCACTTTCCTGGGAACACCAGGGATGTCAGACAGTTGCCATGCAAACACGTCGACATTCGCCCGCAGGAAAGCAACGAGCACGCCTTCCTATTTAGGATCAAGCGCGGCACTGATGGTGAAGGTACCACCAGTGCCATCCTCCTTGGCGGACACCTTCTTCGTCTCTGGCGGAGCTGCCATCGTCTTCTTGTGCTTGCCGGTGAAGCTCGACGGTGCGTCCTCGACGGTAGCGCAACACTCCGAAGAGGCGCGCTTGCCGGAGTGGGCATCAGAGCTTCTGCCGGACTGGGTCTTCTTGCCGGTGGAGCTCGATGGTGCGTCCTTGACGGCAGCGCAGCACTCCAAAGAGGTGCGCTTGCCGGAGTGGGCACCAGAGCTCTTGCCGGACTTGGTCTTCTTGCCGGTGGAGCTCGATGGTGCGTCCTCGACGGCAGCGCAGCACTCCGAAGAGGTGCGCGTGCCGGGGTAGGCACCAGAACTCTTGCCGGACTTGGTCTTCTTGGTCCCGGGGGCTTCAGCGGCAAGTGGATCGCGGTCTGCCGTGGCTGCCGTTTCCCGGTAGATCTTGTCGGCACAGATAAGAGCGTCCTTCTTGTCACCAGGGACAGAAATGACGCTTGTCGGGACTGGCATCTTCAGCACGTTATACACGTAGTGAGAGGCCGCCATGAACTTGGCGAGTGCTGGACGGCCAAGTATCCCATTGTAAGGCAACGGGATATCGGCAATGTCGAACGTGACCTTCTCAGTCCTGAAGTATAACTCGCTGCCGAATGTTACCGGCAGCGTGACCTTCCCCTTCGGCTTGCTCCTTCCCGGATTGATTCCTTGGAATGTGCCGGTCTCTTCGAGCTCGCCGTCAGGGATCTGGAGTTTTTGGAGCACAGCGGAGGAGATCAGGTTTAAGCCGGCCCCGCCGTCAACTAGCATCTTGGTGACCTTGAGGTTGCGGATAGTTGGTGAAACCAACATCGGCAGACACCCGACCGCGGTTGTGCAGTCAGGGTGGTCCTCAATGTCAAAGATGATAGGCGTGCTGGACCACTTCAGAAGCTTGCGCGATTCGATGGGTGGTTCCGCTGCATTGACTTCCCACATCCACTGTTTGAGTTGGCGGTGCGAGGTATGCAGGGAAGCACCCCCGTCAACGCACAAGACTTCCGTGGCTTTCTGAAACTCCTGCTCACTGGTCTCAACGTCATCCATATCTTCATCCTCCCCATCGTCTTCGTCGTTGTCGCGACCGCGGGGAGGCCTGTCCCCTTGCCGCTGCTTGGCCTTGCCGCGGCGTCCTTCCTGGCCGGTGCGCTTCTGGCAAGGCTTCTCGGCACCCCCTTGGGTTCTCTCCCTGTCGCGCCGCTCGTACTCAGCCCTCTGTTGCTGGACGAGCTGCTCGACCTTCTTGCAGCTCTGGAGGTCATGGCCCTTGGTGCGGTGAATCTTACAGTATTGCTTGCCGGAGCCGTCCCGCTTGTCGGCGACCGCCACAGCCTGACAGTTGGTGCACGCGGCAACTTCCTTGCCGGAGCTACCTACTGTGGCCTTCGTGGCGTCACCTTCATTGCCCGATTGCTCAACGACCAGCACCTCGTTGTTCTGCTTCTTCCTGTTGTTGCGCCGCCAGCTTCTCTTCGCCGGGGCGGCATCCTCACTGTCAGATCCTCCTGCTCCAGTGCTTTCTCCGGGGAATTTCCTCCCCTCCTCAGCGCGTGCACACCGGTCGGCTAGGGCGTAAAGCTCGCTGACGTCCCGAATCTTTCACATCGCCAACTCCTCCCGCATCCTGCGGTTACGCACGTTCTGGTGGAACGCGCTGATTACCGCGGCAGGGTGGATATTTGGGATGTTGTGGTGTACACGGCTGAACCTCTGGATGTACTGGCGCAGGGGCTCTCCTTCCTTCTGGACGAGCAGATGGAGATCGCTCTCTTGGCCATGAGGTTTGTGGCCGCCTATGAAGGCGCCAACAAACTGGTGGCACAGGTCAGCCCAGGAGGATACGGAGTTGCCCGGCAAGTGCATAAGCCAGGACCTGACGTTGGGCTTAAGCACCAGCGGGAAGTAGTTGGCAAGGATCTTGTCGTCCCGTCCCCCAGCAGCCTGCACCGCGATGGTGTAGATGCTGAGGAACTCCAACGGATGCAACTTGCCGTCGTACTTCTCTGGTACGTCGGGCTTGAAGTTCTTCGTACTAGGCCACTGGACTTGCCGCAGCTCAGGAGTGAACGCAGGGCAACCTACCGGGTACGGCAAGTCGCCTGGTTCCCCTGGCGCATGCATGTCAACAGAGGGCCCAGCGCGCTGGTCTGACTGACGTCGTGCTTCTCTTCGACGCTCGATTCGAGTGCGAGCGTCTTCTTGCTATCATTCTTGAAGAACCTGGCGTTGATCGCGACGAGCTCGCGGGTCCGACGACGTGGTGGAGTCGCTGTCGAGGTGGATCCGGCGGGTCGGCGATCTTGGCCTCCGGGGTGGGGAATGCATAGAGGTTGCACCCCCTCCGGTCTTGTCGTCACCACCGGCTCGTACCTGGCTGACTCGCTGCGGCCGCGACGCACTTGGCTGCCGAGGAGTGTCGCCGTTGGCGAAGCCGATGAGACTCTGGATAGTGGCCCTCCAGTCGTCGATCTTGTCCGGCGCTGGAGGGTAGTCTAGGAGCAGCTGAACTCGCGCCAGAGTTTCGACTGCGGTGGCGGGCGGCGGTAGCGAACGGTGCGAGGAGCGGGATAAGCTCGGACTTCTAACTATGTTAGAAGGAGCAGTATCTCGTCCAGGCGACCGCGTCTCGCTCGCGCCGGCTTGTTGACGCGCATGGTGGTCCTGGGCGCCCCGGGATCCACCAGCTCGATCTTGATCCAGCGAGCGCATGGTACCATGAGTACCATGACGCTGCCGGTCCCGCGCCTCCTGAGATGGGCGCGGTGCATGCACGGACGCCGAGGTCTTGGAGTGCGCCCGGTCATTGTGGGAGCCGGCTACGCCGCCGGCGGGCAGCGCAACCTTGCCCTGGGACCTGGCAGCACCGCGAGTTCCCTCGTCGACGCGTGTTCCTCCGCCAGCGCCCGCCCCACCATCCGTTTGCTCCGGCGGTGGGTGGCTCGGCGCGGACGGAGCAGCTGCCTCCGAAACTTTCTTCTTCGGTGGCATGTTGATGAAGAAGATGAAGATCTAGCTCGCAAGAACGCCGGATCTGATTCACACCACTTCGACGCCCCCTACCTGGCGCGCCAGAGATGCCGGGGTTTATGATCCACGGGCACCTATGGGACCGGCGGACCGGGTCCCTTTTGGTTCGGCGGGGGGCGGATGTTGCGCAAAGAGCAGATCCACGGGCTTAAGCACGCGAGCGATTTACCCAGGTTCGGGCCGCACAGATGCGTAAAACCCTACTCCTGCTTTGTGGATTGGTATTGATTTCTTGCTCGGGAGCGAGCGTGAGTGTGTGGAGTTGCTGAACCTCGCGAGAGCTCTCGAGATGGCCGACCCCCTCTACGTTGCACACGGGCCTCCTTTTATACTCAAGGGGTTACCGACATAGAGCAACGGGGGCCAAGGGCAAAAATGGAAAGGGTGCCGTGGGTAGGCACAGCTAGGTGCTGTAGTAGGCACAGCTAGCTGCTACAGTGTTATCATACCTAACCCTGACGGCAGGGGACAAGGGCATTAAATGCCCATCTGTGTCGCCTAGACAGCACCGAAAGGGACCGCTAGGGATGCCACCGTCTTGCCACGATGGTTGTCTTGTCAGCGCCTGCGTGCCACCGCACGCCCCTAGCTGCACAGCCTCCTGCCACGTGCGCTCGGGAGGGGCCCCGGAGCGACACGTGGGTGGATGTGCTGGAGCGCGGGCGTAGAGTGGGGGCTTGCCGCGGCAAGCGCCTTGCCGCGGCCGTCGACTTGTCGCTTCCGGGAGCTTGTCGCTCACCGGGCCTTGTCGGGGCGCGTAGCGCGCCGCGGCAAGTTCCTTGGAATGCCTCGGACGGCCTTCCCGGCAAGCGCCTCTTGCCGGGGTCTTGGGACGCTTCTGATGGCCTTCCCAGCAAGCACCTCTTGCCGGGGTCTTGCCTCCTTCCCGACAAGCTCCTCTTGCCGGGGTCTTGTCTTGAGTACTTTGTTCTTGAATGGTCTTCAGAGGGACCACGGGGAATCTTGGCGGTGACCTGGCAGGCCTTGCCGCGGGACGCTGCGACTGCCCGTGCACAAGTTCGGGGTACTAAGGGTACCCCTACTTTAGTACACCGACATAGCGGTGAGGGGTGGATTATATTTTCCATGCTAGATGTGTTATTCTCACTGTCGGATCACGGGTTCCGACAAAATCCTTAAGGTTTGAACACTGGGGTGCGCGCGAAGATCTCCCCCCTATCGATCCAAGTCCTAACTCAGCTAAGATCTCACGAACTAACTTGACGAACTCGCAACACAAAGGGCACGAGATTTATACTGGTTTGGGCCACCGTTGTGGTGTAAAAACCTACTCCAGTGTGGTGGTGGTGGATTGCCTCTTGGGCTGAGGACGAATAGTACAAGGGGAAGAACAGCCTCCTAAGGTTGAGGTGTTCTTGTGCTTGGTGAACTTGTGTGGTTGAGGATGACCTTCAATGATCCGTCCCTGCCTCTCGTCTCTCCTGTCTCTGGTGGTGGCTAGTCCTATTTATAGGGGCCCTAGTCCTCTTCTCAAATATTGAGCGGGAAGGGAGCCAACAATGGCCAGTTTGAAAGGGGACAACTAGTACAAGCTATCCTGACAAAAGGTGGTCTTCGCCTGCCAAAGGTTCTGGTGGTGACGCCGTCCTGGGCTCCATGGTGACCTCCGTCTTGCCATTCTTCTGGTCTTTGTCTCGTTGCACCAATATGGAAACCTTTGCTTGATGCCTCGGTACTCCGCGCCTGCGCTTGCCCCCTTAGCACCAAAGAGGAAACAAGGATGCTGCGCATGCTGGCGCCCACCTGGTGCCCGCCTGGTCTCGATCGTCACGGCTTATGTCACGAGAACCTTGCGAGGTTTGCCTGACCTTGAACTCTCCGCCCCTCATGAGCCAGCCTGGTGAGGCCGCTCCTGAGGAAGTCTTGTGTCGTCCGCCTCACGAGGCTTGGCCCCTTGCGAGGGTCTTGATTCCTTGTTGATGAAGATGGGCCATACAGGCCTGCCAGTAAAGCCACGCCGTGGGCTGCAGGAAGGCAAGTCTGGGGACCCTCGTTCCTAGAATGCCGACAGTAGCCCCCGGGCCCAAGGCATGGTCGGGCTTGGCTTCGAGGCGAAGCCAAGGGTCAAGTGCGGAGCGCCACAGGCCCCAATAGCATGTGGCCTTGGTCGACGCGTGGCGGTTGATTGGACGTGGGCGTCTCCGCTTCCCCATGCTGCCTCGGCAACTTCTTGATGTGACAAGTCCCTGCGACATGCAAGGAAAACCATCATTACCTGTGATCATGGGGGGGTGCTGGTTGGTCTTCTCCTGTGATAAATGGGGGGGCGGAGCCCCCGTCTCCCATCCTTCCTCTTCCGCTTCTCCTCCTTCCTTGCTCCACTCCTTGCTTGTGTGGACATGGCGCCGATCCAGAGGTTCTCAGCCGCAGAGAAGGGTAAGGCTCCCCTCAATGTGCCCGAGCTACTCCCGCCGAAGAAAAGGAGGTCTCATCGCCGCGAGGTGGTCGTGAGGCTGGTGGTCTCGCGGCCTTGGTATGAGAGGCCGCCTCCAGGGTACTCGCTGCCCTTGTACGATCACATCGACAATTCTGGAGGGAGGAGCGGTGAGCGGCGCCGCCCTCGCCAGGGCCGTGGTCGCCGTGCCGCGGAGGCGCACGCCGTCACCCCAGGGATCCATGCTGCAGACTCTTCGCGCGAGTTTGTGCTATGGGCGGCGATGCCCCCGAGCACTTGGATATGCCTCCCGCCGTTCTTCACCGCCGAGATGCCGCCGAGGGGCCTTCGTGAACTTTGGCTGCAGCATCCCGACTGCGATGCCCCAGCGACTGGAGCGGAGATTGGTACCGTTGCCTCCGGGAAGATCTTCATGACCCGAGGTTGGGGTGAGATTGCCCGAGTCTGCCGCGTGGAGGGCGCCCTCGCGATCCACTTCAAGTACGACGACGCCTCCATGCTGTTCTTCAAGGTCTTCGACGAGGAAGGCCGCTGCCTGGAGTGCTGCCCTAAAGGAGGTCGCCAGGGCGATGTTGCAGCGGGTGCGGGGCCCACTATCGGTCTTGGTTGCAGCTCCTCCAGCGACAGCGGCGACTCCTAGTGGTCCAGCGACTCTCCTGAGCCCTTGGAGTCTCTGGAGACGAGCGACGACAGCTACGTGCCCCGAGCTCCCGCCGAGCCCGGAGTAGGGCCATGGCGTCCAGCCGCCGTCACCGCTGATCTGGATGGGGTTGGCGTCGGCCTCACGTGGCCCACTACTGATGATGGCATCAGCGACGCCTGGTGCGCGTAGATAGAACCCCTAGGAATTCCTTCCCTTTTGTTCCCTGCAAGGAATCGAGTAACGGTCCCCGTGGAGGTGTGTAAAGCGTCTGTAATGCCTTTTGTCAATATAGCCCTCATTCTGAAGACTTGTGTGCGCATATCCTGCCGAGGCTCGGCCTCCCCTTTCCAATCTTTTGGCAGCTTGGTGCTCTACGCTGACAGGTCCCAGTCCCCAGGCAGGCTGCAGCCGTCGCTGGTATGCCAGGTCGCGTTCCATGGTCAAGGCCAGGAGGTGAGCGGCCCGAGGTCCAGTAAGAGCTCCTGAGGCGCGATGCTCAAGAGGTCCCCCTTAGCACGCAAGCAGCTGTCTTAGGACGAGAAAGGAAGAAGACGTTGCCGCAGCAGGGCAGCGAAGGGAGTGAGCGAGGATCTCGTGCCACAAGCGACTGGTGGATCTAGAGCGAGAACTTATCTTGGCTGACTGGGGTCAGCTCCTCGAGTCGTGTCGGACTTGTACGTAGATCGTTGTGGTGTGGCTAGGTCTGGCCCATGCGGGCCTCCCCCTCCCCTCCATGTCCTTCTTGGTGCTCTGCGTCCTCAGTCCCGGCCCTCGAGCGAGCTCAGCCGCCACTGGTATGCTAGGTCGCGTGCCGTGGTCAAGGCCAGGGGGTGAGGGCTGGAGAGCCAGTAAGAGCTCATGAGGCGCGATAATCAGGAGCCCCCCTTTTAACGTGCAAGTGAATCGCATGAGAGAAGAGAGAGTCCGCGGTACCCCCTGCTGTGGCCCTCATGAAGTTCCTGCAAGCTAGCGCGAGGAAGGGCACCGGTCGCCGTGGTGATTGCTGATTTGCTTCTGGTGCGTGAGTGGGGACTCCCTACTACGGAGAGCCCCCGGGGCGTGTACAGCCCCGCCCTGCCACGTGGCTTGCACGGCGGGGCTAGACGAGGTGTATCTGGGCACTCGTGAGCCAGCGCGGGACTCACGAGGCCCTACCTCAAGGCGGGTTGCGCCTGGTCTTGGTTCTTGTTCGCTGTCTTGGTCCTGCGAAATGGTTAGACAACGCGAAGGGTCCTGAAGAAAGAGGCCGACGTGCGGCTCCCACGGTGGGTGACCATCAAGTAGGCAATAGTCATAGATAGACTAAGCATGGAAAGCAACCTAGCTCAGGTAAATGCAGGGAAGATGCATGCCACCGGGTCCGACCCGAGCGGCTTGGGGATGATGCAGCCCGAGGGGCGCCCCCAACAGGGTAAGCTAAAGACATAAAAGGAAAGATACATGCCACAGGGATGGACCCACGCGGCCTGGGAATGATGCAGCCCTGGGGGCGCTCCGAGCTGAATGAACTTTGGAAAATGTCACCTGGTCTTGTTGATGAAGGAGAGTTGGGGTAGCTGAAGGTGTGCGGCGAGAGGGCTGCCCCTCATGAGCCATCGGGGCCCTGACCCTCGGGAGGCTCTGGGGGTCCAGGGGGTTCCTTGAGGACCGTCTTCATCTCCGTCCGCACCGCATGGTGCCTAGCCTCTTGAGTCGCCAGGATGCTCCACAGGTTGCGTTGATAGGCGTCCGCCATGCTAGGCAGGCCAAAGGGCATGCGAAAGTAGCCGTGAGGTGGGCCCTCGCAGCGTCCCACGCGCAAAGGCCAGAGAAGCTCCTGAGAGGCGACCCGATTGAGCCCTAGGACGTCGATGCAGACGCGTAGCCCGGCATCCTTGCCTGGATGGGGAGCTGCGCCTGGTGAGCGGCGGCCGCCGCGTATGGCCCTCGCGTCTTGCAGTTCCTGAGTGGTCCTGGTGATGAACTCCTAAGCAGTGGGCACTCCTTGCCCTGTGTTCTCCTGAGGGAAACATGCTGCGAAGCATGCCTCCAAGTGGTGCCCAAGCGCATCCCTCGTGATGCTGGCAAAGTCTGAGGCCCTCCAAAAGAGAGCCCCCGAGCCCTACCTGAGAGGGGCGCTGGGCGCGCTTCCCTATGCGATGGAGGGAGGCGCCCTAGGCACAGGCGTCGATCCTGACGAGGTGCCGACTGCCTGAGGCCCTGCGTGACGCAGTTGCTTCTTCTTCTTGGGGGTGGCCTCAGGAGGGTGCTCACCCTCACTGTCGGGGTCGTTGTTTGCTGCAGCTTGGAAGGCACGCTCGAGGGAGCACACCGCGTCTCTTTCTTCACACGGGACTATGATGATTCCGCTGCTTCCCGGCATCTTGAGGGCATTGTATCCATGATGGGTCACCGCCATGAACTTGCCAAGGGCTGGATACCCGAGGATGGCGTTGTATGGCAGGTGGATGTAGGCGACGTCGAAGTCGATGAGTTCGGTGCGGTAGTTGTTGCGTTCTCCGAAGTTAACGGGGAGGTGCACCTGCCCGATCAGGGTAGTAGAGCCGTCGGTCACTCCTGAGAAAGGCTTGGTAGGCTGAAGCTGGTCATATGGCACTTGGAGGTTGTCGAACGTGTCGACGGACAGGACATTGAGCCCTGCGCCGCTATCGATGAGGGTCTTGGTAACTTGCACATTGCTGAGGACTGGTGAACAGAGCATTGGAAGGACACCTGCAGTAGCCGCGCACTTGAGTCGATCTGCTGAACTAAACATGATGGGGCACCTGGACCATCTGAGTGGGTGTGTGGCCTCAAGCTTGGGGAGAACTGCATTCACTTCATGGGCAAATTGTTTGAACATACGCTGCGAGGCTGGGGCTTGAGCTCCACCCAAGATGCATGCGATAGCGTGTGGCTCCTGGAAGCCCCCAGCCCCCTCATCTTGATGGTGGTCGTCATTCCTTCTGGGTGGTGGCGGTAATGGAGGAAGGCCAGCGTTGCCTTGAGGACGAGCCTCACGGGGCTGGTCCCTCCAGGCGCCCTCGCGAGGCTGATCCTGCTAGCGGTCCTCGCGAGGCCGGTCGTGCCACTCCTGGCGCGAGCCACAGTTGTCCCAGCATCCGCCATCACGTCCTCCTCCTCGGCCGTAGCCCCGGTCGCCGCGCTCGGGGCATCGACCAAAGCATCCTTCTCGAATGGCTCTGAGCTCTTTACAGTCGATGGTGATGTGGGTATGCAGGTTATGAAAGGCGCAGAACGGCCGGCTGCCCTTGGATGACTCAGGCTGGTCCCTGCCGCGCTTGGTGTCTGGCTCGGCCGCGAGCACGGCTCCTCCCTTGCGCTTCACGTCCTTGGCCTTGGTCTTTTTCTCCTCTAGGTCCGCAGCAGGGAGCTCGAGGAGGGAGAGGAGCCCCTCCTCAGCTCTTGCACACTTGGTCGCGATGTTGAACAGCTCCAGGGTCGTGCACAACTCCTCATGGATGGCGAGCTCCTCCTTCATCTTGACGTCGCGGACACCGTCGGAGAATGCTGAGATGATGGCCTCGTCGGTCACCTTGGGGATCTTGATTCATGCGCTATTGAAGCAATGAATGTACTTCTGTAGGGTCTCTCCTGGTTGTTGCTTGATGTGGCGTAGGTCACCCGCGACCAGGGGGCGGTCGCGAGTGCCCTGGAAGTTAACGATGAAGCGGTTGTGCATCTCGGCCCAGGAGGAAAGTGAGCCTGGAGGCAGGTTTAGGAGCCAGGAGCGGGGGCCATCCTTGAGAGCCATGGGAAACCAGTTCGCCATGACTTCCTCGTCGCCGTTGGCCACCTCGATGCTCAGCTCGTAGAGCTGCAGGAACTCCGCGGGTCGGGGTGCCGTAGTAGCGAGGAGGCAGATTTGTCTTGAATTTTCCCGGCTAGGCAATGCTACGTGGCTCGGGGGTGAAGGCGCGGCAGCCGTCCATGGTCACCGGTGCCCGCCTTGGAGGTGGAGCTTGGTCTTCGCGCCCGCGCGCCGCTACGGCGAATGGCACGGGGCCTTGCTGCAGCAAACGATCCTAGCGCGGCGGAGCGAGGAGTGGTGGGGCGTTCGCTTGCGGTCGAGGTACTTCTTGATAGCTTCTTTCTTCACGCGCAGGCGCCGGACGCGGTGGGTCGCCCCACGGAGCCGCGTGCCTTGGCGCTAGGGCGCCATCTTGGGGCAGAGATGGTGGAGGTGCTTCATGAGCTGCATCGCCCGTGGCTGGCGGAGGGCGAGGCAGAGAGTGGGATGGCGCAGTGGAGCCCCCTGCGGCGCGGACAAGCTCGGTGATGCGGTCAAGCCAATCCTTGTAGTGGTCGTCGACTAGGCGGTAGCGTAGAAGCTCGTGCGCCATGAGGATCGCGGGCCATGCATCCGTGGGAACGCGACGAGCGTGAGACGACGAACCAGTGGGAGTCAGTGATGGAGTGGCGGTGCGGCCGTCCTGTGGCACCGAGGGGTGCAGCGAGGATGCTTGCTGCTCGTTCCCCGCCGGGCCAGTGGCAGCGTTGGCGGCAGGAGACGGAGAGCGACGGGGTGGCCCGCCAACGGGGGCCGTCTGAGCAACGCAAGTGCGAGGGCAGCCCGGCGCTCGGCACAGGCGCGACATGCGTCCGCCATGGAGACGATGAAGCGACGAAAGGGAAGCTTCGGCGCACCCCTACCTAGCGCGCCAAATGTCGGATCACTAGTTCCGGCAAACCCTTAAGGTTCAAACACTGGGGTGCGCGCGAAGATCTCCCCCCTATCGATCCATGTCCTAACTTGTCTAAGATCTCACGAACTAACTCGACGAACTCGCAACACAAAGGGCGCCAGATTTATACTGGTTCGGGCCACCGTTGTGGTGTAATACCCTACTCCGGTGTGGTGGTGGTGGATTGCCTCTTGGGCTGAGGACGAACAGTACAAGGGGAAGAACAGCCTCCTGAGGTTGAGGTGTTCTTGTGCTTGGTGAACTTGTGTGGTTGAGGATGACCTTCAATGATCCGTCCCTGCCTCTCATGTCTCCTGTCTCTGGTGGTGGCTAATCCTATTTATAGGGGCCCTGGTCCTCTTCCCAAATATTGAGCGGGAAGGGAGCCAACAACGGCTAGTTTGAAAGGGGACAGCTAGTACAAGCTATCTTGACAAAAGGTGGTCTTCGCCTGCCAAAGGTTCTAGTGGTGATGCCGTCCTAGGCTCCATGGTGACCTCCGTTTTGCCATCCTTCTGGTCTTGGTCTCGTTACACCAATATGGAAACCTTTGCTTGATGCCTCGGTACTCCGCGCCTGCGCTTGCCCCCTTAGCACCAAAGAGGAAACAAGGACGTTGCGCACGCTGGCGCCCGCCTAGTCTCGATCGTCACGGCTTACATCACGTGAACCTCGCAAGGTTTGCCTGACCTTGAACTCTCCACCCCTCACGAGCCAGCCTGGTGAGGCCGCTCCTGTGGAAGTCTTGTGTCGTCCGCCTCGCAAGTCTTGGCCCCTCGCGAGGGTCTTGATTCCTTGTTGATGAAGATGGGCCGTATAGGCCTGCCAGCAAAGCCATGTCGTGGGCCGTAGGCAGGCAAGTCTGGGGACCCCCGTTCCCAGAATGCCGACACTCACGATGAGTGTTTATTCACTTGTGATTGCATGAGAGTAAGGAAAAGGTATTAGGGATGCCCAGTCCCGAAATGAAAAATGAATTTACTTTATGTTGTCAAATAATAAATTCCCTGGAAAGTGTTGGTATGGAAGGCACCTGTGGATATGGTTAGCCATGTAAAGTGAAAGTATGGTGGAAAAAGGAATAAACTTTATTTTCTATTTGGGAACCGCCTATGATATATCTAGCATGGAAAGTGTTGGGAACTCTAAGTCATTTTCATTGGTGGGAAGGACACACCTCCCAAATGGTTTTAGCTCTACGTTTTTCGCTTTGAGCTCTGGCACCTCAACAAATCCCTACTTCCCTTTGGGAAGGGCCTTTCTTTTACTCTATGCATTTTTTATTTTTGAATTTAAGTCTCCATCTTCTCTTACAAAAGCACCAACTAGGAGGCACTATGATCATACTTGAGCATTGGGTGTAGTTAATATGCGAGTGTGTTTCATGAATGGATCAATGATTGAGCATGATGGGCTAGGGATAGCTTATTTTAGCATTTATATTTTGAAAGACATGGTTGCTTGTTGATATGCTTGAGTATTTAAGTTATCATGTCAAAACTAGACTATTGCTTTGAACAATATAAAAGTCCAACATGTCCAAGCCAAGAGGAAAAGAAATATGCATGACATGATAGGCAGCATTCCACATCAAAAATTCTGTTTTTATCACTTACCTACTCAAGGACAAGTAGGAGTTAAGCTTGGGGATGCTCATAAGTCTCCAACGTATCTATAATTTTTTATTGTTCCATGCTGTTATATTATCAATCTTGGATGTTTAATAATCATTTTAAATTCATTTTATATCATTTTTTGGTACTAACCTATTGACATAGTGCCAAGTGCCAGTTGCTGTTTTTTGCATGTTTTTTACATCGAAGACCAAACGGAGTCAAATGCAGCAAAACTTTAAGGAGATTTTTTATGGACCAGAATACACCTAATGGGCCAAGGCAGTGCCTGGGGGGGGGGTGCTCCGAGGAGAGCACAACCCACCAGGGCGCGCCTGGTCGGGTTGTGCCCACCTCGGGTTCCCCCCGGACCGCCTCTTTGCTCTATAAATACCCCGATATTCCATAAACCCTAGGGCAGTCGTCGAAAATCAATTCCAGCCATTTTAGAGTCCAGAACCACCAGATCCAATCTAGACACCATCACAGAGGGGTTCACCACTTCCATTGGTGCCTCTCTGATGATGCGTGAGTAGTTATTTGTAGACCTTCGGGTCCGTAGTTAGTAGCTAGATGGCTTCCTCTCTCTCGTTTGATTCTCAATACAATGGTCTCTTGGAGATCCATATGATGTAACTCCTTTTGCGGTGTGTTTGTTGGGATCGGATGAACTTTGAGTTTATGATCAGATCTATCTTTTTATATACATGAAAGTTATTTGAGTTTCTTTGATCTCTTTTATGCATGATTGCTTGTAGCCTCGTATTTCTTCTCTGATATTTGGGTTTTGTTTGGCCAACTTGATCTATTTATCTTGCAATGGGAAGAGGTGCTTTGTAGTTGGTTTGATCTTACGGTGCTTGATCCCCGTGACAGAAAGGGAACAAACACGTATGTATCGTTGCTACTAAGGATAAAACGATGGGGTCTATCTCTACATAGATAGATCTTGTCTACATCATGTCATCGTTCTTATTGCATTATTCCGTTTTCCCATGAACTTTATACACTAGATGCATGCTGGATAGCAGACGATGCGTGGGGTAATAGAAATAGATGCAGGCAAGAGTCGGTCTACTAATCTTGGACGTGATGCCTATGTAATGATCATTGCCTGGATATCATTAATATGGTTGATCCATTAATAAGGTTGATCAGGTCTTATTAACAACCACTTTCGATTAGCATGAAACTGAAGAACTTTCATAAATCACTAAGTTACCTCAACGGGGATATGAATGTCCCCAACAATAAGCATTTCATATTTCTTTTTGGCAGTAGGTAGAGGTATTTGAAAACTTCCAATAGTGATTGTCAGAGACTTTTCTATAACATTAATACCATTCACTTGGAATTGTTTCTTCGGAAAGTGCACCGTATGCTCATTACCATTGATATGAAAAGTGACCTTGCTTTTATTGCAATCAATAACAGCCCCTGCAGTATTCAAGAAGGGTCTACCAAGGATAATTGACATGTTGTCGTCCTCGGGCATCTCAAGAATAACAAAGTCTGTCAAAATAGTAACATTAGCAACAACAACGGGCACATCCTCACAGATACAGATAGGTATGGCAGTTGATTTGTTAGCCATTTACAAAGATATTTCAGTAGGTGTGAGTTTATTGAAATCAAGTATTTTTATATAAAGAGAAAGGCATAACACTAACACCAGCTCCTCAATTACACAAAGCAGTTTTCACATAATTCTTTTTGATAGAGCAAGGTATAGTTGGTATTCCCGGATCTCCAAGTTTTTTAGGGACTCCATCCTTAAAAGTATAATTAGCTAGCATGGTGGAGATTTCAGCTTCCGGTATTTTTGTCTTATTAGTGATGATGTCCTTCATATACTTTGCATAAGGAGGAATTTTCAGGATACCAGTCAAGCGAGTATGCAAAAAGAACGGCCTCAGCATTTCAGCAAAGCGTTCAAATTCTTCTTCATCTTTCTTTTTAGTTAACTTGGGAGGAAAGGGAAAAGGTTTTTGAACCCACGGTTCTCTTTCTTTACCGTGTTTTCTAGCAATGAAGTCTCTTTTATCATATCTTGTATTCTTAGGTTGTGGGTTATCAAGATCAACTAGTGGTTCTATTTCAACATCATTGTCTGGTTCTTTATTATTTGGTTGAATATCTTCATGAACCTCATCATTAACTTTTTCATTATCAGAAGGTGAGTGTTCACTACCAGGTTGAGTTTCAGCATCAGAGACAGAAACTTCATTATCATTATCAGGAGGTTTTTCTACTTTAGGTTCAGTAGAAGCATGTGAAGTCCTATCATTTTTATTTTTCTTTTTAGAAGGACTAGGTGCAGTGGTGTTGTTCCTTTGTGAATCCTGTTCAATTCTTTTTGGATGTCCCTCAAGATAAAGTGGTTCCTGAGTCATTTGACCTCCTCTAGTTGCAACTCTAAGAGCAAAGTCATGTATGCTATTATTCATTTCATCTAGCAACTCTCTTTGAGATTTAGCAACTTGTTCTAACTGGGTTTGTACCATAGAAGAATGATTTCCAACACCTCTAACATCATTTGAGATTCTAAATAACAAGTCAAGCGAGCAATCATATCAGAATTATACTTCAATTGTTTCATAACATTTGCATTGAAGTTGATCTTGTTTTCTAATATAGTTTTCAAACTCATAAAGGCATTGGCTAGTGTGCATATTGTGAGGATTATCATTATCATTGAACTTCATTAGAGAATTTACCTCTACCACCTTAGGTGTTGGTGGTGTATCGAGCCCATGTATTTCTTCAATAGGGGTAAATTTTCGACATCCTCGACTTTAATACCTTTTTCCTTCATAGATTTCTTTGCCACTTGCATATCTTTAGAACTGAGATATAATATACCCCTCTTCTTCGGAGTGGGTTTAGCCGGTGGTTCAGGAAGAGTCCAATCATCATAATTTTTCAATATGTTATTCAATAATTCTTCGGCTTGCCAAATAGTTCGTTCCCTGAAAATACAACCAGCACAACTATCTAGAAAATCCCTAGAATCATCGGTTAGTCCATTATAGAAGATATCAAGTATTTCATTTTTCTTAAGAGGATGATCAGGCAAAGCCTCTCCCAAGCTTGTGGGAGACTCTCTTGTTTAATTTGCACAAAGTTAAATATTTCTTGCAAGGCAGCTTGTTTCTTATGAGCATGGAAATATTTTTTCAGAGAAGTAATAAATCATATCCTGGGGATTACGCACACAACCAGGAGCAAGAGTATTGTACCAAGCTTTAGCATCACCCTTTAATGAGAACGGAAACAATTTGAGAATAAAGTAATAACGAGTTTTCTCATCATGAGTAAAAAGGGTGGCTATGTCATTCAACTTAGTAAGATGTGCCACAACAGTTTCATAACCATGGAAAGGATCAGATTCAATCGAAGTAATTAACTCTGGGTTGACAGAGAATTCATAATCATTATCATCAATAAAGATAGGTGAAGTAGCAAACTTAGGATCATATTGCATTCTAGCATTCAGAGATTTTTCTTTATACTGGCATAATAATTCCTCTAGATCATCTCTATCCTTACAAGCAAGAATATCTCTAGTTGTCTCCTCATTCATAACATAACCTGCCGGTACCTTAGGCAATTCATATCTAGGAAGGCTAGTTCTACCAGGTGTTTTAGGAGTTTCAGGTTCAAGCTCATCATCAGATTCAACAACATCATATTGTATTACTCTAGCAATTTGTTCATCAAGAAAATCACCAAGTGGCACATCATTAACATCAAGCAAGCTACTAGCATCATCATAAGTATCATTCATAGCAGAAGTAGCATCATCAATAACTTGCAACATATCAGGATTAATGGCATGTGGTGGTGTTGCAAGTTTACTTAACAGAAGGTGAATCTAAAGCAGAACTGGATGGCATTTCCTTACATCCCCTCGTCTTAGAGGGATAAATATTAGTCTTAGCATCTTCAGATTCTTCATAGTGATAAATTGATAAAATCCCAAGTGACTCAACAAATATAGCTATGCTCCCCAGCAACGGCGCTAGAAAAAGGACTTGATAACCCACAAGTATAGTGTCGGTGTACTAGAGTAGGGGTACCCCAGTACCCCGAACTTGTGCATGGGCAGTCGCAGCACTCCCGCGGCAAGGCTTGCCGGGTGACCGCCAAGACCCTCCACGGCTACCTTGAAGACCATTCAAGAGCAAAGTACTCAAACCAAGGCCCCGGCAAGAGGAGCTTGCCGGGAAGAAGACAAGACCCCGGCAAGAGGAGCTTGCCGGGAAGGCTATCAGAAGCGTCCCAAGGCCCCGGCAAGAGGCGCTTGCCGGGAAGGCCAACCAAGGCGTACCAGGAAAACTTGCCGCGGCGCCCCATGCGCCCCGGCAAGGCCCGGTGAGCGACAAGCTCCCGGACACGACAAGACGACGACCGCGGCAAGGAGATTGCCGCGGGAAGCCCCCACTTCGTGCCCACGCTCCAGCACACCCGCCCACGTGTCGCTCTGGGGCCCCTCCCAAGCGCACGTGGCGGGAGGCCGCGCAACGAGGGGTGCGCAGTGGCTAGCAGGCGCTGACAAGATAACCACCGTGGCTAACGGTGGCGTCCCTAGCAAGCCTCTTTTGGTACTGTTTAGGCGACACAGACGGGCATTTAATGCCCTCGTCCCCTGCCGTCAGGGTTAGGTACGATAGCACTGTAGCAGGTAGCTGTGCCTGCTACAGCACCTAGCTGCCCCTACTACGGCACCTTTCCATTTTTGCCCTTTACCCCCGTTGCTCTATGTCGGTAACCCCTTGAGCATATAAAAGGAGGCCCGAGTGCAACGGGAGGGGGGGACGGCCATTTTCATACACACACGCAAGGTCTCGTTAGCGGCCGGAGAGTACTGTAGCACTCCACTCTCCCGAGCTAGAAAGCAATCCAATCCACAAAGCAGGAGTAGGGTTTTACGCATCCGTGCGGCCCGAACCTGGGTAAATCGCTCGCGTGCTCCGCCTCGATCTACTCTTTGCGCAACCTCCGCCCCCCGCCGAGCCAAAAGGGACCCGGTCCGCCGATCCCATAGGTGTTCGTGGATCAGCAACCCCGGCATCTTTGGTGCGCCAGGTAGGGGACATCGACGTTGTGCGAACCAGATCCGGCGTTCTCGCGGGTTAGATCTTCATCGTCTTCAGATCCGGCGTTTTCGCGAGCTAGATCTCCATTATCTTCACCAACATGCCGCCGAAGAAGAAAGTTTCGGAGGCAACTGCTCTGTCCGCGCCGACGGCCGAAGATAAGTTGCCAAAGTTTGAGCAATTGAATCTTTTAAAGCTTTTGAGTTATCTCCCTTGAACGACCACCCTTTGTATGGGAAACCTGTGCGCGGAGGAGCCAACTCGTAGCTAGCTGCGCCCTTGCGTTGTTTCGAGCTCGCTCAACAACATTAGGTGAGCTGCGGCTAGTTGCTTAACTAGCCGCGCCCTTGCATTGTTTCGAGCCTGCTCAACAATGTAAGTGAGCTGCGGCTAGTTGCTTAACTAGCCGCTCCCTTACTTTGCTTCGAGTCCGCTCAGCAACTTAAGTGAGCTGCAGCTAGTTGCGACAAGGTTTCTTGCCGGTAGCGGCACCGCCAGCAGGCTGCTGACGTTCCGCACTCAGCGCTCGCGGCTCAGGTGCCTGCACCGGCGAGTTCCCTAAAAGCGTAGGGCAAAAACATACAAAGGGAGGAATCAAGTAAAGGGAGTAACGTTGCAATCGTTGCCCACGGTATCCTGACAAGTTTTGCTCCGGCGAGCTTGCCGGGGAACGCCACGCTCCGGCAGACCCGCAGGTTCCTGCCGTAGAAGCGGGCGTTCCCGCAGCCGCAGAATTGCCTTTAGTCCCTGTTATCGAGCCACAAGCTCCAGCATGGGCACAGCAAATTGTCCGCCTCCTTCAGACAGGAGAACTTCCCGAAGAGCAAGAAGAAGCAGAAAGAGTAACCCGGCTGTCAAGTATGTACCAGTTTGTCGACAAGACACTGTACAGAAGAAGACTCAACGGTGTGAAATTGAAGCGTATTCACCGGGAAGACGGACAAAAGCTGTCGGCAAAAATGCATGGCAATCAAGTAAACATTTACTCCCCGGTAAGCAATAACGAGCCATAAGGCTCCATATCTGTATTTTCTCTTCTTTCTTTTTCACAAGGAAAGGAAGGCTCCCTCGCGCACAAGTTTGCCGGGGGGGGGGGGGGGAAGGAGAAGATGATGGTATGGACCAGGCGTCATCGTTCGAGAGTCCCACCTTGCCGGGAAGCAAACAACAGAAAAGATAAGTTGCCAAAGTTTGAGCAACCAGATTTTCAATTTTTATGTTATCTCCCCTGAACGGCCTCACTTTGTATGAAAAACCTGTGCGCGGAGGAGCCGACTCGTAGCTAGCTGCGCCCTTGCGTTGTTTCTAGCTCGCTCAACAACATTAGGTGAGCTGCGGCTAGTTGCTTAACTAGCCGCGCCCTTGCATTGTTTCGAGCCTGCTCAACAACATAAGTGAGCTGCGGCTAGTTGCTTAACTAGTCGCGCCCTTACTTTGCTTCGAGCCTGCTCAGCAACTTAAGTTAGCTGCAGCTAGTTGCGACAAGGTTTCTTGCCGGTAGCGGCACCGCCAGCGGGCCGCTGACGTTCCGCACTCAGCGCTCGCGGCTCAGGTGCCTGCACCGGCAAGTTCCCTAAAAGCGTAGGGTAAAAGCATACAAGGCAAGGAACCAAGTAAAGGGGAATAACCTAGCAATCACTACCCATAAGAAGGTTATATTACAGAATAGCTTGTCGCAGCTCTAACAGATGTTTTCTATGACATAGCTAGCAGCGACAAGGAAAGAAGGGAGACGCGGCGTGACCTAGGCCGCGCGTGCCTGTGCACTGTTTTGGGCCTGGCCCAACAGCGCTTGGCACCGTGTCTGGCCCAGGCCCGGGGGCTCCTGTCGGTGTACTAGAGTAGGGGTACCCCAGTACCTCGAACTTGTGCACGGGCAGTCGCAGCACTCCCGCGGCAAGGCTTGCCGGGTGACCGCCAAGACCCTCCGCGGCTACCTTGAAGACCATTCAAGAGCAAAGTACTCAAACCAAGGCCCCGGCAAGAGGAGCTTGCCGGGAAGAAGACAAGACCCCGGCAAGAGGAGCTTGCCGGGAAGGCTATCAGAAGCGTCCCAAGGCCCCGGCAAGAGGCGCTTGCCAGGAAGGCCAACCAAAGCGTACCAGGAAAACTTGCCGCGGCGCCCCATGCGCCCCGGCAAGGCCCGGTGAGCGACAAGCTCCCGGACACGACAAGACGACGACCGCGGCAAGGAGCTTGCCGCGGGAAGCCCCCACTTCGTGCCCACGCTCCAGCACACCCGCCCACGTGTCGCTCTGGGGCCCCTCCCAAGCGCACGTGGCGGGAGGCCGCGCAGCGAGGGGTGCGCAGTGGCAAGCAGGCACTGACAAGATAACCACCGTGGCTAACGGTGGCGTCCCTAGCAAGCCTCTTTCGGTACTGTTTAGGCGACACAGACGGGCATTTAATGCCCTTGTCCCCTGCCGTCAGGGTTAGGTACGATAGCACTGTAGCAGGTAGCTGTGCCTGCTACAGCACCTAGCTGCCCCTACTACGGCACCTTTCCATTTTTGCCCTTGACCCCCGTTGCTCTATGTCGGTAACCCCTTGAGCATATAAAAGGAGGCCCGAGTGCAACGGGAGGGGGGGACGGCCATTTTCATACACACACGCAAGGTCTCGTTAGCGGCCGGAGAGTACTGTAGCACTCCACGCTCCCGAGCTAGAAAGCAATCCAATCCACAAAGCAGGAGTAGGGTTTTACGCATCCGTGCGGCCCGAACCTGGGTAAATCGCTCGCGTGCTCCGCCTCGATCTGCTCTTTGCGCAACCTCCGCCCCCCGCCGAACCAAAAGGGACCCGGTCCGCCGGTCCCATGGGTGTCCGTGGATCAGCAACCCCGGCATATAGGGGGTCACAACAATTTTCGAGGGTAAAGTATTCAACCCAAATTTATAGATTCGACACAAGGGGAGCCAAAGAATATTTGTAAGTATTAGCAACTGAGTTGTCAATTCAGTCACACCTGGAGATTAATTATTTGCAGCAAAGTGATCAGTAGCATAGTAATATGATAGTTTTGATAGTAGTAACAATACCAATAGCAACGATAAAAGTGATAGCATTAATTTAGTAGCAAGTGCAACGGTAAGGATAGCAGTGGTAACTTAGCAAGAACAGTATAAGATAAATTCGTAGCCATTGGATCGGTGACTTGTTGGATGATATTCATCATGTGACAGTCATAACCTAGGGCTATACGACACTAGCTCCATTTCATAAATATAATGTAGGCATGTGTTCTGTAAATAGTCATACGTGCTTATGGAAAGAACTTGCATGACATATTTTGTCCTACCCTCCCATGGCAGCGGGGTCCAATTGGAAACTAAGGGATATTAAGGCCTCCTTTTAATAGAGAACCGGGACAAAGAATTAACACACGGTGAATACATGAACTCCTCAAACTACGGTCATCATCGGGAGTGGTCCCGACTATTGTCACTCCAGGGTTGCCGGATCATAACACATAGTAGGTGACTATAACTTGCAAGATCGGATCTACAACATAGATATAATGGTGATGACATAAACGGTTCAGATCTGAAATCATGGCACCCGGGCCCAAAGTGACAAGCATTAAGCATGGCAAAGTCATAGCAACACCAATCTCAGAACATAGTGGATACTAGGGATCAAGCCCTAACAAAACTAACTAGATTACATGATGAATCTCATCCAACTCCTCACCGACCAGCGAGCATACAAAGGAATTACTCACTCCCGGTGGGGAGCATCATGCAATTGACGATGGAGAAGGGTTGGTGATGACGAAGAACGAGGATCCCCCTCTCTGGAGCCCCAAACGGACTCCAGATCTGGCCTCCCGATGAAGAATAGGAGGTGACGACAGCTCCGTCTCGTGGATCGCAATAATTCTTTCTCCCTGATTTTTTCTCTGAATATGTGATTTTATAGTATCAGGGTTGAGGTCTGCGAGGCCACCAGGTGGGGACAACCCACCTAGGCACGCCAGGAGGGGGCGCGCCCTGGTGGGTTGTGCCCACCCAGGTGCCCACCTCTGATGGATCTTGGCTCCAGAAATTCTCTTTATTGATATAAAAAATCCTCACAAAGTTTTGTTCCATTCCGAGAACTTTTATTTCTGCACAAAAACAATACCATGGTAGTTTTGCTGAAAACAGCATCAGTCCGGGGTTAGTTTCATTCAAATCATGCAAATTAGAGTCCAAAACAAGAGGAAAAGCATTAGGAAAAGTAGATACGTTGGAGACACATCGTTGATTACGATGAGACTTTCTCACCCGTAGTGATTCTTAAGCATGTTTAAATCATGTTAGCAATGGACGCATTTTATGATTATGAAATCTGGCAAATGGACCTCAAAACGACATTACTTAACAGTTTTCTCAAAGAAGAGTTGTATATGATGCAACCAGAAGGTTTTGTCGATCCCAAAGGTGCTAACAAAGTATGCAAGCTCCAGCGATCCATCTATGGACTAGTGCAAGCATCTTGAAGTTGGAATATACGCTTTGATGAGGTGATCAAAGCATATGGATTTATGCAGACTTCTGGTGAAGCCTGTATTTACAAGATGTGAGTGGGAGCTCTGTAGCATTCCTGATATTATATGTGCATGACATATTGTTCATTGGAAATGATATATAATTTCTAGATGGCATAAAAGGATACTTGAATAAGAATTTTCAATAAAAGACCTCAGTGAAGCTACTTACATATTGGGCATCAAGATCTATAGGGATAGATCAAGACGCTTAATAGGACTTTCACAAAGCACATACCTTGGCAAAGTTTCGAAGAAGTTCAAAATAGATCAGTCAAAGAAAGGGTGCTTGCCTATGTTGCAAGGTGTGAAAGAAAGGTCTGGTAAGACTCAAAGCCCGATTGTGGCAGAAGATAGAGAGAGAATGAAAGTTGTTCCCTATGCCTCAGCCATAGGTTCTATAAAGTATGCAATGTTGTGTACTAGACTTGTTGTGTGCCTTGCCATGATTTTGGCAAGGGGGTACAATAGTGATCCAGGAGTGGATCACTAGACATCGGTCAAAATTATCCTTAGTTACCCAAGAGGATTAAGGAAATGTTTCTCTGTTATGGAGGTGATTAAGAGTTCGTCGTAAAGGGTTATGTCGATGCAAGCTTTACACTGATTCGAATGACTCTGTGTCTTAATCTGGATACATATTGAAAGTGGGAGCAATTAGCTAGAGTAGCTCCATGCAGAGCATTGTAGACATTGAAATTTGCAAAATACATACGGTTCTGAATATGGAGACCCATTGACTAAACTTCTCTCAGAAGCAAAACATGATCACACCTTAGTACTCTTTGGGTATTAATCACATGGTATTGTGAACTAGATTATTAACTCTAGTAAACTCTTTGGGTGTTAGTCACATGGCGATATGAACTATGGGTGCTAATCACATGATGATGTGAACTAGATTATTGACTCTAGTGGAAGTGGGAGACTGATGGAAATATGCCCTAGGGGCAATAATAAAGTTGTTATTATTATATTTCCTTATTCATGATAAAGGTTTATTATTCATGCTAGAATTGTATTGACCGGAAACTTAAATACATGTGTGAATACATAAACAAATACCATGTCCCTAGTGAGCCTTTACTAGACTAGCTCGTTGATCAAAGATGGTTAAGGTTTCCTAACGATAGACATGAGTTTTGATTTGATAACGGGATCACATCATTAGGAGAACGATGTGATGGACAAGATGTTGGGGATCGTTGCAGAAATTAAAAATTTTCTACGCATCACCAAGATCAATCTATGGAGTAACTAGCAATGAGAGAGAGGGGAGTGCATCTTCATACCCTTGAAGATCGCGAGTCGGAAGCGTTGCAAGAACGCGGTTGGAGGAGTCATACACGTAGCGATTCAGATCGCGGCCGAATCCGATCTAAGAACCGAACAACGACGCCTCTGTGTTCAACACACGTGCAGCCCAGTGACGTCTCCCGTGCCTTGATCCAGCAAGGAGGAGGGAGAGGTTGAGGAAGAAGGCTCCAACAGCAGCACGACGGCGTGGTGGTGATGGAGTGGCAGTTCTCCGGCAGGGCTTCACCAAGCTCACGCGAAGGAGGAGAGGTGTTGGGGAGGGGAGGGCTGCGGGTGCTGCAGCCCTCCCCTCGCCCCTCTATTTATAGGGAGAAGGGGGAAGGAGGGACGACCCCACTAGATGAGATCTAGAGGGGGCGGCGGCCAAGGTGGAGGGGGCTTGCCCCCCAAGCAAGGGTGGCGCCCCCCTTTAGGGTTCCCCCCAAACCCTAGGCGCATGGGCCCTAGGGTGCGATGGCGCCCAGCCCACTAGGGGCTGGTTCCCTTCCACCTATAGCCCATGAGGCCCTCCGGGGCAGGTGGACCCTCCCGGTGGACCCCCGGAACCCCTCCGGTGGTCCCGGTACAATACCGGCATACCCCAGAATATTTCCGGTGACCGTATGATGACTTCCCATATATAAATATTCACTTCTGGACTATTCTGAAACTCCTCGTGACGTCCAGGATCTCATCCGAGACTCCGAACAACATTCGGTAATCACATACAAATCTTCCTAATAACCCTAGCGTCATCGAACCCTAAGTGTGTAGACCCTACGGGTTCGGGAACCATGCAGACATGACCGAGACAACTCTCTGGCCAATAACCAACAGCGGGATCTGGATACCCATGTTGGCTACCACATGTTCCACGATGATCTCATCGGATGAACCACGATGTCGAGGATTCAAGCAATCCCGTATACAATTCCCTTTGTCAATCGGTACGTTACTTGCCCGAGATTCGATCATCGGTATACCGATACCTCATTCAATCTCGTTACGGCAAGTCTCTTTACTCGTTCCATAACACATCATCCCGTGACCAACCCCTTAGTCACATTGAGCACATTATGATGATGTCTTACCGAGTGGGCCCAGAGATACCTCTCCGTCATACGGAGTGACAAATCCCAGTCTCGATTCATCCCAACCCAATAGACACTTTCGAAGATACCCGTAGTGCACCTTTATAGCCACCCAGTTACATTGTGACGTTTGGCACACCCAAAGCACTCCTACGGTATCCGGGAGTTGCACAATCTCATGGTCTAAGGAAATGATACTGACATTAGAAAAGCTCTAGCAGACGAACTACACGATCTTGTGCTAGGCTTAGGATTGGGTCTTGTCCATCACATCATTCTCCTAATGATGTGATCCCGTTATCAATGACATCCAATGTCCATGGTCAGGAAATTGTAACCATCTTTTGATCAGCGAGCTAGTCAACTAGAGGCTCACTAGGGACATGTTGTGGTCTATGTATTCACACATGTATTACGATTTCCGGATAACACAATTATAGCATGAACAATAGACAATTATTATGAACAAGGAAATATAATAATAACCATTTTATTATTGCCTCTAGGACATATTTCCAACAGTCTCCCACTTGCACTAGAGTCAATAATCTAGTTACACTGTGATGAATCGAACACCCATAGAGCTCTGGTGTTGATCATGTTTTGCTCGAGGAAGAGGTTTAGTCAACGGATCTGCGACATTCAGGTCCGTATGCACTTTACAAATATCTATGTCTCCATTTTGAACATTTTCATGAATGGAGTTGAAGCGACGCTTGATATGCCTGGTCTTCCTGTGGAACTTGGGCTCCTTGGCAAGGGCAATAGCTCCAGTGTTGTCTCAGAAGAGAGTCATCGGGCCCGATGCATTGGGAATAACTCCTAGGTCGGTAATGAACTCCTTCATCCAGATTGCTTCTTGTGCTGCCTCCGAGGCTGCCATGTACTCCGCTTCACATGTAGATCCCGCCACGACGCTTTGCTTGCAACTACACTAGCTGACTGCCCCACCATTCAAAATATACACGTATCCGGTTTGTGACTTGGAGTCATCCAGATCTGTGTCGAAGCTAGCATCTACGTAACCCTTTACGACGAGCTCTTCGTCACCTCCATAAACGAGAAACATATCCTTAGTCCTTTTCAGGTACTTTAGGGTATTCTTGACCACTGTCCAATGTTCCATGCCGGGATTACTTTGGTACCTTCCTACCAAACTTACGGCAAGGTTTACATCAGGTCTGGTACACAACATGGCATACATAATAGACCCTATGGCCGAGGCATAGGGGACGACACTCATCTTTTCTCTATCTTATGCCGTGGTCGGGCATTGAGCTGTGGTCAATCTCATACCTTGCAATACAGGCAAGAACCCCTTCTTGGACTGATCCATATTGAACTTCTTCAATATCTTGTCAAGGTACGTGCTTTGTGAAAGACCAATGAGGCGTCTCGATCTATCTCTATAGATCTTGATGCCTAATATATAAGAAGCTTCTCTAAGGTCCTTCATTGAAAAACACTTGTTCAAGTAGGCCTTTATGCTTTCCAAGAATTCTATATCATTTCCCATCAATAGTATGTCATCCACATATAATATGAGAAATGCTACAGAGCTCCCACTCACTTTCTTGTAAACATAAGCTTCTCCATAAGTCTGCGTAAACCCAAACGCTTTGATCATCTCATCAAATCGAATGTTCCAACTCCGAGATGCTTGCACCAACCCATAGATTGAGCGTTGGAGCTTGCACACCTTGTCAGCATTCTTAGGATCGAAAAAACCTTCTGGCTGCATCATATACAATTCTTCCTTAAGGAAACCATTAAGGAATGCTGTTTTGATGTCCATTTGCCATATCTCATAATCATAGAATGTGGCAATTGCTAACATGATTCGGACGGACTTCAGCTTCGCTACGGGTGAGAAAGTCTCATCGTAGTCAACCCCTTGAACTTGTCGATAACCCTTAGCAACAAGCCGAGCCTTATCGATGGTCACATTACCATCCGCGTATGTCTTCTTCTTAAAGATCCATTTATTTTCTATGGCTCGCCGATCATCGGGCAAGTCAGTCAAATTCCATTCTTCGTTTTCATACATGGATCCTATCTCAGATTTCATGGCTTCCAGCCATTTGTCAGAATCTGGGTCCGCCATTTCTTCTTCATAGTTCGAAGGTTCACCATTGTCTAACAACATGATTTCCAGGATAGGGTTGCCGTACCACTCTGGTGCGGAACGTGTCCTTGTGGACCTACGAAGTTCAGTAGCAACCTGATCTAAAGTTTCATGATCATCATCATTAACTTCCTCTCTAGTCGGTGCAGGCACCTCAGAAACATTTTCTTGAGCTGCGCCACTCACCGGTTCAAGAGGCAATACTTCATCAAGTTATAATTTCCACCCACTTACTTCTTTCGAGAGAAACTCTTTCTCTAGAAAGGATCCATTCTTGGCAACAAAGATCTTGCCTTCGGATCTGAGGTAGAAGGTATACCCAATAGTTTCCTTAGGGTATCCTATGAAGACGCATTTTTCTGATTTGGGTTCGAGCTTTTCAGGTCGAAGTTTCTTGACATAAGCATCGCATCCCCAAACTTTCAGAAATGACAGCTTAGGTTTCTTACCAAACCACAATTCATACGGTGTCGTCTCAACGGATTTCGATGGAGCCCTATTTAAAGTGAACGCGGCAGTCTCTATAGCATAACCCCAAAATGACAGCAGTAGATCGGTAAGAGACATCATAGATCGTACCATATCCAATAAAGTGCGATTATGACGTTCGGACACACCATTACGCTAAGGTGTTCCAGGCGGCGTGAGTTGTGAAACAATTCCGCCTTTCCTTAAGTGCATGCCAAATTCGTGACTCAAATATTCTCCCCCACGATCTGATCGTAAGAACTTGATTTTCCTATCACGTTGATTCTCAACCTCACTCTGAAATTCCTTGAACTTTTCAAAGGTCTCAGACTTGTGTTTCATTAAGTAGACATACCCATATCTACTCAAGTCATCGGTGAGGGTGAGAACATAACGATAGCCTCCGCGAGCCTCAACACTCATTGACCGCACACATCAGTATGTATGGTTTCCAATAAGTTGGTTGCTCGCTCCATTGTTTCGGAGAACAGAGTCTTGGTCATTTTGCCCATGAGGCATGGTTCGCACATGTCAAATTATTCATAATCAAGAGACTCCAAAAGTCCATCTGCATGGAGTTTCTTCATGCGTTTGACACAAATGTGACCAAGGCAGCAGTGCCACAAGTATGTGGGACTATCATTATCAACCTTACATCTTTTGGCATTCACACTATGAATATGTGTAACATCACGTTCGAGATTAAATAAGAATAAACCATTGACCAGCGGGGCATGACCATAAAACATGTATCTCATATAAATAGAACAACCATTATTCTCAGATTTAAATGAGTAGCCATCTCGCATTAAACGAGATCCAGATACAATGTTCATGCTCAAAGCTGGTACTAAATAACAATTATTGAGGTTTAAAACTAATCCCGTAGGTAAATGTAGAGGTAGCGTGCCGACGGCGATCACATCGACCTTGGAACCATTCCCGATGCACATCGTCACCTCATCCTTCGTCAGTCTCCGTTTATTCCGCAGCTCCTGTTTTGAGTTACAAATATGAGCAACCGCACCGGTATCAAATACCCAGGAGGTACTACGAGCGCTGGTTAGGTACACATCAATAACATGTATATCACATATACCTTTAACATTATCGGCCTTATTATCCGCTAAGTACTTGGGGCAGTTCCGCTTCCAGTGACCGGTTTCCCTTGCAATAAAAGCACTCAGTCTCAGGCTTGGGTCCATTCTTTGTCTTCTTCCCGACAGCTTGCTTACCGGGCGCGGCAACTCCCTTGCCGTCCTTCTTGAAGTTCCTTTTACCCTTGCCTTTCTTGAACTTAGTGGTTTTATTCACCATCAACACTTGATGTTCCTTTTTTATTTCCACCTCCGCTGATTTCAGCATTGAATATACCTCAGGAATGGTCTTTTCCATCCCATGCATATTGAAGTTCATCACAAAGCTCTTATAGCAAGGTGGGAACGGCTGAATGATTCTGTCAACGACCACATCATCCGGGAGGTTAACTCCCAGCTGAGACAAGCGGTTGTGCAACCCAGACATTTGAGTATGTGCTCGCTGACGGAACTATTCTCCTCCATCTTACAACTGTAGAACTTGTCGGAGACTTCATATCTCTCGACCCGGGCATGAGCTTGGAAAACCATTTTCAGCTCTTGGAACATCTCATATGCTCTGTGTTGCTCAAAACGCTTTTGGAGCCCCTGTTCTAAGCTGTAAAGCATGCCGCACTGAACCAGGGAGTAATCATCATTGCGCGTCTGCCAGGCGTTCATAACGTCTTGATCTGCTGGGAAAACAGGTGCTTCAACTAGCGGTGCATCAAGGACATATACTTTCTTGGCAGCTATGAGGATAATCCTCAGGTTACGGATGCAGTCCGTCTATTTGCTATCATCGTCTTTCAGCTTGGTTTTCTCTAGGAACGCGTTGAAGTTGAGGGCAACATTAGCGTGGGCCATTTGATCTACAAGACATATTGCAAAGATTTTTAGACTATGTTCATGATAATTAAGTTCATCTAATCAATTTATTTAATGAACTCCCACTCAGATAGACATCCCTCTAGTCATCTAAGTGATACATGATCCGAGTCAACTAGGCCGTGTCCGATCATCATGTGAGACGGACTAATCATCATCGGTGAACATCTTCATGTTGATCGTATCTTCTATACGACTCATGTTCAATCTTTCGGTCTTCCGTGTTCTGAGGCCATGTCTGTACATGCTAGGCTCGTCAAGTCAACCTAAGTGTATTGCGTGTGTAAATCTGGCTTACACCCGTTATATGTGCACGTTAGAACCTATCACACCCAATCATTACGTGGTGCTTCGGAACAACGGACCTTAGCAACGGTGCACAGTTAGGGGGAACACTTTCTTGAAATTATTGCGAGGGATCATCTTATTTATGCTACCGTCGTTCTAAGCAAATAAGATGTAAAACATGATAAACATCACATGCAATCAAATAGTGACATGATATGGCCAATATCATTTTGCTCCTTTTGATCTCCATCTTCAGGGGGCCATGATCATCATTGTCACCGGCATGACACCATGACCTTCATCATCATGATCTCCATCATCGTGTCTTCATGAAGTTGTCTCGCCAACTATTACTTCTACTACTATGGCTAATGGTTAGCAATAAAGTAAAGTAATTACATGACATTTATGTTAACACGCAGGTCATAAATAAATTAAGACAACTCCTATGGCTCCTGCCGGTTGTCATACTCATCGACATGCAAGTCGTGATTCCTATTACAAGAACATGATCAATCTCATACATCACATATATCATTCATCACATCCTTTTGGCCATATCACATTGCACGACATATGTTGCAAGAACAAGTTAGACGTCCTCTAATTGTTGTTGCAAGTTTTTATGTGGCTGCTATAGGTTTCTAGCAAGAACGTTTCTTACCTACGCCAAAACCACAACGTGATATGCCAATTTCTATTTACCCTTCATAAGGACCCTTTTCATCGAATCCGATCCGACTAAAGTGGGAGACATAGACACCCGCTAGCCACCTTATGCAACTAGTGCATGTCAATCGATGGAACCAGTCTCACGTAAGCGTACGTGTAAGGTCGGTCCGGGCTGCTTCATCCCACGATGCCGCCGAATCAAGATAAGACTAGTAACGGCAAGTAAATTGACAAAATCGACGCCCACAACAACTTGTGTTCTACTCGTGCATAGAAACTACGCATAGACCTAGCTCATGATGCCACTGTTGGGGATCATTGCAGAAATTAAAAAAATTCTACGCATCACCAAGATCAATCTATGGAGTAACTAGCAATGAGAGAGAGGGGAGTGCATCTTCATACCCTTGAAGATCGCGAGTTGCAAGATTTGCAAGAACGTGGTTGGAGGAGTCGTACACGTAGCGATTCAGATCGCGGTCGAATCCGATCTAAGCACCGAACAACGGCGCCTCCGCGTTCAACACACGTGCAGCCCGGTGATGTCTCCCGCGCCTTGATCCAGCAAGGAGGAGGGAGAGGTTGAGGAAGAAGGCTCCAACAGCAGCACCACGGCGTGGTGGTGATGGAGTGGCAGTTCTCCAGCAGGGCTTCGCCAAGCTCACGCGGAGGAGGAGAGGTGTTGGGGAGGGGAGGGGCTGCGCCTTGGATGTGGTGCTGCAGCCCTCCCCTCGCCCCTCTATTTATTGGGAGAAGGGGGAAGGGGGGCCGGCCCCTCTAGATGAGATCTAGAGGGGGGCGGCGGCCAAGGGGGAGGGGGCTTGCCCCCCAAGCAAGGGTGGCGCCCCCCTTTAGGGTTCCCCCAAACCCTAGGCGCATGGGCCCTAGGGTGGGATGGCGCCCAGCCCACTAGGGGCTAGTTCCCTTCCACCTACAGCCCATAAGGACCTCCGAGGCAGGTGGACCCTCCCGGTGGACCCCCGGAACCCCTCCGGTGGTCCCGGTACAATACCGGTATACCCCCGAATATTTTCAGTGACCGTATGATGACTTCCCATATATAAATATTCACTTCCTGACTATTCCGGAACTCCTCGTGACATCCGGAATCTCATCCGGGACTCCGAAAAACATTCGGTAATCACATACAAATCTTCCTAATAATCCTAGCGTCATCGAACCTTAAGTGTGTAGACCCTACGGGTTCGGGAACCATGCAGACATGACCGAGACAACTCTTCGGCCAATAACCAACAGCGGGATCTGGATACCCGTGTTGGCTCCCACATGTTCCACTATGATCTCATCGGATGAACCACGATATCGAGGATTCAAGCAATCCCGTATACAATTCCCTTTGCCAATCGGTACGTTACTTGCCCGAGATTCGATCGTCGGTATACCAATACCTCGTTCAATTTCGTTACGGCAAGTCTCTTTACTCGTTCCATAACACATCATCCCGTGACCAACCCCTTAGTCGCATTGAGCTCATTACGATGATGTCTTACCGAGTGGGCCCAGAGATACCTCTCCGTCATACGGAGTGACAAATCCCAGTCTCGATTCGTCCCAACCCAACAGACACTTTCAGAGATACCCGTAGTGCACCTTTATAGCCACCCAGTTACGTTGTGACGTTTGGCACACCCAAAGCACTCCTATGGTATCCGGGAGTTGCGCAATGTCCTGGTCTAAGGAAATGATACTGACATTAGAAAAGCTCTAGCAGACGAACTACACGATCTTGTGATAGGCTTAGGATTGGGTCTTGTCCATCACATCATTCTCCTAATGATGTGATCCCGTTATCAATGACATCCAATGTCCATGGTCAGGAAACTATAACCATCTATTGATCAACGAGCTAGTCAACTAGAGGCTCACTAGGGACATGTTGTGGTCTATGTATTCACACATGTATTACGATTTCCGGATAACACAATTATAGCATGAACAATAAACAATTATTATGAACAAGGAAATATAATAATAACCACCTTATTATTGCCTCTAGGGCATATTTCCAACACAAGACCCATCCGTTAGCATAGCATATGATCGTTCAAATTATTGCTACTACTTTCTTAATGTCAAATGCATGTTTCTTCGGCCATAAGATCATGCAACTCCCGGATACCAGAGGAATACCATGTGTGCTATCAAACGTCACAACGTAACTCGGTGATCATAAAGATGCTCTACAGGTATCTCTGAAGGTGTCTATTGAGTTGGCATGAATCAAGATTCGGGTTTGCCACTCTGTATATCAGAGAGGTATCTCTGGGCCCTCTTGGTAATACATATCACAAGAAGCCTTGCAAGGAAAGTGACTAAGTAGTTAGTTGCAAAATGATGTATTACGGAATGAGTAAAGAGACTTGCTGATACGTCTCCGTCGTATCTACTTTTCCAAACTGCTTCACCCTTGTTTTGGACTCTAATTTGCACGATTTGAATGGAACTAACCCGGACTGACGCTGTTTTCAGCAGAATTGCCATGGTGTTATTTTTGTGCAGAAATAAAATTTCTCAGAATGTCTTGAAAATTCATGGAGATCAGTTTTAAAATTAATAAAAAAATATTGGTGAAAGAATCAAGTGAAGGGGGCCCACACCCTGGCCACAAGGGTGGGGGCGCGCCACCCATCCTTGTGGGTCCCCCTGGACCTCCACCGACCTCAACTCCAACTCCATAAATTCACCGCGGAGAAAAAAATTAGAGAGAAGGATTCATCACGTTTTACGATATGAAGCCGCCGCCAAGCCCGTTCTTCCTTAGGAAGGGCAAATCTGGAGTCCGTTCGGGGCTTCGGAGAGGGGAATCCGTCGCCATCGTCATCATCAACCATCCTCCATCACCAATTTCATGATGCTCACCGCCGTGCATGAGTAATATCATCGTAGGCTTGCTGGACCGTGATGGGTTGGATGAGATTTACCATGTAATCAAGTTAGTTTTGTTAGGGTTTGATCCCTAGTATCCACTATGTTCTAAGATTGATGTTGCTATGACTTTGCTATGCCTAATGCTTGTCTCTAGGGCCCGAGTGCCATGATTTTAGATCTGAACCTATTATGTTTTCATGAATATATTTGTGTTCTTGATCCGATATTGCAAGTTATAGTCACCTACTACGTGTTATGATTCGGCAACCCCGGAGTGACAATAGTCGGGACCACTCCCGGTGATGATCGTAGTTTGAGGAGTTCACGTATTCACTAAGTGCTAATGCTTTGGTCCGGTACTCTATTAAAAGGAGGCCTTAATATCCCTTAGTTTCCATTAGGACCCCGCTGCCACGGGAGGGTAGGACAAAAGATGTCATGCAAGTTCTTTTCCATAACCATGTATGACTATATTCGGAATGCATGCCTACATTATATTGATGAATTGGAGCTATTCTGTGTCACCCTATGTTATAACTGGTGCATGATGAATGCCATCCGACATAATTATCCATCGTTGATCCATTGCCTACGAGCTTTTCACATATTGATCTTTGCTTCGTTACTTTTCCGCTGCTACTGTTACAATTGCTACGAAACTGCTACTATTACTTTTGCCACCGTTACCGTTACTTCCATACTACTTTGCTACTGAATATTTTGCTGCAGATATTAACTATTCCAGGTGTGGTTGAATTGACAACTCAGCTGCTAATACTTGAGAATATTCTTGGGCTCCCCTTGTGTCAAATTAATAAATTCAGGTTGAATACTCTACCGTCGAAACTGTTGCGATCCCCAATACTTGTGGGTTATCAAGACCTTTTTCTGGCGCTATTGCCGTGGAGCATAGTTCTATTCTCTGAGTTACTTGGGATTTATATCTGTTGATCACTATGAGGAATATGAAAGACAAAAAAACCAAGATCTATCCCTCAACTACGAGGGGAGGTAAGGAACTGCCATCTAGCTCTTTACTTGATTCTCCTTCTGTTTTGAGTAAACTTGCGACACCTACACCTGCTATTGATTCTGATATGTCGCATGTTTTGATGATGCCACTTCTGCTATGCATGATGCTTATGATGAAACTACTTCTCTGCTTGATAGTATTGTGCCACTAGGTGAATTTCCTGATGAACAACTTGCTAGGGTTAGAAAGAATGAAATTACTGAAATGGATGATATTATTGAAACTAAAGATTATGATTCTCCCCCTAGATATGAATTGCCTGTTGTACCTGAGGGTTATGTTATGAATGAAGAAACTGCTAGAGACTTCTTTGGTTGCAATGATAGAGAGGATCTTAAGAAATTGTTGGCTAAGCTGAAAGGAAAATCCTTGAAAGCTAGAATGAAATATGATCCCAATTTTGCTACTTCACCTATCTTTGTTACTGATAAGGATTATGAATTCTCTGTCGATCCTGAGTTAATTACTTTGGTTGAATCAGATCCTTTCTATGGTTATGAATCTGAAACTATTGTGGCACATCTTACTAAGTTGAATGATGCTACCTCTTTAGCATGCATTGGTTTTCCCTTGAAGAGGAAAGGGTGATGCAGCAAAGCAACGTAAGTATTTCCCTCAGTTTTTGAGAACCAAGGTATCAATCCAGTAGGAGACCACACGCGAGTCACCTCGTACCTACACAAACAAATAAGAACCTCAAAACTAACGCGATAAAGTGGTTGTCAATCCCTTCACGACCACTTGCAAGAGTGAGATCTGATAGAGATAGTAATAATAAGATAAATATTTTTGGTATTTTTATGATATAGATTGAAAGTAAAGATTGCAAAATAAACGGTGCCAGAAATAGCTAGTTGACGAAAGATTAATATGATGGAAGATAGACCCGGGGGCCATAGGTTTCACTAGTGGCTTCTCTCAAGATAGCATAAGTATTATGATGGGTGAACAAATTACTGTCAAGCAATTGATAGAATTGAGCATAGTTATGAGAATATCTAGGTATGATCATGTATATAGGCATCATGTCCGTGACAAGTAGACCGACTCCTGCCTGCATCTACTACTATTACTCCACAAATCGACCGCTATCCAGCATGCATCTAGAGTATTAAGTTAATCAGAACGGAGTAACGCTGTAAGCAAGATGACATGATGTAGAGGGATAACCTAATGCAATATGATATGAACCCCATCTTTTTATCCTCGATGGCAACAATACAATACATGTCGTTTCCCCTACTGTCACTAGGATCGAGCACCGCAAGATTGAACCCAAAGCTAAGCACTTCTCCCATTGCAAGAAAGATCAATCTAGTAGGCCAAACCAAACTGATAATTTGAAGAGTCTTGCAAAGATAACCAATCATACATAAAATAATTCAGAGAAGATTCAAATATTATTCATAGATAGACTTGATCATAAACCCACAATTCATCGGTCTCAACAAACACACCGCCAAAAGAAGATTACATCGAATAGATCTCCACAAGAGAGGGGGAGAAAATTGTATTGATATCCAAAAAGAGAGAAGAAGCCATCTAGCTACTAACTATGGACCCGTAGGTCTGAGGTAAACTACTCACACTTCATCGGAGAGGCTATGGTGTTGATGTAGAAGCACTCCGTGATCGATGCCCCCTCCGGCGGAGCTCCGGAACAGGCCCCAAGATGGGATCTCGTGGATACAGAAAGTTACGGCGGTGGAATTAGGGTTTTGGCTCCTGTTCTGATTGTTTGGGGGTATGTGGATATATATAGGAGGAAGGAGTATGTCGGTGGAGCAACAGGGGGCCCACGAGGGTGGAGGGCGTGCCTGGTGGGGGTGGGCGCGCCCCCCTACCTCGTGGCCTCCTCTCTTGTGCCTTGACGTAGGTTCCAAGTCTCCCGGGTATTATTCATTGAGAAAATCACGTTCCCGAAGGTTTCATTCCGTTTGGACTCCATTTGATATTCCTTTTCTTCGAAACCCTAAAACAGGCAAAAAACAACAATTCTGGGCAGGGCCTCCGGTTAATAGGTTAGTCCCAAAAATAATATAAAAGTGGATAATAAAGCCCAATAATGTCCAAAACAGTAGATAATATAGCATGGAGCAATCAAAAATTATAGATACGTTGGAGACGTATCAGCATGAAACAATAGCGCTTGTTGGGAGGCAACCCAATGAATACAATTTATTTTTTCTTTTGGCTTTCTGTTCTTGAGTGTTTGCAAAATTATGCTACTCTTATGATTGTGTCTTTTGTGTTTTAATTAGTGTTTGTGCCAAGTAAAGCCTATAGGATCTTCTTGGGTGATAGTTGTTTGATCTTGCTGAAAAATAGAAACTTTCGTGCCCACGAAAACAATTCTAATTTTTAACCAGAGAGCGATAAAATACCAATTATTTTTGCAGAAGATTAATATACAAATTGCTCAGTCCATCCTAAGTTTTCAGAGTTTTTGGAGTTACAGAAGTATTTGACACCCAGATTGCAATAGACTGTTCTATTTTTGACAGATTCTCTTTTCTTGGCGTTGTGTGTTTGTTTTGATGGCTCTATGGTTTTCTTTAATGAGTTTTTGCCATAGAAAAGTTGGAATACAGTAGATAAAATGCAAGAACAAAGTATGAATTGGTTTACTACAACACTTATAGTAGTGATTTGTTTTTTATAAAAGAATTCAGAGAAGATTCAAATATTGTTCACAGATAATCTTGATCATAAACCCACAATTCATCGGATCTCGACAAACACACTGCAAAAGAAGATTACATCGAATAGATCTCCAAGAGAATAGAGGAGAACTTTGTATTGGGATCCAAAGAGAGAGAAGAAGTCATCTAGCTAATAACTATGGACCCGAAGGTCTGAGGTAAACTACTCACACATCATCGGAGAGGCTATGGTGTTGATGTAGAAGCCCTCCGTGATCAATGCCCCCTCCAGCGGAGCACAGGAAAAGGCCCCAAGATGGGATCTCACGGGTACAGAAGGTTGCGGTGGTGGAATTAGGTTTTCGTGGTGCTCCCAGATGTTTTCAGGGTACGTAGGTATATATAGGAGGAAAAAGAAGGTCGGTGGAGCCACGAGGGGCCCACGAGGGTGGAGGGCGCGCCCAGGGGGGTAGGCGCGCCCCCCTGCATCGTGGATTCCTCTTTGGTTGCTTGAGATCCACTCCAAGTCCTCTGGATCACGCTTGTTCCAAAAATCATGCTCCTGAAGGTTTCATTCCGTTTGGACTCCGTTTGATATTCTTTTTCTGAGAAACACTGAAATTGGTAAAAAACAGCAATTTGGGCTGGGCCTCTGGTTAATAGGTTAGTCCCAAAAATAATATAAAAGTGTATAAATAAGCTCATTAAACATCCAAAACAGAATGTATAACAGCATGGAGCAATAAAAAATTATAGATACGTTGGAGACCTGTCAAGCATCCCCATGCTTTATTCCTGCTCGTCCTCGAGTAGGTAAATGATAAAAACAAAATTTTTGATGTGGAATGCTTCCTAACATATTTCTCAATGTAATTTTATTTAGTGTGGCATGAATGTTCAGATCCGAAATATTCAAGCTAAAAGTTTAATATTGACATAAAATAATAATACTTCAAGCATACTAACTAATCATGTCTTCTCAAAATAACATGGCCAAAGAAAGTTCATCCCTACAAAATCATATAGTTTGGTCATGCTCCATTTTCGTCACACAAGAATGCTCTCATCATGCACAACCCCGATGACAAGCCAAGTAGTTGTTTCATACTTTAGTAATCTCAAACGTTTTTCAACTTCCACGCAATACATGAGCATGAGCCATGGATATAGCATGATGGGTGGAATATAATATAATGAAGGGGGTTATGTGGACAAGACGAAAAGGAGAAAGTCTCACATTGACGCGGCTAATCAATGGGCAATGGAGATGCCCATAAACTGATGTCAATGCAAGGAGTAGGGATTGCCATGCAATGGATGCACTAGAGCTATAAATGTATGAAAGCTCAACAAAAGAAACTAAGTGGGTGTGCATCCAACTTCCTTGCTCACGAAGACCTAGGGCACTTGAGGAGGCCCATTGTTGGAATATACAAGCCAAGTTCTATAATGAAAAATTCCCACTAGTATATGAAAATGACAAAACAAGAGACTCTCTATTATAAAGATCATGGTGCTAATTTGAAGCACAAGTGTGGAAAAAAAGGATAGTAGCAATGCCCCTTTTATTTTTTTTTATTTTTTTGGCCTTCTCTTTTTTTGGCCTTTCTCTTTTTTTGGGACAATGCTCTATTAATGATGATCATCACACTTCTATTTATTTATTTAAAACTCAATGATTACAACTCGATACTAGAACAAGATATGACTCTATATGAATACCTCAGGCGGTGTATCGGGATGTGCAATGACTCATGAGTGACATGTATGAAAGAATTATGAATGGTGGCTTTGCCACAAATACGATGTCAACTACATGATCATGCAAGGCAATATGACAATGATGATGCGTGTCATAACAAACGGAACAATGGAAAGTTGCATGGCAATATATCTCGGAATGGCTATGGAAATGCCATAATAGGTAGGTATGGTGGCTATTTTGAGGAAGATATAAGGAGGTTTCTGTGTGATAGAGCGTATCGTATCATGGGGTTTGGATGCACCGGCGAAGTTTGCACCAACTCTCAAGGTGAGAAAGGGCAATGCATGGTGCCGAAGAGGCTAGCAATGATGGAAGAGTGAGAGTGCATATAATCCATGGACTCAACATTAGTCATAAAGAACTCACATACTTATTGCAAAAATCTACAAGTTGTCAAAAACCAAGTATTACGCGCATGCTCCTAGGGGGATAGATTGGTAGGAAAATACCATCGCTCGTCCCCGACCGCCACTCATAAGGAAGACAATCAAATAACACCTCATGTTTCAAATTTGTTACACAACATTTACCATACGTACATGCTACGGGACTTGCAAACTTCAACACAAGTATTTCTCAAATTCACAACTAATCAACTAGCATAACTTTAATATCACTCTCTCCATATCTCAAAACAATCATCAAATATCAAACTTCTCTTAGTATTCAATGCAGTTATATGAAAGTTTTTTTATAATATCAAAAGAAAATTCCCATGCTGTTCTAAAGGACTCTCAAAATAATATAAGTGAAGCATGATAGATCAATTATTTCTATAAATAAAACCACCACCGTGCTCTAAAAGATATAAGTGAAGCACTAGAGCAAAAACTATATAGCTCAAAAGATATAAGTGAAGCACATAGAGTATTCTAATAAATTATGATTCATGTGTGTCTCTCTCAAAAGGTGTGTATAGCGAGGATGATTTTGGTAAACTAAAAAGCAAAGACTCAAATCATACAAGACACTCCAAGCAAAACACATATCATGTGGTGAATAAAAATATAGCTCCATGTAAAGTTACCGATGAACGAAGACAAAAGAGGGGATGCCTTCCGGGGCATCCCCAAGCTTAGGCTTTTTGGTGTCCTTGGATTTTACCTTGGGGTGACTTGGGCATCCCCAATCTTAGGCTCTTTCCACTCCTTGTTCCATAATCCATCAAATCCTTACCCAAAACTTGAAAACTTCACAACACAAAACTTAACAGAAAATCTCGTGAGCTCCGTTAGCGAAAGAAAACAAAACACCACTTCAAGGTACTGTAATGAACTCATTATTTATTTATATTGGTGTTAAAACTACTTTATTACAACTTCTCTATGGTTTGTAAACTCCATTACTAGCCATAGATTCATCAAAATAAACAAACAACACACGAAAAACAGAATCTGTCAAAAACAGAACAGTCTGTAGTAATCTGTAACTAACGCAAACTTATGGGACCCCAAAAATTCTAAAATAAATTGCTGGACTTGAGGAATTTATTTATTAATCATATTCAAAAATAATTAACTAAATATAACTCTCAAATAAAAAATGGCAGCAATTATCGCAAGCGCTAAAGTTTCTGTTTTTTACAGCAAGATTAAAAAGACTTTCCCCAAGTCTTCCCAACGGTTCTACTTGGCACAAATACTAACTAAACACAAAAAACACAACCAAAACAGAGGCTATATAAATTATTTATTACTAAACAGGAACAAAAAAAATTGGGTTGCCTCCCAACAAGCGCTATCGTTTAACGCCCCTAGCTAGGCATAAAAGCGAAGATAGATCTAGGTGTTGCCATCTTTGGTAGGCAATCCATAAGTAGCTCTCATAATAGATTCATATGGTAATTTAATTTTATTTCTAGGGAAGTGTTCCTTGCCTTTCCTTAACGTAAATTGGAATCTAATATTCCCTTCCTTCATAACAATAATTGCACCAATCGTTCTAAGGAAAAGTCTACCAAGAATAATAGGGCATGAAGGATTGCAATCAATATCAAGAACAATGAAATCTACGGGCACATAATTCCTATTTGCAACAATAATAACATCATTAATTCTTCCCATAGGTTTTTTAATAGTGGAATCCGCAAGGTGCAAGTTCAAAGAGAAATCATCAAATTCACGGAAACCTAGCAAATCACACAAAGTTTTTGGGATTGTGGAAACACTAGCACCCAAATCACAAAAGCATAGCATTCATGATCTTTAATTTTTATTTTAATTGTAGGTTACCACTAATCATAAAGTTTTCTAGGGACAGAAAATTCCAACTCAAGTTTTTCTTCATAAGATTGCATCAAAGCATCAACGATATGTTTAGTAAAAGCTTTATTTTGACTATAAGCATGAGGAGAATTTAGCACAGATTGCAATAAGGAAATACAATCTATCAAAGAGCAATTATCATAATTAAATTCCTTGAAATCCAAGATAGTGGGTTCGTTGCTATCTGAAGTTTTAACCCCTTCAATCCCACTTTTACCAAATTTTGCATCAAGATCTAAAAGCTCTGAATTTTTGGGACGCCTTCTAACTAAAGTTGACTCATCTCCAGTCCCATCATTATCAAGATTCATATTGAAAAACAAGGATTTAATGGGGTGCACATCAATTACTTTTAGATCTTCATCTTTATTCTCATAAAAACTAGAAGAACACACCTTCACAAAGCAATCTTTCTTAGCATGCATCCTAGCGGTTCTTTCTTTGCACTCATCAATGGAAATTCTCATGGCTTTGAGAGACTCGTTGATATCATGCTTAGGTGGAATAGATCTAAGTTTCAAAGAATCAACATCAAGAGAAATTCTATCCCCGTTCCTAGCCAACTCATCAATATTAAGCAATTTTTCTTCAATCAAAGCACTGAAACTCTTTTGCGAACTAATAAATTCTTTAATACTAGATTCAAAATCACATGGAATCTTATTATAATTTCCATAAGAATTGTTGTAGCAATTACCATAATTATTGGAGGAGTTACTAGGAAACGGCCTGGAATTAAAATTACCTCTATACGCGTTGTTACCAAAATTGTTCCTACCAACAAAATTCACATCCATAGATTTATTATTATTCTCAATCAAAGTAGACAAAGGCATATCATTAGGATTAGTAGGAGCACTCTTATTAGCAAACAATTTCATAAGTTCATCCATCTTTCCACTCAGAACAATAATCTCTTCATCGCATGAACTTTTTTACTAGTAGATCTTTCGGTGTGCCATAGAGAATAATTAACCATAATATTATCTAGGAGTTTAGTAGCTTCTCCTAAAGTGATTTCCATAAAAGTGCCTCCCGCGGCCGAATCTAAAAGATTTCTAGAAGAAAAATTCAATCCTGCATAAAATTTTTGTATAATCATCCATTAATTCAATCCATGTGTAGGGCAATTACGTATCATTAATTTTATCCTCTCCCAAGATTGTGCAACATGTTCATGATAAAGTTTCTTAAAATTTATAATATCGTTTCTAAGAGAGATGATCTTAGCGAGAGGAAAATACTTAGAGATAAAAGCATCTTTGCACTTATTCCATGAAGCAATACTATTTTTAGGCAAAGACGAAAACCAAGCTTTAGCACAATCTCTTAGCAAAAACGGAAATAGCTTAAGTTTAACAATATCATTATCCACGTCTTTCTTCTTTTGCATAGCACACAAATCAACAAAGTTGTTTAGATGGGTAGCGGCATCTTCACTAGGAAGGCCAGAAAATGGATCTTTCATGACAAGATTCAACAAAGCAGTATTAATTTCACAAGATTCAGCATCGGTAAGAGGAGCAATTGGAGTGCTAATAAAATCATTATTGTTGGTATTGGCAAAGTCACACAATTTAGTATTATCTTGAGCCATCATGACAAGCAAGCAATCCAACACACAAGCAAACAAGCGAAAACAAGAAGAAGCGAACGGAAGGAGAGGAGGAAAGGAATAGAGGGTGAATAAAACGGCGATGGTGAAGTGGGGGAGAGGAAAACGTGAGGCAAATGGCAAATAATGTAATGAGAAGGTTAAGAGTTGTGATGGGTACTTGGTATGTCTTGATGGCGTAGATCTCCCCGGCAACGGCGCCAGAAATCCTTCTTGCTACCTCTTGAGCATGCGTTGGTTTTCCCTTGAAGAGGAAAGGGTGATGTAGCAAAGCAGCATACATATTTCCCTCAGTTTTTGAGAACCAAGGTATCAATCCAGTAGGAGACCATGCGCGAGTCACCTCGTACCTACACAAACAAATAAGAACCTCGCAACCAACGCGATAAAGTGGTTGTCAATCCCTTCACGACCACTTGCAAGAGTGAGATCTGATAGAGATAATAATAATAAGATAAATATTTTTGGTATTTTTATGATATAGATTGAAAGTAAAGATAGAAAAATAAACGGTGCCAGAAATAGCTAGTTGACGGAAGATTAATATGATGGAAGATAGACTCGGGGGCCATAGGTTTCACTAGTGGCTTCTCTCAAGATAGCATAAGTATTACGGTGGGTGAACAAATTACTGTCGAGCAATTGCTAGAATTGAGCATAGTTATGAGAATATCTAGGTATGATCATGTATATAGGCATCACGTCCGTGACAGGTAGACCGACTCCTGCCTGCATCTACTACTATTACTCCACACATCGACCGCTATCCAGCATGCATCTAGAGTATTAAGTTCATAAGAACGGAGTAACACTTTAAGCAAGATGACATGATGTAGAGGGATAAACTCATGCAATATGATATAAACCCCATCTTTTTATCCTCAATGGCAACAATGAAATACGTGTCGTTTCCCATACTGTCACTGGGATCGAGCACCGCAAGATTGAACCCAAAGCTAAGCACTTCTCCCATTGCAAGAAAGATCAATCTAGTAGGCCAAACCAAACTAATAATTCGAAGAGACTTGCAAAGATAACCAATCATACATAAAATAATTAAAAGAAGACTCAAATATTGTTCATAGATAATCTTGATCATAAACCCACAATTCATTGGATCTCGACAAACACACCGCCAAAAAAGATTACATCGAATAGATCTCCAAGAGAATCGAGGAGAACTTTGGATTGAGATCCAAAGAGAGAGAAGAAGCCATCTAGCTAATAACTATGGACCCGAAGGTCTTAGGTAAACTACTCAAACATCATCGGAGAGGCTATGGTGTTGATGTAAAAGCCCTCCGTGATCAATGCCCCCTCCGGCGGAGTGCCGGAAAAGGCCCCAAGATGGGATCTCATGGGTACAGAAGGTTGCGGTGGTGAAATTAGGTTTTCGTGGTGCTCCCCGATGTTTTTAGGGTACATAGGTATATATAGGAGGAAGAAGTAGGTCAGTGGAGCCATGAGGGGCCCATGACAGTGGAGGGCGCGCCCAAGGGGGTAGGCGCGCCCCCTGCCTCTTGGCTTCCTCGTTGGTTGCTTGACGTCCACTCCAAGTCCTCTGGATAACGTTTGTTCCAAAAATCACGCTCCCGAAGGTGTCATTCCGTTTGGACTCCGTTTGATATTCTTTTTCTGCAAAACACTGAAATAGGCAAAAAAACAATTTGGGCTGGGCCTCCGATTAATAGGTTAGTCCCAAAAATAATATAAAAGTGTATAAATAAGCCCATTAAACATCCAAAACAGAATATATAATAGCATGGAGCAATCAAAAATTATGGATACCTTGGAGACGTATCAAATGATATAACCACCCTATTTGCTCATGAGGAAAAAATTCGCTATTACTATATTCTTAAATTGTTTCTTTTCTCATTAAAGGGTGATGCTAAAGTATGGTTTAATTCTCTTGCTCCTGGTTGTGTGCGTAGTCCCCAGGATATGATTTTCTACTTCTCTGCAAAATATTTCCCTACTCATAAGAAACAAGTTGCTTTAAGGGAAATATTTAATTTTGTGCAAATTAAAGAAGAGAGTCTCCCACAAGCTTGGGGGAGACTGAAGGAGTCCTGGATTAGGGGGTCCTCAAGTGTCCAGACTATTCAATATGGGTCGGACTGATTGGCCATAAGGATAAAGCAGAAGACTATCCCCCGTGTCCGGATAGGACTCCTATATGCGTGGATGGCAAGTTTTGTGTCCGGATCTGTCGTTTCCGTCCCCTGCAAACCGACTCTGTACAACCCTAGGTCCCTCTTGTGTACATATAAACCGGAGGGTTTAGTCCGTAGAGGCTATCAGAATAATCATAGGCTAGACATCTAGGGTTTAGCCATTACGATCTCGAGGTAGATCAACTCTTGTAACCACTATACTCATCGAATATAATCAAGCAACACATAGGGTTTACCTCCTTTAAGATGGCCTGAACCTGGGTAAAACATTGTGTCCCTTGCGTCCCTTGTTACCATTGATCCTCAAATACACAGCTTGGGACCCCCTACCCGAGATATGCCAGTTTTGACACCGACATTGGTGCTTTCATTGAGAGTTCCATTGTGTTGTCAACAGAGGGATCGATGGCTCGCCTTGTCATCAACGACGATGCTGCCTTTGGGGAGACTTTTCTCCCTGGCCAACTCTTTGTGTTTTCCGGCCTCGTGCTACGTGCCAACTCAACTGGCCACCTCGAGCAGGTCGATAGCTACGCCCCTGGTCACCAGATCAGGTTTGGAAGTTCGAACTACATCACCGATATCCGAGGAGATTTGATCTTCGAGGGGCTCACGGCCTTGGCCGCTGCCCCCCCCCCCACCCATACAAATAAGGCCCTTCAGATCCATTGTTAAATCTCGTTCAGGGATCGACACTCATGCCCGCCCTAGCCTTAGATCCGGGGCGGATCGCTCTATCCGAAGATGGGAGGGAACCCCACCAGACTCTCTCCCATCAAGGAGCTTCCAGCTGAAGACCCAGGCTCAAACGGGACTCTCCCCGTCATCCGGAAGCTGGATTCGCTTATGGAAGTCAAGTCCGACCTCTCAAGGCCTCCGTCTCACTGGCCCGGTCAAGTGGTTATTACCAAACCTAGCTCCGCAGATCCTCATACATCTATCCAGCTTTCGCTCTCAAACGAAACTCTGGACCTAATGAGATCTCTCGCCATCATGGAAGCATCACCTCCGAACTACACCCAGCTTGAGCTGAGGGCTAAGAGTAGGGAATTTTACATCCCACCCACCACCCACTTAATAGCCACTGTCGAAGACTTAACCGACATGCTAGACTACGCCTCCGAGGACATCGATGTGATGGACGACAATGTCAATGCCGAACTAGGCCAAAACTTGCCCATCACTGGGCATTGGACGGCCACTTCTACTTACGACGTATACATGGTGGACACACCTGAGAAGAAGGACGACGATGGCACTCAAAACCCAGATGAGGATAAGCCCGTCGATGAACCACCAAAGCACCGGCGTCAACGGCGCCGCTTACGATCGCAACGGTCAAGGGAAAGCAATACGGACACCGGAGATAATAACACTACAGACAACGCTGAAGATCTCGATCACCCCGTTGAGTCTGTGTTTGAGAATGATAAAAGGGAAGAAGGTCAATACAGCCCTGAACACGCCGATCACATGGATTCGGAAGACAATTACCTGCCTCGAAAGAGGATGTTAGCCTCGGCAACGAAGATTTCATCGTCCCGGAGGAACCCCTCGAACAAGAACGCTTCAAGCGATAGCTCATTGCCACCGTGCGAAGCCTGAAAAAGAAACAACAATAGCTTCAAGCCGAACAGGACACGTTCAACGATAGATGGACCAAGGTCCTGGCTGCCGAAGAATATGGCCTCGAGCACCCAATAAAGAGTTACCCAAAACATATGATACTGCCACAATTTAACGACGAGGCCCTTGAGCCAATACCGTCGAAATACAATCAGGCTGACTAGCAGGACCGACCACCACGTGGACGGGACAAAGCGGCTAATTATGCCGAACAACAGCCTACGCCACCTCGCCATAGAGGCAAGGAGACAGTGGCTCCAAGCTACACATATGACTTACGTCGGGACCTGGACAATAGAGTCAGCTAGACAAGATCAATCTACGAATCAAGAGGATGTGCTCCAACACGGGATGACGGCCATCAGGCCTGGCGCGACAAGCATAACCAAATCCGAGGTCAGCCCCGAGCACAGATGTCATCCGAACTCTGTCGCGATGTCGCCCGATACGGAGGCGCCGCGCACCCTATGTGTTGGGGATATTACCACTGGGCATAAACCGGCCTACCTAGGCCGGATTAACTCCATCAGTAGTTCAAAGCTGTTAAAGCCAAAAGAGGCAGATAAAGGTCCAGGGCCCGTAGTCGGTTTACAACCTGTAGCCGAACATCAGTTTCGTGCATATACTTGTAATATAAGTTAGGAACAAGGAGAGACCAACCCGGATACGAGTATGAACCGGTATTGGGACTCTCTGAACCGGCAGGCGTCACCCATGTATATAAGGGGATGACCCAGCGGCGGTTCAGGGACGATAGACAACAATTTGAGACATAGGCGAAGCTTATTTGCTCCCTAGTCATCGAAACACCCATAAATTCCATCACAACTAGAGGTAGGCTTTACCTTCATTGAAGGGGCCGAACTAGTACAAACTCTCTTGCGTTCTTGCGTCCGCTTTAACCCCTTCAAGCTAACCCGTAGCGATGGCTCCACGACTAAGTCCTTTCAATAGGACATCTGCCGTGACAAAACCACGAGAGTTGGCGCCCACCGTGGGGCTATCGCACGAAGGTTTCCGGTTCTTGGAGTGCCGCTTTGAAGGACTCGAGGGCTACGCTGTAGGCCGGACGACTGAGAGTCGTCACGGCAAACTCTACATCGACGACACAGGCTGGGGCCCCGAGGCCGGCTCAATTGAGTACAGGTACCGGGTCCCCTTTGGTAGCATTCATGTTTTCATTGGCAAGATCGGTGAACCGGGCCCTGAGCCGGACATCTGCACCGACCTCGTCGAGACGGCTCAGTGTACGCGATCCGCCCGGAATAAACCGGCCATGAAGCGTACCTTCGTGGGAATGATCCATGGATGGAGTTACGAGGATGGATCGGAGCTTTGCGAGGCAACTGCCGTTTGTTCTGGTGACGAATCTTCGACCGGAGAAACCGAATCTCTTTATCAGCTACAAGATGGCCGGATTGAGAGCTGTTCTGATGGCGACAGTATTCCGGACCCCTCTGATCTGCCTAACCGGGTTGGAATATTCATGGCCGGGACAAAAGCAGCACTTCATTCTTCGACAGCTATGGCAACGATTTCCGGTTTAGCAGCAGCAACGGCCGCCGGGACAGGAGGCCCTGTGCGCCTACCGGCTCAGGTTCTATCAGAGCTATTTGATGCGTTGGCTGTGCTTATGGCGGAAGTTAATCCGCCACATCAGGACGTTCACAATACGAAGATTGCAAAGGTAAAGGAACAGATCACCCAGGCCAAGGCGGATCTGGCGGCTGAGGACACCAGGATGGCCGCAGAGCGGGCTGCTTTAGACGCACAGGCCTACAGGCTTATGTTAGACCAGAGCGCATCACATGAAGTCATGAGAAGGAAGCATCGATCCCGCTTACCTTCGGTTTTAGAGGCCAGAGACCTTTTCAACACTCCAGGGCCAAGAGCCGGCAATCCGCTGGAGGGGAACCGGGCAAAAGCCCCTAGGACCGGTGCTCTGGTTCAGCCTCGTCAGATCGACCCGCCTCGTCAAAACACCGTTATACCTCGGGATGCTTTAACACCTCCGGGTCACTACTCCAACCCAATGGACAATCTTGTTGCCGCTGCTGCACGACTGGAGGCCATTCCAGTTGAAGGTGACTCGCTGTAAGCAGTAGAGATGCGACGGGTCAAGGAACTTCTGAGGACAGCTTTGGCCCAACAGGAAGCATACTCGTACAGCCGTGACCGAATCCACTCGACCCCCCGTCCGAGCCGGAGCTATAGCAGACATATGGATGAACCAGCAGTATTGAGTAATGAAAGACGTGGAGCACCCCGTGGCAACAACCCGACGGGTGGGGCTGACGACGCTCAGGAAGTGGTGAACCGGGCCCGAGTGCGTAGGGAGGCCGAGTTAGCCGCACGGCATCAGGCTCGGCAGCTCACGCCGGTTCGACCAACCATTTTGATCGAACCTGGTGTTACTTCTAGTTCTTTGGGGGTGCCTTGCCTCGTCCCCGCTTTACGCAACGTGTGTTTGCCCAAGGATTTCAAAGGCCCACGTGAGGTACCAAATTATACGGCGGATCAACCACCAGAGACATGGGTGGAGAGCTATGAGATGGCCATGGAGATGCTTGATGTGGATGACACGGCATGTGCGAAATACTTCACCATGATGCTTGAAGGAACGGCCCGTACTTGGTTAAAAAGTTTACCCGCTAATTCTATCAGTTCATGGGCCCAATTACGAGCCCGGTTTATCAACAATTTCAAGGATACCTGTAAATAGCCTATGTCGATAGTGGACTTAGCTGCATGCGTCCAGGAGGAAGGAGAGTCAACGACTCATTGGGTGCGCCGGGTTTCACAAGTGTTGCACTCCTCAGACCGCATCAACGCTGACACTGCAGTATTAACCCTAGAAGGCAACTGCCGGTTTGGTCCCCTGAAGTTGAAATTGGGACGGATGAAGCGTCATTGCACCGACATGGGAACCCTCATGGCCGCTTTGGTAAAATATCCTGATTCTGATAGTACCAAGGATCCCGAGTCTGATGATGACAAGACAGGGAAGGGGAAGAAGAACAACGGCTCCAAAATTCAGCAGCATCACTGGGTAGGCAATGGCGGAGGAGGCAAGCGTAAAGCGGATGGCAACATGGATTTTGTGGCTAATACCAACGTACAGGACAATGGCCAGCGGCGCAAGGGCAGGCCGAAAAATCGTAGTGGAGCGCCCAATCCCAACCCAAACCGCCTGAACTATTTGCTAAACCAGCCCTGTCCAAAACATGGGACGAAGGAGGAGCCAGCAAACCACCTTTGGAAGGATTGTTTTATTATGCAGGAGTTCAAGAATTCTAATAATTTCCGGTATGATCACGGATCTGGCGGCGGCTCAGGATCCGGGCCAGGTTATGGTGGAGGAAGTTCCGGTTCAGGATTTAATGGTAATCCGGGCGGGCATAATGGTCAAAATAGTCAGAACACCCAGGGTGGTCACAACGAACAGCAACAACAGTCAGGTTACCAAAGCAACCCAAAGCAGTTGAGTAGTGGGCAATACCATGTCTTTACCACTAGCTTGGACAAGCGAGACCGGAAGGTTCAGAGGCGGGCAGTCAACTCTGTTGAACCGGCCACACCCCGTTATCTACGTTGGTCCGAACAGCCAATCATATGGAGCAGAGAGGATCACCCACTCCAGGTTGATAATCCAGGTCAGTTGGCTCTGGTGGTGGCGCCTCAGGTGGGTGGTTATAAGTTCACCAAAGTGCTCATGGATGGAGGGAGCAGCATTAACATCCTATACTATGAGACCTTCCGTCGTATGGGACTAACAGATAAGAATCTCAAACCGTCCAATATAGTATTCCACGGTGTAGTGCCTGGCAGATCAGCATATCCCGTTGGTAAGATAGCTCTTGAAGTGGCCTTTGGGGATGATCATGATTCCAGGTCGGAGACATTAACATTTGAAGTGGTGAAAATCCAAAGTCCATATCATGCCCTGTTTGGGCGTCCGGCATACGCCAAGTTTATGGCTCGGCCCTGTTATGTGTATTTGCAGCTCAAGATGCCGGGTCACAAGGGGACAATAACGGTTCACGGAAGCCGCAAAATCGCTTTGGAATGCGAGGAAGGAGATGCGGCTTATGTAGAGTCGGTTTGTGCCACCGAGGAGTTGAAATACTATAAAGACAATGTTGATCCGGCGGACATGACTCCGTTGAAGAAGCCAACTACGGAGCATGATCCGGCCCTGAAGTTCAAATCGGCAGCAGAAACTAAGCTTGTTGACTTCATACCTGGCGATTCGTCCAAGCAGTTCAGCATTAGTGCCAACTTGGATCCGAAATAGGAAAGCGCGCTCATCGAGTTCATCCGTGAGAATCGGGACATTTTTGCATGGAAGCCCTCTGACATGCCAGGTGTACCGAGGCAACTCGCTGAGCACACACTTAATGTGGATCCTAAATACAAACCGGTGAAACAGTTCCTCCGCCGGTTTAACGAAGAAAGACGCAAGGCGATTGGAGAAGAGGTAGCCAGGCTCTTAGCAGCTGGTTTTATTGTTGAAATTTTTCACCCTGAGTGGCTTGCCAATCCGGTGCTAGTCCTTAAGAAAAACGGCACCTGGCGTATGTGTGTGGATTACACAGATCTTAATAAAGCTTGTCCAGCAGATCCTTTTGCCCTTCCCCGTATTGATCAAATCATTGATGCTACGGCGGGATGTGAGCGTTTAAGTTTTTTGGATGCATATTCTGGCTATCATCAGATCAAAATGGCAGCTAAGGACCAGGAGAAGACGGCATTCATAACTCCCTTTGGAGCCTTCTGCTATGTGTCTATGCCCTTTGGGCTCAAAGGTGCCCAGGCAACTTATCAACGGTGTGTACAAAACTGTCTTCACAAGCAGATTGGCCATAATGTGCATGCTTACGTGGATGATATTGTGGTTAAATCCAGGGAGAAGGAGACTCTGGTCGATGATTTGAAGGAAACCTTTGATAACCTAAGGACGTACAAGATGATGCTTAATCCAGACAAGTGTGTCTTTGGTGTACCGGCGGGCAAGTTATTGGGTTTTCTGGTGTCCAACAGGGGAATTGAGGCTAATCCGGACAAGATCACAGCCATCACCTCCTTAGCTAAACCGAGGTGTATCAATGATGTTCAACGCTTGGCAGGCCGGATTGCCGCGTTAAGCCGGTTTATCAGCCGCCTTGGTGAGAAAGCGATCCCTTTGTATCAGATGTTGAAGAAGACGGATCAGTTCGTCTGGAGTTCTGCTGCTGATGAAGCATTTGAGGACTTAAAGCGGCAATTAGCCAATCCGCCTGTGCTCGCCGCTCCCATTGACAAAGAGCCGTTACTGCTATATGTTGCTGCTAATGCTCGTGCAGTCAGCGTGGCTATTGTGGTGGAACGAAAAGAGGCAGGTAAGGAGCATCCGGTTCAACGTCCGGTCTATTATATCAGCGAGGTACTCATTGAGTCCAAGCAAAGGTATCCGCATTGGCAGAAGCTGGTGTACGGAGTTTTTATGGCAAGCCGGAAGCTTAAGCAATACTTCCAAGGGCACCCAATTACGGTGGTCAGTTCTGCTCCTTTGGGAGATATCATCCAGAATCGGGAAGCAACTGGCCGGATTGCAAAGTGGGCTATAGAGTTGGGGCCGTACGCTTTGAAATATGTGCCTCGGACAGCGATTAAGTCTCAAGTACTTGTTGATTTCATCAATGATTGGATGGAAATGCAAGCACCTGAAGAAAAGCCGGATCATACGTATTGGACCATCCATTTTGACGGATCCAGGCAGTTGGAAGGCTCGGGGGCTGGAGTCGTATTAACTTCCCCACGAGGTGATAAGTTTTGTTATGTTCTCCGTTTAATGTTCCCTTGTACTAACAATGCAGCTGAGTATGAAGCCTTGCTCCATGGTCTTCGGATGGCTAAGGAGATGAATCTAAGTCGAGTTAAGTGCTTCGGTGATTCGGACCTTGTGGCTCAGCAAGTGTCTGGCACTTGGGACTCCAAGGACCCACTCATGGCAGCATATCATCGTGAGGTGGATATTGTTGCAGGTTATTTCAGAGGCTATCAGGTGGACCACGTGGACCGGCGGAAAAATGAAGCGGCAGACGCTTTAAGCCGGCTGGGTTCTCAGCGCAAAATGGTCCCACCCAATGTTTTTCTGGATGTGCTGCACAACCCGTCAGTGAAGATCCCTGGTGAAGAGGATTTGGCCATTCCTGATCTGGAGGCTCAATTGGTGGCAGTTCTTCATGTTATTTCGGATTGGACGCTTCGTTATCTGGCGTACAAGAACCGGGGCGAGTTGCCAGAAGATGAGATTCTGGCCCGGCAGATAATCCGGCGATCCAAGTCCATGGCTGTCATCAACGGTGAGTTGCATCATTGCAGTGTATCAGGAGCTTTTCAGCGTTGCGTGTCTCCTGAAGAAGGATGTGAAATTTTGCGGGAGATCCACGAAGGAGATTGTGGTCACCACGCCGGTTCAAAGTCTCTGGTGGCTAAAGCGTTCCGCCATGGTTTCTATTGGTTAACTGCTCATGCTGATGCGAAGGATCTGGTCAGACGATGTGATGGTTGCCAAAGGTTTTCAAGACGTGCTCATGTACCGGCCCAAGAATTGAGGATGATTCCAATTACTTGGTCGTTTGCGACTTGGGGGCTGGATATGGTTGGGCCTTTCAAAATGTCCAAAGATAAGAAGACCCACCTCCTGGTGGTAGTGGACAAGTTTACAAAGTGGGTGGAGGCAGAACCTGTTAGCAAATGTGATGCGGCCACGGCGGTTCAGTTCATCAAAAAGGTGATTTTCCGGTTTGGATTTCCGCACAGTATTATCACAGATAACGGCACCAATTTGTCCAAAGGTGCCATGAAGGAGTTCTGCGAACGGGAGCACATCCGGCTCGACGTTTCATCGGTGGCACATCCATAGTCCAATGGTCAAGCAGAAAGAGCTAATCAAGAGATCTTGAGAGGCATCAAGCCCCGGCTCATGGTTCCTTTGCAGAGAACACCGGGTTGTTGGGTAGAAGAATTACCATATGTGCTATGGAGCATCAACACAACACCCAACAGATCAACATGATACACACCGTTCTTCATGGTTTATGGAGCAGAGGCGGTTCTCCCCAGTGATATCCATCATGATTCACCTCGTGTCACGGCTTATATTGAAGCGGACAATGAGACAGCACGGCAAGATGCCTTGGACCGGTTGGATGAAGAGCGTGACATCGCAGCCGCCCGATCGGCGATTTACCAGCAGGTTCTTCGTCGTTATCATAGTCGCCGAGTCAGAACCAGAGCCTTTCAGGAAGGAGATTTGGTGCTTCGGCTCATCCAAGATCAGACTGGTATGCATAAGCTATCCCACCTTGGGAGGGGCCTTTCGTGGTCACCAAGAATCTGCACAACGGGTCGTACTATCTGATCGATATTCGAGAGCATAAGGACTCACGTGCATCAGGGGAAGAGACTAACAGGCCATGGAATATAGCTCATCTTCAGCCTTACTATACCTGAGCCATTGGCTATACTTATGTACATACAATGTATATATTATGATTAAGTATAATAAACCGGAACCTCAGCTAAAGCGGGATATCTGTTCTTTTACATCATGTGAGGTTACACGGAGTTGCTCTAAAACGGCCTGCAGTTTACCCCTTGAGTTCGCTTTGCTAAAAGCATCATGTTATATCACTTGGAGGATTGGTCGTGTCCGAACCAATACCATGCCTCTTGATAGGCGAAAGCCACCAGATCACTTGGGGACTTGGTCATGTCTGAACCAGTCACGCCTCTTGATCGGCCTAAGGCCACAGAATCACTTGGGGGCTTGGTCGAACCCGAACCATGACCACGCCATTTGGTCGGCATAAATGCCACAAGAATCACTTGGGGACCTGGCTAACTAGAACCATAGTTACACCCAATGGGAGCTTGGTCGTGTCTGACCATGGTTACGCCATTTGATCACCTTAAATAAATCTTTTTTGGCAAACGTTTTTGTCGTTGCTTTTGCTTCATACTTTTTCTTTGAAGGGGTTTTTTTTTGCTTTTTATTGTGTTCTTTAAACCAGCAAAGTTTTTTAACCAATCAATTGACGGAACACAGTTCACGTCAATCCGGAGACTATTTGTCCGGTTTGATCCTTGTTGTTAACATCCTCTTATGGAGTAACACAGTGGTTATCATAACCCGACACGGTTTACATGGTAAACCAGCGTCATATATATATACAGGAGCTGTTATCTGCTCCAACAGTATGGGTTTGCAAAACTCCGCTTCAAGATTGGCCAAGCCAACTTCACGCTCAATGACGGCAGGTATTATGTATCTCAAAATTTGGTCATACTTAAAATTTTGTATTGATTGCATATATGCAGACATCATATTCCGCCTGACGGTACAACCGCGGTGGCACTTTTGGAAGGTGTTTTGGAAAGTTCATTGCCACAGGAAGAACAAATTATGCACGAAGGCATACCAACATCAAAGGTATCAGCTAGCCTATTACAAGGCAACATGGTGCTCATAATAATATAATTGTTTTTCGCGAAGAAGAGGCAGTTTTAAACCGGCGTCCGGTTCAAGCTTGGTCACCAGCCTGGCCTGATGGTTGTGGGTCATCCTGCGCCGCTTCAGCCTCCGTATCCCTATCCAGTGGCTGGAAATCCACAGTTGTCCAGTCGATTCCCATTAATGCTTGAAAAACAGATTCATCGTGGATTAGCAAAGACGGGTCAATATCGGGAGCGTAAGTATGCTTACGGATTGGAGGAATCAGATTTTCCGATTCATGGATTGGCGCAGCTATTCGCTTTTCTGACTGTCATATTGCGCTTGATAACGAGACAAGTCTGCTTCCTCAGCCAACTGACAAGCTAGTGGACGCACCTCCCGGTTTATCGCTCGCAGATCCGCTTCACCGAATTCTGATCCGTCTTCCTTCAAGCTGGGATAGCCCTGAGCCGCTTCAACAAGATCAAAATCCGGCACCCACGCTTTTGCCCGGATTAAAGCATTGATTGCGCCGGTTCGAGCAGCAGATTTCTTTAGCTCTTCAATCCAGGCAGGAAGCACTGACAGTTTCATCAGAGTATCTTGAATCAAAGTAGGGGCCGGTTTGTTATGAGAGGCGGTACAGATGATCCGCTGGGCACCAGTATACAATTGTTCAACCAATGTATAGGCGGCTTTTAGCTTCTTCCGTACATCTGACCCCAAGTGACCAATGCGTGTCCCCGAAATACCATAAAAGGGTTAATAAGCCAGCGACTTTGTCAAAAGGCAGAGCCAATTCAGTAGGAAAACTGGCTTACCAAAGATAGCAGCAGTCATGGCATGCACGTGCCGTTTTATGCTGGTTAGTTCATCTGCCACTGGTTTTAGTGCAACCTCAGCATCCTCTGCTCGTTTGATCAAAGCGGATTTCTCAGTGGCCCAGTCCGCCCGCTTCTTTTTGAAGTTTTCCTTAAGTTGTTCCATGGCGCTTAAAGCACTGGCCAATTCCTCTTTTGCTTTGGAGGTTTCAGCTTGTTGGGTCTTCAGGGCTTCTTGAAGATCGACGACTTGGTTCTCTTTCGTCTTCAGCTCCGCCTGCATGCATACAGATATATGCTTCAACAAACTGGTAGAAGGATTCAAGTACCAACCACATAACAAGTTATGCGCTTAGTACTTGGGGGCTAATGCATATTTGATCTAAAGCGGCCTCCGATTTACCCCTTCATCTTTCGATTGTTTACAAAGTCCCAAGATCAATACAAGTATTCAACTTGGCACTTGGGGGCTAATGGCTATTTGATCATATATATTCTGATGCGGCAGTTTCAATAACTTAGAGTACCGGTTTAACTACGCTAAGTTGAACCGGCCCTTGGGGACTACATCAACAAATTCCAAAGCATCAAGATTCATATCATTAAGTCCCGGTTTGAAAGAATATTTCAAATCGGCCCTTAGGGGGTAGGAGAGTCAGCAAGAATGAAAGCATACAAGCAGGAAGGAGCATATGGAAGTTACCTCATATTTATCCTTCATCATGTTAACCAGACCGGCTTCATAGTCACGGCTGGTATACAGCCGGTTCAGATAGCCGGAATGGATATCTTGGGCGTTCAGAGCAGCGTAAGCCGTCAGATCAGCATTCCACTTGCCTTTGCCAAAAGCAGCTAGTTCTTCCTTGGCAGAATGTTTGGATAAAGCGACAGGATTTCTTGGCTCAGTATGGCCAGTGCCAGTAATGACAACTTCATCATCATTGGTACCGCCGATTTGCGCTGGAGCTGCTGGCTTGTCAGTAGGTTTTGCAGGACCGGTGGAGCTTTCAACCTGGAGGGAACCTGTGGGCTGATGGATAGGACCTAAGGTATCAGTAGGTATTTCCTCAGCAGTAAGATCATCATCTGGCTGCGGTGGATCGTTGGGAATATCCTCAGGAATAGCCGCTTCAAGATTGGGTGTGGTGCCTGGTTCAAGACTGACATCTTCTTCGGCCGCTTTATCCAGGCGGGCCTTCTTGCTCGGCCTAGGTTTGGCCCTAAGAAGAATAACGAAATTAAATACAGCATATGTTCTAAGGCAATATACTACAAACATCACAAATATAGCTTACCCAAGCACCGTTTTGAGCGGTGGGAGCTGAGTAGCCGACGACTCGCCAGAAGATGAGTGGGAAATAACCTGATAATCGGAGTCAGACGGATTAAGAGGTTGACGAAAGCATCCCGCTTTAGGACAAGCACTGACAAGCGAATTAGAGACCTCGGAATGACGTTTCCGAACCGGACTATTCGGTAAACCGGCGAAGGTAACTACCTGGCCGCTGTGTCGGGTGGTGCGGCGAGCTTCGTGTTGTTGAGTCTTCATAAGAAGTTTAGGATCCAAATAAGCAAGAGGATGAGAAAATTTAACTTTTCGGTTTGCCTGACGGATTTTTTGTGAAGGCAAAGTTTCTGAATTGGAAGAGAGAATAATTACCTCTGCAACGTCCGCATGGCTGGCTTCGGCATCATCCTGACAAATATCATCATAAATAAGACGCATGAAAAATAAACCAAGTGAGTCAAGCTCTACCTCAAAATCCGGATTATCAACCTCATCGTCAGGAGCCGGATTAGAAGAGGCGGTGGTTCTTTTCCTATGGGCAGTCTTCTTCACAGCTTTAGTCTTTTGCCGGGTTGCTCTTTCCGGTTTGTCTGGTTTTTCTGGCTTCTCCTGCGGCAGTTTTTTGCTCCAAAACGGATCATCGCCCTGATTATGCAGACACTGATATTAAAAACAATGACCAGACATCAATAACAGATTCAGTAAAGGGAAAAGTCAAAGTCTTACAGCTGGCGGTTTGTTGGTGGCACAGAAGGGAAGCAGGCCGGTTCTGGCGCACATGTGCTCCGGTTCATTCAGTATCTTACGCAGAGCCTCCGTGATTTCTTCACCGGACAGCTGGAGTCTTGAATGTCGCAGTGGGTCATCCACATAATCAGTATATTCGCACATCAAACCGGAGCGCTGACTAAGGGGCAGTATGCTCCATGATATCCAACAACGAGCAAGGTCAACCCCTGTTAAACCGTTGGCCATAAAGGCTCTGAGCTTTGACAGGTGGGGAGCATATTTGCTTCTCTCCTGGGCAGTCAATCGTTGAGGAAAAGGATGGGTATTGCTGAGCCGCTCCGGACGAAAACCAGGCAAGGGATTCTCACCAGCAGGGGAGGTGTCTTTGCAGTAGAACCATGTCTGATTCCACTCCTTGGGGTGACTGTGCAGCTTGGCGTGAGGGTATGTGACCTCTTTCCTTTTTTGAATTGCCATGCCACCCAACTCCGTATTAGATCCATCAGTAAACTCAGTACGGTGGTTTAGATGGAAAAGATCTCTGAATGATTCCACTGTGGGCTCCTCTTGAAAGAACACCTCACAGAGCACTTGGAAGTGGCACATATTTGTAACAGAGTTGGGGCCAGTGTCTTGCGGATGGAGTTGGAAATCAGCTAGAACATCCCGGTAAAATTTAGAACCGGGCGGTTTAAAACCCCGGGCTAAGTGGTCTACGAAGACAACAACCTCTCCTTCTCGAGGTGTGGGGGGCATTCTTTGCCAGGAGCCCTCCAATGGATGGTGTCTTTGCTGCCCAAGGCGCCAATCAGGACTAAATCGTCCAGTTGATCCTCTATGACGCGAGAAGGGACCCAGTTGCACTCATACACTTGCTTGGCCATGATGAAATCTACAAGGTACATTAATATGTGCAACCTTAAACCGGAAGCAGATCTATCTAAACCGGAGTTTTATGAAGCAACAACATATGGCGGTTCAACAAGGGGACTAATGGCATATACCGGTTTGGAAAATTTTCTATCAGGTTAAACCGCCTGATCTAAACATTGAAGCAATTGAGATTGTGGATGGTTAAGTATGCAGAAACAGGTTTCACAAGGTCTTGTTACAGCGTTGGATCTGAGCAAGTTCAGAAAATAAGAAAAATAGTCGAAGATCAAAGCAGAACAGTATTGAATCAATGAGCAGAAGTATATGTGAGATCTATGGTTTTGGGCAGGAAACTAGCGGCGAATACTGAAAGTTACCGCTGCACAAAGCAAGGGTTTACATGTGCATCCAGGAGCTAGTACATGAGTATGAACAAGTGATGAACACCGCAAGAACATGAAGCCCTAGATCAGATCTATGTTGAGAAGAACAGAAGACCTACCAGAGCTGAGGAAAACGCGGAAAGGTCGCCGCGGCTTTCTGGCGTGTTCAAGTTGATGCAGCGGCCAAGGGTGATGCAGAAGACGATGGCGGCGGCGGAGCTCTGAGACTGGCGACGCGAGGAAGATGAAGAGGAAGGGCACGAAGGGAAGAAAAGAAATGACCCTTCAGGCCTATTTATAAGGCAAACGACATGTGTCAGGCGCGGGAATCAAGGGACCGCAGATTTGGGAAGTAGGGCGGTCACCTCGGTCACTGCGAATCTATTAAACAAGAAGATATCATGGATGTTTTCTTTATGACAGATGATGTCACGCCGGTTTACAGCAAACAGAGAAGATGACGTCACGGCGGTTCAACAACTACAAGAAGATGTTGAAGACGAAGATTTTTGCTAAGGATTGACATGAACCTGTTCAAATCAATCTGGGGCCTAATGTTGGGGATATTACCACTGGGCATAAACCGGCCTACCTGGGCCGGATTAACTCCATCAGTAGTTCAAAGCTGTTAAAGCCTAAAGAGGCAGATAAAGGCCCAGGGCCCGTAGTCGGTTTACAACCTATAGCCGTACATCAGTTTTGTGCATATACTTGTAATATAAGTTAGGAACAAGGAGAGACCAACCCGGATACGAGTATGAACCGGTGTTGGGACTCTCTGAACCGGCAGGCGTCACCCATGTATATAAGGGGACGACCTAGCGGCGGTTCAGGGACGACAGACAACAATTCGAGACATAGGCGAAGCTTATTTGCTCCCTAGTCATCGAAACACCCATCAATTCCATCACAACTAGAGGTAGGCTTTACCTTCATTGAAGGGGCCGAACTAGTATAAACTCTCATGCGTTCTTGCGTCCGCTTTAACCCCTTCAAGCTAACCCGTAGCGATGGCTCCATGACTAAGTCCTTTCAATAGGACATCTGCCGTGACAAAACCACGACACTATGTGCTTTACCGATGAGGTAATGTAGCACCAGTTTCCGGAAGGGTTCAAACCCATAAACATCAAGCCATACGATGGAACGACGGATCCCGCTGTATGGATTGAAGATTTCCTTCTCCACATTCACATGGCTCGCGGAGACGATCTCCACGCCATCAAATACCTCCCTCTAAAGCTAAAAGGACCAACACGGCACTAGTTGAATAGCCTCCCGGAGAGCTCCATTGGTAGCTGGGAAGACTTAGAGGATGCTTTTCAGGACAATTTCCAGGGCACTTATGTCCGGCCACCGGATGCCGACGACCTGAGTCACATAATTCAGCAACCCGAAGAGTCAGCTCGCAAACTCTAGAATCGGTTCTTAATTAAAAAGAATCAAATCGTGGACTGCCCGGACACCGAGGCCTTAGCGGAATTTAAGCACAATGCCCGGGACGAATGGCTCGCCCGACACCTCGGTCAGGAAAAGCCGAAGACCATGGCAGCTCTTACTGCACTCATGACCCGCTTCTGTGCAGGCGAAGATAGCTAGTTGGCTCGTAGAAGCAACAATACCAGCGACCCCGACACTTCTGAGGCCCGGGACTCCTCTCGCTCACAGGCCTCTCCTCTCCTTGCGCTCGATCCCGGTCCCCTCGGCCTTAGGCCATGACGCCGCACCGCCGGCCACCAACAGGACACCGCCGCAGCGCCGACCAGCGCCGACCTCGACCTCCTCCCTCACGCGTGGCTCGCCTCCTGCCTCCTTCATCTTCTGCGCCTCCACGCCGTCTTCCGCACCCCGGCCTCATCGTCACCGCTTCGCCCGTCCCTGGCCACCGGTGCCCTCGTCGGAGCCACCTTGCCTCGCCCGTCGGCGAGCCCCTTCTCCGGCGACCCCGTACTCTACTCGTCTTCCTTGCCTCACGCACCTCACCCTACCGCAGCACTGACCATCAGGTCCGGCCGCCAAGCTTCTTATCGCGAGCGCCCGGTCCCCCTGCCTTGTCCTCCTCCACCTTGCCGGACTCTCCTTCCTCCCACGCGTACCTCTCCTGCAAGGCCGCCCCTGGCCTTGCCGCCGTCGAGCTGCGTCGCTGTGCCGACCGCCCGTGTTCTCTGACCGAGCTGCTACTCACCACCGACCAAACGCCGACCCAGGAAAGGACCATGCCAAGTCCACCCACTCCGGCCACGACACCTGCAAGTCCACTACTCGTGGCATGCAAAGACCGCCTCCGTGGAATTCGCCAAGTACCCCAACGGCAAGACCACAAGGACCCTGGGTACAACTACACGGTGTTGCGTCAAGTACCACTACCGTCGACCCTCAAAGACCCCGTGGATGTTAAGTTCCTCATGGTGACCCCGAACATCTACGAAAATGTTGTACGACTACTACCATGGCCGAAGACCTGTGTCCAACTACCTTCGCCTCTGGAAACCTTGGATGCGTCAAGTACCTCTCTAAAAATGAACGTGTACCACTACTCCCACGACTTCCATGAACGACTACTTCCACTACATCGCGGGAACGTCTACTCCCATCGAATCCGAACCGTACGGAAATGCATGCTTCAAAGGTATAACATCGAGACGACCGCCGGGGACGAATGTCGTGTGATGTATGAGATAAACCCCGTGTTTGCACCATGCTCGTTTGCTTCGTGCACGCCCCTCGTTTGCCATGCCACCGACACATGGGACACCCGGTATCCGGGATCACTCCCCGTCACTCTTGTTAGTTTCGGTAACGTCGCGTTTGTGAGGATTCGTTCGACTACGTCCGTTTGTCTTCTTCATGGACTCGTTCTTCTTCCTTGCGGGATTTCAGGCAAGATGACCATACCCTCGATATCACTTCTATCTTTTCTTGCTAGTTGTTCGCTCTATCGCTATGTCGCGCTACCTACCACTTGTTTATCATGCCTCCTCTATTGCCATGTCAAGCCTCTAACCCACCTTCCTAGCAAACCATTGTTTGGCTATGTTACCGCTTTTGCTCAGCCCCTCTTATAGTGTTGATAGTTGCAGGTGGAGTCGAAGTTTGTTCCATGTTGGGACATGGATATGTTGGGATATCATATCTCTTATTTAATTAATGCATCTATATACTTGGTAAAGGGTGGAAGGCCCGACCTTTTGCCTGGTGTTTTGTGCCACTCTTGCCACCCTAGTTTCCGTCATACTGATGTTATGTTCCTTGATTTTGCGTTCCTAACGCGGTTGGGGTTATGGGACCCCCTTGATAGTTCGCTTTGAATAAAAACTCCTCCAGCAAGGCCCAACCTTGGTTTTAACATTTACCACTTATACCTTTTCCCTTGGGAGTCGCGCTCTTGAGGCTCATCTTTATTTTAACCCCCCCGGGCCAGTGCTCCTCTGAGTGTTGGTCAAAAACAGATCCACTTGCGGTGCCGCCCCTAGGCAACTTGGGGTATCTTCGGTTGTTGTACGTAGTGTTCATCCGGTGTGCCCTGAGAACACGATATGTGCATCTCCTATCGGGATTTGTCGGCACATTTGGGCGGTCTTGCTGGTCTTGTTTTACCATTGTCGAAATGTCTTGTAACCGGGATTTCGAGTCTAATCGGGTTGTTCCGGGAGAAGGAATATCCTTCGTTGATCGTGAGAGATTGTGATGGGCTAAGTTGGGACACCCCTGCAGGGTATAAACTTTCGAGAGCCGTGCCCACGGCTATGTGGCAGATGGGAATTTGTTAATATCCGGTTGTAGAGAACTTGACACTTTACTTAATTAAAGTGCATCAACTACGTGTGTAGCCGTGATGGTCTCTTTTCGGCGGAGTCTGGGAAGTGAACACGGTTTGGGTTATGTTTGAACGTAAGTAGTTTCAGGATCACTTCTTGATCACTTATAGCTTCACGACCGTTGCGTAGCTTCTCATCTTACTCTTGCATTCGTATGATAGCCACCATATTTTCTTAGTGCTTGATGCAACTCCACCTCATTACCTTATCCTACCCATAAGCTTAAATAGTCTTGATCGCGCGGGTGTGAGATTGCCGAGTCCTTGTGACTCACGAATACTTCAAAACAGTTGCAAATGCCGATGATACCAGTGCAGGTGATGCTACCGAACTCAAGTGGGAGCTCGATGAAGATCTTGGTCATTGTTATGTGTCTTTTTCGGATGATTAGTAGTGGAGCCCAGTTGGGACGATCAGCGATCTAGCATTTGGGGTTGTCTTATTTTATTTTGGTTCCGTAGTTGAACCTTTATTGTACTCTGGATGATGTATGTTTAATTTGTAATTTGTGTGAAGCGGCGATTGTAAGCCAACTCTTTATCCCTTTCTTAATCAGTACATGGGATTGTGTGAAGATTACCCCTCTTGCGACAAAACCACCATGCGGTTATGCCTCTAAGTCGTGCCTCGACACGTGGGAGATATAGCCGCATCGTGGGTGTTACAACGCAACAAAAATAAGCGTGGGAACAACAATGAAGAAATAGAGGATACGGAAGTAAACGCCGGATTCAGTGGCTCTAGATCCAGTCAATGGAAGAAGCTGTTCAAAGGAAATAGGGACGATCCTTCCAATTTGGATAAAATATTGGATAGGCCTTGCCAGATTCATGGCACCCCCGACAAGCCTGCCAACCACACCAACAGAAACTGCTGGGTTTTTAAACAAGCCAATAAATTAAATACTGAACATAAGGGGAAAGGAGCTCAAAGCGAGGACGATGATGAGCCTCGCCCTCCGAACACTGGGGGACAGAAGAAGTTTCCCCCCGAGGTAAAAATGGTGAACATGATATATGTCACCCGCATCCCCAAGAGGGGGAGCAAGCATGCATTAAGTGACGTCTACATCGTAGAGTCGGTCGCCCCAAAATTCAACCCATGGTCGGCTTGTCCGATCACCTTTCATCGCAGGGACCACCCAACCAGTATCCATCCCGGAGGTTCGGCGGCCCTGGTACTCGATCCTATCATCGATGGATACCATCTCACTAGAGTCCTTATGGACGGCGGTAGCAACCTCAACTTGATCTATCAAGATACTATTCATAAAATGGGTATCAACCCGTCAAGAATCAAGACCAATAATACTACCTTTAAAGGAGTAATACCCGGCGTGGAGGCCCGCTGCACGAGCTCCTTAAAACTGGAAGTAGTATTTGGCTCTCTAGACAACTTCGGAAGTGAAGAATTGATCTTCGACATCGTCCCTTTTCGCAGTGGTTATCATGCACTGCTCAGACGAACGGCTTTCGCCCGTTTTAATGCGGTCCCGCACTATGCTTATCTCTAGCTCAAATGCCTGGACCTCGTGGTGTCATCACAGTAAATGGGAATATGTACCGCTCCCTCCATACTGAGGAGCACACCGCGGCCCTAGCAACCGAAGTACAGAGCGACCTCATCAAGCCGAACAACTCATCGGTCATCAAGACTCATGACACTGCTAAGCGAGTCCGATCCGCATTACAATGCGATAGCACGGTGGAACCGGAGCTTAAATAGAAGTTTAGCCTCCGCCGACCGCCCATAAGGTTGCGGCATATGCACTGCGCGTACATAACTATGCACTTAAAATACCTTGGGCAGCGCTGGAGGCACACTGCGAAAAATGTCTATCGTACGGCTTGACCTTATTCAGACCTTACATATATTTTCCCACTGCAGGTTCGTTAAAAACCTGCTGACGCTATGGTTGTACAGGGGCTCTTTTCTAAGTCCCTCCTTTTCGCAGACGACCATCGATTCCTCCTCTCAAAGTATTTCTCACCAAGGAGAAATGGCGCAGACATGCAGCAAAGCATCATTGGGATCTTCAAACCACTACTTATAGGCCCTGTGTAAACCTTTCCCTTGTGTAAACTTTTGGCATGTAAAATGGCCTCGATATTTATGGCATTATCTGTAATAACACGTCTTGACGTATTAATAGGGGTATAAAGGAAGCAACTGATTACCACTTGTTGTTTGGTACTCATTTATTTTCTATTATAACATGTATTCCCTCCCCACTTCAGACTGCCATATGTGCTTTAATCTGGCCTTAACATCGGGGGTTGTACTCGGCCCTGCACATCTCAAGGTCCGAACACCCGTAAGGAACTCTTCGGCGTCCCGAATATTGCATTATATGCATCAGCTCCGAATCATGTCTTTGGTCTATAGTTGGGTTGCCTGGCTCCTGTGGTTACCACCTTACGTTCCGCTCGTTCGGCTAAGGTAGTAAAGGGAGAACTATTGTGATTGTATTTCTGGTCGTCCAGTCAAGTACCTCAGTACAGAAAGCCGAAAACTGACTGTCATGATAGGCGAGAGCTGGTCGGCGATTCGGCGACTTAGTCTTATACTACAAATCGTTCGCGATTCACTACGTGTTATACGAGGGGCTGTTCTTCGTCTAGCTGCGTGGAAAAGGTACCATAGTCCGGATAGCCGCACACGCACCAGAGGCTAGTACTTAGCTCTATAGTCAAACTCCTATGGCTAAGTGAAAGTAATAAAGCCACAAAGTCTGATTGCCTGGTTCACCCCACGGACACCTCCTCTATGGACCAAGACGTTGGATAAAGTGTGGTCATGCATTATGTCGAACACCCCTATAGCATCTACATGGGGCCCGAAGCCGACGACTGGCAACTTTCAGCAATATAGCAATAAAACGGCCGCACAGGAGGAAAAACGCTCGAAACAAAAGGCGCGAACATAGATATATAACAAGCATGGGTTCATATCATATTTTTTACAACCCGAACACATCTAATCAAATATTACATCCTTCGAACATTGGTCCTCTACTATTCGGGCCCCTTCTAGGACGTCGTCGAAGTACCTCTCTGGCTTCCGATGATCATCGCTTTCAGGCGGGCCTACGGTCGCCAATTTGGTGGCCTTCATCTTCGCCCATTGCATCTTGACGAGGGTGAAGGCCACCCGGGCACCCTCTATGCGGACCGAATGCTTTATAGCATCAATTAGAGGCCACACGTCGACGAGCCACTTTACCAAACCAAAATAGCTACTGGGAATTGGTTTGGCCGGCCAGAGCTAGACTATTAGATCCTTCATGGCCAAGTCTGCCACCCTATGCAGCTCCGACAGCTGCTTCAGCTGGTCGTTCAGAGGTGTCGGGTGTTCTTGTGCGAGATATTGCGACCAGAATAGCTTCTCAGTCAGGTTCCCCTCCTGGTTTCGCAAGAACTACACGACATTGGCGACACTCTTCGTAAGATCCGCAAACGGGCCTAGAGAAATCCATATTTGGGTGAGCAAAGCATACCTCTAGCCTCCAAAAATACTCTTCAAAAGAATGGCCTTACCAGCCGCTATCTGCCTCGCCTGATGGGTCTCCTTGCGAGCACTACGGGACTCGACCCGCACTTCTTTGGCATATTGAAGGGCCTTGGCAAGCTCAGACACTTGGGCCAAAGTCTTCTCCTCCAAACTCTCGCATTTGCTCATCGCATCCTTCAGCTCCTGCTCGACTTCGGCCACCCGAGCTTCGTGTTGGTGGCGGGCAGCTTGCTCAGTCTTCAGTTCTGCAGCCGCTTTGTCAGCGGCTGCCTTGTTGGCCTCGACCTCCTTTTTGGCCTGGGCAAGGGCGCCTTTGAGGGTCTTTACCTCGGCTGCGTCAACTACGCTCACAAATCCAAAACATTATATGAGTTAACCTCTCAATATCCATATAACTTCTGATATACAACTAAGTTATTAACATTATACGCATACCTTGCGTCTCATCGAACCGCTTGTTAACACGGTCGATTTCTTCATCAGCCACCTGAAGCTTCCGATTGAGTTCGAAAACTTCTGCGGCCTGGGCGGTTGCCGCCAACAGGGAAGCCTGTTAGAATAATAGAGCAGCATGTTAGCTCTCCTGAATACTATGTGGATCCTCTGTCCGGTCTATTTTAAAAACCGGACAGAGCCTCAGGGGCTATTGTCTGTGCACGTGTATATTCCTCTATATGAAAAGTTCTTAGAACATTACGTCGCATACCTTAAAGCCTGTCAGTAGGCTGGTAAAGGCTTCATTTAGTCCGCTCTTGGCAGACTGAATCTTCTCCACCACCACACCCATCAGGGTGCGGTGCTCCGCCATGATGGAAGCACGTTGTAGTTCTTCCTCCAGAGCGTTGGGCGCCTACAGATTAGTGGAGGTCTCCGATGGAGCCGATGCTCCTTTCCCCCTCTTTCAAAGGGGGCTGCTCGCCTGATCCCGGAGTCGTGTTGGTCTCCGGGATGGTGTTCGGCTGGGCCTCGGATTGTTGGGGCTCCCCGCCGTCAGTTGTCATAGGGGCTGTCCCCCCTAGGTCTTCGGTGACCGAGGTATTAACCTCGGACGCCTTCTCGACGGCCTCGCTCGCCCCCCTCGGCTTGGAGAGGTCCTTCGGGATGACACTTCAGCGTCCTCCATAGTGATAGGTGAGGGGGCTCGCGGCAGCGTGTCACTCTCTACCATTTCGGGTGGCAGAGAGTTCCCCTCCAATAATAGTTTGCGGGAGGCCCGGAGTTGGCAGGGAAGGGTGCGGCGGAAGAGCATCACCTGAATCACGTTTGTGATACTGGTGTTGGAACCCAACATGTTGGAGATGCATTTCTGCAGCATCTGCACCTCCGGTTGGGACCCCCAATCAAGGCCCTTGGCGGTCCATGCGGTAAGTCTTGTGGGGGCTCTGGATCTGAAATCAGGCATGACCGCCCACTTGGCGTCGCAGGGTTCTGTGATGTAGAACCACTCCTGCTGCCACACCTTGACAGTCTCAATGAAGGCCCCTTCGGGCCAGACGGCGTTGGGGAGCTTGCTTACCATGGGCCAGCCACAGTCCACATGATGTCCGTCGACCACCTTTAGCTTCAGACTGAAAACCTTGAGCCATAAGCCAAAGTGTGGCAGGATGCGAAGAAGGGCCTCGCACACAACAATGAACACCAATATGTGGAGGAAGGAATTCGGGGCTAGATCGTGGAAATCTAGCCCGTAGTAAAAACATTAGACCTCTGCGAAGGGGTGGACGGGAAACCCTAGCCCTCGGAGGAAATGGGGGATGAACACGACCCTCTCGCCCAGCTCCAGAGTAGGGATGACATGATTTTTGTCAGGGAGCCTGTGCGCGATATCCGCGGACAGATAGCCTGTGCTCTGGAGCTCATGGATGTCCTTAGCGGTGACGGAGGAGGTCTCCCACTTTCCCTTGGAACCGGATCCAGCCATTGCTGGGGAGGGTGGCAGTGGTTGGAAAAACCAGAGTTGTTTGGCGCTGGAGCTCGAAGACGGGAAGATAGAAGCTAGAGGAAGGCGTGGGAAAAAAGAGAAGGGATTTTCACACTCTTATAGGCAGCAAAAATATCAAACGCCCCCCTCTCAAGCCGTAAACCTCACCTGTTGCCAACGAGATCATGCGTTAAGGCACGGTTGGGATACCCAAACCATATTGATGAAAATCCCGTAATGGGCGGGCACGATATCTGTTTTGACAAGACGTGCCAATAGAGGCTAAGCCTCAAAACGCTAAACGGGAAGCATGAAAATAGTTCAAAATGTAGAAGCGTCAAGTGTGACGCTTCATCGAAAAAGTTGTCAGTAAAAGAAATTGTTCCTGTTTTGCCTTCATGGCTAAGGGTTGTATTTATTATGCAGAGTCAGACACAACTTCTTTATGTAGGAAGCTGACTTAAAATATTCAGGAGGAGGAACCCGCCTTGCAATGCCGAAGATAATCTGCGTGCCGAACACATCGTCATCGAAGACTGGTTCAGGGGCTACTGAGGGAGTCCTCGATTAGGGGGTCCGAGGGTGTCCGGACTATTCAATATGGGCCGGACTGATGGGTCGTAAGGATAAAGCAGAAGACTATCCCCCATGTCCGGATAGGACTCCTATATGAGTGGATGGCAAGTTTTGTGTCCAGATCTGTCGTTACCTTCCCCTGCAAACTGACTCTGTACAACCCTAGGTCCGTCTGGTGTATATATAAATCGGAGGGTTTAATCTGTAGAGGCTATCAGAATAATCATAGGCTAGACATCTAGGGTTTAGCCATTACGATCTCGAGGTAGATCAACTCTTGTAACCCGTATACTCCTAGAATATAATCAAGCAGGACATAGGGTTTTACCTCCTTTAAGAGGGCCCAAACCTGGGTAAAACATTGTTTCCCTTGCGTCCCTTGTTACCATTGATCGTCAGATACACAACTTGGGACCTCCTACCCGAGATCTGCCAATTTTGCACCGACAGAGGCTTCTCCAATTACTTAATGCTTTGCCTGATCATCCTCTCAAGAAAAATGAAATACTTGATATCTTTTATAATGGACTAACCGATGCTTCCAGAGACCACCTGGATAGTTGTGTTGGTTGTGTTTTTAGGGAAAGGACTGTTGAGCAAGCTGAATTGCTATTGAATAATATATTGAGTAATGATAATGATTGGACACTTCCTGAACCAACTCCTAAGACAACTCCGAAGAAAACGGGTATTTTGTTTCTCAGTCCTGAAGATATGCAAGAGGCAAAGAAATCTATGAAAGAGAAAGGTATTAAAGCTGAAGATGTTAAGAATCTACCACCTATTGAAGAAATACATGGTCTTGATAACCCAACACGGGTAGTAGAGGTAAACTCTCTCCGTAGATTTGATGAAGGTGATATTCCTCATAATAAGTCTGCTAGTCAATGCTTGGATGAGTTTGATAATTTTACTGTTAAACAAGAAAATTTCAATGCTTATGTTGGTACACAATTGAAATGTAATGCTTACATGCTTGACCACTTGAGTGATTATATGAGTAGAATTGTTAATGATCTTAAGCTTATTAGTAAACATGCTTCCATGGTTACGACTCAAGTAGAACAAGTACTTAAGGCTCCGGATGATTTGCTTAATGAGTTGAATAGTAAGAATAATGATAATGATGTTAGGGTTATGACTAGAGGTGGTATAATGATCTAAGAACCTTTGTATCCTGAGGGCCATCCTAAGAGAGTTGAGCAAGATTCTTAGAGAATTAATACTGATGCACCTAGTCCTTCTAATAAAAAAACTAATAGGACTTTGCATGCTAGTGAACCTGATACACCTGAGAATCCCAATGATATTTCTATTTCTGATGCTGAGAGACAATCTAGTAATGAACATGAACCTAGTGCTAATGTTAATGATGATGTTCATGTTGATTCTCAACCTAGTAATGATAATAATGTAGAGATTGAACCTGTTGTTGATCTTGATAACCCACAATCAAAGAATCAACGTTATGATAAGAGAGACTTTGTTTCTAGGAAGCATGGTAAAGAAAGAGAACCATGGGTTCAGAAACCCATGCCCTTTCCTCCTAAGTCATCCAAGAAAAAGGATGATGAGGATTTTGAGCGCTTTTCTGAAAAGATTAACCTATCTTTTTGCGTATGCGTTTGACTGATATGCTTAAAATGCCTCCTTATGCTAAATATATGAAAGATATTGTTACTCATAAAAGAAAGATACGAAAGCTGAAATTTCTACCATGCTTGCTAATTATACTTTTAAGTGTGGAATACCAAAGAAACTTGGAGATCCAGGAGTACCAACTATACCATGCTCCATTAAAATAAACTATGTTAAAACTGCTTTATGTGATCTTGGAGACGGTGTTAGTGTTATGCCTTTCTCTTTGTATCATAGACTTGAATTGAATAAGCTGACACCTACTGAAATTTCTTTGCAAATGGCTGATAAATCAACTGCTATACCTGTCGGTATTTGTGAGGATGTGCCTGTTGTGGTTGCAAACATTACTATTTTAACGGACTTTTTTATTCTTGATATTCCCGTGGATGACGGTATGTCGATCATACTTGGTAGACCCTTTTTGAATACTGCAGGGGCTGTTATTGATTGCAACAAAGGCAATGTCACTTTTCATATTAATGGTAATGAGCATATGGTGCACTTTCCGAAGAAACAACCTCAAGTTCATAGTATGAATTCTATTGGAAAAATTTCAACTATTACTATTGGAGGTTTTGAATTCCCTCTTCCTACTATCAAAAAGAAATATGATATTCGTATTGTTGGGGAGATGCATATCCCCGTTAAGGTAACCTAGTGTTATTTGAAAGTTCTCTGGTTTCATGTCACTCCGAAGAAGTTTATTAATAAGACTTGATCAACCTTGTTAATGGATTCCTTTTGATGGGCATGAGATGGATGAATTTCGAAGGCACAACTCTTTGTACCCACCTTTTACTTTATGTTATTTAGATTAAATAAAGAAAAAAAATAGTATTCTACGTTTGTTTTTTGTATTATCCATACTAGTTTACTTCATTTTCTTGCTTTCTTCTTGTGTGTCTGATAAACCTTCAGAAAAACCAAAAAATAGTTGTAGTTAGTTTAATTTTTATGCATGCTTAGTTGTAATATTAAAAGAAAACCCAAAAAGATTTCTCGTTCTTCTTTTGCTTGTTGGGAGCTTTCCCGTGTAAATAGTTTTTCTCATTCTTGTTTCTCTTTCTTCAGAAAAACAATAACTCCAAAAACATTTCAGTGTGTTTCTTTGAAATTCTTTTCTTTTCTTTGGGGGTAGAGAGGAGAAGACCGCGGTGAAAAAGTTGAGTGGCTCCCATATGCATTATTGTTGATCTAACAAAGAGCCCATATTATCTTGTCTTCTCTTTCAAATAAATGTTTGCAGATTCCAACTTAGTCCAATGCACGTGCACTATTATTATTATCCACACCATTCAGTCGTGCAAGTGAAAGGCAATAATGATGATATATGATGAAATGATCGAGATGAGGAAAAGCTGGTATGAACTCGACCTATCTTGTTTTTGTAAATATGATTTGTTCATCATTCCTGATTCAGCCTATTATGAATGAAACATGTTTGCAATGATAATTAGATATTATAGTTACTCATGCCATGCTTAATTAGCTAGGAGTTTATAATGGTTTACCTTGCGTGCCAACATAAGAATTAAAATGGTTGTGCTGTAGTATGATAGGATGGTATCCTCCTTTGAATGATTTGAGTGGCTTGACTTGGCACATGTTCACACATGTAGTTGAAACAAAATCAAGATAACCTCCACAATATTTATGTTCATGAACTACAAGAAACCTGTTAATACATGATGGATTTCTGTTGACAGTTCTGAAAACCGTCATGGAATGGTCTAGTACAACGCGCAAGCCCACTAAAGCCTGCCCAGACCTTTCCCCGTATAAAACCTAACCCTAACACTCCCTTCCCCAATCTGTCTCTCCCTATGACGCCGCCACCTCATCTCTACCTCCTCCTCGATCCCGTTCTCCCTCCCTCTCCTTGATCTCGTCCTCTCTTCCTCTCCTCGATCCGTTTCGGCGGGTCCTCTGCCTATTCGTTCGATTGACCAGAGCAGCATATTTTATCGAAGGTGGACCGCCTGACCGTGTCGCCGCCGTCGTGGCCTTAATTGCCTTCCTGCTGCATGGAATCACCTCACCGGCGCCACTGCGCGCCGCCTAGAATCGTCTTGCCACTCGGTGGAATCATCGCATCGCCACCGCCGCCCATCACCACTTCCCAGCAAGGTAACATCTTCCCAATCCTTGCTGTCCACCGGTCGTCTCGTGTTGCTACCTATCCTAGTTGTCCGGTCCACTAGGCGCGTGCTTGCAACTGCTCCAATACATGTGTGCTTGCGTGTAGGTTTTCTTGATGGATCCTTGGCGGAATCCATCAGTCGAGAGCCAAGAGAATCCATCGAGTCAGACAATTCAAGCCTATTAGGTAATTACCAGCCCTTGAGTTAATTATCTATGCTAATGAAAATAGACACTGAATGTAAAAAAGAACAAGAAAATGGACACTTAATTATACCTCCTTTGTGTGACTTGTCATATCATTTGGCCCAAAAGCACGTGGTTTGTGATCAAGGGCACAGTTGAAGAGCGCATCCTACAACTACAAGAGAAGAAGCAGCTTGTGTTTGACTGGTAAATCTTTTTCCATGCAAGATCTAACACATTTTTTGTTGCTTCCATACTACGTATGTGCTTGCTTGCTAGGTGCTGAGCTGCTGGGCGCTGACTGCTGATGGTTTTTTTTTTGCATTAGCTTGTATCTTCTATTCAACTTTGATTGTTGATGTTTCTTGCTGCTGGTGACCCGCTCATGTTGATGTGCTGGCTTAGGGAGTGACATACGGATGCATCTGCAATTTGTGGGACAGTTACTGTTATGTGTTGCTGTTATGTATTCAGTCATTAAGGACTTGGTCGGGGAAACAAATGTGACAGCATTTTATCTCACCTCACGCATTGAATAATTCATTGTCTTTATTGCAAGGCATTTTATTAATTATTTATATATACTTGTTGTATTGTCGTATTGCTGTTTTTACAAATTGTTGTATCTCGTGTCCCTGTATCACCGTATTGGTGCTTCATAGTTTACAGTAGGACAGTATATATGAAAGTTTTTTTTGTTTTTATGAACCTTCATCCTGTTTGTGTCATTTGTCTATAACCTGGTATCAGCAGTGCCCTGTGGATAATTAGACCTTTAGATGTTACATTAATCATCAACATAGCAACGAAAACACAATATAAGTATTGTCCAATCTCTATCAACACACGGATGGGACACACAAGTCCTCCCTAATCGGACACACTTGCCTAATTAGGTAGTACAATCATGACGTTCCTACAAGCATATTTACTTGTAATTGCCAAAAAATAAAAATGCATATGTACTTGTGAAAATAAACATTGAGCTTCATCCTACTGGTCGTCGACCTGGCCAGCGTAAACTTCAAATGTTCATGTGTCAATTGTTGTTGCTAGTGATGCCATTTTTTGTTGTTGATGTTGTTTGTTAGTGATGCCATTTTGTTGGTGGAGTTATATGGTCTCAACTATTGCTACTATAGTACTTGGAGTTATGTGATGTCTGTTCTATTATTTTGTCACTTATAGGCTAATTTGGTTAAACATTATTTGACACACTTTTATTTGGAATAATTTTAAGAAACCTCATGTTTATTCTGTTTATAGTAGATACTTCTTTTCTCATTTGTAGGCACTATAAGATTTAATAATGTTGGACAACTTGTAATTTATTTTTTTTACATTTTGTGTAATTCTCTTATTTCTACAATCTATTCCTATATACAAATATCTAATGTTCTTGTAAACATGTTAGGTATATTTGGGTGGTGGACTACTTGGTGCTACTCATCGCAATCCGCTACGACATGATAGTTGCCATTTGGAGGGGAGGGCGGATTTGCAAGAACCTGAATAACCTCAATACTTTATGTTCTATTGATGTAAATTGGATTGTACTTATTCTTAACCTGGCTGTGTAGTATTTTGTGAAACTATGCTGTCAATTATAGTTTCATAGTGTATTTTTTTTCGACGGCTATGTTGTAGATACTCACAAATGGCTGCATATTGAATGATTTTTTAGAAATGCTTTGTCTTGGGTCAAAATTGGCATTATGATTTGTGTGACACATTATGCTAAAATGTTTATTGGGTTAATATTTGGCCAAAAGAAATGGATTGATGGGCTGGACTAAATTTAGATTGTGCATAAATCCATGACGGTTTCTGTGACGAAAAACATTGTCCAGGTTGGCAGACACGTGTGAATCCTATGTGGCATCGGTTTGGGCTGGGCGGGCCTGGGGCAGATCCATGACGGCCAAGAACCGTCATGGAAGGTACGATGTCATGGAAGGTACGATGTCAAATTATGACGTGATATACATGACGGATTTTAGATCCGTCAAGGATAGGCATGCATGACAGTTTTTGACTCCTTCGTGACGGAATAAAACCGTCACGTATTACCAGATTTCTTGTAGTGATGGTGATTTATATTCTACTCATGCTTGCATTCAATGTTGGTTAATCTCAATGCATGTTTATGACTGTTGTCACTCTCTAGTTGGTCGCTTCCTAGTCTTTTTCTAGCCTTCACTTGTACTAAGCGGGAATACTTCTTGTGCATCCACATCCATAAACCCCAAAGTTGTTCCATATGAGTCCACCATACCTACCTATATGCGGTATTTACCTGCCGTTCTAAGTAAATTTGCATGTGCCAAACTCTAAACCTTCAAATGATAATCTATTTTGTATGCTCGAATCGCTCATGTACCAACTAGGGTTGTCAATATCTTCCATGCTAGGTGGGTTATTCTCACGATGAGTGGACTCCGCTCCTCATTCATGAGAAAATGGTTGGTAACCGAGATGCCCAGTCCCGTGCTCAAATCAAATAAAAATAATTGCAAACAAAACTCCCCCATGATTGTTGTTAGTTGGACGGTACCCATTGTTTCGGACTAGCCGTGGAGTGTGCTTGTTGGTGGTGGGGGTGTATAAACTTTACCATTCTATTTGGGAACCGTCTAGAATGTATGTAGCATGGAATATACCGGGATTTCTTAGTTGTCATGTTGACAATGAAAGCATGCCACTCAAAATATTATTTATCACTATTTCAAAACTCGAGCTCTGGCACCTCTACAAATCCCTGCTTCCCTCTGTGAAGGGCCTATCTATTTACTTTTATTGCTGAGTCATCATCCTCTAATAAAAAGCACCAGTTATAGAGCACCACTATCATTTGTATGCATTCCTATTAATTTATATTGAGTATGACTGTGACCGGATCTCTTTTACCACGAATTACAATGTCTAGTCAATCCTTGATCTTTAGAGGTGATCTGCATTTATGTTTTGCGGTCTCAGAAAGGGCTAGCGAGATACCATCTTGTTATATTATATCATGATTGTTTTGAGAAAGTGTTGTCATTCGAGATTTTTTATTATTGCTTGCTAGTTGATTATGCCATTGATATAGGTAAATGTGAGACCTAAAAGTTATTGTGGATATGGTTAGTTCATAATCTTGGCTGAAAACTTGAATGCTGGCTTTACATATTTGCAACAACAATATCAAACAGAGTTTGTAAAAGATTTTCTTTATCACTTTCAGTTTATCAACTGAATTGCTTGAGGACAAGCAATGGGTTAAGCTTGCGGGAGTTGATACGTCTCCGTCGTATCTACTTTTCCAAACTCTTTTGCCCTTGTTTTGGACTCTAATTTGCATGATTTGAATGGAACTAATCCGGACTAACGCTATTTTCAACAGAATTGCCATGGTGTTATTTTTGTGCAGAAATAGAAGTTTTCGGAATGTCCTGAGAATTCACGGAGATCAATTTTGGAATTAATAAAAAAATATTGGCGAAAGAATCAAGTGAAGGGGGCCCACAGCTTGGCCACAAGGGTGGGGGGCGCGCACCCGTCCTTGTGGGCCCCCTGGACCTCCACCAACCTCAACTCCAACTCCATATATTCACGTTGAGGGAGAAAAAAATCAGAGAGAAGGATTCATCACGTTTTACGATACGCAGCCGCCGCCAAGCCCTATTCTTCCTCAGGGAGGGCGGATCTGGAGTCCGTTTGGGGCTCCAGAGAGGGGAATCCATTGCCATCGTTATCATCGACCATCCTCCATCACCAATTTCATGATGCTCACTCCCGTGTGTGAGTAATCTCATCGTAGGCTTGCTGGACCGTGATGGGTTGGATGAGATTTACCATGTAATCGAGTTAGTTTTGTTAGGGTTTGATCCCTAGTATCCACTATGTTCTAAGATTGATGTTGCTATGACTTTGCTATGCCTAATACTTGTCACTAGAGCCCGAGTGCCATGATTTCAGATCTGAACCTATTATATTTTCAGGAATATATTTGTGTTCTTGATTCGATATTGCAAGTTATAGTCACCTACTACGTGTTATGATCTGGCAACCCCGGAGTGACAATAGTCGGGACCACTCCTGGTGATGACTGTAGTTTGAGGAGTTCATGTATTCACTAAGTGCTAATGCTTTGGTTCGGTACTCTATTAAAAGGAGGCCTTAATATCCCTTAGTTTTTTCATTAGTATCCCGCTGCCATGGGAGGGTAGGACAAAAGATTTCATGCAAGTTCTTTTCCATAAGCACGTATGACTATATTCGGAATACATGCCTACATTATATTGATGAATTGGATCTAGTTTGGTGTCACCCTATGTTATAACTGGTGCATGATGAATGCCATCTGACATAATTATCCACAATTGATCCATTGCCTATGAGCTTTTCACATATTGATATTTGCTTCATTACTTTTCCGCTTCTACTGTTACAATTGCTACGAAACTGCTACTGTTACTTTTGCCACTGTTACTGTTACTTCCATACTACGTTGCTACTAAATATTTTGCTGCAGATATTAAGTCTTTCAGGTGTGGTTGAATTGACAACTCAGCAGGTAATACTCGAGAATATTCTTTGGCTCCCCTTGTGTTGAATAAATAAATTTGGGTTGAATACTCTACCCTCGAAAACTGTTGCGGTCCCCTATACTTGTGGGTTATCACTTGCCGGTAACGAGATTAAACTAGGTATAGAGATATCGACGATCGAATCTCGTGCAAGTAACATACTGACAGACAAAGGGAATTATGTATGTTGTCATAAAGGTTCAACCGATAAAAGATCTTCGTGGAATATGTGGGAAGTGATGACCCACAAGCATAGGGGATCTATTGTAGTCCTTTCGATAAGTAAGAGTGTCGAACCCAACGAGGAGCAGAAGCAAATGACAAGCAGTTCTCAGCAAGGTATTCTCTGCAAGCACTGAAATTATCAGTAACTGATAGTTGTGTGATAAGATAATTCGTAACGGGTAACAAGTAACAAGAGTAACTAAGGTGCAGCAAGGTGGCCCAATCCTTTTTGTAGCAAAGGACAAGCCTGGAAAAACTCTTATATAAAGCAAAGTGCTCAGTGTCATGTAGTCGGCGTTCACATAACACCACTAGAGGAGAGACAACATACATCTCATCAAAATATCGAACGAATACCTAATTCACATGATTACTTATAACAAGACTTCTCCCATGTCCTCAGGAACAAACGTAACTACTCACAAAGCATATTCATGTTCATAATCATAGGAGTATTAATTATCATTAAGGATATGAACATATGATCTTCCACCGAATAAACCAACTAGCATTAACTACAAGGAGTAATCAACACTACTAGTAACCCGCAGGTAACAATATGAGGTTTTGAGACAAAGATCGGATACAAGAGATGAACTAGGGTTTGAGAGGAGATGGTGCTGGTGAACATGTTGATGGAGATCGACCCCCTCTCGATGAGAGGATCATTGGTGATGACGATGACGATGTTTTCCCCCTCTGGGAGGGAAGTTTCCCCGGCAGAACAGCTCCGCCGGAGCCCTAGATTGGTTCTGCCCAAGTTCCGCCACGCGACGGTGGTGCTTCATCCCGAAAGCTTCCTCTTTATTTTTATAGGTCAAAACTCTTCATATAGCAAGGGCCTGCCAGGTGGCCCACAAGGCAGGGGCGTGCCCAGGGGTAGGGCGCGCCCCCACCCTTGTGGCTGCCTGGTGGGTCCCCTCAGGTGCTTTCTTCGCCCAATATTTTTTATATATTCCAAAATAATTCTCGGTAAAGTTTCAGGACTTGTGGAGTTGTTTAGAATAGGTCTATCATATTTTCTCCTTTTCCACTCCAGGATTCCAGCTGCCGACATTCTCCCTCTTCATATAAATCTTGTAAAATAAGAGAGAAAAAGCATAAGTATTGTACCATAATGTGTAATAACAGCCCATAAGGCAATAAATATCAATATAAAAGCATGATGCAAAATGGAAGTATCAACTCCCCCAAGCTTAGACCTCGCTTGTCCTCAAGCGAAAGCCGAAATCAAAAAATATGTCGACATGTTTAGAGATAGAGGTGTCGATAAAATAAAATACGGACATGAGGGCATCATGATCATCTTTAGAACAACAACATATATTGTCATATAATTTCTTATGTCAAAGTAACAATTGATTCACAAGGTAAAGTATGAATCAGAAACTTTATTGAAAACCAACAAACTATGATCTTAGTCAGTGAAGCAATTGCAATTTATCATAATATCAGAAAGAGTTAATGGAAGAGCTTTTGTATAGCAAGTCCACATACTCAACCATCTCTTAGTCTTTTATAATTGCTAACACTCACGCGATACTTATGGGTTCAAAGCCTCAATCGTACATAGAGAGAGATATGGGATTATAGTTTCGTCGCCAACCTTTTACCTCAAGGGTAATGTCAACAATAATACTTTATGAAAACCTACATCCGAGTGGATATATATCTGGATCTTTCTCCAACACATAGTTCTTGCCAAAAAGAAAAGGTATAAAAAAGGAAAGGTGAAGATCACCATGACTCTTGTATAGAAGTAGAAGATAAAAGTAAAAGATAGGCCCTTCGTAGAGGGAAGCAAAGGTTGTCATGCGCTTTTATGGTTGAATGCACAAAATCTTAATGCAAAAGAACGTCACTTTATATTTTCGCTTGTGATAAAGAAATTTATTATGCAGTCCGTCACTTTTATTTCTTCCATATCACAAGTTCGTATAAAGCTTATTTTCTTTGCACTAATAGATCATACATATTTAGAGAGCAATTTTTATTGCATGCACCGATGACAACTTACTTGAAGGATCTTACTCAATCCATAGATAGGTATGGTAGACTCTCATGGCAAAACTGGTTTAAGGGATGTTTGGATGCACAAGTAGTATCTCTACTTGGTGCAAAAGATTTGGGTAACATAAGAGGGAAAGGAAGCTCAACATGTTGGAGGATCCATGACAATATAACTTCTATTCGAATATAATAAAACATAACCCATTATGTTGTCTTCCTTGTCTAGCATCAACCTTTTAGCATGTCATATTTTAATGAGTGCTCACAATTACAAAAGATGTCCAAGATAGTATATTTATATGTGAAGCCTCTCTTTCTTTATTACTTCCTATTAATTGCAACAGTGACCAAAACTATGTTTTTCAACCCTTAACAATTTTTATTCATCATACTCTTTATATGTGAAGTCATCACTCTCCATAAGATCATTATATGATCTTTTTATTGCTTTTTATTTATTTCTTTTTCTTATACCTCAAGATCATAACAAGAAAGCAAAGCCCTCAACTCAAAACTACTCTTTATTATATAACTCATGGACTCGATTACATAGATAGATCTCAAAGCAAAACTCAAAACTAGATCATACTAAAAACGTTTACTCTACTAGATCAAGATATAGCCAAAAGGATCGAACTAAGAAAAATGATAAAGGTAAAGATGTGATGGTGATATGATACCGGGGCACCTCCCCCAAGCTTGGCACAAGCCAAGGGAAGTGCTAATACGTCTCCAACGTATCTACTTTTCCTAACGCTTTTCCCCTTGTTTTGGACTCTAATTTGCATGATTTGAATGAAACTAACCCCGGACTGATGCTGTTTTCAGTAGAACTACCATGGTGTTGTTTCTGTGCAGAAATAAAAGTTCTCGGAATGGACGAAACTTTGCAAGGATTTTTTATACAATAAATAAGAATTTCTGGAGCCAAGATCCATCGGAGGGGGGACCTGGGTGGGCACAACCCACCAGGGCGCCCCCCTTCCTGGTGTGCCCAGGTGGGTTGTCCCCACCTAGTGGCCCTGCAGACCCTGAAACCGACGCTATAAAATCCTATTTTTCAGAGAGAAAAAATCAGGGAGAAAGAATTATCGTGATCCACGAGACAGAGCCGCCGTCACCTCCTGTTCTTCATCAGGAGGCCAGATCTGGAGTCTGTTTGGGGCTCCGGAGAGGGGGGTCTTCGTTCTTCGTCATCACCAACCCTTCTCCATCACCAATTCCATGATGCTCCCCACCAGGAGTGAGTAATTCCTTCGTAGGCTCGCTGGTCGGTGAGGAGTTGGATGAGATTCATCATATAATCGAGTTAGTTTTGTTAGGGCCTGATCCCTAGTATCCACTGTGTTCTAAGATTGATGTTGCTATGACTTTTCCATGCTTAATGCTTGTCACTTTGGGCCCGGGTGCTATGATTTCAGATCTGAACCGTTTATGTTATCACCATTATATCCATGTTCTAGATCCTATCTTGCAAGTTATAGTCACCTACTACGTGTTATGATCCGGCAACCCCGGAGTGACAATAGTTGGGACCACTCCCGGTGATGACCGTAATTTGAGGAGTTCATGTATTCACCATGTGTTAATGCTTTGTTCCGGTTCTCTATTAAAATGAGGCCTTAATATCCCTTAATTTCCAATAGGAACCCACTGCCATGAGAGGGTAGGACAAAAGATGTCATGCAAGTTCTTTCCATAAGCACATATGACTATTTACGGAATACATGCCTACATTATTGATGAACTGGAGCTAGTGCCGTATCGCCCTAGGTTATAAATGTCTCATGATGAATATCATCCAACAAGTCATTGATCCAATGCCTACGAATTTATCTTATATTGTTCTTGCTAAGTTACCATTGCTATCGTTACTATTGCACTTGCTACAAAACTACTGCTATCACCGTTACCATTACCGTTACTACTGTCACTACTATCAAAACTATCATATTACTTTGATACTGATCATGTTGCTGCAGATAATTAATCTCCAGGTGTGGTTGAATTGACAACTCAGCTGCTAATACCTTCAAATATTCTCTGGATCCCCTTGTGTCGAATCTATAAATTTGTGTTGAATACTCTACCCTCGAAAACTGTTGCGACCCCCTATACTTTTGGGTTATCAAGACCTTTTTCTGGCGCCATTGCCAGGAAGCATAGCTATATTTGTTGAGTCACTTGGGATTATTATCAATTTATCACTATGATGAATCTGAAGGATGCTAAGACTAAGATTTATCCCTCTAAGACGAGGGGAGGTAATGAACTGCCATCCAGTTCTGGTTTAGATTCACCTTCTGTTTTAAGTAAACTTGCAACACCACCACCTGCTATCATTTTTGATATGTCACACGTTATTGATGATGCTACTTCCTCTATGGATAATGCTAGTACCTTGCTTGATGATAATGATGTGCCACTTGGTGATTTTCTTGATGAACAAATTGCTAGAGTAATACAACATGATGTTGTTGAATCTGATGATGAGCTTGAAACTGAAACTCCTGAAACACCTACTAGAACTAGCCTTCCTAGATATGAATTCCTAAGGTGCCGGAAGGTTATGTTATGAATGAGGAGACCACTAGAGATATTCTTGCTTGTAGGGATAGAGATGATCTAGAGGAATTATTATGCAAGTATAAAGAAAAATCTCTGAATGCTAGAATGCAATATGATCCTAAGTTTGCTACTTCACCTATCTTTATTAATGATAATGATTACGAATTCTCTGTCAACCCAGAGTTAATTACTTTCGTTGAATCTAATCCTTTCCATGGTTATGAAACTGAAATTGTTGTGGCACATCTTACTAAGTTGAATGACATAGCCACCCTTTTTACTCATGATGAGAAAACTCGTTATTACTTTATTCTCAAATTGTTTCCGTTCTCATTAAAGGGTGATGCTAAAGCTTGGTACAATACTCTTGCTCCTGGTTGTGTGCGTAGTCCCCAGGATATGATTTATTACTTCTCTGAAAAATATTTCCATGCTCATAAGAAACAAGCTACCTTGCAAGAAATATTTAACTTTGTGCAAATTAAAGAAGAGAGTCTCCCACAAGCTTGGGAGAGGCTTTGCCAGTTACTTAATGTTTTGCCTGATCATCCTCTTAAGAAAAATGAAATACTTGATATCTTCTATAATGGACTAACTGATGCTTCTAGGAATTTCCTAGATAGTTGTGCTGGTTGTGTTTTCAGGGAATGAACTATTGGGAAAGCTGAAGAATTATTGAATAATATATTGAAACATTATGATGATTGGACTCTTCCTGAGCAACCAGTTAAACCCACTCCGAAGAAGAGGGGTATATTATATCTTAGTCCTAAAGATATGCAATAGGCAAAGAAATCTATGAAGGAAAAAGGTATTTAAGCTGAGGATGTTAAAAATTTACCTCCTACTGAACAAATACATGGGCTCAATACACCACCACTACCTAAGGTGGTAGATATAAATTCTCTAATGAAGTTTAATGATAATGACAATCCTCACAATATGCACCCTAGCCAATGCTTTATGAGTTTGAAAACTACATTAGAAAATAAGATCACTTCAATGCAAATGTTATACTTTTAAAGATGGAGTATATAAAAGAAAAATATCGGAAGCTGAAATCTCCACTATGCTTGCTAATTATACTTTTAAAGATGGAGTAGCTAAAAAACTTGGAGATCCAGGAATACCAACTATACTTTGCTCTATCAAAAGGAATTATGTGAAAACTGCTTTGTGTGATTTAGGAGTTGGTGTTAGTGTTATGCCTTTCTCTTTATAGAAAAGAGTTGATTTGAATAAACTCAGACCTACAGTAATATCTTTGCAAATGGATGATAAATCAACTACCATACCTATCGGTATTTGTGAGGATGTGCCCGTTGTTGTTGCTAATGTTACTATTTTGACTGACTTTGTTATACTTGAGATGCCCGAGGACGACAACATGTCAATTATCCTTTGTATACCCTTCTTGAATACTGCAGGGGCTGTTATTGATTGCAATAAAAGTAAGGTCACTTTTCACATTAATGGTAATGAGCATACGGTGCACTTTCTGAAGAAACAATTCCAAGTGAATGGTATTAATGTTATTGGAAAATCTCCGACAACCACTATTGGAAGTTTTCAAATACCTCTACCTACTGTCAAAAATAAATATGAAGTTCTTATTGTTGGGGACATTCATATCCCCATTGAGGTAACTTAGTGATTTACGAAAGTTCTTCGGTTTCATGCTAATCGAAAGTGGTTGTTAATAAGACTTGATCAACCTTATTAATGAATCATTTTTGAGAGGTATGAAGTAAGCACTACCTTTTGTACCTACCTTTTGTTTTATATTTTTATTAGTTAAATAAAATAAAATGCCATTTTTGTCTGTTTTCTAGATCTTCTATGCAATAAAAATGGCCCAAAAATAAAAGTACTTGAAATGCACTGAAAATTTAATATGATTTTTTTCTGAATATTTAAGAATTTCTGGTGCAAATAATATTAGAGGGAGGTGCACCAGGTGGGCACAACCCACCTATGCGCGCCCTAGTGGGTTGTGGTCCCCACGTGGGCCTCTCACTTATATCTTCACACCACATCATCACCTACCTCCAGAAAAAATTCACCTTTGCTCTCTCTCCTGAGTTCTTGCTCTCAAACCCGCGGATCTCGATCTCTTTGCTCGAAGCTCCGTTTCTGAAACTGTTTCGGGGGATTGTTGCTTGGTATGTAACTCCACCGTTTGTCCAATTAGTTTTTGTTTTAGTGGTTTATATTTTGAATAATTAGCTACTCTTGGTGCTGCTGTAGATGAGCTTGCATGTTGAATTCTTAGATTTCTAAGTAGTTTGAATGCTTGCCATGGCCTCTATGTATCCCTATGAGTAGTTGCTATCAATTTTGTGAAGTTTTGTTGAGAAAAATTTGTGGACTAAAAATTTCAGATTTTTTGTTCATAGGAAAAGGATGAATATCTTTAGGAAGTTTGCTTCTAAGAAGAACTCCAAGGGAGTTATTGTGGAGTCTTCTGACAGTGATCTCCATCCTTGGAGGTTGGCGGAAGTACGGCCGTGCGAATGGCTGCACACCCAGTTCATGGAAGAGGCTGGAATCCTTCAGGAGTTCACACAATATGCTGCTAATGCCGGCCTCACCGACTTCATTGCTGCTGAATGTGAACAGTATCATCTCCTCACAAATATCTTTGTTCAAAGTTTTACTTTCCTTCCTAGGAATAATCCCCCTGAGGTGCAGTTTAGTTTATATGCCGAAACCCGTCAGATACCACTTACTGAATTTTGTAACAAATGCATGATCCCTTCTAACGGGAGCTTAGTTGAGCCTAGACCGCCAGAGTTTGAGGCCTTTTATCGTACCTTAACAATGGGAGATGAGAGAGGGGTGTCAGCTATCACTGCCGCTAGCTTGCATTTTCCTGTTGTTCATTGCTTTGCTCTTTTCATTGCAAAATGCTTGCTTGCTAGAGAGAAGGTGGGTCCACTCAGTTCACCAGACCTTGTTGCTTTACGTTGTGCACTAGAGGGCGACAACACTTATAGCTTGGGAGCTATTGTGGCACGTCGCCTCCACATTAATAAGTCCAAGGGTAAAGTGGGATTTTCGCTACTCGTTTGGCAGCTCACTTCAATGTTGAGATACGCCTTCATGATTACCCTTTGACCAAGGTTTACCTAGACCGCGCAGCCGTGGAACACCACCATTTTATTGCACGAGATTACCCTAACATCCCTATTCCTTATAACTTGGTTTTCATCATTGAAACTCGTGATATCATTCCATTGCATGCTCCTGCTTTGTTTGATCCTATTACCAGGGGCGGATATAGGATTATGCCTGCGGACATCATCGCCTACCGGAATAACCAGGCTGCAGAGGAGGAGGAAGAGCCTCAGCAGTGGGATCAGTGGATGCCCGCTCCTCAGTACCCCAACTACTATCCAAGCTTCTGATTGATTACCAAGTTAGGCCAAAAGCCTAAGCTTGGGGGAGTATGTGTTTCCCACCGACATTGCATTCATGTTCACTTATTTCATTTGTCGGTGTCCACACTTTTTCATTGTACTATCCATGCTTAATTTTATTTTCTTACTTTCTGCTTGTGTGTTTGAAAAACCTTAGAAAAACAAAAAAAATAGTTGTAGTTAGTTTACTTTCTATGCATGCTTAGCTTTAGCATTGAAAAGAAAACCCAAAAATATTTCCTTGTTCTTCTTTTGCTTGTTGGGAGCTTTCCCGTGTAAATAGTTTTTTTCTTCATTTTTTCTTTTCCCTTTTATTTGCTTGTTCAAGAAAACCAAAAACTCCAAAAATATTTCAGTGTGTTTATCTGAATTTATTTTATTTTTATTTAAGTCGTACTGAGGAGAAGACCATGATGAAAATGTTGAGTGGCTCTCATATGAGTAACTATGGATCTAATAAAGAGCCCATTTTACCTTGTCTTCTCCTGTTGAATAAAATGTTTGTAGATTCCAGCTTAGTCCATGACACTCTTGCACTATTATTATTTTCATATCGTTCGGTCGTGCATGTGAAAGGCAATAATGACGATATTCGATGAACTGGTCATGGCAGAGAGAAACGGATATGAACTTGACTTGTTCTGTTTGTGTAAATACGTTTAACCTAGTATCCATGATTCAACCAATTATGATTAAACATGTTTGCAATTACAATTAGAGATTATAGTTTCTCATGCCATGCATATGTAGTTAGGAGTGGATAATGATTTATCTTGTATATCAACATTGCGTTAAAGTGATTGTGATGTAGTATGATGATATGGTACCTTCCTCTGAATGTTCGAGTGGCTTGACTTGGCACATGTCCATGCATGTAGTTGAATCAAAACCAACATAGCCTCTATGATATTTATGTTCATGGTGTTCATATCCTACTCATGCTAGTGTCCAATGTTACTTATGCATAATGCATGTTCATCACCGTTGTTGCTCTCTAGCTGGACGCTTCTCAACCCAATTGCTAGCCTTCGCCTGTACTAAGTGGGAATTCTGCTTGTAGATCAAAAACCTTGAACCCAACTTATTCCAGATGAGTCCACCATACCTACCTATATGCGGTATTACCCTGCCATCCTAAGCAAATTTGCATGTGTGTGACAGCCTGGTTTGTGCCCTCTTTCATTTGTTTGACTTTTCATTTGAAATTTTTTGAAACTTGGATTTTTTGAATCTTTTCATTTGGACTTAAACACTTGGGCATCCTTGGCTTTCACCCAAGTGTTCATTTCTCTCCCAAACCATCATTTCACTTCTGATCCACCTCAAAATAACCTTTGGAATATTTTTCTTAAATGAAAAATATTCAATTTCTCTCTAAAACCCTAAGCCAAACCTGTTTGCTCCAAAGCAACCCTAACTTTTATGGCTCAAAAAATTCTGAGATAATTCACAAATATTCTAGAGACCCTAGGGCACCTCCCTGAGAAAAAATATTTCATCACTTTTTGGGATATTTTTGCTACAGAAAATATTTTCTGTTTTGGATAGAAATGGTGGTTTCTACAGCAACTACCATTTTACTTGCTCCATTTGACCTGATCATTCTTGTGCTTATTTACCTTAGTAACTCTAAGCTAGCCTCCAAAGCACAGGTTCAAACTCCCAGCCTTTTGACCACAGTCACACCTCAAAGTTACTATCCAGAAACTTACCAGATTTGTAAAACTTTCTCTACTGCACCTGGATCCAAACCCAACCGTGGTAAACTTCAAAACCACCACGAACGACATGTCAAACATGGTTTTTGGATGAAGGCCGGCCTGTGGAGGGAGTTCATGCGGTGACCACGCGTGTCCACGATGCCAGGCATGCGTGTCGACGCGCTCTGGGAGCCGCCGAGCGCTCTGTTCGCGTGTGCTCGCTTCCCCCGCCTGCCAAACCTAGCCAAAGCTCGCCACCATCATCGTCTCAACACCGTTAACTCCACCCTGGCACTCGCCGACGCCGGAGCTCACCGCAGCGAGCATGGGCAAGGTCCGGCCAGCCCAACACTGCGTGCGCACTATGCTCGTTGTCACCCCCTCGACCCTGTGCTCGTCTCCGCTCGCCCACAGTGGCCGCGTGACCTCCGTCGTCTTCTCCCCCTCTCACTGACACCGCTCGTCGCCGCGCGCCGTGGACAGGTGTCCATCGGCGGAGCCCAAAGCACCCTCACCGCTCGCCTATATATAGAGCCCCTCCCCACCCTTTCCGAGCATCCTCCAGCACTCACACACACTGCACGGTAGAGTAGGAAGCCATAGCCCGGCCGGGCAGGCCTCGGGCCGCCGTCCCCGAGCTCGAGCACGCCGGCGATCCCCTCTGGTCGCCGCGGCAGCTCCAGCCCCTCCCAGGCCTGGGCGACCTTTCCAGGTCCTCTGCCTCTCTCCGGTGAGGTTGTCTCGCCCGCTTGGAGCCCCTGGAACGGCCTCTGCTCGCCGTCTTCCCCAACTCCGACGACCTCCCCGTTCTGCCTCCGCCCGCGAGCAAGATTCTGATGCCGTCCGACCACCCCTAGCTACGCTACGGGTATGGGTAGGTACGCCTCGACCTCCTCTTGCCATCCCTCCCTCTCGTTTTTTTCCAAAGAGCCCTCGTCGCCGGCGAGAGCTCCGGCGAAGCCGCGGCCGTCTCTGTTTCTCTCTCCCTCTTCCCCCACCTGACTAGTGGGGCCTGCTAGTCAGTCTCTCAGTACATGCGTGAAGCGGTATGAGTGATGGCACCCCTGGGCTTTTACGCCTTCGACGTCACCCCCCCAGTCTTTTTCTTTTTATTCAAATTCATTTGAATTTACAAAACACCTCAAACAGTTATAACTTTTTAACCAGAAGTCCAAATGAATTGATTCTTTTTGCATTGTGTTCTTTGAAAGAAAATCTAACAACTCACCAAAGATGAGATTTTTCTGAGCTGTTTAGAATTTCTGGTGAATTTCAGAAGTGTTCTTGATATTTTCCTTGTGTGTTTAAAATTATTTTCAGAAGGTGAGGCTTGTCTTGAGGATCACCAGGAGGCTTGTGAACCTCACCTGCACTAAGGCAAGCCATGGCAACATTTTTATGATGCCATTTCAATATTTGTGATTTTCTTACTTGGATGAAATAATTAATCCATGCATTTAAATAATTATTGAGTTGTTTGTATTCTGTTAAATGTTGAATAGTTGTTATGCTTGATTTATAGTTGAAACTAGTTTAGTGGATAAAGCAAGTTAAGATTTATTTGAGGTGATATTAGAAATAATTTTGTTATGCATGATAGATATCTTAACTATATTTTTGCCTTCCTAAAAATGATAAGAATTTGTTAGAAAATATTCTATTAAATATTCTGTTAAATCATATTCCTTGTTTTACAGAAAGTTTGAACTTAATTTAGTGATAAAGAAAGTAAGGATTGCTGATAGTGAAATCTTTTGTTATGCATATGAAAAAGTTATCGGAATTGCTTTCCTGCGTAAGAAATCAATGAAACTTGTTGCAAAATATTTTGATTAAGTTGTGAGTCATCTGTAGAGTAACGTGAGTTGTTGACGGTTATGCTTGGTGCATATATGACATCGGTTATTTTTATGATATATGTGTTATTTTGCATTTCATGGAATGCTATGACACCTGTCATTGTTAGTTTAAAGTTGAAACTGAAAATAACTCAACTTGAATACACCGTTGACTGGGTCATGGTGCCGCTGAATCGAGTCTTTCAGTGCAACCGCATTTGCCTTTATGGGGGGCCTTGATTCAGTCCATTGACACGGCCTCTGGTTGGTGCCTCCATCTAGGGAAGGTTATGTCGTGTTTGCCCTGGCCCGGCAAGCAGACTTAACCTTGTGTGCTCGTTGATAAGATTATGGTACCGATTTCCCCTAGTGGGAGTTTCCCCGAGTGGGAGTTTGACCGCGACGGTGGCCAGGGTGTCTTTGGTAGACACGGGGCCACCCAGGACCAGCCCGTTGTGGATTTGGGTCGGAGTGTCCGGGAGAGTGTTGTGGCAATGGAGGGGTTTCGTCGGAATGCCGTTGGTCCACCCGAATGGGAGTGCGAGGCCATGGGTTCCATGGTGTGGGTCCAGTGTGCTACCTCTGCAGAGTGTATAATCTATCAATGGCCGCGTCCACGGTTAAGGACACCTCGTAGTAGGTCCCACCATGAGTCAACGATTGATAAAAATTGCACACTAAACTGTAAACTTTGCATTGTCAAGGATGGCAGAAAGGCCATCGCGGAATTTAGGACCAGATATTGGTCGTGGTTGTGATCGCCGTAAGGATCATGAGTCATTTTGTTAAAGACCACATTGGTGGTGTGTTTTACCACGTTGGTGGTGTATCTTACCACGTTGGTGGTGTGTTTTACCACATTGGTGGTGTTTGTGATCAGAGGATGATCACGGTTGGTAAGTTTTCCTGAGGGACGTTCGAGCATGATCACAGCAAGTTGACATATAGTGTTGCATCATTAATAATTGGCTAAATATCATGATATTGTTTGTCATTATGATTATGCTTGTTGTGAGCTTGCAAGTACATTCAATGTACTGACCTAGCGTGTCATGCCAGATTTCAAGAAAGTCTCGTTGGAAAGGAGTGTTGTTCGAGTCTAGATCATGTTCCACTACGATGTTATTCCGCTGCCACGTAGTTGTTCGGATCGAGGCCCCTTTATGTTCACTAAATAATGCACATATTGTTCAGCCGCATCGAGTGTGCCGCTTGGCCTCGACCGTTGTTGTAATTTGAACTCTGTTCCGCTAGTATCAATAAAGCGGTTGTTTTCTGTACCAATTTGTTGTGTGTTGCTAGAAGACATGGTCTCTGGGCTGGCAATGCAGGGTAAACCGGTCGCTCTGAGCCGGGGTGCCACAACGATTGGTATCAGAGCTGTGCTGACTGTAGGCCACGCTAGACTACGACGTGTTAACTGGACGCTAGGTGCGAGAAAAATTGAGTGCCGGTAGCAGTTATAGCTGGTTGTTGCATTCTAGTCATTTGATTATTATTGTTATGCTAACCTGCTAATGGTTGTGAGTGTAGATGGCTCCGGTGCCGTATCCGTGCCAGTTGCAGCTGATGCCGTACACGTCACCGCACCTTCTCCGCAACGTGTGGTGTCGGTTGTACCCTCACGGATACGAACCAGTCTACCGTGTGTACCGGGAGCGTCTAGCAGACTCAGTGTATGAGTATCACGCAGTGGTTACTCTGCGCACCAGTTCCGATTCCGGCTCTTACACTCGCACTTCTCGGAGCGGTTACGCTTCCACCGCTTCTCAGGCTGTCCGATTTGTCGCATTTGAGATCCTTGTTGAGCTTCGTTATACCGAGGTTCAAATGCAGCACCACCCAGGTTTCTATTACTACCCATCTCTGCACGACAACGGTCGTGTCCGTTTTCCCCTCGTTGACCTGGAGTCTGATAGTGTTGCTAGCCATCTTGCTCGTTATATCACTGCTAACTATCTGATGATCCACGAGCTGGCTCGAGAGCTGACTCGTGCCCGTACTGCTTTAGCCGCTACCTTGGTCACTACTAGATCCACCACTACTCCGTCCTCACTGGGATTTACCCCGTATGTCCCAGTTAGTTCTAGCTCTCCTCTTTCGCCGGTTACTCCCCTGAGTAGCACAGGCGTCTCCGCCGTGAACCCTCTCAGTGCTCCTGCCTAGTGGGTCTCACTTCTTGCTACCCCTGCAGCCCTGATGCTTCATCCTACCCCTGCCCCTGAGGGAGAGCCCTCGAGGCAGCGTCGTCGTGTTACTTTTAACCTGGAGGTTTCCGTTAACCACGTCAGTTCAGGATCTAAGACTGCTTCAGGGGAGGACACCGCAGCACCAGCAGAGCAGTAGTATCTTTGAGTATTCGCAATCATCTAGATGGTGTACGGATGTAGTTGTATAAGTCATGATGCTTCATGTATGAGAGTAGTGGAACCAGCCTTGTAGTTTAATTGTCATGTATGAGTCTATGTATAATTATGTTGGGACTTTAATTGCCGTATTTTGTTCGCACTTTTTGGTCTTTTTGAGAGTTGTTGCTGGCTTTTCCCCCAATTTTATTATTGGATGTCTCTCATCTCAATTGTGTTGCCTTGGGAAAAATACTCAATAGGATGACGCGGGGAGGAAACAGTAGCAACGTTCACGCAAGAACTCTTGTAGGTCGTTCCGCATGACAGGCAGGATATTCTCCCGAGCCGAACGTTCAGCCACCACCTCCACCACCTGATCCTCCATCCACCGAGCAAGTTCTGCGTATGTTTGAGGAGAAAAGGAACAATGATCTGATTGAAATATTGAGAAGTGTGCAAGCTATGGTTGGACAGAATGGAAATCAGAATGGTCACCACTCAAAGCTGTCAGATTTTCAGAGGACCAATCCACCCAGTTTCAGTCAGGTTGTTGACCCATTGGATGCAGACAATTGGTTGCGGACCATGGAGAAAAAGCTTGAGATCGCCCGTACTGAAGGAAATGATAAAGTCCCATTTGCAACCCATTACCTTGAGGGCGCAGTTGCCATATGGTGGGAAAATACAAAAGCGATGTGGCCGATTGATGAGGAAGTCACCTGGGCAAAAGTCAAGGATAAGTTCCACAAGTATCACATCCCTACTGGAGTTATGAAGGCCAAACAGCGTGAATTTCTCACGCTCGTCCAAGGAAATCAGTCTGTGGCTGAGTATCTGCAAAAATTCAATCATTTGTCCCATTACTCTCTGTATGATGTGGCCACTGAAGAAAGGAAGATTGACAGATTTCTTGGAGGTTTAAATCCACAACTTCGGTGTGCTCTCAGTATGTTTGATTTCACCGATTTCCAAACTCTGGTGGACAAAGCGTTCATTGTTGAACGGGAGCACAAGCTTATATCGGATAATAGGTCCGTTAACAACAATAACAAGCGCAAGTTTGAGCCAAAGAAGGATGGACAACCTGTGCAAAAAGCTCGTACCTGGCAGCCGACTCAGGTGGAATACAGGCCAAATTGGCAGCAGAATGTTAATAGGACCACCACTCAAGTCAAGAATATTGTAACTAGTCCAACACATGAGGAGCGCCAGCGAAATTATACTTGTTTCATTTGCGGGCAGGCCAGACATTATGCCAAACAGTGCCCCAAGAACAACAAGGTGAATGCCTTGAGCAGGCCACAAGTCAACTTTATGGAGTCAGGGCCAACTGGGCACGTGAATCATATCTCCGCCGAGGAAGCCCAAGAGAAGCCAGAAGTCGTCATTGGTATGTTTTCTGTTAATGACATACCTGCAGTAATTTTATTTGACTCTGGGGCTTCCCATTCTTTTATTTCTCAGAGTTTTGCCGCCCGAAACAATTTTCCTTGCACCATTTTGGGCAAAAATATGCTGGTACAAACCCTGGGATCTATAATCAAGAGCAATCTAGTCTGCCATGATCTGGAGATCAATATCAACGGGGTCCACTTTCCAACATCTCTGATAATCATTGAGTCTGAACAGTTGGATATTATATTGGGGATGAATTGGCTGACCAAATACCAAGTTTGTATAAACTGCGCAACCCAAGAAGTCAGTTTGACCAGTCTGAATGGGCAGCTCATCAAATTCCATGCTCGCAAGCATGTGCCCAAGCTAGAACTAGTTTGCACCGCTGTGGTTGAGTTGGAATTTATTCCTGTGGTCAGTGAGTACCCTGATGTATTTCCAGAAGAACTGCCTGTCATGCCACCAGATCGGGAACTGGAGTTTGCCATAGATCTTGTGCCCGGAACCGCACCAATATACAAGAAGTATTACCGGATGCCCTCATCAGAATTAGTGGAACTAAAGAAACAGCTTGACGAATTACTCCAGAAGGGTTATATTCGTCCCAACTCTTCACCGTGGGGGTCACCTGCAATTTTCGTGGGCAAAAAGGATGGCAGTCTCCGTATGTGCGTAGATTACCGTCAGTTGAATGAGGTCACCGTCAAAAATAAATACCCACTACCAAGGATTGATGGTCTGTTTGATCAGCTCAGTGGGGCTGAAGTATTCTCAAAAATCGATTTACGGACCGGATATCATCAGCTCAAGATTAAAAAGGAAGATATTCCTAAGACCGCATTCACTACACAATACGGTCTTTACGAATATACGGTGATGTCCTTTGGTCTCATCAATGCCCCTGCCTTCTTCATGCATATGATGAACAAAGTGTTCATGGACTTCCTCGACAAATTCGTGGTAGTCTTTATCGACGATATCCTCATTTACTCCAAGAGTGAAGAAGAGCATAAGGATCACCTCCGAGCAGTGCTACGACGGCTCCGCAACCATCAGTTATACGCCAAATTCAGTAAGTGCGAATTTTGGCTCAAGCAAGTCGGGTTTCTCGGACATGTACTTTCCGCCGAAGGTATAGCCGTGGACCCGAGCAAAGTAAAGGATGTGCTCGATTGGGTACGACCCACGACTGTAACACAGATCCGGAGTTTTCTCGGATTAGCTGGATACTAACGTCGTTTCATTGAAGGGGTTTTCCAAAATTGCTAAAGTGATGACGGAACTGCTCAAAAAGGATACAAAGTTTGAGTGGACAGAGGACTGTGAGAAGAGTTTTAATGAGCCAAAGACGCGTCTGACGACCGCACCGGTATTGACTCTTCCAGACATTTATCGCAGCTTTGATGTATACTGCGATGCCTCCAGACAAGGTATTGGTTGCGTATTGATGCAAGACAGCAAGGTAGTAGCGTATGCCTCACGACAACTACGACCACATGAGGGAAATTATCCTACTCATGATTTGGAATTGGCTGCAGTGGTTCATGCATTAAAAATTTGGAGACACTATCTCATTGGAAAAAGGTGCCAAATTTTTACTGACCACAAAAGCCTCAAATACATCTTCACTCAGCCAGATTTAAATCTCCGTCAGCGAAGATGGTTAGAATTGGTCAAGGATTATGACCTTGTAATAAATTACCATCCAGGAAAGGCCAACGTCGTTGCCGATGCGCTCAGTTGAAAGCCCGTCAGCTTAAATGTCATGTTAAAATCATTGCCTACCGAACTTCAGGAGGAGATCGCTCGGCTCAACTTGGTCATCATGGATGTTGGCCTCACTAATATTTTGGAATTTACCCCCACACTCGAGATGGATATCCGCAAGGCCCAGCCAGAAGACGCCGAGCTACAAAAACATGCAAAGCAATCCCCAGATTTCTTCAAGGACAACTTCGGTACCCTCCTATTTCGTGGACGAATTTGTGTACCAGATCAACCGGACTTGAAGAAGAAAATCTTGTCAGAAGCACACGAATCCTCGTATTCCATTCATCCGGGAGGTATGAAAATGTATGAATACCCTAAAAGGATATTCTGGTGGGATGGGATGAAGAAAGACATTGCATATTTCGTAGCCTGTTGCGACATATGCAACAAGGTGAAAGCAGATCATCAGAAGCCAGCTGGACTTCTCCAACCATTGCCAGCTTCACAATGGAAATGGGATGATGTTTGCATGGATTTCATCACCGGATTGCCTAGGACTCAGTGAGGCAAATACGCCATCTGGGTTATAGTGGACACCCTCACCAAGGTTGCTCACTTCATGTCACGCCCTCGATGCGGCTATATCTCCCACGTGTCGAAGCACGACTTAGAGGCATAACCGCCTTGAAAGCAATGTCGCAAGTGAGGTAATCTTCACACAACCCATGTAATACATAAGGGAAAGAGATACATAGTTGGCTTACAATCGCCACTTCACACAAATACATGAATAAAGCATTACATCATCCAAATACAATCAGGGTCCGACTACGGAACCAAATTAAAAGAAGAACCCCAAATGCGACACGGTCCCCGATCGCCCCAACTGGGCTCCACTACTAATCAACTAGAACGAAACAACACAAAGGACAAGATCTTCATCGAGCTCGTCCTGAGCTCGGTTGCGTCATCTGCACGGACTCATCGGCACCTGCAAGCTGGTTTTGGAAGTATCTGTGAGTCACAGGGACTCAGCAATCTCACACCCTCGCGATCAGGACTATTTAAGCTTATAGGTAGGGTAAAAGGTATGAGGTGGAGCTGCAGCAAGCGACTAGCATATATGGTGGCTAACATACACAAATGAGAGCGAGAAGAGAAGGCAAAGCACGGTCGATAAAAGTATGATCAAGAAGTGATCCTAAAACAACCTACGTCAAGCATAACTCCAACACCGTGTTCACTTCCCAGACTCCGCCGGAAAGAGACCATCACGGTTACACACGCAGTTGATTCCTTTTAATTAAGTTAAGGCTCAAGTTATCTACAACCGGATATTAACAAATTCCCATCTGCCCATAACCGCGGGCACGGCTTTCGAAAGTTCAAATCCCTGCTGGGGTGTCCCAACTTAGCCCATGACAAGCTCTCACGGTCAACGAAGGAATAGACCTCCTCCCGAGACATTCCGATCAGACTCGGTATCCCGGTTCTACAAGACATCCTCGACAATGGTGAAACAAGTCCAGCAAAACCACCCGATGCGCCGACATCCCGATAGGAGCTACACATATCTCGTTCTGAGGGCACACCAGATAAGCTAAGCGTACGGGAGCCAACGTAACCCAAGTTGCCAAGGGACAGCCCCGCACGGTGCTCTGGGTTGTACCAACACTTAGACAAGAACTAGCCTGGGGGGGTTAAAATAAGATGACCCTTGGGCTGGCCTAACCCAAGGGAAAAAAAGGCTACGTGGCGAATGGTAGAACCAAGGTTGGGCCTTGCTGGAGGAGTTTTATTCAAAGCGAGCTGTCAAGGGGTTCCCATTATAACCCAACCGCGTAAGGAACGCAAAATCCGGGAACATAACACCGATATGACGGAAACTAGGGCGGCAAGAGTGGAACAAAACACCAGGCATAAGGCCGAGCCTTCCACCCTTTACCAAGTATATAGATGCATTAATTAAATAATAGATATTGTGATATCCCAACTGTTGGGTTTCGTAGTAATTTCAAAAAAATTCCTACGCACACGCAAGATCATGTGATGCATAGCAACGAGAGGGGAGAGTGCTGTCTATGTACCCACGCAGAACGACTTCGGAAGCGATGACACAACGTAGAGGAAGTAGTCGTACGTCTTCACGATCCAACCGATCAAGCACCGAAACTACGGCACCTCCGAGTTCGAGCACACGTTCAGCTCGATGACGATCCCCGGACTCCGATCCAGCAAAGTGTCGGGGAAGAGTTCCGTCAGCACGACGGCGTGGTGATGATCTTGATGTACTACTGCAGCAGGGCTTCGCCTAAACTCCGCTACAGTATTATTGAGGACTATGGTGGCTGGGGGCACCGCACACGGCTAAGGAATAGATCACGTGGATCAACTTGTGTTTCTTGATCTGTCTTCGGTGCTAGCCCTGCCCCTCTATTTATATCTTGAGCCCTGGGGTCGAAACTTGGAGTAAAAGTCTCCACAAAGTCGGTTTCACCCGATAGGCAAGAGTCCTCGGACTCCAGGGCCAGACGCCAGGGATCCCGGCGTCTGGACCCAGACGCCAGGGACCCTGGCGTCTGGCCCCTGGACTCCGCAAAACTTCCTTTTGCGCTTTCCAAAAACCTTGTGGGCTTTCCCCTTTGTCCCAAATAAAGTGTTCTCGTACCCAAACATTTCGGGAAACATCCGGAACCCCTTCCGGTGATTTCCGGAACCCTTCCGGTGACCAAACACTATTATCATATATATCAAACTTTATCTCCGGACCATTCCGGAGTTCCTCGTCATGTCCGTGATCTCATCTCGGACTCCAAACAACCTTCGGTACATCAAAATGCATAAACTCATAATATAACTGTCATCGTAACCTTAAGCGTGTGGACCCTACGGGTTCGAGAACAATGTAGACATGACCGAGACATGTCTCCGGTCAATAACCAATAGCGGGACCTGGATGCCCATATTGGCTCCTACATATTCTACGAAGATCTTTATCGGTCAGACCGCATAACAACATACGTTGTTCCCTTTGTCATCGGTATGTTACTTGCCCGAGATTCGATTGTCGGTATCCAATACCTAGTTCAATCTCGTTACCGGCAAGTCTCTTTACTCGTTCTGTAAATACATCATCCCGCAACTAACTCATTAGTTGCAATGCTTGCAAGGTTTATGTGATGTGCATTACCAAGAGGGCCCAGAGATACCTCTCCGACAATCGGAGTGACAAATCCTAATCTCGAAATACGCCAACCCAACATCTACCTTTGGAGACACCTGTAATGCTCCTTTATAATCACCCAGTTACGTTGTGACGTTTGGTAGCACCCAAAGTGTTCCTCCAGCAAACGGGAGTTGCATAATCTCATAGTTATAGGAACATGTATAAGTCATGAAGAAAGCAATAACAACATACTAAACGATCAGGTGCTAAGCTAATGGAATGGGTCGTGTCAATCAGATCATTCAACTAATGATGTGATCTCGTTAATCAAATAACAACTCTTTTGTCCATGGTTAGGAAACATAACCATCTTTGATTAACGAGCTAGTCAAGTAGAGGCATACTAGTGACACTCTGTTTGTCTATGTATTCACACATGTATTATGTTTCCGGTTAATACAATTCTAGCATTAATAATAAACATTTATCATGAAATAAGGAAATAAATAATAACTTTATTATTTCCTCTAGGGCATATTTCCTTCAGTCTCCCACTTGCACTAGAGTCAATAATCTAGATCACATCACTATGTGATTAACATCGATAATTCACATCATCATGTGATTAACACCCATAGTTCACATCGCCATGTGACCAACACCCAAAGGGTTTACTAGATTCGGTAATCTAGTTCACATCGCTATGCGACTAACACCCAAAGAGTACTAAGGTGTGATCATGTTTTGCTTGTGAGAGAATCTTAGCCAACGGTCTTTCACATTCAGGTCCATTATGTATTTTGCAATTTTCTATGTCTACAATGCTCTGCACGGAGCTACTCTAGCTAATTGCTCCCACTTTCAATATGTATCTAGATCGAGACTTAGAGTCATCCAGATCAATGTCAAAACTTGCATCGACGTAACCCTTTACGCCGAACCTTTTTGTCACGTCCATAATCGAGAAACATATCCTTATTTCACTAAGGATAATTCTGACCGCTGTCCAGTGATCTACTCCTAGATCACTATTGTACTCCCTTGCCAAATCAGTGCAGGGTACACAATAGATCTGGTATACAGCATGACATACTTTATAGAACCTATGGCCAAGGCATAGGGAATGACTTTCATTCTCTTTCTATCTTCTGCCATGGTCGGGCTTTGAGTCTTACTCAACTTCACACCTTGTAATACAGGCAAGAACTCTTTCTTTGACTGCTCCATTTTGAACTACTTCAAAATCTTGTCAAGGTATGTACTCATTGAAAAAACTTATCAAGCGTCTTGATCTATCTCTATAGATCTTGAAGCTCAATATGTAAGCAGCTTCACCGAAGTCTTTCTTTGAAAAACTCCTTTCAAACACTCCTTTATGCTTTATAGAATAATTCTACATTATTTCCGATCAACAATATGTCATTCACATATACTTATCAGAAATGCTGTAGTGCTCCCACTCACTTTCTTGTAAATACAGGCTTCACCGCAAGTCTGTATAAAACTATATGCTTTGATCAACTCATCAAAGCGCATATTCCAACTCTGAGATGCCTGCACCAGTCCACAGATGGATCGCTGGAGCTTGCACAATTTGTTAGCACCTTTCGGATTGACAAAACCTTCTGGTTGCATCATATACAACTCTTCTTTAATAAATCCATTAAGGAATGCAGTTTTGTTTATCTATTTGCCAGATTTCATAAAATGCGGCAATTACTAACATGATTCGGACAGACTCAAGCATAGATACGAGTGAGAAACTCTCATCGTAGTCAACACCTTGAACTTGTCGAAAACCTTTTTGCGACAATTCTAGCTTTGTTAGATAGTAACACTACTATCAGCGTCCGTCTTCCTCTTGAAGATCCATTTATTTTCTATGGCTTGCCGATCATCGGGCAAGTCAACCAAAGTCCATACTTTGTTCTCATACATGGATCCCATCTCAGATTTTATGGCCTCAAACCATTTCGCGGAATCTGGGCTCATCATCGCTTCCTCATAGTTCACAAGTTCGTCATGGTCTAGTAACATGACTTCCAGAACAGGATTACCGTACCACTCTGGTGCGGATCTTACTCTGGTTTACCTACGAGATTCAGTAGTAACTTGATCTGAAGTTACATGATCATCATCATTATCTTCCTCACTAATTGGTGTAGTAGTCACAGGAACAGATTTCTATGATGAACTACTTTCCAATAAGGGAGCAGGTACAGTTACCTCATCAAGTTTTACTTTCCTCCCACTCACTTCTTTCGAGAGAAACTCCTTCTCTAGAAAGGATCCATTCTCAGCAACGAATTTGCCATCGGAACTGTGATAGAAGGTGTACCCAACATTTTTCTTTTGGGTATCCTATGAAGACGCACTTCTCCGATTTGGGTTTGAGCTTATCAGGTTGAAACTTTTTCACATAAGCATTGCAACCTCGAACTTTAAGAAACGACAACTTTGGTTTCTTGCCAAACCACAGTTCATAAGGCGTCATCTCAACGGATTTTGATGGTGCCCTATTTAACGTGAATGCAGCTGTCTCTAATGCATAACCCCAAAACGATAGTGGTAGATCGGTAAGAGACATCATAGATCGCACCATATCTAATAAATTACGGTTATGACATTCGGACACACCACTATGCTGTGGTGTTCCAGGTGGCATGAGTTTGTGAAACTATTCCACATTGTTTTAATTGAAGACCAAACTTCGTAACTCAAATATTTTACTTCTGCGATCATATCGTAGAAACGTTCATTTTTGTTACGATGATTCTCCACTTCACACTGAAATTCTTTGAACTTTTCAAATGTTTCAGACCTTTGTTTCATCAAGTAGATATACCCATATCTGCTCAAATCATCTGTGAAGTTTGGAAAATAACGATACATGTCGCGAGCCTCAATATTCATCGGACCACATACATCAGTATGTATGATTTCCAACAAATCTGTTGCTCGCTCCATTGTTCCGAAGAACAGAGTCTTAGTCATCTTGCCCATGAGGCATGGTTCACAAGCATCAACTGATTCATAATCAATTGATTCCAAAAGCCCATCAACATGGAGTTTCTTCATGCGCTTTACACCAATATGACCTAAACGGTAGTGCCACAAATAAGTTGCACTATCATTATTAACTTTGCATCTTTTGGTTTCAATATTATGATTATGTGTATCACTACGATCGAGATCCAACGAACTATTTTCATTGGGTGTGTAACCATATAAGGTTTTATTCATATAAACAGAACAACAATTTGTTCTCTTTAAATGAATAACTGTATTACAATAAACATGATCAAATCATATTCATGCTCAACGCAAACACAAAATAACACTTATTTAGGTTCAACACTAATCTCAAAATTATAGGGAGTGTGCGATGATGATCATATCAATCTTGGAACCACTTCCAACACACATCGTCACTTCACCCTTAACTAGTCTCTGTTTATTCTGCAACTCCCGTTTCGAGTTACTAATCTTAGCAACTGAACTAGTATCAAATACTGAGGGTTTGCTATAAACACTAGTAAAGTACACATCAATAACATGTATATCAAATATACTTATGTTCACTTTGCCATCCTTCTTATCCGCCAATCACTTGGGGTAGTTCCGCTTCCAGTGACCAGTCCCTTTGCAGTAGAAGCATTTAGTCTCAGGCTTAGGACTAGACTTGGGCTTCTTCACTTGAGCAGCAACTTGCTTGCTGTTCTTCTTGAAGTTCCCCTTCTTCCTTCTGCCCTTTTCTTGAAACTAGTGATCTTGTCAACCATCAACACTTGATGTTTTTCTTGATTTCTACCTTCGTTGATTTCAGCATCACAAAGAGCTTGGGAGTTGTTTCCGTTATCCCTTGCATATTATAGTTCATCACGAAGTTCTACTAACTTGGTGATGGTGACTAGAGAATTCTGTCAATCACTATCTTATCTGGAAGATTAACTCCCACTTGATTCAAGCGATTGTAGTACCCAGACAATCTGAGCACATGCTCACTAGTTGAGCGATTCTCCTCCATCTTTTAGCTATAGAACTTGTTGGAGACTTTATATCTCTCAACTCGGGTATTTGCTTGAAATATTAACTTCAACTCTTGGAACATCTCATATGGTCCATGACGTTTAAAACGTCTTTTGAAGTCCCGATTCTAAGCCATTAAGCATGGTGCACTTAAACTATCAAGTAGTCATCATATTGAGCTAGCCAAACGTTCATAACGTCTGCATCTGCTCCTGCAATAGGTCTATCACCTAGCGGTGCATCAAGGACATAATTCTTCTGTGCAGCAATGAGGATAAACCTCAGATCACGGATCCAATCAGCATCATTGCCACTAACATCTTTCAACACAATTTTCTCTAAGAACATATTAGAACATATGAAAGCAACAACGCGAGCTATTGATCTACAACATAGATATGCTAATACTACCAGGACTAAGTTCATGATAAATTAAAGTTCAATTAATCATATTACTTAAGAACTCCCACTTAGAAAGACATCCCTCTAATCTTCTAAGTGATCACGTGATCCAAATCAACTAAACCATAACCGATCATCACGTGAGATGGAGTAGTTTTCAATGGTGAACATCGTTATGTTGATCATATCTACTATATGATTCATGCTCGAACTTTCGGTCTCCGTGTTCCGAGGCCATATCTGCATATGCTAGGCTCGTCAAGTTTAACCTGAGTATTCTGCGTGTGCAAAACTGGCTTGCACCCGTTGTAGATGGACATAGAGCTTATCACACCCGATCATCACGTGGTGTTTGGGCACGACGAACTTTGGCAACGGTGCATACTCAGGGAGAACACTTCTTGATAATTTAGTGAGAGATCATCTTATAATGCTACCGTCAATCAAAGCAAGATAAGATGCATAAAAGGATAAACATCACATGCAATCAATATAAGTGATATGATATGGCCATCATCATCTTGTGCTTGTGATCTCCATCTCCGAAGCACCGTCGTGATCACCATCGTCACCGGCGTGACACCTTGATCTCCATCGTAGCATCGTTGTTGTCTCGCCAAGCTTATGCTTCTACGACTATCACTACCGCTTAGTAATAAAGTAAAGCATTACATTGCAATTGCATTGCATACAATAAAGCGACAACCATATGGCTCCTGCCAGTTGCCGATAACTCGGTTACAAAACATGATCATCTCATACAATAAAATTCAGCATCATGTCTCGACCATATCACATCACAACATGCCCTACAAAAACAAGTTAGACGTCCTCTACTTTGTTGTTGCAAGTTTTACGTGGCTGCTACGGGCTTAAGCAAGAACCAATCTCACCTACGCATCAAAACCACAACGATAGTTTGTCAAATAGACTCCGTTTTAACCTTCGCAAGGACCGGGCGTAGCCATACTTGGTTCAACTAAAGTTGGAGAGACAGTCGCCAGCAAGCCACCTATGTGCAAAGCACGTCGGGGGAACCGGTCTCGCGTAAGCGTACGCGTAATGTTGGTCCGGGTCGTCTCGTCCAACAATGCCGCCGAACCAAAGAATGACATGCTGGTAGGCAGTATGACTTATATCGCCCACAACTCACTTGTGTTCTACTCGTGCATATAACATCAACATAAATGACCTAGGCTCGGATGCCACTGTTGGGTTTTGTAGTAATTTCAAAAAATTTCCTACGCACACGCAAGATCATGTGATGCATAGCAACGAGAGGGGAGAGTGCTGTCTACGTACCCACGCAGACCGACTGTGGAAGCGATGACACAACGTAGAGGAAGTAGTCGTACGTCTTCACGATCCAACCGATCAAGCACCGAAACTACGGCACCTCCGAGTTCGAGCACACGTTCAGCTCGATGACGATCCCCGGACTCCGATCCAGCAAAGTGTCGGGGAAGAGTTCCGTCAGCACGACGGCGTGGTGACGATCTTGATGTACTACTGCAGCAGGGCTTCCCTAAACTCCGCTACAGTATTATTGAGGACTATGGTGGCTGGGGGCACCGCACACGGCTAAGGAATAGATCACGTGGATCAACTTGTGTTTCTTGATCTGTCTTTGGTGCTAGCCCTGCCCCTCTATTTATATCTTGAGCCCTGGGGTCGAAACTTGGAGTAAAAGTCTCCACAAAGTCGGTTTCACCCGATAGGCAAGAGTCCTTCTCGGACTCCAGGGCCAGACGCCAGGGATCCCGGTGTCTGGACCCAGACGCCAGGGACCCTGGCGTCTGGCCCCTGGACTCCGCAAAACTTCCTTTTGCGCTTTCCAAAAACCTTGTGGGCTTTCCCCTTTGGCCCAAATAAAGTGTTCTCGTACCCAAACATTTCGGGAAACATCCGGAACCCCTTCCGGTGATTTCCGGAACCCTTCCGGTGACCAAACACTATTATCATATATATCAAACTTTATCTCCGGACCATTCCGGAGTTCCTCGTCATGTCCGTGATCTCATCTCGGACTCCGAACAACCTTCGGTACATCAAAATGCATAAACTCATAATATAACTGTCATCATAACCTTAAGCGTGCGGACCCTACGGGTTCGAGAACAATGTAGACATGACCGAGACATGTCTCCGGTCAATAACCAATAGCGGGACCCGGATGCCCATATTGGCTCCTACATATTCTACGAAGATCTTTATCGGTCAGACCACATAACAACATACGTTGTTCCCTTTGTCATCGGTATGTTACTTTCCCGAGATTCGATCGTCGGTATCCAATACCTAGTTCAATCTCATTACCGGCAAGTCTCTTTATTCGTTCTGTAAATACATCATCCCGCAACTAACTCATTAGTTGCAATGCTTGCAAGGTTTATGTGATGTGCATTACCGAGAGGGCCCAGAGATACCTCTCCGACAATCGGAGTGACAAATCCTAATCTCGAAATACGCCAACCCAACATCTACCTTTGGAGACACCTGTAATGCTCCTTTATAATCACCCAGTTACGTTGTGACGTTTGGTAGCACCCAAAGTGTTCCTCCGGCAAACGGGAGTTGCATAATCTCATAGTTATAGGAACATGTATAAGTCATGAAGAAAGCAATAGCAACATACTAAACGATCGGGTGCTAAGCTAATGGAATGGGTCATGTCAATCAGATCATTCAACTAATCATGTGATCTCGTTAATCAAATAACAACTCTTTTGTCCATGGTTAGGAAACATAACCATCTTTGATTAACGAGCTAGTCAAGTAGAGGCATACTAGTGACACTCTGTTTGTCTATGTATTCACATATGTATTATGTTTCCGGTTAATACAATTCTAGCATGAATAATAAACATTTACAATGAAATAAGGAAATAAATAATAACTTTATTATTGCCTCTAGGGCATATTTCCTTCACCAACAAGTAAACATGTTCCAACAAGGAACAACATCTCCATGTTCCAACAAGGAACAATCTTCAATCTTCACCTGCAACTAACAACGCTATAAGAGGGGCTGAGCAAAGCGGTAATATAGCCAAACAACGGTTTGCTAGGACAAGGTGGGTTAGAGGCTTGGTTCAACAATATAGGAGGCATGATAAGCAAGTGGTAGGTATCGCAGCATAGGCATAGCAAAAGAGCGAGCATCTAGCAAGCAAAGATAGAAGTGATTTCGAGGGTATGGTCATCTTGCCTGAAATCCCGCAAGGAAGAAGAACGAGTCCATGAAGAAGACAAACGGACGTAGACGAACGGGTCCTCACAAACGCGACGTTATTGGAACCAACCCGAAGAAGAAAACACCGGAAAGAAGCACACAACATAGTAAACAACCCTCACATAATCATGGCATGATGCACAAACAAGTATGATCCATGTCCGGATTAAAGAGGCATGGCATGGCAAAGTGCACAAGCAATCCTACAAATTAAGTGGAGCTCAATATGCAACTCCGTTGCATATTGACCGAACACCACATCAATTATTTAGTTCACTCTCGGTTAGGTACTCCACAATCTTAAATGTCTGTTAACATGGCGAGAGGTGTAGCATAACAAACTATACCATCTAAACAATTTAAATGGGGCCGGATATAATAAACAACAAAACCGGTAAATCCCCATATGCCTTTGTAATTTATTGCAACAAAAATTTTAACATTTTAATTGTTGTTATCATGATGCGGATGACATGGACAAGTTTATGCAATTTTTATTAAAGTTGACAAGAGCAATATGAAGCATTTGTCGTCGTGGTGGAAAGAAAAGGGGTGTCACGGCAACGAATCCGAAAATGATGCCACGGCAACATATCGGTTCCGGTAGCTCATGGAGATACCGGGGCAAATGGAAAAGCGATGGGAGCGTGCCATGCAAGGACGGTGGGGTAATCCCGGATACCGGGTTCCCACATGCCGACGGCAAGACAACGAGGAACTCGCAAAGAACAACTCGGACACGTTGCAACCACGAACATCTCATACATCACACAACATTCGTTCACGGGCGTCGTCTCGGGGTTATACCTTTGAAGTGTGCAAACGGGCCGTTTCTCGTTCGGTGCCAAGCAGAGGAAGTATACGTTCTCGGGACGTGGTGGAAGTAGGGGGTACATGACGACGGTAGAGGTACTCGCGACGGTAGTGGTACGCATTTTCGTAGAAGGACTTGATGAATCCGAGTCACTTGGGGTCGACGGTAGTCATTCACGTTTCGAGGAGGAAGTAGAGGTTCTCGCAATCTCGGCGATGGTATTTGTTCACGGCGGTAGTGGAACTTAACGGATCTGATGCCTCTGGACGTAGTAGTACATGTTCGGTTTTCTTCGGAGAGGTACATGGCGTTCTTTGGTCATAGGTACTTGACGTTTTGCTACCCGGGTCTTCGGCGACGGTGTTGTACACAAGACGTTGGGGTACTTGTCGGTCCGGTCTTGATGGAGTAGATGTACATGTCGGGGCTTGTCGCATCACCGGGTGTAGTCGTACACGTATGGAGCAGAACTTGGCGTCCTGGTTCGGTGGTGAAGCTGGTACTTGTCGATTCAGGGGACGTCGGTAGAGATACTGGACGCGACACTGTGTACTCGTACACTTGTCGGAGAGGATTTTTCCATGAAGCCCAAAACGAAACAGCCACCATCGGAGGCAACAGAGGCGGAGGCGCGCGAGGGTAGCGAGGCGGTGGTCGAGGTGACATGCACTCGGGCAATGGTACCAAGCGGCAACGGGGCAAGCAGTGGTCCAGCGGGACATGGAGGTCGCCGAGAACCATAAGAGTAGCAGCAAGATGGCGCCGCGGCGGCCTCTACTCGCCGGCGTCAGAGGAGAGGCTGCAGGGGCGCCGGAGTTGGCGCGGTCGGAGGGGCTTGCCTCTGAACTGCAGCAGCGGGGCTACTGACGATGGCTTGTAAGGGAGGTCGGCACCATGGAGCTCGGGGTCACGGGGAAGGAGTCGTGCAGAGAGGCGACGCTCGGCGGCCGGGACGGCATCAAGGAGAAGGTTCGGTGCGGGGGCGGACCGGATAACGGGCAGGAGAGCAGCGTGCGTGGGGAGGAGATGGGATCGAGATCTCTCTCCTGTGCACGGCGCGCGAGGAGGATGGAAGGGACATGGGATCTGGCACGGGAAAGAGCGGTGGGGCGGCAGCCGGCAATAGCTCCGGTGGCCGGCCGGTGTGACGTAGCTGGAGGCGCCAGGCGTGGCTCGCTGGTATTGAAGATCGAAAGGGAGGAGCGAGGGGGTTCGAGCGAACAGGGATGGGGGTCGGGTAACTCCCTGGCGGCATGAGGAGGAGGGGATCGAGGGAGAGAGAGGGTGTAGCGGCTGGGCCTAGGGTTAGGAAGTAGGTTTAGGTGGGCTGCGGGGAAGGATGGGCCGGCCTGGGCTATCTCTCTTCTCTCTCTCTCATATAACCTTTAACAGAAAAACAAAGAGAGGAGAAAATGGAAAAGGAGGGGTTAGAGAAAACATTTGGGCATGCGGTTAAATTTCCCGGACTCATAAAAATGAGTTCGTTCCAAGAAAATGCATTTGGCACTGCTTGGAAGGACTGCATTCATACACATTTGAATGTGATTCAAATAAGTTTGAATTAACAAAACATTTTTGGAGAGTCCAAAAATGTTTAGAAATTTTGTGGAGATCGGGAAAGCGATGAAAGAAAATATGGGCAAAGTTTGAGGACCAAACTTGAAGCGGGAAAAAAAGCATGTGATTATTTGCAAGTGTGTTATAGGTGATTCCGAAAATGGAATATTTGATATAGCTCCCTAATATCGGGAGGATATGTTATAAAGAGAATCACCATGTGAATTCCCTCGGTTTAAATGGACCGAAGATCCATGCAATTTATTTAGTTGAGTTTTAAAACGGGTTGCATGATGACATGATGCAATGCACATGATGCAAAGATGAAATGCAACGGAACAAAAGAAACACACGAAGAAACCCGAAAACCCTGGAAGGCATCTGAAGCTCCGGTCTTGGGGCGTTACAACACTCCACCACTACGAGAGGATCTCGTCCCGAGATCTAGAATGGCACCGGGGAAAACGGAAAAGAAAGAGAAGAGGTAAAACTAAGTTGCTCCTTTGACAAACGAGTGAGACCAAAGAACCTTGAAAAGGTTAAGTCATTTCGAGAAAAGAATACAACGGAGGTGGACGAACTTGAAAACACTCCGTTAGAAAAGAGGAACAAGGAAGAACAAATTCAGGCCGCACTCTGGTTGAAAGGAGATGCAAGGCTTGATAAGGCGAAAAGAACTTGAGCAAAAAGGCACAACACTCCGGTTAAATGGATAAACCAAGAAAAAAACATGATCCTAACAAAAAAAGAAGATGGGTTGAAGAGAGCAACATCACAATGCCTCCGGAACAAAAGTAAGAATGGAATGGAATGAACGAAGGGGAACACGATCTTGAGAGAGCACACTTACAACAAATACTAGACCGGAGTTGTTGGAAAACCAACAACGAAAAGAATAAGCTTGATATGGACTTATAGAAGACATCTCAAAATTATGAGGTGAAATTCTGCCACTAACGGAAAACAATGGATTGGATTGATATCAACAAGAATATGAGAAGCTATATCACCGGGAGGATAAAAGAAGAAGTTGGGTCATTTATAAGCACCATAATTAGCAACAATCCTTAGGGAAAGCTTTAGTTGAAATATAATCCAAGATAACTTCAATGAAGAGGTTGATGGATTGAGAAGAGCTCATGCTCGAAGGACTTGATGGGTTTAAACTATCTCATACTTGACAACTTGCGAATCATGAAACATGAAGGGACATTGTCAAGAAAGACATAACACCATCTCAAAAGATAAGGGGGAACAATTGCACTCCGGATTTCAAGATGAAGAATGCTTGAGCTCCTTAGAAAAGAATCTCGATGAAAACTTCGAGATGGAATTAAATCCTTTATGAAACATCATGTAGAGCCTCCATGAAGAACTCCGGTAACAAAAGGTAACGACAAGAAAGAGAAGTTGAAAACACAAGGTGAAACCTTGCGATGATTGGAAGAGCTCTCCGACGAGATAAGTTGAAACTTGGAGCTCCGGAAAAGAAAAGATGAATCAAGTGAAACCGAGAATTTGATGAGCCTCCATAATAAATAATTGAATATACTCGATGAAACAAGAATAAAAATTACATTATGCTTATCCTTCACCCATTAAATTGATGACAAGCAATGGATTTGGCATATTACTTATTCTCGTAGAAAGGATAAAGAGAGATATAAGTCAAACTTGAGAAGGTATTCAAAGAACCACCGGTAGAATGAAACAACAAAAGAATTAATATGATAAACGAAGGAAGACAAAAATCTTGGAAGAACCACCGTAAGAATTAAAATGATCGAGGAAAAGATAAAGAACACCGCGAAGGGTTTGCAACTGAACGAAGAAGCTTGATTAGAGAAATATATGAATGATGCACCAGTAAGATTTAGAGAAAGAGAGCTGAAAGCTGAGAATGAAAAAAAAACCTGAAATGATGGACTCCGGATAATCAAACTGAGAAGACTCTTGAATTACTCCGGATGGGTGAAAAGAAATTCTCACAACCGAAACAATTATGAGAGGATGGCAACAATCTCGAATGACGAATCTTGAAGAGAATGGAGCAAGGTTGAAAGAAGAATCTTCTTCGGTCTTCCAAACTGAGAATGCCGACGAGAAATACCACCAAATTGTAGAGATACTCCGGGATGAAAATTAGAAAGGTTGAACCAATGATGAAAAAAAAGAAAGATCTTGGAGAAAGGCATTTGACTGATGAAAAATCATTCTTATGTCAAACTTTGAAAATAAATTTGAGGATAGCTCCGGGAAAATAAGAAGAGTCAGGTAAGATCCTGGGAAAAGACCTATGGGTTAGGGCTCACTCAAAAGAAACACCGTTGAATGATTTAAAAGATAGATTGCACCGGTTGAATTAAATGGCTTGAATGAGATACCAATCTCGAAATAGGTTGAATGGATCTTGAATGACAAGAAGATCTTTCTAAGATATCTTTAGCACTCCGGAATCATTGAATAGCGAGAAATCGACGATTAAGAGGTCCACCGGCACGAAAAGGCATAGAAATGAGGGAAAAGGGTAAAGAAGCATCAAAAACTTGAACTGAATCCACCGGAGAAGAAAACGAGTGAAAAGTGACGAACTTGAAACTCCGTTAGAATCTTTCTGAGAATCACCGGATAAGAGCATTGATGGAAAAGAATGGAGAGGCTTGCCATCACTAAAAGGATACTTAATAAGAAATCTGAGTCCTTGAAGAAAACAAAGGGAGGGAGGGAGGGAAAACAAAGACAATTTGGAATGGATGAAACGAACACCGTTGAGAAACCTAGAATTGATCTTGCGGATGTTGAAATGATCGGATCCACTTGAAGAGAAAACACGTCGGTTGAAAAGGATTGACAAGACAGACTCAATGATCAAGAAGGATTAGTTTTCACATCGAGGTATGAGAACACCGCTTAGGAAAAGGTATGGAATCAACATTTGACTTCGAAGCAACTCGAATACCACAACTCAAAACAAAACAAAGGATTGGCTTGCAGAATAAGCCGGAACAAACATATGATAGAGATTTCGTCTGAAGTTTCCGTGGTGGGGCCTACACGGGCTCGATCGTACAGCACCATCATGTACAAGGCAGTGCACATGACATACGAAGCGTCCCCGAGTCGGCATAGCCAAGGACTCTTTAAGACACAACGAGACCACTGTAAAACCGACCGTGAATAGGCGGACCACTAGGCGTCGAACCCCAATTTCGTATCATAAATCTGTCGGAAAGATATCCTAAGAGCTACTTGAATTCCCACTTATAAACTCCCGAAATTTTCCCGGTTATGCAATCAGGTGTTGGGGATACAGGGGAAGCATAATATCTCACCCAAAACTAGCAAATCCTACATCCAGCTGTATCCATCCTTCAACACATAACCAAGAAACCTTCAGCAATCGTCTACCTCAACCTTCGAAAAGCATCCGTTATACGAGTTATGGCAATACTCCCGAACTCCCGCCCCAGTACTGGGTGGCGTCGAGGTTATCTCACCAACAACTGCATAAAAGAGATTTTCGATGTCGGCGTACTAAACTCAGGTATTCCAGAACTGCAACGATAAAATTGTGACGACAACACCTTGGAGCTCAACTCCCCGGGACACTTCCACAAAACCCCTGACAGGAGGCACCAAGACAATGTTCTCGTCACAAAACCATCGGAATGATTCCAAGATACCCGCGTGATCCTAAAAAAAAATTAGTGAAATTTGAGAAGAGAATAGTCAAAACTCTACGTCAGGATGCCTTACCAGAGCGATGAGGAGACTGGGAAGTAAAAACAATTCCTAAACTCTCCGATATATATAATTCCTAAATGACTCAAAACATTTTTCTAGACTCAACAACGGCTGTTAAAAACGATCAAGCAATGGGGCTCCTAAGGTCGGGGAAGGCTCTGATTACCAACTTGTCACGCCCTCGATGCGGCTATATCTCCCGCGTGTCAAAGCACGACTTAGAGGCATAACCGCATTGAAAGCAATGTCGCAAGTGAGGTAATCTTCACACAACCCATGTAATACATAAGGGAAAGAGATACATAGTTGGCTTACAATCGCCACTTCACACAAATACATGAATAAAGGATTACATCATCCAAATACAATCAGGGTCCGACTACGGAACCAAATTAAAAGAAGAACCCCAAATGCGGCACGGTCCCCGATCGACCCCAACTGGGCTCCACTACTGATCAACTAGAACGAAACAACACAAAGGACAAGATCTTCATCGAGCTCCTCCTGAGCTCGGTTGCGTCATCTGCACGGACTCATTGGCACCTGCAAGCTGGTTTTGGAAGTATCTGTGAGTCACAGGGACTCAACAATCTCACACCCTCGCGATCAGGACTATTTAAGCTTATAGGTAGGGTAAAAGGTATGAGGTGGAGCTACAGCAAGCGACTAGCATATATGGTGGCTAACATACGGAAATGAGAGCGAGAAGAGAAGGCAAAGCACGGTCGATAAAAGTATGATCAAGAAGTGATCCTAAAACAACCTACGTCAAGCATAACTCCAACACCGTGTTCACTTCCCGGACTCCGCCGGAAAGAGACCATCACGGTTACACACGCAGTTGATTCCTTTTAATTAAGTTAAGGTTCAAGTTATCTACAACCGGACATTAACAAATTCCCATCTGCCCATAACCGCGGGCACGGCTTTTGAAAGTTCAAATCCCTGCAGGGGTGTCCCAACTTAGCCCATGACAAGCTCTCATGGTCAACGAAGGAATAGACCTCCTCCCGAGACATTCCGATCAGACTCGGTATCCCGGTTCTACAAGACATCCTCGACAATGGGCAAAACCACCCGATGCGCCGACATCCCGATAGGAGCTGCACATATCTCGTTCTCAGGGCACACCGGATAAGCTAAGCGTACGGGAGCCAACGTAACCCAAGTTGCCAAGGGATGGCCCCGCACGGTGCTCTGGGTTGGACCAACACTTAGACAAGCACTGGCCCGGGGGGGTTAAAATAAGATGACTCTTGGGCTGGCCTAACCCAAGGGAAAAAAGGCTAGGTGGCGAATGGTAGAACCAAGGTTGGGCCTTGCTGGAGGAGTTTTATTCAAAGCGAACTGCCAAGGGGTTCCCATTATAACCCAACCGCATAAGAAACGCAAAATCCGGGAACATAACACCGATATGACGGAAACTAGGGCGGCAAGAGTGGAACAAAACACCAGGCATAAGGCCAAGCCTTCCACCATTTACCAAGTATATAGATGCATTAATTAAATAAGAGATATTGTGATATCCCAATAAGTAAACATGTTCCAACAAGGAACAACATCTCCATGTTCCAACAAGGAACAAACTTCAATCTTCACCTGCAACTAACAACGCTATAAGAGGGGCTGAGCAAAGCGGTAACATAGACAAACAACAGTTTGCTGGGACAAGGTGGGTTAGAGGCTTGGTTCAACAATATAGGAGGCATGATAAGCAAGTGGTAGGTATCGCAGCATAGGCATAGCAAAAGAGCGAGCATCTAGCAAGCAAAGATAGAAGTGATTTCGAGGGTATGGTCATCTTGCCTGAAATCCCGCAAGGAAGAAGAACGAGTCCATGAAGAAGACAAACGGACGTAGACGAACGGGTCCTCACAAACGCGACGTTACCGGAACCAACCCGAAGAAGCAAACACCGGAAAGAAGCACACAACATAGTAAACAACCCTCACATAATCATGGCATGATGCACAAACAAGTATGATGCATGTCCGGATTAAAGAGGCATGGCATGGCAAAGTGCACAAGCAATCCTACAAATTAAGTGGAGCTCAATATGCAACTCCGTTGCATATTGACCGAACACCACATCAATTATTTAGTTCACTCTCGGTTAGGTACTCCACAATATTAAATGTTGGTTAACATGGCAAGAGGTGTAGCATAACAAACTATACCATCTAAACAATTTAAATGGGGCCAAATATAATAAACAACAAAGCCGGTAAATCCCCATATGCCTTAGTAATTTATTGCAACAACAATTTTAACATTTTAATTGTTGTTACCATGATGCGGATGACATGGACAAGTTTATGCAATTTTTATTAAAGTTGACAAGAGCAATATGAAGCATTTGTCATCGTGGTGGAAAGAAAAGGGGTGTCACGGCAATGAATCCGAAAAAGATGCCACAGCAACTTATCGGTTCCGGTAGCTCATGGAGATACCGGTGCAAAAGGAAAAGCGACGGGAGCGTGCCATGCAAGGACGGTGGGGTGATCCCAGATACCGGGTTCCCACATGCCGACGGCAAGACAACAAGGAACTCGCAAAGAACAACTCGGACACGTTGCAACCACGAACATCTCATACATCACACAACATTCGTTCACGAGCGTCGTCTTGGGGTTATACCTTTGAAGTGTGCAAATGGGCCGGTTCTCGTTCGGTGCCAAGTAGAGGAAGTATACATTCTCGGGACGTGGTGGAAGTAGGGGGTACACGATGACGGTAGAGGTACTCGCGACGGTAGTGGTACGCGTTTTCGTAGAAGGACTTGATGAATCCGAGTCACTTGGGGTCGACGGTAGTCGTTCATGTTTCGAGGAGGAAGTAGAGGTTCTCGCGATCTCGGCGATGGTATTTGTTCATGGCGGTAGTGGAACTTGACGGATCCAATGCCTCCGGACGTAGTAGTACATGTTCGGTTTTCTTCGGAGAGGTACATGGCGTTCTTTTGTCATAGGTACTTGACGTTTTGCTACTCGGGTCTTCGGCGACGGTGTTGTACACAAGATGTTGGGGTACTTGTCGGTCCGGTCTTGATGGAGTAGATGTACATGTCGGGGCTTGTCGCATCACCGGTTGTAGTCGTACACGTACGGAGTAGAACTTGGTATCCTGGTTCGGTGGTGAAGCTGGTACTTGTCGATTCAAGGGACGTCGTTAGAGATACTGGATGCGACACTGTGTACTCGTACACTTGTCGGAGAGGATTTTTCCACGAAGCCCAAAACGAAATAGCCACCATCGGAGGCAACAGAGGCGGAGGCGCACGAGGGTAGCGAGGCGGTGGTCGAGGTGACATGCGCTCGGGCAATGGTACCAAGCGGCAACGGGGCAAGGAGTGGTCCAGCGGGACATGGAGGTCGCCAAGAACCATAAGAGCAGCGGCAAGATGGCGCGACGGCGGCCTCTACTCGCCGGCGTCGGAGGAGAGGCTGCAGGGGTGCCGGAGTTGGCGCGGTCGGAGGGGCTTGCCTCTGAACTGCAGTAGCGGGGCTGCTGACGATGGCTTGTAAGGGAGGCCAGCGCCAAGGAGCTTGGGGTCACGGGGAAGGAGCCGTGCAGAGAGGCGACGCTCGGCGGCCGGGCCGGCGTCAAGGAGAAGGTTCGGTGTGGGGGCGGACCGGACAACGGGCAGGAGAGCAGCGTGCGTGGGGAGGAGATGGGATCGAGATCTCTCTCCTGTGCACGGCGCGCGAGGAGGATGGAAGGGATATGGGATCTGGCACGGGAAAGAGCGGTGGGGCGGCAGCCGGCAATAGCTCCGGTGGCCGGCCGGTGTGACGTAGCTGGAGGCGCCAGGCGTGGCTCGCTGGTATTGAAGATCGAAAGGGAGGAGCGAGGGGGTTCGAGCGAACAGGGATGGGGGTCGGGTAACTCCCTGGCGGCGTGAGGAGGAGGGGATCGAGGGAGAGAGAGGGTGTAGCGGCTGGGCCTAGGGTTAGGAAGTAGGTTTAGGTGGGCTGCGGGGAAGGATGGGCCGGCCTGGGCTACCTCTCTTCTCTCTCTCTCTCATATAACCTTTAACAGAAAAACAAAGAGAGGAGAAAAATGGAAAAGGAGGGGGTTAGAGAAAATATTTGGGCATGCGGTTAAATTTCCCGGACTCATAAAAATGAGTTCGTTCCAAGAAAATGCATTTGGCACTGCTTGGAAGGACTGCATTCAAACACATTTGAATGTGATTCAAATAAGTTTGAATTAACAAAACATTTTTGGAGAGTCAAAAAATGTTCAGAAATTTTGTGGAGATCGGGAAAGCGATGAAAGAAAATATGGGCAAAGTTTGAGGACCAAACTTCAAGCGGGAAAAATGCATGTGATTATTTGCAAGTGTGTTATAGGTGATTCCGAAAATGGAATATTTGATATAGCTCCCTAATATCGGGAGGATATGTTATAAAGAGAATCACCATGTGAATTCCCTCGGTTTAAATGGACCGAAGATCCATGCAATTTATTTAGTTGAGTTTTAAAACGGGTTGCATGATGACATGATGCAATGCACATGATGCAAAGATGAAATGCAACGGAACAAAAGAAACACACGAAGAAACCCGAAAACCCTGGAAGGCATCTGAAGCTCCGGTCTTGGGGTGTTACACTTCATCCCGATCAGCACCAGATACAGAGCAGACGAACTTGCACAACTGTATGTATCCCGAATCGTCATTCTGCATGGAGTACCCCGAGCCATCACTTCCAACCGAGGATCTTTGTTTACCTCCGCTTTCTGGTCCCGTCTTCATCAATCCTTGGGACAACACTGAAATATAGTACTACTTATCACCCTCAGACGGACGGTCAGACAAAGCGAGTAAATCAAATACTCGAAGATATGTTGCGAGCCTGTGTACTAGCCAACGGGGCAAAATGGGAAGATTGTTTGCCATACGCCGAGTTCTCATATAACATCAGCTTCCAGACCAGTCTAAAGATGTCGTCATATGAAGCTCTATATGGTCGTAAGTGTCGCACTCCTCTAAATTGGTCTCAAGCTGGAGATAGCCATATCTTCGGAACCGATCTCATGATGGAAGCTGAGAGACAAGTCCGGGAAATCAGAGACCGACTGCAATTGGCCAAATCCCGTTAGAAGAGTTATTATGACGCAAAGCACCAGCAGGTCAGTTTTGAGCCCGGAGAACATGTGTACCTCTGAGTCACTCCTATGAAAGGAGTTAAGCGATTTCAGACTCGTGGAAAGCTGGCACCCAGATTCATTGGACCATTCCCAATTATGTCTCGAGTGGGTACGGTTGCATACCAACTAGAACTACCCCCGGAGTTGTCGGATATACACAATGTGTTCCATCTTTCGCAATTGAGACGATGCATATCCCCGCCTGAGAAAAGGAATGCAATGACTGAGATAGAATTGGCAGAGGATTTAACTTATGAAGAAAGACCGTTCAAAATTTTGGATCAAATGGAAAGGGTCACTTGCAGCAAAGCCAAAAATTTTTACAAGGTTCAGTGGGAGCATCACACAGAGTCAGAAGCAACTTGGGAGCAGGAATAATTCCTTAAGGGTCAATATCCAGAGTGGTTTTCCCAAGCAACTGAATCTCGAGGACGAGATTCATTCTAAGTGGGGGAGGTTTGTGACAGCCTGATTTTTGCCCTCTTTCATTTGTTTGAGTTTTCATTTGAATTTTTTTGAAACTTGGAGTTTTTGAATCTTTTCATTTGGACTTAAACACTTGGGCATCCTTGGCTTTCACCCAAGTGTTCATTTCTCTCTCAAATCATCATTTCACTTCTGATCCACCTCAAAATAACCTTTGGAATATTTTTCTTAAATGAAAAATATTCAATTTCTCTCTAAAACCCTAAGCCAAACATGTTTGCTCCAAAGCAACCCTAATTTTTATGGCTCAGAAAATTCTGAGATAATTCACAAATATTCTAGAGACCCTATGGCACCTCCCTGAGCAAAAATATTTCATCACTTTTTGGGATATTTTTGCTACAGAAAATCTTTTCTGTTCTGGACAGAAATGGTGGTTTCTACAACAACTACCATTTTACTTGCTCCATTTGACCTGATCTTTCTTGTGCTTATTTACCTTAGTAACTCTAAGCTAGCCTCCAAAGCACAACTTCAAACTCCCAGCCATTTGACCACAGTAACACCTCAAAGTTACTGTCCAGAAACTTACCAGATTTGTAAAACTTTCTCTACTGCACCTGGATCCAAACCCAACCATGGTAAACTTCAAAACCACCATGAACAACATGCCAGACATGGTTTTTGGACGAAGGCCGGCATGTGGAGGGAGTTCACGCGGTGACCACGCGTGTCCATGATGCCAGGCATGCGTGTCGACGCGCTCTGGGAGCCGCCGAGCGCTCTGTTCGCGCGTGCTCGCTTCCCCCGCCTGCAAAACCTAGCCAAAGCTCGCCATCATCATCGTCTCGACACCATTAACTCCACCCTGGCACTCGCCGACGCCGGAGGTCGCCGCAGCGAGCACGTGCAAGGTCCGGCCAGCCCAACAGTGCGTGCGCACTGTGCTCATCGTCACCCCCTCGACCCTGTGCTCGTCTCCGCTCGCCCACAGTGGCCACGTGACCTCCATCGCCTTCTCCCCCTCTCACTGACGCCGCTCGTCGCCACACGCTGTGGACAGGTGTCCACCGGCGGAGCCCGAAGCACCCTCGCCGCTCGCCTATATATAGAGCACTCCCCCACCCTCTCCGAGCATCCTCCAGCACTCACACACACTCCACGGTAGAGTAGGAAGCCGTAGCCCGGCCAGGCAGGCCTCGGGCGCCGTCCGCGAGCTCGAGCTCGCCGGTGATCCCCTCTGGTGACCGCGGTAGCTCCAGCCCATCCCAAGCCTGGGCAACCTCTCCAGGGCCTCCGCCTCTCTCCGCTGAGGCCGTCTCGCCCGCTTGGAGCCCCTGGAACGGCCTCTGTTCGCCGTCTTCCCCAACTCCGACGACCTCCCTGTTCTGCCTTCGCCCACGAGCAAGATTCCGACGCCGTCCGACCACCCCTAGCTACGCTACGGGTATGGGCAGGTGCGCCTCGACCTCCTCTTGCCATCCCTCCCTCTCGTTTTTTCCAAAGAGCCCTCGTCGCCGGCGAGAGCTCCGGCGAAGCCGCGGCCATCTTTGTTTCTCTCTCCCTCTTCCCCCACCTGACTAGCGGGGCCTGCTAGTCAGTCTCTCTATACACGCGCGAAGCGGTATGAGTGGTGGCGCCCCTGGGCTTTTACGCCTTCGACGTCACCCCCCCCCCCCCCGTCTTTTTCTTTTTATTCAAATAAATTTGAATTTACAGAACACTTCAAACAGTTATAGCTTTTAAACCAAAAGTCCAAATGAATTGATTCTTTTTGCATTGTGTTCTTTGAAAGAAAATCTAACAGCTCACCAAAGATGAGATTTTTTTAGCTGTTTAGAATTTCTAGTGAATTTCAGGAGTGTTCTTGATATTTTCCTTGTGTGTTTAAAATTATTTTCAGAAGGTGAGGCTTGTCTTGAGGATCACCAGGAGGCTTGTGAACCTCACCTGCACTAAGGCAAGCCACAGCAACATTTTTATGATGCCATTTCAATATTTGTGATTTTCTCACTTGGGTGAAATAATTAATCCATGCATTTAAATAATTATTGAGTTATATGTATTATGTTAAATGTTGAATAGTTGTTATGCTTGATTTACAGAATAGTTGAAACTAGTTTAGTGGATAAAGCAAGTTAAGATTTATTTGAGGTGATATTAGAAATAATTTTGTTATGCATGATAGTTATCTTAACTATATTTTTGCCTTCCTAAAATTGATAAGAATTTGTTAGAAAATATTCTGTTAAATCATATTACTTGTTTTACAGAAAGTTTGAACTTAATTTAGTGATAAAGAAAGTAAGAATTGTTGATAGTGAAATCTTTTGTTATGCATATGAAAAAGTTATTGGAATTGCTTTCTTGCATAAGAAATCAATGAAACTTGTTGCAAAATATTTTGATTAAGTTATGAGTCATCTGTAGAGTAATGTGAGTTGTTGACGGTTATGCTTGGTGCATATATGACATCAGTTATTTTTATGATACATGTGTTATTTTGCATTTCATGGCATGCTATGACACCGGTCATTGTTAGTTTAAAGTTGAAACTGAAAATAACTCAACTTGAATACACCGTTGACTGGGTCATGGTGCCGCTGAATTGAGTCTTTCCAGTGCAACCACATTTGCCTTTATGGGGGCCTTGATTCGGTCCATTGACACGGCCTCTGGTCGGTGCCTCCATCTAGGGAAGGTTATGTCGTGTTTGCCCTGGCCCGGCAAGAAGACTTAACCTTGTGTGCTCGTTGATAAGATTATGGTACCGATTTCCCCTAGTGGGAGTTTCCCCGAGTGGGAGTTTGACCACGACGGTGGTCAGGGTGTCTTTGGTAGACACGAGGCCCCCCAGGACCAGCCCGTTGTGGATTTGGGTCGGAGTGGCCGGGAGAGTGTTGTGGTAATGGAGGGGTTTCGTCGGAATGCCGTTGGTCCACACGAATGGGAGTGCGAGGCCATGGGTTCCGTGGTGTGGGTCCAGTGTGCTACCTCTGCAGAGTGTATAATCTATCGATAGCCGCATCCACGGTTAAGGACACCTCGTAGTAGGTCCCACCATGAGTCAACCAATGATAAAAAATGCACACTAAGCTATAAAATTTGCATTGTCAAGGATGGCAGAAAGGCCATCATGGAATTTGAGACCAGATATTGGTCGTGGTTGTGATCGCCGTAAGGATCACGAGTCATTTTGTTAAAGACCACATTGGTGGTGTGTTTTACCACGTTGGTGGTGTATCTTACCACATTGGTGGTGTGTTTTACCACATTGGTGGTGTTTGTGATCAGAGGATGATCACGGTTGGTAAGTTGTCCTGAGGGACGTTCGAGCATGATCACAGCATGTTGACATATAGTGTTGCATCATTAATAATTGGCTAAATATCATGATAGTGTTTGTCATTATGATTATGCATGTTGTGAGCTTGCAAGTACATTCAATGTACTAACCTGGCATGTCATGCCAGATTTCAGGAAAGTCTTGTTGGAAAGGATGGCTGTTCGAGTCTAGATCGTGTCCACATCGGTGTCCCTGTGATATGGAGCTTCCGCTATGATGTTATTCCGCTGCCACGTAGTTGTTCGAATCGAGGCCCCTTTATGTTCACTAAATAATGTACATATTGTTCAGCTGCACCGAGTGTGCCGCTTGGCCTTGACCGCTGTTGTAATTTGAACTCTGTTCCGCTAGTATCAATAAAGCGGTTGTTTTCTGTACCAATTTGTTGTGTGTTGCCAGAAGACATGGTCTGTGGGCTGGCAATGCAGGGTAAACCGGTCGCTCTGAGCCGGGGTGCCACAATGTGCCACCGCTAAAAACTTCTAAATAAATATCCTTTTTGTGTGCCTGGATCGTTCATGGAACGACAGGAGGTGGTCGGTATCTTCCATGCTAAGTGGATTATTCTCAGGTTGAGTGTTTATTAACTCGCCATCGCACGAGAAAAGGGCGGTAATAAGGATGCCTAGTACCAAACTACAAATAGAAAAGGCTTACAAATAATCAAACAAAAACTCCCAAGGGAGTCAAAACATTTACCTTTATCACTTGGGACCCGCCACTAGCGTGCTTAGCATGGAAGACATTGATAACTGATGGTTGTGAAGTAAATGAGAAGGGTGCATGTCTCAAAATATCATTTACCTCTGTTTTAAAACTTGAGCTCTTGCACCTCTCCAAATCACTGCTTCCCTCTGCGAAGGGACTATCTATTTACTTTTATGTTGTGTCATCACCTTCTAAAAAAGTGCCAGAACCTGAGAGCACTGCTGTCATGCTTATGCATTGTGTGTAGCTAATGTTGGGTGCATCATGACTGGATCTTTTCTACCATGAATTTCAATGTTTAGTCGTTGCTTGAACTTTGGAGGTGCTCTGCATTTATGTTTTGCGGTCTCGGAAAGGGCTAGCGAGATACCACTATCGTCATATTATATCATGGTTGTTTTCACAACATGTTGCTGTCTGAGATATCTTATTATTGCTCGCTAGCTGATTTTGTCATTGATATGAGTTAATATAATCTTTAAGAGTTATTATCGGCATGGTTAGTTATAATGTTGGCTAAAAACCTGGGTGTTGTTTAAGCTTATTTATGCAAACAAGAGCAAAAGAGTTCGTAAAAGTTTTTCTTTTTCACTTTCAATTTATCAACTGAATTGCTTGAGGACAAGCAAAGGTTTAAGCTTGGGGGAGTTGATACGTCTCCAACGTATCTACTTTTCCTAACACTTTTCCTCTTGTTTTGGACTCTAATTTGGATGATTTGAATGAAACTAACCCCGGACTAACACTCTTTTCAGCAGAACTACCATGGTGTTGTTTTTGTGCAGAAATAAAAGTTCTCGGAATGGAACAAAACTTTGTGAGGATTTTTTAGACAATAAATAAGAATTTCTGGAGCCAAGATCCATCGGAGGGGGGCACCTGGGTGGGCACAACCCACCAGGGCGCCCCCCCTCCTGGCGCACCCAGGTGGGTTGTCCCGACCTAGTGGCCGCGCAGACCCTGAAACCGACGCTATAAAATCCTATTTTTCAGAAAAAAATCAGGGAGAAAGAATTATTGCGATCCACGAGACGGAGCCGCCGTCACCTCCTGTTCTTCATTGGGAAGCCAGATCTGGAGTCCGTTTGGGGCTCCGAAGAGGGGGATCTTCGTTCTTCGTCATCACCAACCCTTCTCCATCACCAATTCCATGATTCTCCCCACCGGGAGTGAGTAATTCCTTTGTAGGCTCGCTGGTCGGTGAGGATTTGGGTGAGATTCATCATGTAATCGAGTTAGTTTTGTTAGGGCCTGATGCCTAGCATCCACTATGTTCTAAGATTGATGTTGCTATGACTTTGACATGCTTAATGCTTGTCACTTTGTGCCTTGGTGCCATGATTTCAGATCTGAACCATTTATGTTATCACCATTATATCCATCTTCTAGATCCGATCTTGCAAGTTATAGTCACCTACTACGTGTTATGATCCGGCAAGCCCGGAGCGACAATAGTCGGGACCACTCCCGGTGATGACTGTAGTATGAGGAGTTCATGTATTCACTGTGTGTTAATGCTTTGTTCCGGTTCTCTATTAAAAGAGGCCTTAATATCCCTTAGTTTCCAATAGGACCCCGCTGCCACGGGAGGGTAGGACAAAAGATGTCATGCAAGTTCTTTCCATAAGCACGTATGACTATTTACAGAATACATGCCTACATTATATTGATGAACTAGAGCTAGTGCCGTATCGCCCTAGGTTATAAGTGTCTCATGATGAATATCATCCAACAAGTCACCGATCCAATGCCTACAATTTTATCTTATATTGTTCTTGCTAAGTTACCATTGCTATCATTACTATTGCACTTGCTACAAAACTATTGCTATCACTGTTACCGTTACTGTTACTGCTGTCACTAGTGTCAAAACTATCATATTACTTTGATACGGATCACGTTGCTTCAGATAATTAATCTCCGGGTGTGGTTGAATTGACAACTCAGCTACTAATACCTTCAAATATTGTTTGGCTCCCCTTGTGTCAAATCTATAAATCTGGGTTGAATACTCTACCCTTGCAAGCTGTTGCCATCCCCTATACTTGTGGGTTATCAAGTGCCCATACCCATGTGTTTAGATCTCTTTCTTTGGAGGTGGTGATGAAGGAGGTGTTGATGTTGTAGGCTTGGCATCCATCTTCCAGGGCATAGGCTCACCATGATAGAAGGATGAACGAGTCTCCGGGATCCTCAAATATACAGCCAAACTCATCCTCTCAAATCGGTATTCATACTCACAATTTTGGTTTTGCAGGTCATAGATCTAGGCTAGGAGATGCTCAATTTTCTCATGAAGCTTGAAGATGGCCTCTCCAATGTTCTTGGCGTCAGCTTGTGGTCATGGGTAAACTCCGTGATCATCAAGTGATTGGCATTGAGTCCATGTTCCACCATCCCTTGGCAATTGAAAACTTGTTGCTCATTGCTTTGAGCCTTGACTCCATGCTTCCAGTCTTCTTTGGCCCTTCAACATCACGGATATTCAGCACCCCCTCACGCATCTCAATAGTTGATGGTGTTGGAGCACCTCCGCGAGGTAAGGGTTGATGACCTTCTCGAAAAACTTGTCCTTGGGGGCGCTTGGAGACGTCACGGCGATTTAGAGCTGTCAGAAAAACAGCTCAAAACAAGAACAGAGGTTTTTGTCGTGGTACGTTGGTCAAAACCTTCGGTAGATTATATAATGAATTCTTACCAACCAAAATAAGTGTTCCACAAGAAAACGGAGTCCGGAGGGTACACGAGGTGGCGGCAAGGTACAGGGGCGCGCCCCCTACCTTGCCACTTCCTCGTGCACTTTTCAGACTACTTTAAATTTTCCTAATTTCTTAAATATTCCAAAACGGAGAAAAATTGCCATTAGAATAGTTTTGGAGTCGGTTTACTTACCGTACCACATACCTATTCCTTTTTGGAGTCTGAAACGTTTTGGAAAGTCTCCCTTATGTACTCCTCCAGTGTTATGGTATTAATTATATTGGTCTCAACATTTATGGGAGTACCTGAAATATAATGTTTGATTCTTTGACCGTTTACCACCTTCAGATTAGTGCCTTCGGCGTTGTTGATCTTGATGGCACCGGAACAATAGACCTCCTCGATAATGTAAGGACCTTCCCATTTAAAGAGAAGCTTTCCTGCAAAAAATCTTAAACGAGAGTTGTATAGCAAGACATGGTCGCCTACATTAAATTCACGCTTTTGTATCCTTTTGGCATGCCATCTTTTAACTTTATCTTTAAACAACTTGGCATTTTCATAGGCTTGGGTTCTCCATTCATCCAATGAGCTAATATCAAATAACCTCTCTTCACCGGCAAGTTTGAAATCATAGCTGAGCTCTTTGATTGCCCAATAAGCCTTTATGTTCTAATTCAAGAGGTAAGTGACATGCTTTTCCATAAACCATTTTATACGGAGACATACCCATAGGGTTCTTATAAGAAGTTCTATGAGCCCACAATGCATCATCAAGTTTCTTAGACCAATTCTTTCTAGATCTGTTAACGGTCTTTTGCAAGATAAATTTAATTTGTCTATTGCTCAATTCTACTTGACCACTAGACTGAGGATGATATGGAGATGCAATTCTATGGTTGACATCATACTTAGCAAGCAATTTACGGAAAATACCATGAATAAAAGGTGAACCACCATCAGTCAAAAAATATCTAGGGACTCTAAACCTTAGAAAAATAACTTCTTTAAGCATCTTAATAGAAGTGTTATGATCAGCACTACTAGTTGGAATAGCTTCTACCCACTTAGTAACATAATCAATAGAACTAAAATATGTGTATACCCATTAGAGGAAGGAAAAGGTCCCATATAATCAAAGCCCTAAACATCAAATGGTTCAATAACAAGTGCATAATTCACAGGCATTTCCTGACGTCTACTAATATTACCAATTCTTTGGCATTCATCACAAGACAAGACATACTTACGAGCATCCTTGAAGAGAGTAGGCCAATAAAACCCAGATTGTAATACCTTGTGTGCAGCTCTGTCTCCAGCATGGTATCCTCTGTAGGTGATACGTCTCCAATGTATCTATAATTTTTGATTGTTCCATGCTATTATATTATCTATTTTGGATGTTAATAGGCTTATTTATACACTTTTATATTATTTTGGGACTAACCTACTAACCCCAAGGCCTAGTGCAAATTGCTGCTTTTTGCCTATTTCAGTGTTTCGCAGAAAAGGAATATCAAACGGAATCCAAATGGAATAAAACCTTCGGGAGAGTTATTTTTGGAACAAACATGATCCAGGGGACTTGGAGTGGACGTCAAGAAACCAACGAGGAGGCCACGAGGCTGGGGGCGCGCCTACCCCCCTAGGCGTGCCCTCCACCCTCGTGGGCCCCTCGTGGATCCACCGACCTACCTCTTCCTCCTATATATGTCCACATACCCCGAAAACATCCAGGAGCACCACGAAACCCTATTTCCACCGCCGCAACCTTCTGTACCCAAGAGATCCCATCTTGGGGCCTTTTCCGGAGCTCCGCTAGAGGGGCATCGATCACGGAGGGCTTCTACATCAACATCATAGCCTCTCTGAAATATTTTATGTATGATTGGTTATCTTTGCAAGTCTCTTCGAATTATCAGTTTGGTTTGTCCTACTAGATTGATCTTTCTTGCAATGGGAGTAGTGCTTAGCTTTGGGTTCAATCTTGCGGTGTCCTTTCCCAGTGACATCAGGGGCAGCAAGGCACGTATTGTATTGTTGCCATCGAGGATAACAAGATGGGGTTTATATCATATTGCTTGAGTTTATCCCTCTACATCATGTCATCTTGCATAATGCATTACTCTGTTCTTATGAACTTAATACTCTAGATGCATGCTGGATAGCGGTCGATGTGTGGAGTAATAGTAGTAGATGCAGAATCGTTTCAGTCTACTTGCCGCGGACGTGATGCCTATATAGATGATCATGCCTAGATATTCTCATAATTATTCACTTTTCTATCAATTGCTCGACAGTAATTTGTTCACCCACCATAATACTTATGCTATCTTGAGAGAAGCCACTAGTGAAACCTATCGCCCCTGAGTCTATCTTTTATCATATAAGTTTCCAATCTATTTTATTTTGCAATATTTACTTTCAATCTATATCATAAAAATACCAAATAAAAATTATCTTATTATTATTATCTCTCTCAGATCTCACTCTCATAAGTGACCGTGAAGGGATTGACAACCCCTTTATCGCATTGGTTGCGAGGTTTGTTATTTGTTTGTGTAGGTACGAGGGACTTGCGCGTAGTCTCCTACTGGATTGATACCTTGGTTCTCAAAAACTGAGGGAAATACTTACGCTACTTTGCTGCATCACCCTTTCCTCTTCAAGGGAAAACCAACGCAGTGCTCAAGAGGTAGCAGTAGGCCTCAAAGTGGCACTTGCGTAGGATCTGTTCATGTTCATGCTCAGGTACACAACGTCTAATGACACCATCTACTCCTTCTTTATAAAGGTGTGGGTCATCCCAAAAGTAATGTCTTAAATCATAGAAAAACTTTTTCTTTTGCTGGTATGTGAAATTAGGTGGTATAAATTTAGCAATAATGTAATTTTCATAATCATCATACTATGGAGTATTACGAGAAGCATTTATGACAGCTAATTGTTCATCAGGAAAATTATCATCAATAGGTAGTGGGTCATCAAGAACATTCTCTAATCTAGACAAGTTATCTACTATGGGGTTCTCAGCACCCTTTCTATCAATAATATGCCAATCAAATTGTTGCAGCAAGAGAACCCATCTAATAAGTCTAGGTTTAGCATCTTTCTTTTCCATAAGATATTTGATAGCAGCATGATCGGTGTGAATAGTTACTTTAGAATCAACAATATAAGATCAGAACTTATCACAAGCAAAAACAACTGCTAAAAATTCTTTTTCAGTAGTAGCATTATTTCTCTGGGCACTGTCTTGAGTTTTACTAGCATAATGAATAACATTTAATTTATTATCAACTCTTTGTCCTAGAACAACACCAGCAGCATAATCACTAGCATCGCACATAATTTCAAAGGGTAAGTTCCAATCAGGAGGTTGAATAATAGGTGCAGAAATTAAGGCTTTCTTAAGTATTTCAAAGGCTTCTACACAATCATCATCAAAAATAAAAGGGACATCTTTTTGCAAGAGATTAGTGAGGGGCCTGGAAATTTTAGAGAAGTCTTTAATAAACCTCCTATAGAAACCAGCATGACCAAGGAAACTTCTTATACCTTTGATATCTTTAGGACACGGCATTTTTTCAATATCATCAACTTTAGCTTTATCAACTTCAATACCTCTTTAGGAGATTTTATGTCCCAAGACAATACCTTCGTTAACCATAAAGTGACACTTCTCCCAATTGGAGACAAGATTAGTTTCTTCACATCTCTGCAAGACTCGATCAAGGTTGCTTAAGCAATCATCAAAAGAAGTTCAGTAAACAGAAAATCCTCCATGAAAACCTCAACGATCTTTCACAAAAGTCAGAGAATATAGTAGTCATACATCTTTGAAAGGTAGCACGTGCATTGCATAAACTAAAAGGCATACGTCTATAAGCAAAGGTACCGAAAGGGCAATTAAAGTGGTCTTTTCTTGGTCCTGTTTTGACATAGGTATTTGAGAAAAACCAGAATAACAATCTAGAAAGCAAAAATGTGTATGTTTGGACAATCTTTCTAGCATTTGACCAATAAAAGGTAATGGGTAATGATCTTTTATAGTAGTTTTGTTTAATTTGCGAAAATCAATTACCATTCTATAACCTGTAACAATTCTTTGTGGGATCAATTCATTCTTATCATTAGGAACAACAGTAATACCTCCCTTCTTAGGGACACAATGAATAAGACTTACCCATCTACTATCAGCAATAGGATAAATTATACCTGCCTCCAGAAGCTTTAATATTTCATTTCTTACCACTTCTTTCATCTTCAGATTTAACCATCATTGGTGATCAATAACTGGTTTAGCATCAGGCTCCATATTAATTTTGTGCTAACATAGAGTGAGACTAATGCCCTTAAGATCATGAAGAGTATATCCAATAGCGGCATGGTGCTTCTTCAGAGTTTTCAATAATCTCATTTCTTCATGCTCTGAAAGGTTAGCACTAATAATAACATGATATATCTTCTTTTCATCAAGATAAGCATATTTCAAAGTATCAGGTAATTGCTTAATCTCAAACACGTGATCACCCTTGGGTGGAGGAGGATATCCAAGGATTTCAACGGGCAAATTGTGTTTCAAAACAGGCATTTAATTAAAGAATATTTCATCTAATTCATTCCTTTCATTCATAAACATATCATTTTCATGGTCTACCAAATATTGTTCTAAAGGATCAGTAGGAGGCACTACAATAGAAGAAAGACCAATAGTTTCATCCTTACTAGGCAATTATTTATCATGGGGTTGTCTACGAAATTTAGAGAAACTAAAATCATGAGACACAGCCCCAAAACCGACAGTAACAATATCTTTCTCGCAGTCTATCTTAGCATTGACAGTGTTCAAGAAAGGTCTACCAAATATAATGGGACAAAAGTCATCTCTTGGAGAACCAAGAACTAGAAAATCTGTAAGATATTTTATTTTCCCACACAAGACTTCAACATCTCTAGCAGTCCCAATTGGTGATATAGTATATCTATTAGCAAGCTTAATAGTAACATCAATATCTTCTATTTCAGCACATGCAATATCATTCATAATTTCTTGATATAAAGTAAAAGAAATTGCACTCACACTTGCACCCACATCACATAAGCCATGATAACAATGATCTCCTATTTTAACAGAAACAACACGCATGCCAACAATAGGTCTATGTTTATCTTTAATATCGGTTTTGTCAATTCTAGCAGCTTCATCACAGAAATAAATAACATGCCCATCAATATTATCGACCAAGAGATCTTTAACCATAGCAATACTAGGTTCAACTTTAATTTGTTTAGGGGGTGTAGGTATTCTAGTACAACTCTTACAAACCATAGTTGAAGCTTTAGCATGATCCTTTATCCTAATAGGAAAAGGTGGTTTGTCAATATAAGAAGTAGGAACAATATGATCAACATTATAAGTAATAGTTTCTTCTTCAACTTTAACAGGTTCTACTACTTTCACTTCAATGGGAGGATGATATTTAAACCACTTCTCCTTAGGGAGACCAACAAGAGTAGCAAATGATTCACAAAAAGACGCTACTATCTCAGAGTCAAGTCCATATTCAGTGCTAAATTCACGAAAAGCATTGGTATCCATAAAAGATTTAACACAATCAAACTTAAGGTTTATACCTGACTCCTTAACTTCATCAAGTTCCCAATCTTCAGAGTTTCATTTAATTCTTTCCAAAAAATCCCATTTGAATTCAATAGTATTCTTCATAAAAGAACCAGTACAAGAAGTATCGAGCATGGATTGATCATTACGAGAAAGCCGAGCATAAAAGTTCTGAATGATAATTTAATTTGAGGGCTCATGGTTGGGGCATGAATATAACATTGACTTAAGCCTCCCTCAAGCTTGAGCAATACTTTCTCCTTCACGAGGCCAAAAGTTATAAATATAATTCCGATCACGATGAACTAGATGCATAGGATAAAATTTCTGATGAAATTCCAATTTCAATCGATTGTAGTTCCAAGTCCCAATATCATCGCATAGCCTATACCATGTCAATGTATTATCCTTCAAATATAAAGGGAAGACCTTATTATTGATTTCATCCTCGGGCAAACCTGCAAGCTTAAATAATCCACAAACTTCATCCACATAGATTAGATGCATATCTGGATGTAATGTTCCGTCTCCAGCATAAGGATTAGCTAGAAGTTTCTCTATCATACCCAGAGGAATTTCATAATAAATATTTTCAGTAGGTGCATTAGGTTGAGGGGCAACTCTTTGCTCTTCCGTTTGGGGTGAAGATACCCCGAACAAATCCCTCAAAGGATTATTTTCCATAGTAACAAGTGACAGTAAATTTTAGCACACTATACAATTTTTTCCTTACCAAAGGCGCTTCACTCCCCGGCAATGGCACCAGAAAAGAGTCTTGATGACCCACAAGTATAGGGGATCTATCGTAGTCCTTTCGATACGTAAGAGTGTCAAACCCAACGAGGAGTAGAATGTGATGGCCTGGCTTATTAGGGATGATAGACTACTCATATCAATAAGGAATTCCTTCTTTTCCGGGAGCCCATTCGGATAGAACTCCAAAGTTAAGCGTGCTCAGCTTGGAGTAGTGTCAGGATGGGTGGCCGACCGAGAAGTTGCTCCCGGGTGCACACGAGTGAGGACAAAGTGCGTAGAAAAGACTAGTATTGATCTGTGGGGCCAGTCTAGATCCCGCTAGGAGTAACGACCACCGGCGGGTGTGTCCGGGGTGTTACAAGTTGGTATCAAAGCCGACCCTCACGGTTACACGGATGGTTGTGGACAGGTGTGTGGTCATGTTGTTCATGACGTTTGTGACCCGTCGTGGCACACGGCATGGCACATGTACTGGACTGGAAGCACAGACGTATGTGCCAAGAGGGAACATTCCTGTGGCCCGACGAGGACGTCAGTTCCTATGAGTTGGGGTGTATGTGATGGCCTGGCTTATTAGGGATGATAGACTACTCATATCAATAAGGAATTCCTTCTTTTCCGGGAGCCCATTCGGATAGAACTCCAAAGTTAAGCGTGCTCAACTTGGAGTAGTGTCAGGATGGGTGACCGACCGGGAAATTGCTCCCGGGTGCACACAGTGAGGACAAAGTGCGCAGAAAAGACTAGTATTGATCTGTGGGGCCAGTCTAGATGTAGCGACCCGACCCAAATGGATCAAGTCTCTGTGCTTATGTGTCATCCCTGGATCAGTATGCTGACACACACAGTACTCGAAGGATTTATAACAGAGGTAAATCACATGTATAAAGTAACATAAATACTATTACCTCAATCCAATATAGCGGAAGCAACAAGGTTGTGGTTTCCCATCAACACCAACGGCAAAGTTGAGTGTAGAAATCGTAACCCTAACGTATCACTTACTCGTGGTAAGAAACCTGCAACATAAGACGCTGCAGCCCGAAAATGGGTCAGTACATTGAATGTACTGGCAAATTCACACCATAGAGAATGATGAACAATGACTATCACTACATGCATATTTGGCTGGTGGAAAAGCTCTATGGTTATAAAGTTTTTGCGTAAAGCCAATTTTTCCCTACTGCAAAGGAATAAGATTAATTACTATCAGGGTGGTTGTGAAACATTGAGAATGGTTGACAGCATTCTCAATCCCAATTAAAAATAATTAAAACCCAACAACATTAATTAGAAGTAACATGATGAGATTCACAATGATATTCAAGTACTAGATACTCAAGTTGTCCATAACCGGGGACACGGCTAATCATGATTAGTTTGTTACTCTGCAGAGGTTTGCGCACTTTTCCCCACATGACTCGATCGCCTCCGTTTGTTTTCTCGCACTACATGGTGTTTGAGAAACGGATGACCGAGACATAGTCTTTCAGAAGCACTAGCACCTTACATGTGGGGTAGACCGGTACACCTACATCCCCTACATCTGCTAGTCCACCCCGTAAGAGTTCGCACAACTTAGTCAACTATGCCAGAGCCCATAGTAGCATGTGGCTGCACACGGAAGTTTCTAGCATGAATTATCTTATGATCCCTTTGAGCCTGGGTGGCGGTCCAAAAAAAACAGGCAAGTCCTGATAGACATCAGGTGCCTCAATCCACCCAGATGTGTGTTTAAGTTGCCACCTTAGATAAACCATTAAAATTATCATCTCACATCTGTCATGGATATCACTCACCCAATCCACGTCTACTAGCATAGCATGGCATAATAAGCAACGTAGAAGTAACTCCCAAGGGTTTGATAATAATACAGGTAATAGGTACTACCTCATCTACTTCCCATCCCACAATTTAATTAGATCCTAATCATGCAATGTGTGAGGATTGATCTAATGCAATAAAACTGGGTTGTAGAAAAGGTATGATCAAAGTGTGAACTTGCCTGCAATGTTGATGAAGATGATTCGCACTCAAAACTCGTGATAGATCTACTCGTCACACTCCGGTCAATCTATCGTAAGCAAACAATAGTAACCACACAATAAGTACTCATCTAATGCACAGGTAAAACTCGAACGAGAGAACGAACCAGATAGTTCAACTTAAGAACTCCGGTTGCAAAGAAAGAAAAAACCGAACAAACGACGGAAAACGGCAGAAAAACAACTCGGTTCTAGCAAGTTGAAACTAGGTCAAATTTTACTGTGGCAAAAACTTGTTCAAGTTGGTTAGACGGAACGGCGGTTTCGAGATGAAACTCCAGGCGCTTGAATCACCTGATTCCGATAAACGAGCGAGAAGATAAACTAGAACGAAGATCGGATCTGAGATCGCGATCGCGGAATAAATCCGACGAGAAGAAAAAGAAGAACGGTTATACGAACAGGCGTCGTTAACCAGGAAATAATCGGTGATCACGTTCGTTGAGACGAACGGTCCGAAAGAAGAACGAAAACCAATCTAGGGTTTTCGGAAAAGAGATCGAAACGAAAAACCGATCTAGAACACCGGAACGGTTTAGCGAAAAATCGGAAAGAAAACGAATCGGTAGAGAAGAAAAGAATCGGAACGGTTTATAAGAAAAACCGAACCGAGGGAAAGAAGAGACGCGGCGCGGTACCTCCGGCGAACGGCGGCGACGGCGGCGTTGGGCGGCGGCGGCGGTGCACAAGGCGGCGGCGGCGCGGCAAGGTGCGGCGGTGGCGGTGACGCAGGGGGGCGGCGGCGCGGCAAGGTGGGGCGGTGGCGGTGACGCAGGGCGGCGGCGGCGCGGCAAGGTGCGGCGGTGGCGGTGACGCAGGGCGGCGGCGGCGCGGCAAGGTGCGGCGGTGGCGGTGACGCAGGGCGGCGGCGATGCGGCAAGGTGCGGCGCAGGGCGAGAGGCGCGGGGAGGGGCGCGGCTTGGAGAGGAGAGAGGGGCTTGGGATTTTGTGTGGGGAGAGAGGGGGTGTTGGGTATTTATATTGGGGAGGGGTGAGGAGACTTGGGATAGGGGACAAGAAATAAGAATAAGAGTAGGAAAGATCTAGAAAAATAAACGGAAGTAGGACAAAAGTCCTACTAGGATTTCCTAAAAGAAAGAGGCGGCGGCTCGCTGGCGCCTGGCGCCTGCGCACGGGGAGGCTGGGGTGCTAGCGATGGCCTTGGCCTCGGCCGGCTGGTGGCTTGGGCCTTTGGCCCAAGGCGCTGCATTTTTTTTTTAACAGATCCGCGCTTGGAAAAACACAGAAAAGAAAAATCTACCGGATTCCAAAACTAATAAAGTAAATTTTCCCCGACTCCTAAAAATGAGCCGAACAAAATGAACTTTTCTCCGGGCCTAAAATAAAATTTTCAAAAACGCGCATTTTTCCCTATCCAAAGAAAAACAAACACACACCGGAAAACGAAATTTGATCTATTTATTAAATCTTCATTTTTCCCTATATTTTGGGAAAGTCATATTATTCCCTCTCTTATATTTTTAACGTCGGAAAAATAATTGAAGATGAAATAAATAAATCAAATGACCCTCTTTTCAAATTCGAGAAAACTCTCAATAACGAAATCTCCAACTCTCTCCGAAGGTCCTTGAGTTGCGTGAAATTTCTAGGATCGACCAAAATGCAAGAAAATAGGATATGCATGATGATATAATGTATTCCAATTTGAAAAATAAATTCAAAAGAACTTTGAATTTAATTCTTTGAAACTCCCAACTCATATTTCATAATTTGAAGAAGTCATTTTATCTTCTCTCGTGAAAATCATTGAGTTGCTTAAAGTTTCTGAATTGGAAATATTTTCAAATGAAATTCAAATATTTTCAACACCCCGTCTCATTTAAATAAATGGAAGAAGTCATGTCATCTTCTCTCCAGGGTTTTGTGTTGAAAAGAATTTGAATTCACGAAGATCAGAAAACCAATATGAAAGTTTGGGAAAGTCCTTTTATTCCCTCTCATTTAACTTTCAAAAAGAATTCGAATTTCACTCAAATTTCACGCAATCAATCAAACAATCAATCAATCAATCTATTGTGTTTATAACATTCCAAAATTTAGAATTTTGGGATGTTACAAACCTACCACCCTTAAAAGGAATCTCGTCCTCGAGATTCGGAGAGGCTAGCAAGAAAAGGTTAGGGTTTGGGGGTCTCCTCAAAATCCATCGATCATCACACGGGGTCTGGGGTGCTACCACCCTTAGAAACATCGTTACTGTTCCATCAATACTCATATACTCCATCCTTATTCTTGACAGTGTCGGTCTTCTTAGATCCTCGAGAAAATTCCTTCTCTGAGCTCTTATGGTAGTGGCATAACCTTTACCACAATTCTTCTATCCTTTCATCTTGGTAAGGTTCTTCCGAGATTGGGTCTTCTTAGCTGACGGTCTGGCGCCAAGACTAAACAACTATCGATATCTCATGGTGGTCAACAATTTATGGTTTCTCCTGCAGGAAATGGGTCTGGGTTGATCCTCACCGTATAACCTACGGTTGGCAAAAGCTGCCGTGTACAAGGGAAAAATTACGTATACCATTCTAAGGTTTAACAAGGTTTAATATCGTCGTCTCTCTACTATAGGCAAGTCACTCACATTTACCATCCCATATAGCAAGGCAAATAATAAGAGTAAGTCGGTATGGTGATCAATCCATCCCGCACCCAAATCATTACCATGTATACAGTTTAGCGAATCTCGCATTCTAACACTCGGTCATCCTCACAAGCATTGCAGAATTTCTCTTGTCGACGAACTAAGTTCGGATAATCCATGGATTCTGCAAGCCAAACAAACATCTATCGTTCCTTCACAACTCTCAGGTTTTGCGTAAACTCGTATAAAATCGTCTGTCGACAAAGGTATATCCACTTCCAGGGTTTTTCTTTCAGCAAGAGGGTGCTTGCTTCTTGGCAGGTCCTGGGGCCTGTGGGTTATGGCACATCTCATCACTTGTAGTCCTTGAACTTATCATCGGGCAACTGTTCATTATTCCAACTTCCAACTTCCTAGTATTCTTAAATCCATCCAATTGTATCATCTTCCTTCCTTCTATTGGTACCAATATTAGGACATGATTACTCTGACTCATCATGGAGTTTCCATTGATCCATATTTCCGACATCATACCTCCTTTATATCCAATAGTAATTTATTTCTTCATCCTCGGGGAATATCCCTCATACCGAGATAAAAACTTATACTTATGACGTCCATATTCCACTTCGTGGCACATCATTATCCTTTCCAGGGTCAAGCGTCCTTACAGGGGAATATTGGCCATCTCTGCATGGCACTTCTTCAACTGGGAAATGTGAAACACATCATGAACTCCTGACAGTCCTTCGGGTGACTCCAACTTGTTGGCCACTTCTCCATACGCTCCAAAACTCGGTATGGTCCTACAAATCTCGGGGCTAACTGTCCCTTAACTCCAATCCGTTTAACTCCTCGCAGAGGGAACACATGGAGACATGCTCTATCTCCAATTTCATAGACTACCTCCTTGCGTTTTTAAGTCTGCATAATTCTTCTGTCTGGACTAAGCTACCTTCAGTCGATCTCGAATAAACTTAACATTCTCTTCCGACTCCTTTGGTCCAAACAACTGTCGGTCTCCAACTTCATCCCACATATTCTTGGGGCATCACACATATCGAGACAAAACTCGTATTCATTTTGTCCGAAATCCATTACAGGGTACTACCACCCTTAAAATGCACAAATCTTCCATAGACCATATTTCTCTTATCCTCAAAATGGTCAAAATCCTTCTTCATAGAGTAATAACTTATAAAATCCATATCAGTACCCACGTTGCTACTTTATTCATTCTCCAATTATTACAATCTCCTGTTTTTCCATTACATGCCTCAACTCAACACCTCAATAAGGAAAATGTCCTCACTACTACGACTATATTTCTTCTGTTACAAACTCAACTATTTATCACAAGTCTCCTTCTCCTTCGGACAATCTCTGGCAAGGTGCCCTGCTTTATTACAACGGAAACATATTACATCTGACAAGTTTCGAGGTTTTCTTGTGATTATATAGCCTCCTTGGGTTCTTGGCTTCCTTTTTGGGCAACTGTGGAGGTAGTGCCCTGACTCCTTGCACTTATAACAGGTGATATGACTCAGGTCCTTCCTGGAATCCAATCTACTTCTCTTTCTGGACTTTTCCATTCCAATCAGGGCTTCTATTTCCTGTGGGTCATACTCTACTTCCTCAGCCGGGAATTCCACTAGATCCCCATTCATACAATTTTGGGAGATGTGTCCTTCTTCTCCACATGAATAGCAAGACTTGGTACAGGGTTTAATTGGTTCCTCTTTCGGTGTGTCCTCCACCTCTTCCTTCATCGCAGGTTCTTCTAAATTTTCCATTAGGGCTCCTTTCATTGCTTCTTCCTTCTGCTGGATGGTTCTTTGTACCAAGGGGTAAATGTGACACTGTGCAGGGTAGTGGGTAGTCCCTTCACACAAGAAACAAGTGATCTGCCTAGTTGGGCATTCTTCAGCTGGGTGACTTCCTTCACAATTAGGGCATTCATCCTCGTGTTCTTTATGGGTGTGTCCAATTTCTCCACAAAGCTTGCATGCACATGTTTTCTTCATATCCTTTCCATAAGGCTTCAACTTCTGGGACACAAACTGAGACTTTGGCAAAGTCAACTTAAATTCTTTCCAAGTGGTTACTCCTTGCCATCCATTGATGGTTTGGTACATCCTCCACCAAGTAGCAGCACCTCTTTCAAAGCAATGAAGAGCATGCTGGGTCATATCATTTCCAACTATAGGGTTACTCTCCATGTGATCGTCCATGTTCTGGATCCATCGGTCCGTCTCCAATTGACTCATCGGTCCAGAAAATATAAGCTCATCTTCATTCATCCTCTATTGGGTCCATGTGGGTTTAGGGTGAGATAAGAGAGATAGAGAGGGATACACACAATGCAAGCAACAGTTTTGAAAAGACAGATTTTTTTGTTGTGGCTGTCGAGAAAACATCAAACAAATGACAGCTCACAATCATCGCATCTAACGTAGGTATATAACAGGTGTTTGGTCTTCTAAAGGTCAACGTCGCCAAACTCTTCAAGTCTTGTTCATGCCTCCAATGGCTTCTTCCAATCATGCTTGTCTTTCTCAAGTTCCTTTGGCAGATCAATTTCTATTGACGTGAAATCTCTCGTGACATCCTTTAATATTCCGGAGTTGCATTTCAAACTTCTGGTTTCAACATCCTTCACATGAACCATGGTCATACGGTCCTTCAGTTCCTGACAGTTCTCCAGTATCTTGAGGTTCTGCTCCTCCAGCTTGGCTACTCTCATCTTCAGGATCCTGAGTTCCTCATGAAATACTTCCTTGTCTAATACGACTTCCTGGAGCTCCACCTTAAACTTCTTGATGTAATACTCCAGATCCTGGTGATACACCGGCTAGGGTTAAAACTTCATCTTATGATAGGTGCTCTGTCAGCCTTCTTCCATCAAATCCATTCTGAAGACTTGCATCCTTAACTCAGCACGGTGACAATAGCATATTTCAAAGTATCAGGTAATTGCTTAATCTCAAACACGTGATCACCCTTGGGTGGAGGAGGATATCCAAGGATTTCAACGGGCAAGTTGTGTTTCAAAACAGGTGTTTAATTAAAGAATATTTCATCTAATTCATTCCTTTCATTCATAAACATATCATTTTCATGGTCTACCAAATATTGTTCTAAAGGATCAGTAGGAGGCACAACAATAGAAGCAAGACCAATAGTTTCATCCTTACTAGGCAATTATTTATCATGGGGTTGTCTACGAAATTTAGAGAAACTAAAATCATGAGACACAGCCCCAAAACCGACAGTAACAATATCTTTCTCGCAGTCTATCTTAGCATTGACAGTGTTCAAGAAGGGTCTACCAAATATAATGGGACAAAAGTCATCTCTTGGAGAACCAAGAACTAGAAAATCTGTAAGATATTTTATTTTCCCACACAAGACTTCAACATCTCTAACAGTCCCAATTGGTGATATAGTATATCTATTAGCAAGCTTAATAGTAACATCAATATCTTCTATTTCAGCACATGCAATATCATTCATAATTTCTTGATATAAAGTAAAAGAAATTGCACTCACACTTGCACCCACATCACATAAGCCATGATAACAATGATCTCCTATTTTAACAGAAACAACACGCATGCCAACAATAGGTCTATGTTTATCTTTAATATCGGGTTTGTCAATTCTAGCAGCTTCATCACAGAAATAAATAACATGCCCATCAATATTATCGACCAAGAGATCTTTAACCATAGCAATACTAGGTTCAACTTTAATTTGTTTAGGGGGTGTAGGTATTCTAGTACAACTCTTACAAACCATAGTTGAAGCTTTAGCATGATCCTTTATCCTAATAGGAAAAGGTGGTTTCTCAATATAAGAAGTAGGAACAATATGATCAACATTATAAGTAATAGTTTCTTCTTCAACTTTAACAGGTTCTACTACTTTCACTTCAATGGGAGGATGATATTTAAACCACTTCTCCTTAGGGAGACCAACAAGAGTAGCAAATGATTCACAAAAAGACGCTACTATCTCAGAGTCAAGTCCATATTCAGTGCTAAATTCACGAAAAGCATTGGTATCCATAAAAGATTTAACACAATCAAACTTAAGGTTTATACCTGACTCCTTAACTTCATCAAGTTCCCAATCTTCAGAGTTTCATTTAATTCTTTCCAAAAAATCCCATTTGGATTCAATAGTATTCTTCATAAAAGAACCAGTATAAGAAGTATCGAGCATGGATTGATCATTACGAGAAAGCCGAGCATAAAAGTTCTGAATGATAATTTATTTTGAGGGCTCATGGTTGGGGCATGAATATAACATTGACTTAAGCCTCCCTCAAGCTTGAGCAATACTTTCTCCTTCACGAGGCCAAAAGTTATAAATATAATTCCGATCACGATGAACTAGATGCATAGGATAAAATTTCTGATGAAATTCCAATTTCAATCGATTGTAGTTCCAAGTCCCAATATCATCGCATAGCCTATACCATGTCAATGTATTATCCTTCAAATATAAAGGGAAGACCTTATTATTGATTTCATCCTCGGGCAAACCTGCAAGCTTAAATAATCCACAAACTTCATCCACATAGATTAGAAGCATATCTGGATGTAATGTTCCGTCTCCAGCATAAGAATTAGCTAGAAGTTTCTCTATCATACCCAGAGGAATTTCATAATAAATATTTTCAGTAGGTGCATTAGGTTGAGGGGCAACTCTTTGCTCTTCCATTTGGGGTGAAGATACCCCGAACAAACCCCTCAAAGGATTATTTTCCATAGTAACAAGTGACAGTAAATTTTAGCACACTATACAATTTTTTCCTTACCAAAGGCGCTTCACTCCCCGGCAATGGCACCAGAAAAGAGTCTTGATGACCCACAAGTATAGGGGATCTATCGTAGTCCTTTCGATACGTAAGAGTGTCAAACCCAACGAGGAGTAGAATGTGATGGCCTGGCTTATTAGGGATGATAGACTACTCATATCAATAAGGAATTCCTTCTTTTCCGGGAGCCCATTAGGATAGAACTCCAAAGTTAAGCGTGCTCAGCTTGGAGTAGTGTCAGGATGGGTGGCCGACCGAGAAGTTGCTCCCGGGTGCACACGAGTGAGGACAAAGTGCGTAGAAAAGACTAGTATTGATCTGTGGGGCCAGTCTAGATCCCGCTAGGAGTAACGACCACCGGCGGGTGTGTCCGGGGTGTTACAAGTTGGTATCAAAGTCGACCCTCACGGTTACACGGATGGTTGTGGACAGGTGTGTGGTCATGTTGTTCATGACGTTTGTGACCCGTCGTGGCACACGGCATGGCACATGTACTGGACTGGAAGCACAGACGTATGTGCCAAGAGGGAACATTCCTGTGGCCCGACGAGGACGTCAGTTCCTATGAGTGGGGGTGTATGTGATGGCCTGGCTTATTAGGGATGATAGACTACTCATATCAATAAGGAATTCCTTCTTTTCCGGGAGCCCATTCGGATAGAACTCCAAAGTTAAGCGTGCTCAACTTGGAGTAGTGTCAGGATGGGTGACCGACCGGGAAATTGCTCCCGGGTGCACACAGTGAGGACAAAGTGCGCAGAAAAGACTAGTATTGATCTGTGGGGCCAGTCTAGATGGAGCGACCCGACCCAAATGGATAAAGTCTCTGTGCTTATGTGTCATCCCTGGATCAGTATGCTGACACACACAGTACTCGAAGGATTTATAACAGAGGTAAATCACATGTATAAAGTAACGTAAATACTATTACCTCAATCCAATATAGCGGAAGCAACAAGGTTGTGGTTTCCCATCAACACCAATGGCAAAGTTGAGTGTAGAAATCGTAACCCTAACGTATCACTTACTCGTGGTAAGAAACCTGCAACATAAGACGCTGCAGCCCGAAAACGGGTCAGTACATTGAATGTACTGGCAAATTCACACCATAGAGAATGATGAACAATGACTATCACTACATGCATATTTGGCTGGTGGAAAAGCTCTATGGTTATAAGGTTTTTGCGTAAAGCCAATTTTTCCCTACTGCAAAGGAATAAGATTAATTACTATCAGGGTGGTTGTGAAACATTGAGAATGGTTGACAGCATTCTCAATCCCAATTAAAAATAATTAAAACCCAACAACATTAATTAGAAGTAACATGATGAGATTCACAATGATATTCAAGTACTAGATACTCAAGTTGTCCATAACCGGGGACACGGCTAATCATGATTAGTTTGTTACTCTGCAGAGGTTTGCGCACTTTTCCCCACATGACTCGATCGCCTCTGTTTGTTTTCTCGCACTACATGGTGTTTGAGAAACGGATGACCGAGACATAGTCTTTCAGAAGCACTAGCACCTTACATGTGGGGTAGACCGGTACACCTACATCCCCTACATCTGCTAGTCCACCCCGTAAGAGTTCGCACAACTTAGTCAACTATGCCAGAGCCCATAGTAGCATGTGGCTGCACACGGAAGTTTCTAGCATGAATTATCTTATGATCCCTTTGAGCCTGGGTGGCGGTCCAAAAAAAACAGGCAAGTCCTGATAGACATCAGGTGCCTCAATCCACCCAGATGTGTGTTTAAGTTGCCACCTTAGATAAACCATTAAAATTATCATCTCACATCTGTCATGGATATCACTCACCCAATCCACGTCTACTAGCATAGCATGGCATAATAAGCAACGTAGAAGTAACTCCAAGGGTTTGATAATAATACAGGTAATAGGTACTACCTCATCTACTTCCCATCCCACAATTTAATTAGATCCTAATCATGCAATGTGTGAGGATTGATCTAATGCAATAAAACTGGGTTGTAGAAAAGGTATGATCAAAGTGTGAACTTGCCTGCAATGTTGATGAAGATGATTCGCACTCAAAACTCGTGATAGATCTACTCGTCACACTCCGGTCAATCTATCGTAAGCAAACAATAGTAACCACACAATAAGTACTCATCTAATGCACAGGTAAAACTCGAACGAGAGAACGAACCAGATAGTTCAACTTAAGAACTCCGGTTGCAAAGAAAGAAAAAACCGAACAAACGACGGAAAACGGCAGAAAAACAACTCGGTTCTAGCAAGTTGAAACTAGGTCAAATTTTACTGTGGCAAAAACTTGTTCAAGTTGATTAGACGGAACGGCGGTTTCGAGATGAAACTCCAGGCGCTTGAATCACCTGATTCCGATAAACGAGCGAGAAGATAAACTAGAACGAAGATCGGATCTGAGATCGCGATCGCGGAATAAATCCGACGAGAAGAAAAAGAAGAACGGTTATACGAACAGGCGTCGTTAACCGGGAAATAATCGGTGATCACGTTCGTTGAGACGAACGGTCCGAAAGAAGAATGAAAACCAATCTAGGGTTTTCGGAAAAGAGATCGAAACGAAAAACCGATCTAGAACACCGGAACGGTTTAGCGAAAAATCGGAAAGAAAACAAATCGGTAGAGAAGAAAAGAATCGGAACGGTTTATAAGAAAAACCGAACCGAGGGAAAGAAGAGACGCGGCACGGTACCTCCGGCGAACGGTGGCGACGGCGGCGTTGGGCGGCGGCGGCGGTGCACAAGGCGGCGGCGGCGCGGCAAGGTGCGGCGGTGGCGGTGACGCACGGCGGCGGCGGCGCGGCAAGGTGGGGCGGTGGCGGTGACGCAGGGCGGCGGCGGCGCGGCAAGGTGCGGCGGTGGCGGTGACGCAGGGCGGCGGCGGCGCGGCAAGGTGCGGCGGTGGCGGTGACGCAGGGCGGCGGCGATGCGGTAAGGTGCGGCACAGGGCGAGAGGCGCGGGGTGGGGCGCGGCTTGGAGAGGAGAGAGGGGCTTGGGATTTTGTGTGGGGAGAGAGGGGGTGTTGGGTATTTATATTGGGGAGGGGTGAGGAGACTTGGGATAGGGGACAAGAAATAAGAATAAGAGTAGGAAAGATCTAGAAAAATAAACGGAAGTAGGACAAAAGTCCTACTAGGATTTCCTAAAAGAAAGAGGCGGCGGCTCGCTGGCGCCTGGCGCCTGCGCACGGGGAGGCTGGGGCGCTAGCGATGGCCTTGGCCTCGGCGGCTGGTGGCTTGGGCCTTTGGCCCAAGGCACTGCAGTTTTTTTTTAACAGATCCGCGCTTGGAGAAACACAGAAAAACAAAATCTACCGGATTCCAAAACTAATAAAGTAAATTTTCCCCGACTCCTAAAAATGAGCCGAACAAAATGAACTTTTCTCCGGGCCTAAAATAAAACTTTTAAAAATGCGCATTTTTCCCTATCCAAAGAAAAACAAACACACACCGGAAAACGAAATTTGATCTATTTATTAAATCTTCATTTTTCCCTATATTTTGGGAAAGTCATATTATTCCCTCTCTTATATTTTTGACGTCGGAAAAATAATTGAAGATGAAATAAATAAATCAAATGACCCTCTTTTCAAATTCGAGAAAACTCTCAATAACGAAATCTCCAACTCTCTCCGAAGGTCCTTGAGTTGCGTGAAATTTCTAGGATCGACCAAAATGCAAGAAAATAGGATATGCATGATGATATAATGTATTCCAATTTGAAAAATAAATTCAAAAGAACTTTGAATTTAATTCTTTGAAACTCCCAATTCATATTTCACAATTTGAAGAAGTCATTTTATCTTCTCTCGTGAAAATCATTGAGTTGCTTAAAGTTTCTGAATTGGAAATATTTTCAAATGAAATTCAAATATTTTCAACACCCCGTGTCATTTAAATAAATGGAAGAAGTCATGTCATCTTCTCTCCAGGGTTTTGTGTTGAAAAGAATTTGAATTCACAAAGATCAGAAAACCAATATGAAAGTTTGGGAAAGTCCTTTTATTCCCTCTCATTTAACTTTCAAAAAGAATTCGAATTTCACTCAAATTTCACGCAATCAATCAAACAATCAATCAATCAATCTATTGTGTTTATAACATTCCAAAATTTAGAATTTTGGGATGTTACACTAGATCCCGCCAGGAGTAACGACCACTGGCGGGTGTGTCCGGAGCGTTACACAGAAGGAAATAACAAGCGGTTTTCAGCAAGGTATTCTCTGCAAGCACTAAAATTATCGGTAACAGATAGTTGTGTGATAAGTTAATTCATAATGGGTAACAAGTAACAAGAGTAACTAAGGTGCAGCAAGGTGGCCCAATCCTTTTTGTAGCAAAGGACAAGCCCAGACAAACTCTTATATAAAGCAAAGCGCTCCCGAGGACACATGGGAATTATTGTCAAGCTAGTTTTCATCATGCTAATATGATTAGCGTTCGTTACTTTGATAATTTGATATGTGGGTGGATCGGTGCTTGGGTGCTGCCCTTACTTGGACAAGCCTCCCACTTATGATTAAACCCTCTCGCAAGCATCCACAACTACGTAATAAGAATTAAGATAAATCTAACCATAGCATTAAACATATGGATCCAAATCAGCCCCTTATGAAGCAACGCATAAACTAGAGTTTAAGCTTTTGTCACTCTTGCAACCCATCATCTACTTATTACTTCTGAATGCCTTCCCCTAGGCCCAAATCATGGTGAAGTGTCATGTAGTTGGCGTTCACATAGCACCACCAGAGGAGAGACAACATACATCTCATCAAAATATCGAAGGAATACCAAATTCACATGATTACTTATAACAAGACTTCTCCCATGTCCTCAGGAATAAAATTAACTACTAAAAAAGCATATTCATGTTCATAATCAGAGGAGTATTAATTATCATTAAGGATCTGAACATATGATCTTCCACCGAATAAACCAACTAGCATCAACTACAAGGAGTAATCAACACTCCTAGCAACCCACAGGTACCAATAAGAGGTTTTGAGACAAAGATCAGATACAAGAGATGAACTAGGGTTTGAGAGAAGATGGTGCTGGTGAAGATGTTGATGGAGATTGACCCCCTCTCGATGAGAGGATCGTTGGTGATGACGATGATGATGATTTCCCCCTCCGGGAGGGAAGTTTCCCTGGCAGAACAACTCCGCCGGAGCCCTAGATTGGTTCTGCCCAAGTTCCGCCTCGAGATGGCGGTGCTTCATTCCGAAAGCTTCCTCTTTATTTTTTCCAGGTCAAGACCCTTCATATAGCAGAAGATGGGCATCGGGGACTGATGTCTACTACACAACCTTCTTCTTGTAGACGTTGTTGGGCATCCAAGTGCAAAGGTTTGTAGGACAGTAGCAAATTTCCCTCAAGTGGATGGCATAAGGTTTATCAATCCGTAGGAGGCATAGGATGAAGATGGTCTCTCTCAAGCAACCCTGCAACCAAATAACAAAGAGTCTCTTGTGTCCCCAACACACCCAATACAATGGTAAATTGTATAGGTGCACTAGTTCGGCGAAGAGATGGTGATACAAGTGGTATATGAATGGTAGATAAAGTTTTTTGTAATCTGAAAATATAAAAATAGCAAGGTAACTAATGATAAAAGTGAGCACAAACGGTATTGCAATGTGTTGAAACAAGGCCTAGGGTTCATACTTTCACTAGTGCAAGTTCCCTCAACAATAATAACATAATTGGATCATATAACTATCCCTCAACATGCAACAAAGAGTCACTAATAGCGGAGAACAAACGAAGAGATTATGGTAGGGTACGAAACCACCTCAAAGTTATTCTTTCCAATCAATCCATTGGGCTATTCCTATAAGTGTCACAAACAGCCCTAGAGTTCGTACTAGAATAACACCTTAAGACACAAATCAACCAAAACCCTAATGTCACCTAGATACTCCAATGTCACCTCAAGTATCCATGGGTATGATTATACGATATGCATCACACAATCTCAGATTCATCTATTCAACCAACACATAGAACCTCAAAGAGTGCCCCAAAGTTCCTACCGGAGAATCACGACGAAAACGTGTGCCAACCCCTATGCATAGGTTCATGGGCGGAACCCACAAGTTGATCACCAAAACATACATCAAGTGAATTACGTGGTATCCCATTTTCACCACAGATACGCACGGCAAGACATACATCAAGTGTTCTCAAATCTTTAAAGACTCAATCCGATAAGATAACTTCAAAGGGGAAACTCAATCCATTACAAGAGAGTAGAGGGGGAAGAAACATCATAGGATCCAAATATAATAGCAAAGCTCGCGATACATCAAGATTGTATCACCTCAAGAACACGAGAGAGAGAGAGAGAGACAAAGAGAGATCAAACACATAGCTACTGGTACATACCCTCAGCCCCGAGGGAGAACTACTCCCTCCACGTGATGGAGAGCACCGGGATGATGAAGATGGCCACTGGAGAAGGATTCCCCCACCGGCAGGGTGCCGGAACGGGTCTAGATTGGTTTTCGGTGGCTATGGAGGCTTCTGGCGGCGGAACTCCCCATCTATTGTGCTCCCCGATCGTTTTAGGGTATATGGAGATATATAGGCGGAAGAAGTACGTCAGGGGAGCCACGAGGGGCCCACGAGGGTGGAGGGCGCGCCCAGGGGGGTGGGCGCACCCCCTGCCTCGTGGCTTCCTCGTTGCCTCCCTTACATGGACTCCAAGTCTCCTAGGTTGCTTTACTTCCAAAAATAGGTTCCGTGAAGTTTCAGGTCAATTGGACTCCGTTTGATTTTCCTTTTCTGCGATACTCTAAAACAAGGAAAAAACAGAAATTGGCACTGGCTCTAGGTTAATAGGTTAGTCCCAAAAATCATATAAAATAGCAATTAAATGCATATAAAACATCCAAGGTCGATAATATAATAGCATGCAACAATCAAAAATTATAGATACGTTGGAGACGTATCAGCATTCCCAAGCTTAATTTCTGCTCGTCCTCGAGTAGGTAAATGATAAAAACAGAATTTTTGATGTGGAATGCTACCTAACATATTTATCAATATAATATTCTTTATTGTGGCAAGAATATTCAGATCCATAAGACTCAAGACAAAAGTTTAATGTTGACATAGAAAATAATAATACTTTAAGCATACTAATAAAGCAATTATGTCTTCTCAAAATAAAATGGCCAAAGAAAGCTATCCCTACAAAATCATATAGTCTGGCTATGCTCTATCTTCACCACACAAAATATTTAAATCATGCACAACCCTGATGACAAGCCAAGCAATTGTTTCATACTTTTGGTGTTCTCAAACTTTTTCAATCTTCACGCAATACATGAGCGTGAGCCATGGATATAGCACTATAGGTGGAATAGAATGGTGTTTGTGGAGAAGACAAAAAGGAGAAGATAGTCTCGCATCAACTAGGCGTATCAACGGGCTATGGACATGCCCATCAATAGATATCAATGTGAGTGAGTAGGGATTGCCATGCAACGGATGCACTAGAGCTATAAGTGTATGAAAGCTCAAAAAGAAACTAAGTGGGTGTGCATCCAACTTGCTTGCTCACGAAGACCTAGGGCATTTTGAGGAAGCCCATCATTGGAATATACAAGACAAGTTCTATATTGAAAGATTCCCACTAGTATATGAAAGTGACAACATAGGAGACTCTCTATCATGAAGATTATGGTGCTACTTTGAAGCACAAGTGTGGTAAAAGGATAGTAGCATTGTCCCTTCTCTCTTTTTCTCTCATTTTTTTATTTTTTTATTTGGGCCTTCTCTTTTTTTATGGCATCTTTTCTCTTCCTTTTTTTATTTGGGATTATTTGGCCTCTTTTATTTATTTATTTTCGTCTGGAGTCTCATCCAGACTTGTGGGGGAATCATAGTCTCCATCATCCTTTCCTCACTGGGACAATCCTCTAATAATGATGATCATCACACTTTTATTTACTACAACTCATGAATTACAACTCGATTCTTAGAACAAAATATGACTCTATATGAATGCCTCCGGCGGTGTACCGGGATGTGCAATGACTCATGAGTGACATGTATGAAAGAATTATGAACGGTGGCTTTGCCACAAATACAATGTCAACTACATGATCATGCAAAGCAGTATGACAATGATGGAGCGTGTCATGATAAACGGAACGGTGAAAAGTTGCATGGCGATATATCTCGGAATGGCTATGGAAATGCCATGATAGGTAGGTATGGTGGCTGTTTTGAGGAAGGTATATGGTGGGTTTATGGTACCGGCGAAAGTTGCGCGGTACTAGAGAGGCTAGCAATGGTGGAAGGGTGAGAGTGCGTATAACCCATGGACTCAACATTAGTCATAAAGAACTCACGTACTTATTGCAAAAATCTATTAGTTATCGAAACAAATTACTATGCGCATGCTCCTAGGGGGATAGATTGGTAGGAAAAGACCATCGCTCATCCCCGGCCACTACTCATAAGGAAGACAATCAATAAATAAATCATGCTCCGACTTCATCACATAACGGTTCACCATACGTGCATGCTACGGGAATCACAAACTTCAACACAAGTGTTTCTCAAATTCACAACTACTCAACTAGCATGACTCTAATATCACCATCTTCATATATCAAAACAATTATCAAGTATCAGTATTCAATGCACTCTATATGAAAGTTTTTATTATATCCCTCTTGGATGCCCATCATATTAGGACTAGTTTCATAACCAAAGCAAACTACCATGATGTTCTAAAGACTCTCAAAATAATATAAGTAAAGGATGAGAGTTCATCTATTTCTATAAAATAAAACCACCACCGTGCTCTAAAAAGATATAAGTGAAGCACTAGAGCGAACGACAAACTACTCCAAAAGATATAAGTGAAGATCAATAAGTAGTCGAATAATTATGCAACTATGTGAAGAGTCTATAACAATTAAGAATTTCACATCTTGATATTTTATTCAAACAGCAAGAAAAACTAAATAAAATAAAATGACGCTCCAAGCAAAACGCATATCATGTGGTGAATAAAAATATAGCTCCAAGTAAAGTTACTGCTGAACGAAGACGAAAGAGGGGATGCCTTCCGGGGCATCCCCAAGCTTAGGCTTTTGGTTGTCCTTGAATATTACCTTGGGGTGCCTTGGGCATCCCCAAGCTTAGGATCTTGCCACTCCTTATTCCATAATCCATCAAATCTTTACCCAAAACTTGAAAACTTCACAACACAAAACTTAAAATAGAAAATCTCGTGAGCTCCATTAGCGAAAGAAAACAAAACACCACTTCAAGGTACTGTAATTAACTCATTGTTGATTTATATTGGTGTTAAACCTACTGTATTCCAACTTCTGTATGGTTTATACCCTCCGATACTACTCATAGATTCATCAAAATAAGCAAACAACACATCGAAAACAGAATCTGTCAAAAACAGAACAGTCTGTAAATAATCTGGATCAAACATATACTTCTGGAACCCCAAAAATTCTAAAATAAATTGCTGGACCTGAGTAATTTATCTATTAATCATCTGCAAAAATAATTAACTAAATAGCACTCTCCAAGTAAAAATGGCAGCAATTCTCGTGAGCGCTAAAGTTTCTGTTTTTTACAGCATGATCGCAATGACTTCACCCAAGTCTTCCCAAAGGTTTTACTTGGCACAAACACTAATTAAAACATAAAACCTCAATAATAACAGAGGATAGATAAATTATTTATTACTAAACAGGAACAAAAAGCAAGGAACTAAGATAAAATTGGGTTGCCTCCCAACAAGCGCTATCGTTTAACGCCCCTAGCTAGGCATGATGATTTCAATGATGCTCACATAAAAGATAAGAATTGAAACATAAAGAGAGCATCATGAAAAATATGACTACCACATTTAAGTCTAACACACTTCCTATGCATAGGTATTTTGTGAGAAAACAACTTATGGGAACAATAATCAACTAGCATAGGAGGGCAAAACAAGCATAACTTCAAAACTTTAAGCACATAGAGAGGAAACTTGATATTATTGCAATTCCTACAAGCATATGTTCCTCCCTCATAATAATTTTCAGTAGAATCATGAATGAATTCAACAATATAACCAACTCCTAAAGCATTCTTTTCATGATCTACAAGCATAGAAACTTTACTACTCTCCACATAAGCAAGATTCTTCTCATTCGGAATAGTGGGAGTATCATAAGAGACTCGAATACTACAAATTGTTTCCACATTAAAAGAGTAACATTCAGAAAAAGGTAATAATAATCATGACAAGTTTTATAAATATAATCACTACTTTTTATCTCATAAGTATCATCACAATAATCATCATAAGTAGGAGGCATGCTATCATCATTATAAATTTGCATATCAAAACTTGGGAGACTAAAAATATCATCTTCATTAAACGTAGCATCCCCAAGCTTGGGACAAACATTAATTGCAGCAAATATATTCTCAAAAACATCATCTTCATCAAACATAGCATCCCCATGCTTGGGCCTTTTCATATCCTAAGCATAATCACTCTCATCATTAATAGTATGGATAGCACCAATAGTATAGCAATGATCATATTCTTCCAAGCAAGTGCCAAAAAGATTTTCAAGATCGTAAGAAGTATCATTATCTTCCACAATTATATTTTCATGAGGCATAATATTAATAGGATCAGCATTATTTGGGAGGGATATCTTTTTACCTCTGTTCCTTTTTCTTTTCTTCTTCTTCACCACATCATGTGTGGGTTCAATCCTCTTTTTGGAGCTCCTTATTAATGAGATTGGTTGAATAGGAGGCTCCTCCTTGTTACCTGATTCATCATAAGAAATAATAGGAGGGTATTGGGAAGTCTCTTCCCTTTCATTAGTATTCTCTTCATCTTCTATTTGTTTTCTTTTCTTTATATAGTTGGCAAAATAAGGATTTTCAATGCAATTCACCGCACAATACATATAAATTTCCTCTAGATCAAAACCAAGAAGTTTATAATGGGCAAATTCTGGAAGATAGTTAGTTATACGTTTCATTTCTTCGTAACCCATAAGCAAACTAAGTTCATTATGATGTGCAAGAGAAATCAAACCATCACAATTTTTGGAAATGATTAGATCATGAAACAATTTGCATCGGATGGTTAAATGACCACGTTCATTGCAAAGCTCACAAGTATGGCCAAGAAAATTTAAATTTTCAGCACAATCATCTAGCCTTTCTTGCAACAATTTAGTTTCTAAGTACTTATGCCTCTTGCAAAATCTATCTTCCCTACTTGGTGTGTACTTGCAAACCCAATGCACTCCACAAAAATTGACATGTTTATAGGAGACATTTTCATCATAACTAGTGCAATCATCATTAGTACCATGGATATTCAAGGAGTTCATACTAACAACATTGCAATCATATTCATCATTCAAAGATTTAGTGCCAAACATTCTAATGCATTCTTCTTCTAACACTTTGGCACAATTTTCCTTCCCATCATACTCATGAAAGATATTAAAAAGATGAAGCGTATGAGGTAAACTCAATTCCATTTTTTATAGTTTTCTTTTATAAACTAAACTAGTAATAAAACAAGAAACTAAAAGACTCGATTGCAAGATCTAAAGATATACCTTCAAGCACTCACCTCCCCGGCAACGGCACCAGAAAAGAGCTTGATGTCTACTACACAACCTTATTCTTGTAGACGTTGTTGGGCCTCCAAGTGCAGAGGTTTGTAGGACAGTAGCAAATTTCCCTCAAGTCGATGACCTAAGGTTTATCAATCCGTGGGAGGCGTAGGATGAAGATGGTCTCTCTCAAGCAACCCTACAACCAAATAACAAAGAGTATCTTGTGTCCCCAACACACCCAATACAATGGTAAATTGTATAGGTGCACTAGTTCGGCGAAGAGATGGTGATACAAGTGGTATATGAATGGTAGGGTACGAAACCACCTCAAAGTTATTCTTTCCAATCAATCCGTTGGGCTATTCCTATAAGTGTCACAAACAACCCTAGAGTTCGTACTAGAATAACACCTTAAGACACAAATCAACCAAAACCATAATGTCACCTAGATACTCCAATGTCACCTCAAGTATCCGTGGGTATGATTATACGATATGCATCACACAATCTCAGATTCATCTATTCAACCAACACATAGAACCTCAAAGAGTGCCCCAAAGTTCCTACCGGAGAATCACGACGAAAACGTGTGCCAACCCCTATGCATAGGTTCATGGGCGGAACCCGCAAGTTGATCACCAAAACATACATCAAGTGAATCACGTGGTATCCCATTGTCACCACATATACGCACGGTAAGACATACATCAAGTGTTCTCAAATCTTTAAAGACTCAATCCGATAAGATAACTTCAAAGGGGAAACTCAATCCATTACAAGAGAGTAGAGGGGGGAAGAAACATCATAGGATCCAAATATAATAGCAAAGCTCGCGATACATCAAGATCGTATCACCTCAAGAACACGAGAGAGAGAGAGAGATCAAACGCATAGCTACTGGTACATACCCTCAGCCCCGAGGGAGAACTACTCCCTCCTCATCATGGAGAGCACCGTGATGATGAAGATGGCCACCGGAGAAGGATTCCCCCTCCGGTAGGGTGCCGGAACGGGTCTAGATTGGTTTTCGGTGGCTACGGAGGCTTCTAGTGGCGGAACTCCTGTCACGGCCCTAGAATTTGTTGGTAATCAGTTGCATTTGAGAGCATCATGCATCATGTCTAAATTCTGAAAGTTGAATTGAGGTTAGTTGAAACCCACAGAAATCACTTCAGAAATAATCAACATTAAAATCTTGTCAAATGAGTCAAAGAAAATGTTCCTGTTATTCTATAAAAATATTGGCAAGAGGTAAAATTCAAACCAATATTTTTGGAGACTCGGAGATATTTATTTTGGGCCTTTGAATTAAATCAATAGCTATTTGAATTGTATTTATATCTACTATTAAACAAATATATGTCCAATAATTCTGAAATATTTTGTGGAGCTTTGGTTTAATTCTTTTAGCTCCCACAACAATTTTCAGAAGCAACAAAATAATTTGGTTAGCAAACCAAGTTCAAACAGAGGCAAACAATAGAAAACAGGAACTAGAATAAAGGAAAGAGAGAGAAAGAGTTTACTTGGGCCTTACCTAGCAGAAGTAGCCCAGCCCACCAGGGGCAACGCTGTCTTCTAGCTCCTGCCAGTAGGAGCAGCTGCGTGCCTGGCATGCCGCAGCTGCGCCACCTCCTACTCCAGCATGACGCCCCGGCTCTTCCAGCCACACCAGTGAGACGCCCAGACCCCCCGGATCCTTCCCCCCCTCTCAGCGCTCTCTCTCCCCTCGCCTGGACCCCTCTCTCTCACCCACCCGAGCGTGGCCGTCGCCACCATCACCGAACACGGCGGCCACCGCCCGTCCCTCGACCAACCACCGTGTCCATCGGCTCCGCCTCATCGTCTCCATCATCCCAGACGAGCCATGCATCCTCGGGCGCCCTACAACGTTGCCATCGCCGTCGTCTTCCACCTCGGGCTCCGACCACCGCCGCTGTTGATCCGCCATCTCCGACACGTCCCCGAGCCCGCTGACCTTCTCTGCCGCATCCATGTGATCTCCTACACCTCCTCCCGTGCTCGCCCCCTCTGTTCCCGTCCTCTAACCACAGCCCCGCCATGGCTGAGCAATCGCTCCCGCCGCCGCGAAGCTCACCGTCGCTAGCCGCCCCGCCTGACCAACCCAAGCATGGAGTCGTGCTCTGGGATTCTCCAGGAACCCGTAGTGCGCCTCAGGTCGTCCGCTCGTGCACCGTGGCCCTCGCACCCATGCAAGACGCAGCTGCGCTGCCGTGGAACTCGACGCCGTCGACGTTCCCGGCCACCCTAGCATCGCCTGGGGCCACCAACTGACGCGCCTCCTTGCTCCGGTTCCAACGCGCCCAGCCGCACGAGCTCCCGTCGCCGGAGTTGGCCGGACGGGCAACGCCGCCGCGTCCTGGTTACGCCGGCGATTAGCCGCCGGTGATAGTGTCGTGGCTTTGTCACGGCAGATGTCCTAGAGAAAGGACTTAGTCGTGGAGCCATCACGACGGGTTAGCTTGAAGGGGTTAAAGCAGACACAGGGACGCAAGAGAGGTTATACTAGTTCGGCCCCTTCGATGAAGGTAAAAGCCTACGTCTAGTTGTGATGGAATTGATGGGGTTTCGAAGACTAGGGAGAAAACAAGCTTCGCCTATGTCTCGAGTTGTTGTCTCTCTCTGAACCGCCGTTGGGTCGTCCCCTTATATAGACGGGTGACACCCGTCGGTTCACAGAGTCCCAACACCGGTCGATATTCGTATTCCGGGTTGGTCTCTCCTTATTCCTAACTTACAATACAAGTTTGTATACAAATCCCGGTTTATAGCTACAAGTCTTGAACCGGCTACGGGCCTTAGGCCCTCATCTGCCTTCTTATGCTTTATCACTCTGGAACTACCGATGAAGTTGACCCGGCCCAGATAGGCCAGTTTATGCCCAGCAGTAATATCCCCAACATTAGGCCCCAGATTGATTTGAACGTGTTCATTCCAATCCTTTAACAAAAGCTTCATCTTCAACATCTTCTCATAAATTGGTAAACTGCCATGATGTCATCTTCTCTGATTGTTGTAAACCGGAGTGACGTCACCTGTCATAACGAAGCTATCCATTAAGCTTCTTTGTTTAATAGATCTGCGGAAATCGAGGCGACAGCTCCGTTTCGTGGCCCCTTGATTGTCGCGCCTGACACATGTTCTTTCGCCTTATAAATAGTACCGAAGGGTCATTTCTTTCCTCCCCTTCATGCCTTTCTTCTTCGTCTTCCTCGCGTCGCCAGCCTCGGAGCTCCGCCGCCGCCGTCGACCTTTGCCTCAACCTTGGCCGCTGCATCAACCTGGGCGCACCAGAGCATCGCGGCAACCTTCTGCGTCTCCCTCAGCTCCGGTAAATCTTCTATCCTTTCCCCGCAGATCTGACCTAGGGTTTCATAGTTCTTCAGTGTTCATCGTCTGCCTCTTGCTCATACGATAGATCTTTAGATGACTCCGCAAATCTTTATTCTGTGCAATGGTAGCTGTTTACCCTTCGCCTTCACTTACACATCTCAAAACCATAGATCTGTATGTACGTCTTGCTCATTGATTCGGTACTGCTCCTTTTGGACCTCTGAATATTTATCTTTTTTCTGAACTTGCTTCAGATCCATCGCTGTAGAGAAATCTTACGAAATCTGTTTCTATAAACTTACTCATCTGCTTCAATGTTTAAACCAGGCGGTTTAACCTTGTAGAAAAAAATTGCCAAACCGGTATATACCATTAGTCCCCTTGTTGAACCGCCAGATGTTGTTGCTTCATAAAACTCCGGTTCAGATAGATCTGTCTCCGGTTTAACATTGCACATACCAATGTACCTTGATCAAATGCATTTTTGAACCGGGATCTTCTACCTTGTAGATTCCATCATGGCCAAGCAAGTATATGAGTGCAATTGGGTTCCTTCTCGCGTCACAGAGGCTCAGCTGGACGATCTAGTCCTGATCGGCGCTTTAGGCAGCAAAGATACCATCCATTGGAGGGCTCCTGGCAAAGAATGCCCTCCCACTACTCAAGAAGGAGAGGTTGTTGTTTTCATAGATCACTTAGCTCGGGGCTTTAAGCCACCCGGTTCTAAATTTTACCGGGATGTTTTGGCCAATTTCCAACTCCATCCACAAGACACTGGCCCCAATTCTGTTACAAATATGTGTCACTTCCAAGTGCTCTGTGAGGCGTTCTTTCAAGAGGAGCCCACAGTGGAATTGTTCAGAGACCTTTTCCATCTAAACCGCCGTACTAAGTTTACAGACGGCTCCAATACGGAGTTGGGTGGCGTGGCGATCCAGAAAAGGAAAGAGGTCGCATACCCTCACGCCAAACTGCACAGCCACCACAAAGAGTGGAATCAGACACGGTTCTATTGCAAAGACACCTCCCCTGCTGGTGAGAATCCCTTGCCTGGCTTTCGTCCGGAGCGGCTTAGCAATACACACCCTTTTCCGCAAAGATTGACTGCCCAGGAGAGAAGCAAATATGCTCCTCAACTGTAAGCTCAGAGCCTTTATGGCCAACGGTTTAACAGGGGTTGATCTCGCTCGCTGTTGGATATCATGGAGCATACTGCCCCTTAGTCAGCGCTCCGGTTTGATGTGCGAGTATACCGGCAGTGTTGATGACCCACTGCGACATTCCAAAATCCAGCTCACCGATGAAGAAATCACAGAGGCTGTGAATAAGATGCTGAATGAACCGGAACATATCTGTGCTAAAAACGGCCTGCTTCCCTTCTGTGCCACCAACAAACCGCCAGCTGTAAGACCTTGATTTTTCCTTTTGCTGAATCTGTTATTGATATATCTGGTCATTGTTTAATATCAGTGTCTGTGTAATTAGGGCAATGATCCGTTTTGGAGCAAGAAATTGCCGCAGGAGAAACCAGAAAAACCAGACAAACTGGAAAGAGCAACCCGGCAAAAGACTAAAGCTGTAAAGAAGACTGCCCACAGGAAAGAACTACTACATCTTCTAATCCGGCCCCTGATGATGATGTGGATAATCCGGACCTTGAGGTAGAGCTTGACTCACTTGGCTTATTTTTCATGCGTCTTATTGATGATGATATTTGTCAGGATGATGCCGAAGCCAGCCACGCTGATGCTGCAGAGGTAATTATTCTCTCTTTCGATTCAGAACCTTTGCCTTCGCTAAAAATTTGTCAGGCAAACCGAAAAGTTAAATTTTCTCATCCTCTTGCTTATTTGGATCCCAAATTTCTTATGAAGACCCAACAGCACGAAGCTCGTCGCACAACCCGGCTCTGCGGCCAGGTAGTTACCTCCGCCGGTTTACCGAACAGTCCGGTTCGGAAACGCCGTTCAAAGGTCTCTAATTTGCTTTTCAGTGATTGTACTAAAGCGGGCTGCTTTCGTCAACCTTTTAATCCATCTGACTCCGATTACCAGGTTACTTCCCACTCATCTTCTGGCGAGTCATCGGCTACTCAGCTGCCACCGCTCAAAACGGTGCTTGGGTAAGCTATACTTATTATGATATTTGCAGCACATCGCTTTAAAACATATGTTGTATTTGATTTTGTTATTCTTTTCAGGGCCAAACCTAGGCCAAGCAAGAAGGCCCGCCTGGACAAAGCGGCCGAATAAGATGTCGTTCTTGAGCCAGGCAAAACACCCGATCTTGAAGCGGCTATTCCTGAGGATATACCCAACGATCCACCGCAGCAAGACGACGATCTTATTGCTGAAGAGAGACCTACTGATGCCTCGGGTCCTGTCCATCAGCCCACAGGCTCCATCCGGATTGAGAGATCCACCGGTCCAGCAAAACCTACTGACAAGCCAACAGCCCCAGTGCAAACCGGCGATACTCAGGAGGATGAGGTTATCATTACTGGCACTGGCCATACCGAGCCAAGCAATCCTGTTGCTTTGTCCAAACATTTTGCCAAGGAAGAATTTGCTGCCTTTGGTAAAGGCAAGTGGAATGCTGATCTGGCAACTTACGCTGCTCTGAATGCCCAAGATATCCATTCGGGCTACCTGAACCGGCTGTATACTAGCCGTGACTATGAAGCCAGTCTGGTTAATATGATGAAGGATAAATACGAGGTAACTTCCATATGCTCTTTCCTGCTTGTATGCTTCAATACTTGCTGACTCTCCTAGCCCCCAAGGGCTGGTTTGTAATCTTCTTTCAAACCGGGACTTACTAATATAAATCTTAATACTTTGAAATTTGCCGATGTAGCCCCCAAGGGCCGGTTCAACTTAGCGTAGTTAAACCGGTACTTTAAGTAATTGAGATTGCCGCATCAGAATATATATACGAGCAAATAGCCATTAGCCCCCAAGTGCCAAGTTGAATACTTGTATTGATCTTGGGACTTTGTAAGCAATTGAAAGATGAATATCGAATATGCATTAGCCCCCAAGTGCTAAGTGCATAACTTGTTATGTGGTTGGTACTTCAATCCTTGTACCGTTTTGTTGAAGCATATAACTGTCTGCATGCAGGCGGAGCTGAAGACGAAAGAAAGCCAAGTCGCCGATCTCCAAGAAAATCTGAAAACCCGACAAGCTGAAACCTCCAAAGCAAAAGAGGAATTAGCCAACGCTTTAAGCGCCATGGAACAGCTTAAGGAGAGCTTCAAGAAGAAGCGGGCGGATTGGGCTACTGAAAAGTCCGCTTTAATCAAACAAGTAGAGGATGCCGAGGCTGCACTAAAACCAGTGGCGGATGAACTGACCAGCATAAAGCGGCACGTGCATGCCATGACTATTGCTATCTTTGGTAAGCCAGTTTGACTTCTGAATTGGCTCTGCCTTCTTACAGAGTTGCCGGTTTATTAACCCTTTATGGTATTTCAGGGACACGCATTGGTCACTTGGGGTCAGATGTGCGGAAGAAACTGAAAGCCGCCTATACATTGGTTGAACAATTGTATACTGGTGCCCAGCGGATCATCTGTACCGCATCCCATAACAAACCGGCGCCCACTTTGATTCAAGACACTCTGATGAAACTGTCGGTGCTTCCTGCCCGGGTTGAAGAGCTGAAGAAATCTGCTACTCGAACCGGTGCGATCAATGCCTTAATCCGGGCAAAAGCCTGGGTGCCGTATTTTGATCCTATTGAAGCGGCTCAGGGCTATCCCAGCTTGAAGGAAGACGGGTCAGAGTTTGGTGAAGCGGATCTGCGAGCAATAAACCGAGAGGTACGTCCGCTAGCTTGTCAATTGGCTGAAGAAGCAGACTTGTCTCATTATCAAGCCCAATATGACAATCAGAACAAGCGAATAGCTGCACCAATCCATGAATCGGAAAATCTGATCCCTCCAATCCGTAAGCATACTTACGCTCCCGATATTGACCCGTCATTGCTGATCCATGATGAAGCTATTTTTCAAGCATTAATGGGAATCGACTGGACAACTGTTGATTTCCAGCCACTAGGTAGAGAAACGGAGGCTGAAGCGGCGCAGGATGACCCACAACCATCAGGCCAGGCTGGTGACCAAGCTTGAACCGGAAGCCGGTTTTAAAACTGCCTCTCCTTCGCGAAAAACAATGATATTATTATGGGCACCGTGTTGCCTTGTAATAGGCTAGCTGATACTTTTGATGTTGATATGCCTTCATGCATAATTTGTTCTTCCTGTGGTGATGAACTTTCCAAAGCACTTTCTGCAATAAGAAACTTTTCAAGTGCCACCGCGGTTGTACCGTCAGGCGGAATATGATGTCTGCATATATGAAGTCAAAACAAATTTTTTTAAGTATATGACCAAATTTTTGAGATACATAATACCTGCCATCATTGAGCGTGAAGTTGGCTTGGCCAATCTTGAAGCGGAGTTTTGCAATCCCACACTGTTGGAGGAGATAACAGCTCCTGTATATATATGACGCTGGTTTACCATGTAAACCGTGCCAGGTTATAATAAACACCGTGTTACTCCATAAGAGGATGTTAACAACAAGGATCAAACCGGGCAAATAGTCTCCGGATTGACGTGAACTGTGTTCCGTCAATTGATTGGTTGAAAACTTTGTCGGTTTAAAAAAATGCAATAAAAAAGAAAAAAGTATCTTGCAAAGAAAAGTGCGAAGCAAAAGCAATGACAAAACCGTTTGCAAAAAAGGTTTATTTGAGCTGATCAAATGGCGTTACCATGGCCGAACACGACCAAGCTCCCGTTAGGTGTAACTATGGTTCTAGTCAGCCAGGTCCCCAAATGAAACCGTGGCATTTATGCTGACCAAGTGGCATGGCAATGATTCGAGTTCGACCAAGCCCCCAAGTGATTCTGTGGCCTTAGGCCGATCAAGAGGCATGACTAGTTCAGACGTGACCAAGTCCCCAAGTGATCTGGTGGCTCTCGCCTATCAAGAGGTATGGTATTGGTTCGGACACGACCAAACCTCCAAGTGATGTAACATGATACTTTTAAAAAGCGAACTCAAGGGGTAAACCGGAGGCCGCTTTAGAACAACTCCGTGTAACCACACATGATGTAAAAGAACAGATACCCCGCTTTAGCTGAGGTTCCGGTTTATTATATTTAATCATAATATATACATCATTGTAATATGTACATAAGTAGAACCAATGGCTCAGGTATAATAAGGCCGAAGATGAGCTATGTTCCACGGCCTGTTGGTCTCCTCCTCTGATGTACGTGAGTCCTTATGCTCTCGAATATCGATCAGATAGTATGACCCGTTGTGCAGATTCTTGCTGACCACGAAAGGCCCCTCCCAAGGTGGGGATAACTTATGCATATCAGTCTGATCTTGGATGAGCCGAAGCACAAAATCTCCTTCCTAGAAGGTTCTGGTTCTGACTCGGCGACTGTGATAACGACGAAGATCCTGTTGGTAAATCGCCGATCGGGCGGCTGCTATGTCACGCTCTTCATCCAGCCGGTCCAAAGCATCTTGCCGTGCTGTCTCGTTGTCCGCTTCAATATAAGCCGTCACACGAGGTGAATCATGACGGATATCACTGGGGAGAACCGCCTCCACTCCATAAACCATGAAGAACGGTGTGTATCCTATTGACCTGTTGGGTGTTGTATTGATGCTCCATAACACAGATGGTAATTCTTCTACCCAACAACCCGGCGTTCTCTGCAAAGGAACCATGAGCCGGGGCTTGATGCCTCTCAAGATCTCTTGATTAGCTCTTTCTGCTTGACCATTGGACTGTGGGTGTGCCACTGATGAAACGTCGTGCCGGATGTGCTCCCGTTCGCAGAACTCCTTCATGGCACCTTTGGACAAATTGGTACCATTATCTGTGATGATACTGTGTGGAAAGCCAAACCGGAAAATCACTTTTTAATGAACCGAACCGCCGTGGCCGCATCACACTTGCTAATAGGTTCTGCCTCCACCCACTTTGTAAACTTGTCAACCGCCACCAGGAGGTGGGTCTTCTTATCTTTGGACCTTTTGAAAGGCCCAACCATATCCAGCCCCCAAGTCGCAAACGGCCAAGTAATTGGAATCATTCTCAATTCTTGAGCTGGTACATGAGCACGTCTTGAGAACTTTTGGCAACCATCACATCGTCTGACCAGATCCTCTGCATCAGCATGAGCAGTTAACCAATAGAAGCCATGGCGAAACGCTTTAGCCACCAGAGATTTTGAACTGGCATGGTGACCACAATCTCCTGCGTGGATCTCACGCAAAATTTCACGGCCTTCTTCAGGAGACACACAGCGTTGAAATGCTCCTGACACGCTGCAATGATGCAACTCACCGTTGATAATAGCCATGGACTTGGATCGCCGGATTATCTATCTGGCCAGAGTCTCATCCTCGGGTAACTCGCCCCGGTTCTTGTACGCCAGGTAGGGAAGCGTCCAATCCAGAATAACATGAAGAGCTGCCACCAATTGAGCTTCCGGATCAGGAATAGCCAAATCCGCTTCATCAGGGATCTTGACCGACGGGTTGTGCAGCACATCCAGAAAAACATTGGGCGGAACCGGTTTGCGCTGAGAGCCCAGCCGGCTTAAAGCGTCCGCCGCTTCATTTTTCCGCCGGTCCACGTGGTCCACCTGATAACCTTTGGAATGACCTGCAACAATATCCACCTCACGACGATATGCTGCCATGAGTGGATCCTTGGAGTCCCAAGTGCCAGACACTTGCTGAGCCACGAGGTCCGAGTCATCGAAGCACTTAACTCGACCTAGATTCATCTCCTTATCCATCCGGAGACCATGGAGCAAGGCTTCATACTCAGCTGCATTGTTAGTACAAGGGAACATTAAGAGGAGAACATAACAAAACTTATCACCTCGTGGGGAAGTTAATACGACTCCAGCCCCGAACCTTCCAATTGCCTGGATCCGTCAAAATGGATGGTCCAATATGTGTGATCCGGCTTTTCTTCACGTGCTTGCATTTCCATCCAATCATTGATAAAATCAACCAGTGCTTGAGACTTGATCGCCGTCTGAGGCACATACTTCAAATCGTGCGGCCCAAGCTCTATAGCCCACTTGGCAATCCGGCCAGTTGCTTCCCAGTTCTGGATGATATCCCCCAAAGGAGCAGAACTGACCACCGTAATTGGATGCCCTTGGAAGTATTGTTTAAGCTTCCGGCTTGCCATAAAAACTCCATACACCAGCTTCTGCCAATGCGGATACCTTTGCTTGGACTCAATGAGCACCTCGCTGATATAATAGACCGGACGTTGAACCGGATGCTCCTTACCTGCCTCCTTCCGCTCCACCACAATAGCCACGCTGACTGCCCGAGCATTAGCAGCAACATATAGCAGTAACGGCTCCTTGTCAATGGGAGCGGCGAGCACAGGCGGATTGGCCAATTGCCGCTTTAAGTCCTCAAATGCTTCATCAGCAGCAGAACTCCAGACAAACTGATCCGTCTTCTTCAACATCTGATACAAAGGGATTGCCTTCTCACCAAGACGACTGATAAACCGGCTTAACGCGGCAATCCGGCCTGCCAGGCGTTGAACATCATTGATACACTTCGGTTTAGCCAGGGAGGTGATGGCTGTGATCTTCTCCGGATTAGCCTCAATTCCCCTATTGGACACCAGGAAGCCTAATAACTAGCCCGCCGGTACACCAAAGACGCATTTGTCCGGATTAAGCATCATCTTGTATGTCCTCAGGTTATCAAAAGTTTCCTTTAAATCACCAATCAGAGTCTCCTTCTCCCTGGATTTAACCACGATATCATCCACGTAGGCGTGTACATTACGGCTAATCTGTTTGTGTAGACAATTTTGCACACAACGTTCATAAGTTGCCTGGGCACTCTTGAGCCCAAAGGGCATAGACACATAGCAGAAGGCTCCAAAGGGAGTTATGAATGCCGTTTTCTCTTGGTCCTTAACTGCCATTTTGATCTGATGATAGCCAGAATATGCATCCAAAAAACTTAAACGCTCACAACCCGCCGTAGCATCAATAATTTGATCAATACGGGGGAGGGCAAAAGGATCTGCTGGACAAGCTTTATTAAGATCTGTGTAATCCACACACATGCGCCAGGTGCTGTTTTTTTGAAGTACCAGCACTGGATTGGCAAGCCACTCAGGGTGAAAAACTTCAACAATAAAACCAGCTGCCAAGAGCCTGGCTACCTCTTCTCCAATTGCCTTGCGTCTTTCTTCGTTAAACCGGCGGAGGAACTGTTTCACCGGTTCGTATTTAGGATCCACATTAAGGGTGTGCTCAGTGAGTTGCCTCGGTACACCTGGCATGTCAGAGGGCTTCCATGCAAAAATGTCCCGATTCTCACGGATGAACTCAATGAGCGCGCTTTCCTATTTCGGATCCAAATTAGCACTGATGCTGAACTGCTTGGACAAATCGCCAGGTACAAAGTCAACAAGCTTAGTTTCTGCTGCCGATTTGGACTTCAGGGCCAGATCATGCTCCGTAGTTGGCTTCTTTAATGGAGTCATGTCCGTCGGATCAACATTGTCCTTATAATACGTCAGCTCCTCGGTGGCACAAACCGACTCTGCATAGGCCGCATCACCTTCCTCGCACTCCAAAGCGATTTTGCGGCTTCCGTGAACCGTTATTGTCCCCTTGTGACCCGGCATCTTGAGCTGCAAATACACATAACAGGGTCGTGCCATAAACCTGGCGTAGGCCGGTCGCCCAAATAGGGCGTGATATGGACTTTGGATTTTCACCACTTCAAACATCAATGTCTTCGACCTGGAATCATGATCATCCCCAAAGGCCACTTCTAGAGCTATCTTACCAACAGGATATGCTGATCTGCCAGGTACTACACCGTGGAACACCGTATTAGACGGTTTAAGATTTTTATCTGTTAGTCCCATACGACGGAAGGTCTCATAGTACAAGATATTAATGATGCTACCTCCATCCATGAGCACCTTGGTGAACTTGTAACCTCCCACCTGAGGCGCCACCACCAGAGCCAACTGACCTGAATTATCGACCTAGGGAGGGTGATCCTCTCTGCTCCATATGATTGGCTGTTCAGACCAACATAGATAACGGGGTATGGTCGGTTCAACAGAGTTGACCGCCCGCCTCTGAACCTTCTGGTCTCGCTTATCCAAGCTAGTGGTGAAGACATGGTACTGCCCACTACTCAACTGCTTTGGGTTGCTCTGGTAACCTGACTGTTGATGCTGTTGGTTGTAACCACCCTGGTTGTTCTGACTATTTTGACCATTATGTCCGCCCGGATTACCATTAAATCCTGAACCGGAACTTCCTCCACCGTAACCCGGCCCGGATCCTGAGCCACCGCCAGATTCGTGATCATAACGGAAATTATTAGAATTCTTGAACTCCTGCATAATAAAGCAATCCTTCCAAAGGTGGTTTGTTGGCGCCTCCTTCGTCCCATGTCTTGGACAGGGCTGGCTTAGCAGATAGTTTAGGCGGTCTGGGTTAGGATTGGGTGCCCCATTACGATTTTTCGGTTTACCCTTGCGTCGCTGGCCATTGTCCTGTGCGTTGGTATTAGCCCCAAAGTCCATGTTACCATCCGCTTTACGCTTGCCTCCACCACCATTGCCTGCCCAGTGATGCTGCTGACCTTTGGAGTTGCTGTTCCTCTTTCCCTTCCCTGTCTTGTCATCATCAGATTCGGGATCCTTGGTACTATCAGAATCAGCATATTTCACCAAAGCGGCCATGAGGGTCCCTATGTTAGTGCAATAACGCTTCATCCGTCCCAACTTCAGCTTCAGGGGCCCAAACCGGCAGTTGCCTTCTAGGGTTAATACTGCGGTGTCAGCGTTGATGCGGTCTGATGAGTGCAACACTTGTGAAACCCGACGAACCCAATGAGTCGTTGATTCTCCTTCCTGGACGCATGCAGCTAAGTCCACTATCGACATAGGCTGTTTACATGTATCCGTGAAATTGCTGATAAACCAGGCTCGTAATTGGGCCCATGAACTGATAGAATTAACTGGCAAGCTTTTTAACCAAGTATGGGCCGTTCCTTCAAGCATCATGGTGAAGTATTTCGCACACGCCGCGTCATCCACATCAAGCATCTCCATGGCCATCTCATAGCTCTCCACCCATGTCTCTGGAGGCTGATCCGCCGTGTAATTTGGTACCTTGCGCGGGCCCTTGAAATCCTTGGGCAGGCGCACATTGCGTAAAGCGGGGATAAGGCAAGGCACCCCCAAAGAACTAGAAGTAACACCAGGTTCGATCGAGATGGTTGGACGAACCGGCGTGAGCTGCCGAGCCTGATGCTGTGTGGCTAACTCGGCCTCCCTGCGCGCTCGGGCCCGGTTCACCACTTCCTGAGCGTTATCAGCACCACCCGTCGGGTTGTTGCCACGGGGTGCTCCACGTCGTTCGTTACTCGACACTGCCAGTTCATCCATATGTCTGCTATAGCTCCGGCTTGGACGGGGGGTCGAGTGGATCCGGTCGCGGCTGTATGAGTATGCTTCCTGTTGGACCAAAGCTGTCCTCAGAAGCTCCATGACCCGTCGCGTCTCTACTGCCTGCGGCGAATCACCTTAAATTGGAATGGCCTCCAGCCGTGCAGCAGCGGCGACGAGATTGTCCATTGGGTTGGAGTAGTGACCCGGAGGTGTTAAAACAGCCTGAGGTATAACGGTGTTTTGACGAGGCGGGTCCATCTGACGAGGCTAAACCGGTGCACCGGTCCCGGGAGCTTCCGCCCGGTTTCCCTCCAGCGGATTGCCGGTTCCTACTCCTGGAGTGTTGAAAAGGTCTCTGGCCTCAAAAACCGGAGGCAAACGGGATCGGTACTTCCTCCTCATGACTTCCTGCGACGCACTCTGGTCCAACATGAGCCTATAGGCTTGTGCGTCTAAAGCGGCCCGCTCCGTGGCCATCCTGGTGCCCTCAGCTACCAGATATGCCTTGGCCTGGATGATCTGTTCCTTCACTTTTGCAATCTCTGCGTTGTGAACACCCTGATCCTCCAGATTAGCCTCCGCCATAAGCACAGCCAATGCATCAAATAGTTCTGATAGAACTTGAGCCAGCGGGCGCACAGGGCCTCCTGCCCCGGTAGCCATCGCCGCTGCTGAACCGGAGGTTGTTGCCGCAGCGGTCGAAGAATGAAGCACTGCTTGTGTGCCAGTCATGAATATTCTAACCCGGTTGGGCAGATCAGAGGGGTCCGGAATACTGTCGCCATCGGAACAGCCCCCAATCCGGCCGTCTTGTAGCTGATAAAGAGATTCGGTTTCTCTGGTCGATAACTCGTCATCGGAACAAATGACGGTATCGCCGCGAGATTCCGATCCATCCTCATAACTTCCTCCATGGATGACTCCCACGAAGGCACGCTTCATGGCCGGTTTAACCCGGGCAGATCGCGCACGCTGAGCCGTCTCGACGAGGTCGGTGCAGATGTCCGGCTCAGGGCCCGGTTCACCGATCTTGCCAATGAAAACGTGAATGCCACCAAAGGGGACCCGGTACCCGTACTCAATTGAGCCGGCCTCGGGGCCCCAGCCTGCGTCGTCGATGTAGAACTTGCCGCGACGACTCTTAGTCATCCGGCCTATAGCGTAGCCCTCGAGTCCTTCAAAGCGGCCCTCCAAGAACCGAAAACCATCGTGCGATAGCCCCACGATGGGCGCCAACTGTCGTGGCTTTGTCACGGCAGATGTCCTAGAGAAAGGACTTAGTCGTGGAGCCATCGCGACGGGTTAGCTTGAAGGGGTTAAAGCGGACACAGGGACGCAAGAGAGTTTATACTAGTTCGGCCCCTTCGATGAAGGTAAAAGCCTACGTCTAGTTGTGATGGAATTGATGGGGTTTCGAAGACTAGAGAGAAAACAAGCTTCGCCTATGTCTCGAGTTGTTGTCTCTCTCTGAACCGCCGCCGGGTCATCCCCTTATATACACGGGTGACACCCGTCGGTTCACAGAGTCCCAACACCGGTCGATATTCGTATTCCGGGTTGGTCTCTCCATATTCCTAACTTACAATACAATTTGTATACAAATCCGGTTTATAGCTACAAGTCTTGAACCGGCTACGGGCCTTAGGCCCTCATCTGCCTTCTTGGGCTTTATCACTCTGCAACTACTGATGAAGTTGACCTGGCCCAGATAGGCCGGTTTACGCCCAGCAGTAATATCCCCAACAGATAGCAAATTGTTAGGGGTTAATCACCCCACTAACTAAGCCCCTATGCCACCGACAACTGGGCCCCACCGGCTTAGTTAAACCACTAACAAAATTAGTTAGACTTAACTTAATCCCGGTGGACCCAGTCGTCAGATTTGACCCTGCTGACGTGGCCATTGACCAGGCCCACCTGTCAGCCACACAACACAGCCCTGGGTCACTGACCAGTGGACCCCACTAGTCAGGTTTGACCTGGTCAGTCACAGTTGACTTGCTGACGTCACAGTGACGCATGATGACACAGTTATTAATTTTCTAGATTTAAGTTTATTCAGGAAATTCCAGAAAATGCCCAAAACTTCTAAAAATCATAGAAAATTATCTATAACTCCAAATGAAATAATTTATATATGAAAAATTATCAGAAAAATTCAAGGAATCCATCAGTACCATTTTCATGCATGTTTGAGCAAGTTAACCTCACTGTTTAGGATGAAACATGATTAGGGCAAATTTCATAATAGGTTTGGAGTTGGAATTTGATGTAGTTTTGATTTCCACTTCAATTAAAATGACTTTCTGTTGCATTAGCCCAAACACAAGCATGTTGCCATGTCATGATCATACATCATATTGTTGCATTGCATTGATTGTGCTCTCCTTCTCTGTTGCCGGTGTGTAACCCCTCTTAGTAGACGACGTTTCGACAATGAGATCGATGACACCGATGAAGAACTATACTATCTTCAGAAGTGCCAGGCAAGCAAAACCCCCCTTGTTCATTCCGATACAATCCCACTCTCTCGCTCCTGCTCTCTTTTACTACATTAGGACAACAACGATTCAACTGTTACATGCTGCAGTAATTAAACCCCTTTCTTTGCATGACCTGTCATTGCCACAGTAAATAGATGAAACCCACTAGCATGAGTAGGAGTTGTTTGAGCCCCGGTGTGCCTACTCATTCATGATTGTTTGTCATGCCTGCTATTGCTTAGAGTTGAGTCAGGTCTGATTCATCGGGAATGAATTGGAATGGTGATGAACATGTCCTGCTGTGTGTGAGCTAAGTGTGTGAACACGATTTGGTAAAGGTAGCGGTGAGAGGCCATGTAGGAGTACATGGTGGGTTGTCTCATTGCAGCCGTCCTCAGGAACTGAGTTCTGTGTTTGTGATCCATGAACAGTTACTACCACACATTGGGTTCCGGTAACTCGACCCCTCTCGACTTATTAATCAACTCGATCTCTGTCCAGGAGTTGCAACTAGTTTCTTGTGTTTTTAGGTAGTGTTAGTAGTCTACCAAGTGGCACCCGGTACAGGTGGGCTTGGGACAGACTAGGCACAGTGGCACGGTGTACCAAGTGGCACCCGGATGGTGGGCTTGGGAACCCTGCACACATCGTTTGGGGCCGTGAGAGACACCCCGGCCGGATCTCCTTGTGGATGGAACCCGAATAGGCGATAAACCTAGACTAGAGACTTGTTGGTTAGGCAGGTCGTGGCCGACTCCCTCGCCAGGCTTCCGCTTGAAGGTTGCCGAGATACACGATGTGTACATGGTGGTAAGTGGCGAGAGCGTGTGTGAAGAAGTACACCCCTGCAGGGTTAACATTATCTATTCGAATAGCCGGATTCCTCAGATATGGAAACTTGGACCCCTTGCATAGTTCATAGACAAGTGAAAGTGGATACTCTAAAATGCGCAAGATAAGTGTGAGTGCTATGGATGGCGTTCTCGTAGGGAGACGGGAGCGGATCCATAGTGGTGTATTGATATGGTGAATATGTGGACTCGTGTGCGCCACCTCAAAAGAGTTACTTGCAGTCGTAGTTCATGATAGCCACCGAATCAAAGTTGGCTTGCTGCAGTTAAACTCCACCACCCCTTTGTTGATACCGATGCATATGTAGATAGTTCTGATGTAAGTCTTGTTGTGTACATTTGTACTCACGTTTGCTTAATTTATGTTTTTGCAGAGAGACTTCAGTCTCACTAGTACTTCCGCATGGACTTCGACGTTTAGCTTGATACCTCAACTACGATCTTGTACCCTCGGCAGGATCTGGTAGATAGTCAGGCTTCTTAGCCTTTTTCATTTGTAGATGTCTGTACTCAGACAAGTTAAGCTTCCGCATGTGCTTGTTGTTTGTATGCTCTATATGTTGGGTCATGAGACCCATGTTTGTATTACTTGGCTCCTCGGAGCCTAATTAATAAATACTCTAAGTCGTAGAGTCTTGTTGTGATGCCATGTTGTATTGCACATATTGAGCATATTGCGTGCATGATTGAAATGCTTGGTATGTGTGGGATCCGACAATCTAGTTGTTTATCCTTGGTGGCCTCTCTTATGGGGAAATGTAGTCTTGTGCTTCCATGAGCCATAGTAGTCCGCTACAGCCCGGTTCACCGGAGTCCTGCTAGCCCAGCACTACTGCTCTGGGACACTTGATTGGCCGGCATGTGATTCACTTCGTTCCTGTGTCTGTCCCTTTGGGGAAATGTCACGCGGTGACATCCGGAGTCCTGCCTAGCCTGCTACAGCCCGGGTTCCCAGTGTCCTGTTAGCCCAGTGCTACAGCCCGGATTCGCACGCTGCTGACCGACATGCTCGATGTTGATTCATGTATGCATGTCCCCGTAAGTTAGTGCCACTTTGGGTTCACGAATAGTCATGTCGGCCCGGGTTCTTTGTCATATGGATGCTAGCGACACTATCATATACGTGAGCCAAAAGGCGCAAACGGTCCCTGGCCATGGTAAGGCGACACCGTGGGAATACCGCGCGTGAGGCCGCAAAGTGATATGAGCTGTTACCGGCTAGATCGATGTGACTTGGAATCGGAGTCCTGACAGCTTTGGTATGAGAGCCTGACTGCCTGTAGGATTACCAAGCCAACTGGTCGAAGTCGTGTCTAGAAATGCTTTAGTTATGTAAGGGAATTGATTGTGGATGGGAACGTAAGGCTCTTTTTACTCCTTATCCTCATGACCTTCTGATCTGAGTCATCTTATCTTTTCTACGGGGTTAAGAACTAGGCTTCTCTTCTATCTCTCAGGATGACGTGTTACTAAACCGTAGTTGCCTAGGATTGTTGAGTTCAAGCCTCAGTTCAGTTCCTACTACTTCCATATGTTCATAGCTGGCCTCAGAACCTTGAGTTTGTGATGTTGAGTGGCTATGCCACCATTTTTGCAGGATGTCTCAAATCATTTTGAGCATTTACAGCCGTTATGCTGTCCGAGTCATCCCAGGTTTCTAAATAGTCTGATGCACTTGCAAATCTTTCCTCCATGTTCCCGTTGTATTTTTTGGGCCAGATTAAGCACACTATTCGATGTGTTGAGGTACTCTGTTGCCTTGACGTGTATGTTGGAGTTAGTATTATGACCCTAGGTGTCCTCGAGAACCACTCGGTAATTTAGCAATGTTTTCATATCCCCAGTGTGATGATTCTGGCCATCATTCTTGGAAGCATCCTGTGATGTTATTAGTTAGTAGGTATTCTATTCCTGGGTTCTTAAACCCGAGATTCACTCTACTTACCTCCTGTTGATAGTGTTTGCTAGTTCCTTTATGATATTAGTAACCTTGCGATAGTCCTCGAGGTCTGTGGTATTTCCTTCTTCCGAGTACCATGAACTTCTTATGGCAGAAGTTCTTTGAACCAAAAGATCACAATAAGAGTGCTCCTGATGAGTTCCCCATGCTATATTGTTAGTCTGCCAGTCCTACCTCTCTGCATGGGTTATCCGGAAGAAACCTGTTGAGCTTGGTTCGACATACTAATCTATGCATCCACAACTCAGAAAGTTATACGTTCCTTGAGTTGACCCTCCTCAGTTGTATTCTGACCCTAGTCTATCAATTGATAGTTAGGAATAGTTGTGCATTCGTGTTCATCGATGCCTATTATTCTTGTGGTCCGTCAAGACATTCTATTCTGGAATGACTAGGAGAAACAAACTCCAGTACCTCATCCATATCCAGGATTGGGTCAAAGTAGTTGTGTTCTGCAGATCAAATACCAATCCAGCTTTTGCTCTGTTCTACCTAAAGTATTACCCACTTTATGTCAGGAATGTCATGAGAATTGCACCTTCTCTTATGAATTCTTGACGTAGTGATACTTCTCGCCATCATTATTCATTCCTCGGTGTCGTGTTGTCGCAACAGGAATGCCAACAAGTGAATCGTGATGTGTGAAATTAATACTCCTAGCAACTGTGTTGCTTGGCAGTTAATGGACAATAATCTTATCCTTAGCGTGTTGGTTATTGAATCATCACTCTAAGGTTTATCGTGCTACCTAGTCCTTATTTCCGATGCACTTTTCAATCAATGAGTTAGGATTATTCAATCCCTCGCTTATTTGATCATATCGTCTTGCTCTGAAAAGCAAGATTGTTCTCGAGCTTAGTAACATATCGGTGGTTCATGATGTTCCGAATATCTTCTCAGAAGTATTACCAGGTTTTCACCTAACCGCTATGTTGAGTTCGTGATCATGTTGGTTCTTTCCTCCAAGCCACCCATTCTCCAAGAATCTGTGTTGGATACCCCTGAAATAGTTGGTTAAGCTAAACAATAACTTGGAGAGTTGGAAGATAAAAGCTTGTCTGACTTAGTTCATGTTAAGGGATATCTTTTGTGTGTGTGTGTTGAAGAAAGATGACATCTTCATCGATTGATCCTCGTGATCAACTGTCGGTGCTATTGTCTTAACCAATCTTTGATTTGATTATGGGCTAGCATCAAATCAAATCAGAACCAACGATACTCGTAATGTTGTCCTACTCGTGGTTGTTCCTCGAGCATACACCATTATATCTTTTGGGTCTGACTAATGCTAACACCTTGTTCACATGATTGTGGAATTCCATTTATATGGAAACCTGGATGAATTGTTGTTGAGCCCATCGACAACATCTTTGTCTCCCCCATGATTCGTTTTAAACGTTAAGCTAGTGTTGGAAACTTTGTAAACAATGCCTTCATGTTCCGTTCATGAAGCATATGTTTGAATCAAAGTAGCGACTTCCTCTAAGTTCACGTGCAATCGATGCAAGTTGCCGCCGTGAATTCGAGAAAGTTTGTTTTGCTTCCTCTGGAATCATCCCAAGTCAGTCATGCATATGTGCGAAGTATATTGTGGTTTGGAGACTTGCAACCTTCATTCTATATGTATCCCTAGCACACCAAGCCACTAACTGATTTGTTCAAGGAGAAGAAGTTCCTTCATAAGAGCTAGTCATATGACTTATGCAAGGACTTTGTTATCCGCGATGATGGTTCCCAACGAGAACTCGGTAGTGTTTCATCATAAGACTACTATGTGGTCATGCTTGTCTGGGACAGCGTGTTCACATGTGTTTAGCAGAACCAGCTCATGTTTTGGAGCTTACTATCGTAGTTCATTTCCCGAGAATCTTGCAACATCGTCTTGTTGATTTGTGTTGCAAACTTTCATTTTCTTCTAGTCTCGGTGAATCTGGAATATCCTATTACCAACCAGATCTGAATCTCAGGCAGATATGATGGTTGGAACATCTTCCAAGAGCTATAATATTGGTCCCTCTGTAACCCGGTAAAGCGGATGTTGTGGCTGACACACCTAGTCGGAAGACCTATTATTGTAGTATCTTGATTGAAGAAGTTGGCCACCTCCCCTGACAGTGTCCTGGACTAGGGGGTACTTACCACGTCGTCTCCCGATCTATTAGATTGGGCCGAGGACCCCCGTGGCCGTATAATCATGGGCCAGTTCGGATGGCTGCCGCATACAAGGAAGATTCCACAAGACTTGGTGATCAAGACAAGGACTTCTCCCCACCGGCGTATTCGGCTAGGACTCTTGTTATCCTAGGCCTCCGGTGCATTATATAAACCGGGGCCAGGCTAGTCGATAGATATACAACATATACAACAATCATACCGTAGGCTAGCTTCTAGGGTTTAGCCTCCTTGATCTCGTGGTAGATCTACTCTTGTACTACCCATATCATCAATATTAATCAAGCAGGACGTAGGGTTTTACCTCCATCAAGAGGGCCCGAACCTGGGTAAAACATTGTGTTCCCTGCCTCCTGTTACCATTCGGCCTAGACGCACAGTTCGGGACCCCCTACCCGAGATCCGCCGGTTTTGACACCGACATCCCCACAAGGATTTCGAAGGGTTTACTCCAATAGTTGTTCCTTATGGATTTTTGTGCTCCTGAAGTCCGACCTTTTACTTGATGTCCTAGGTACCAAACCATTTTAATAAATGGGTTGCGCTAGCACATCAAGGAGAACATTAGAAGCGGAGTGCTAAATGTCTCTCGGTCGATTATCCAGCCTTTGTCCCTTGGCCTCGCTAAGGTGAAATCTGAGAAAGTGTTATCTTCCTTTGCATCCGCATCCTCCACCAATATCCATCATGGTGGTATGTTGTGTTGCCAGGATCCTTGACACGGATATTGGTAAAACCTTGATGAATATGGGAATTCTCAAGTTCTTGAGAACATGCGCAAGTGCTAGGTTTATCGTTGGCATTAATTGGGATCCGCTCTCAGTTTCTTCGATTATGCCATAACTTTTCTAACGATGGAATCACTCTCTTCTATTGAGTTTCTCCCAGTTACTAGAATCATTCCCAACAGTTGCATTTTGTTCCCAGCTTGCACCGCCATTGTGCCAATTCCCATGGGCTGCCCTTCTCAGCAGTTGCTGTCCAGGATCATCTTCAAAAGTGGTCCTACCATGGGTCCCATCCATTTCCGATGATAAGCAAAATCATCCATCGCGTTGTCTTCAACAAGTTAGTCCACATCATCCATTCGAATTCGGATATGCCATCCCTTTGAACTCCGCCAAATGATCGATTGTGATTGCCTTAGGCTGGTATAAAGAGTTTCAATGATCTCTGTATCAAAAGTAATTCTTTTTGCCACTTAAGGGAGTAATTCCACGAGTCCCCTTCCCTGAGGTACTCCGTTATGGAATCATGACAATTTTCCCTCGCTACTTTGAAACCCTCGTCAACTTGTTCTTCCGTCCTTTTTAAGCTGTGTTTTGTCTCTCACCTCAAGAGATGTTCAACGTCTTATTCCGTGAGTTGCTCGATCTTTAAGGAGATCGATTTCTATAGAGTTTCTCTCTGTCGTCATCATGTTGGACAAAGATCTCGAAGGAAAAGATGCCAAGATCATTATGTTAGGACGAATCAACATCTTCGATGAGGGCAGTTGGATCATGAAGATTGTGCTAGCTTTGTGTCCCCTCTGTCTTCTTACCTCACGTCTTGAATCTCATGACGAGATTCTTGTTTAGTAGGGGTGAGTTGTCACAGCCCTAGAATTTGTTGGTAATCAGTTGCATTTGAGAGCATCATGCATCATGTCTAAATTCTGAAAGTTGAATTGAGGTTAGTTGAAACCCTCAGAAATCACTTCAGAAATAATCAACATTAAAATCTTTTCAAATGAGTCCAAGAAAATGTTCCTGTTATTCTATAAAAATATTGGCAAGAGGTAAAATTCAAACCAATATTTTTGGAGACTCGGAGATATTTATTTTGGGCATTTGAATTAAATCAATAGCTATTTGAATTGGATTTATATCTACTATTAAATAAATATATGTCCAATAATTCTGAAATATTTTGTGGAGCTTTGGTTTAATTCTTTTAGCTCCCACAACAATTTTCAGAAGCAACAAAATAATTTGGTTAGCAAACCAAGTTCAAACAGAGGCAAACAATAGAAAACAGGAACTAGAATAAAGGAAAGAGAGAGAAAGAGTTTACATGGGCCTTACCTAGCAGAAGCAGCCCAGCCCACCAGGGGCAACGATGTCTTCTAGCTCCTGCCAGTAGGAGCAGCTGCGTGCCCGACATGCCGCAGCCGCGCCACCTCCTGCTCCAGCGCGACGCCCTGGCTCTTCCAGCCACACCAGTGAGACGCCCAGACCCCCCCCCCCCCGGATCCTTCCCCCCTCTCAACGCTCTCTCTCCCCTCGCCTGGACCCCTCTCTCTCACCCACCCAAGCGCGGCCGTCACCACCATCGCCGACCACCGCGGCCACCGCCCATCCCTCGACCAACCGCCGTGTCCATCGGCTCCGCCTCATCGTCTCCATCATCCCAGACGAGCCACGCATCCTCGGGTGCCCTACAACGCTGCCATCGCCGTCGTCTTCCACCTAGGGCTCCGACCACCGCCGCCATCGATCCGCCGTCTCCGACACGTCCCCGAGCCTGCTGACCTTCTATGCCGCATCCTTGTGAGCTCCTACACCTCCCCCCGTGCTCGCCCCCTCTGTTCCCGTCCTCTAACCGCAGCCCCACCATGGCCGAGCAATCGCTGCCGCCGCCGCGAAGCTCACCGTCGCTAGCCGCCCCGCCTGACCAACCCAAGCATGGAGTCGTGCTCTGGGCTTCTCCAGGAACCCGTAGCACGCCTCAGGTCGTCCGCTCGTGCACTGTGGCCCTCGCACCCGTGCAAGCCGCAGCTGCGCCGCCGCGGAACTCGACACCGTCGACGTTCCCGGCCACCCTAGCATCGCCTGGGGCCACCAACCGACGCGCCTCCATGCTCCAGTTCCAACGCGCCCAGCCACGCGAGGTCCCGTCGCCGGAGTTGGCCGGACGGGCAACGCCGCCGCGTCCTGGTTACGCCGGTGATTAGCCGCCGGTGATAGCAAACTGTTAGGGGTTAATCACCCCACTAACTAAGCCCCTATGCCACCGACAGCTAGGCCCCACCGGCTTAGTTAAACCACTAATAAAATTAGTTAGACTTAACTTAATCCCGGTGGACCCAGGCGTTAGATTTTGACCCTGCTGACGTGGCCATTGACCAGGCCCACCTGTCAGCCACACAACACAGCCCTGGGTCACTGGCCAGTGGACCCCACTAGTCAGGTTTGACCTGGTCAGTCACAGTTGACTTGTTGACGTCACAGTGATGCATGCTGACGCAATTATTAATTTTCTGGATTTAAGTTTATTCAGGAAATTCCAGAAAATGCCCAAAACTTCTAAAAATCATAGAAAAATATCTATAACTCAAAATGAAATAATTTATATATGAAAAATTATCAGAAAAATTCAAGGAATCCATCTGTACCATTTTCATGCATGTTTGAGAAAGTTAACCTCACTGTTTAGGATGAAACATGATTAGGGAAAATTTCATAATAGGTTTGGAGTTGGAATTTGATGTAGTTTTGAATTCCACTTCAATTAAAATGACTTTCTGTTGCATTAGCCCAAACACGAGCATGTTGCCATGTCATGATCATACATCATATTGTTGCATTGCATTGATTGTGCTCTCCTTCTCTGTTGCCGGTGTTTGTCCCCTCTCAGTAGACGACGTTCCGACGATGAGATCGATGACACCGATGAAGAACTATACTATCTTCAGAAGTGCCAGGCAAGCAAAACCCCCTTGTTCATTCCGATACAATCCCACTCTCTCGCTCCTGCTCTCTTTTACTGCATTAGGACAACAACGATTCAACTGTTACATGCTGCGGTAGTTGAACCCCTTTCCTTTGCATGACCTGTCATTGCCACAGTAAATAGATGAAACCCACTTGCATGAGTAGAAGTTGTTTGAGCCCTGGTGTGACTACTCATTCATGATTGTTTGTCATGCCTGCTATTTCTTAGAGTTGAGTCAGGTCTGATTCATCGGGAATGAATTGGAATGGTGATGAACATGTCCTACTGTGTGTGAGCTAAGTGCGTGAACACGATTTGGTAAAGGTAGCGGTGAGAGGCCATGTAGGATTACATGGTGGGTTGTCTCATTGCAGCCGTCCTTAGGAAATGAGTTCTGTGTTTGTGATCCATGAACAGTTACTACCACACATTGGGTTCCGGTAACTCGACCCCTCTCGACTTATTAATCAACTCGATCTCTGTCCAGGAGTTGCAACTAGTTTCTAGTGTTTGTAGGTAGCGTTAGTAGTCTACCAAGTGGCACCCGGTACAGGTGGGCTTGGGACAGACTAGGCACAGTGGCACGGTGTACCAAGTGGCACCCGGATGGTGGGCTTGGGAACCCTGCACACATCGTTTGGGGCCGTGAGCGACACCCCGGCCGGATCTCCTTGCGGATGGAACCCGAATAGGCGATAAACCTGGACTAGAGACTTGTTGGTTAGTCAGGTCATGGCCGACTCCCTCGCCAGGCTTCCGCTTGAAGGTTGCCGAGATACACGATGTGTACATGGTGGTAAGTGGCGAGAGTGTGTGTGAAGAAGTACACCCCTGCAGGGTTAACATTATCTATTCGAATAGTCGGATTCCTCGGATATGGAAACTTGGACCCCTTGCATAGTTCATAGACAAGTGAAAGTGGATACTCTAAAATGCGCAAGATAAGCATGAGTGCTATGGGTGGCGTTCTCGTAGGGAGACGGGAGCGGATCCATAGTGGTGTATTGATATGGTGAACATGTGGACTCGTGTGCGCCACCTCAAAAGAGTTACTTGCAGTCGTAGTTCAGGATAGCCACCGAGTCAAAGCTGGCTTGCTGCAGTTAAACTCCACCACCCCTTTGTTGATACCGATGCATATGTGGATAGTTCTGATGTAAGTCTTGTTGGGTACATTTGTACTCACGTTTGCTTAATTTATGTTTTTGCAGAGAGACTTCAGTCTCACTAGTACTTCCGCATGGACTTCGACGTTTAGCTTGATACCTCAACTACGATCTTGTACCCTCGGCAGGATCTGGTAGATAGTCAGGCTTCTTAGCCTTTTTCATTTGTAAATGTCTGTACTCAGACAAGTTAAGCTTCCGCATGTGCTTGTTGTTTGTATGCTCTATATGTTGGGTCATGAGACCCGTGTTTGTATTACTTGGCTCCTCGGAGCCTAATGAATAAATACTCTGAGTCGTAGAGTCTTGTTGTGATGCCATGTTGTATTGCACATATTGAGCATATTGTGTGCATGATTGAAATGCTTGGTATGTGTGGGATCCGACAACCTAGTTGTTTATCCTTGGTAGCCTCTCTTATGGGGAAATGTAGTCTTGTGCTTCCATGAGCCATAGTAGTCCGCTACAGCCCGGTTCACCGGTGTCCTGCTAGCCCAGCACTACTGCTCCGGAACACTTGACTGGCCGGCATGTGATTCATTTTGTTCATGTGTCTTTCCCTTCGGGGAAATGTCACGCGGTGACATCCGGAGTCCTGCCTAGCCTGCTACAGCCCGGGTTCCCGGAGTCCTGTTAGCCCAGTGCTACAGCCCGGATTCGCACGCTGCTGACCGACATGCTCGATGTTGATTCATGTATGCCTATCCCCGTAAGTTAGTGCCACTTTGGGTTCACGACTAGTCATGTCGGCCCGGGTTCTATGTCATATGGATGCTGGCAACACTATCATATACGTGAGACAAAAGGCGCAAATGGTCCCGGGCCATGGTAAGGCGAAACCCGTGGGAATACCGTGCGTGAGGCCACAAAGTGATATGAGGTGTTACCGGCTAGATCGATGTGACTTGGAATCGGGGTCCTGACAACTCCCCATCTATTGTGCTCCCCGATCGTTTTAGGGTATATGGAGATATATAGGCGGAAGAAGTATGTCAGGGGTGCCACGAGGGGCCCACGAGGGTGGAGGGCGCGCCCAGGAGGTGGGCGGGCCCCCTTGCCTCGTGGCTTCCTTGTTGCCTCCCTTATGTGGACTCCAAGTCTCCCTGGTTGCTTTCCTTCCAAAAATATGTTCCGTCAAGTTTCAGGTCAATTGGACTCCGTTTGATTTTCCTTTTCTACGATACTCTAAAACAAGGAAAAAACAGAAACTGGCACTGGGCTCTAGGTTAATAGGTTAGTCCCAAAAATCATATAAAATAGCATATAGATGCATATAAAACATCCAAGGTTGGTAATATAATAGCATGGAACAATCAAAAATTATAGATACGTTGGAGACGTATCAGGGACTGCCAGGTGGCCCACAAGGCAGGGGGCGTGCCTAGGGGGGTAGGGCGCCTCCCCTCAGGTGCTTTCTTCGCCCAATATTTTTTTATATATTCCAAAATAATTCTTTGTAATGTTTCAGGACTTTTGGAGTTGTGCAGAATAGGTCTCTCATATTTGCTCCTTTTCCAGTCCAGAATTCCAGCTGCCGGCATTCTCCCTCTTCATGTAAACCTTGTAAAATAAGAGAGAAAAGGCATAAGTATTGTACCATGATGTGTAATAATAGCCCATAATGCAATAAATATCAATATAAAAGCATGATACAAAATGGACGCATCGGAATCAATATGGGCATCCAGGTCCCTGTATTGGTTATTGACCGGAGAGGTGTCTCGGTCATGAGTACATAATTCCCAAACCCGCAAGGACGCATGCTCAATGTCCGTTGACACTAGAGTATTATTGGGATGTTTGATGAGTGGTAACCAAATGTTGTTCGGAGTCCCGAATGAGATCCCAGACATCACGAGGAGTCTTGGAATGGTCAAGAGGTAAATATTTATATATGGGAAGTCATATTTTGGGTTCCGGAAAAAGGTGCAGTTTTTTTGGTATTATACCAGGAAGCTTCCAGAAGGTTCCGGAGGATTCCGGAGGGGTCTGGAAGTCCACTAGTGGATCCACCACGACCCAAGGGCTAGCATGGGCTGCAGGGAGGTGCCCTGGCCTTATTGGGCTAGGCGCACCAAGTCCTCAAAAGCCCATGTAGCTAGGGAAGGCAAAAAAGGAAGGAGTCCTAGTAGAAATAGGATTGGACTTGGACTCCAAGTCCTCTCCCCCTTAGCTGTGCCCTAGGACTTGGAGGGGCTATTTCCCACACCCCCTCCACCTATATATAGAGGGGAGGGGGTGCCCCAAGAGGACATACCAAGCCCTTGGCGCCCCTCTCTCTCCCGTTACTCCATAGTTCAACTGCCTCGTCCCGGCGACGCTTAGCGAAGCGCTGTCGGTGCTCCATCACCACCACGCCGTCGTGTTAGTTGTGATCCATCTGCTTCTCCTCTCCCGCTTGCTGGATCAAGAAGGAGGAGACGTCATCGAGACGCACATGTGCTAAACACAGAGGTGTCGTCCGTTCGACACTAGATCGGTTGGATCGTGATCGGATCACGAAGACTACGACTACATCAACCGCGTGATAAATGCTTCCGCTTAGCGATCTACAAGGGTATGTAGATGCTCTCCCCCTCTCGTAGCTATGCATCTCCATGGATAGATCTTGCGTGTGCGTAGATTTTTTTTCCATGCAACATTCCCCAAGATGTAACGCCCTGATAATTAAGCTACAGTAATTCCCTGCTAATAATGCCACGTCACCACGATTACTGTTGTTGATCTCGGATGGTTCAAATTCAAATTTAAGATAAAGGCAAACAACAAAAGTTTTCCAATATTAAAACTAAAATGTTTTGAATGTGACAAATAAATTATAAATAAATATGGTGAAGAAACGACATTGTCATAAAATGGTTAAATGCGCTAAATAAATAAAAACAAGGGCCAAAACTATTATTTAAATGCTTTTAAATATAACCAAATATTAAACTAGTTTATTTAGTCACCAAACTTTTGTGGCAGTGGCCTATGTTATTATGCTAATTTAGGAGCAAGGGTTATATTTTTGTAAAACTATTTTGCTAACTAAAATAAAGAAAACAAAAAAGTTTTAAAAGCAAATGCAAAAGTAAAGTAAATTAGAAAGGCCGAAGCCCCTGCGCCCCCCCCCCCCCCGGCTGCGGCCCACCTGAGCCAGCCCACTCCCCCGTCCCCTTTTCGTCTTCTCCCCCCGCGCCACGTTCCTCCGACCGCGCCATAATAGGGGAGCGTCCCCGTCGAACCCCCTCGCCATCCCAACCAGTTGGATAAGATCTCCACGCACACGCTTCCTCGGGTTCCCCTTCGCACTCCCCTCCCTCTCTACCTCTGCCTCCCTGAAGGAAATATGCCCTAGAGGCAACAGTAAAGTAATTATTTATTTCCTTATATCATGATAAATGTTTATTATTCATGCTGGAATTGTATTAACCCGAAACATAATACATGTGTGAATACATAGACAAACAGAGTGTCACTAGTATGCCTCTACTTGACTAGCTCGTTGATCAAAGATGGTTATGTTTCCTAACCATATACATGAGTTGTCATTTGATTAAAAGGGATCACATCATTAGGAGAATGATGTGATTGACTTGACCCATTCCGTTAGCTTAGCACTTGATCGTTTAGTTTGTTGCTATTGCTTTCTTCATGACTTATACATGTTCCTATGACTATGAGATTATGGAACTCCCGTTTACCGGAGGAACACTTTGTGTGCTACCAAAGGTCACAACGTAACTGTGTGATTATAAAGGTGCTCTACAGGTGTCTCCGAAGGTACTTGTTGGGTTGGCGTATTTCGAGATTAGGATTTGTCACTCCGATTGTCGGAGAGGTATCTCTGGGCGCTCTCGGTAGTGCACATCACTTAATCCTTGCAAGAATTGCAACTAATGAGTTAGTTGCGGGATGATGTATTACGGAACGAGTAAAGAGACTTGCCGGTAATGAGATTGAACTAGGTATTAAGATACCGATGATCGAATCTCGGGCAAGTAACATACTGATGACAAAGGGAACAACGTATGTTGTTATGCGGTCTGACCGATAAAGATCTTCATAGAATATGTAGGAGCCAATATGAGCATCCAGGTTCCGCTATTGGTTATTGACTGGAGACGTGTCTCGGTCATGCCTACATAGTTCTCAAACCCGTAGGGTCCGCACGCTTAACGCTACGATGATAGTTATATTATGAGTTTTATGTTTTGATGTACCGATGGTTGTTCAGAGTCCCGGATGTGATCACGGACATGACGAGGAGTCTCGAAATGGTCGAGACATGAAGATTGATATATTGGAAGCCTATGTTTGGATATCGGAAATGTTCCGGGTGAAATCGGGATTTTACCGGAGTACCGGGGGGTTAGCGGAACCCCCCGGGGGCTTAATGGGCCTACATGGGCCTTAGTGGAAAAAGGAGGGAAGCAAGGGAAGTGTGGGGCACGCCCCCCCAAGGCCCAAACCAAATTGGTTTAGGGCAGAGGGGGCCGGCCCCCCTCTTTCCTTCTTCCCCCCTCCCAAGTCCTAATCCAAGTAGGAAAAGGGGGGAGTCCTACTCCCGGTGGGAGTTGGACTCCTCCGGCGCGCCTCTCCCCTTGGCCGGCCGCACCCCCCTTGCTCCTTTATATACAGGGGTAGGGGGGCACCTCTAGACACACAAGTTGATCAAGTTGATCGTCTCTTAGCCGTGTGCGGTGCCCCCTCCACCATAATCCACCTCGATAATACTGTAGCGGTGCTTAGGCGAAGCCCTGCGTCGGTAGAACATCAACATCATCACCACGCTGTTGTGCTGACGAAACTCTCCCTCAACACTCGGCTGGATCGGAGTTAGAGGGACGTCATCGGGCTGAATGTGTGCTGAACTCAGAGGTGCCGTGCGTTCGGTACTTGATCGGTCGGATCATGAAGACGTACGACTACATCAACCGCGTTGTGCTAACGCTTCCGCTTTCGGTCTATGAGGGTACGTGGACAACACTCACCCCTCTCGTTGCTATGCATCACCATGATCTTGCGTGTGCGTAGGAATTTTTTTGAAATTACTACGTTCCCCAACAGTGGCATCAGAGCCAGGTTTTATGCGTTGATGTCATATGCACGAATAGAACACAAGTGAGTTGTGGGTGATATAAGTCATACTGCTTACCAGCATGTCATACTTTGGTTCGGCGGTATTGTTGGATGAAGCGGCCCGGACCGACATTACGCGTACGCTTACGCGAGACTGGTTCTACCGATGTGCTTTGCACATAGGTGGCTAGCGGGTGTCAGTTTCTCCAACTTTAGTTGAACCGAGTGTGGCTACGCCCGGTCCTTGCGAAGGTTAAAACAACACCAACTTGACAAACTATCGTTGTGGTTTTGATGCATAGGTAAGAACGGTTCTTGCTAAGCCCGTAGCAGCCACGTAAAACTTGCAAAAACAAAGTAGAGGACGTCTAACTTGTTTTTGCAAGGCATGTTGTGATGTGATATGGTCAAGACATGATGCTAAATTTTAATGTATGAGATGGTCATATTTTGTAACCGAGTTATCGGCAACTGGCAGGAGCCATATGGTTGTCGCTTTATTGTATGCAATACAATCGCCCTGTAATGCTTTACTTTATCACTAAGCGGTGGCGATAGTCGTGGAAGCATAAGATTGGCGAGACGACAGCGATGCTACGATGGAGATCAAGGTGTCGCGCCGGTGACGATGGTGATCATGACGGTGCTTCGGAGATGGAGATCACAAGCACAAGATGATGATGGCCATATCATATCACTTATATTGATTGCATGTGATGTTTATCTTTTATGCATCTTATCTTGCTTTGATTGGCGGTAGCATTATAAGATGATCCCTCACTAAATTATCAAAGTATAAGTGTTCTCCCTGAGTATGCACCGTTGCGAAAGTTCTTCATGCTGAGACACCACGTGATGATCGGGTGTGATAGGCTCTACGTTTAAATACAACGGGTGCAAAACAGTTGCACACGCGGAATACTCAGGTTAAACTTGACGAGCCTAGCATATAACAGATATGGCCTCTGAACATGGAGACCGAAAGGTCGAGCATGAATCATATAGTAGATATGATCAACATAGTGATGTTCGCCATTGAAACTACTCCATCTCACGTGACGAACGGACATGGTTTAGTTGATTTGGATCACGTGATCACTTAGAGGATTAGAGGGATGTCTATCTAAGTGGGAGTTCTTAAGTAATATGATTAATTCAACTTAAATTTATCATGAACTTAGTACCTGATAGTATCTTGCTTGTCTATGTTGATTGTAGATAGATGGCCCGTGTTGTTGTTCCGTTGAATTTTAATGCATTCCTTGAGAAAGCAAAGTTGAAAGATGATGGTAGCAATTACACGGACTGGGTCCGTAACTTGAGGATTATCCTCATTGCTGCACAGAAGAATTAGGTCCTGGAAGCATCGCTGAGTGCCAGGCCTGCTGCTGATGCAACTGACGATGCTAAGAACGTCTGGCGAGCAAAGCTGATGACTACTCGATAGTTCAGTGTGCCATGCTTTACAGCTTAGAACCGGGACTTCAACGACGTTTTGAACGTGATGGAGCATATGAGATGTTCCAGGAGTTGAAGTTAATATTTCAAGCAAATTCCAGGATTGAGAGATATGAAGTCTCCAATAAGTTCTATAGCTGCAAGATGGAGGAGAATAGTTCTGTCAGTGAACATATACTCAGAATGTCTGGGTACCATAATCACTTGACTCAGTTGGGAGTTAATCTTCCGGTGATAGTGTCATTGACAGAGTTCTTCAATCACTGCCAACAAGCTACAAGAGCTTCGTGATGAACTATAATATGCAAGGGATGAATAAAACAATTCCCGAGCTCTTCGCAATGTTAAAGGTTGAGGAGGTAGAAATCAAGAAGGAGCATCAAGTGTTGATGGTCAACAAGACCACTAGTTTCAAGAAAAAGGGCAAAGGGAAGAAGAAGGGGAACTTCAAGAAGAACAGCAAGCAAGTTGCTGCTCAAGAGAAGAAACCCAAGTCTGGACCTAAGCCTGAAACTCAGTGCTTCTACTGCAAGCAGACTGGTCACTGGAAGCGGAACTGCCCCAAGTATTTGGCGGATAAGAAGGATGGCATGGTGAACAAAGGTATATGTGATATACATGTTATTGATGTGTACCTTACTAATGCTCGCAGTAGCACCTGGGTATTTGATACTGGTTCTGTTGCTAATATTTGCAACTCGAAACAGGGGCTACGGATTAAGCGAAGATTGGCTAAGGACGAGGTGACGATGCGCGTGGGAAATGGTTCCAAAGTTGATGTGATCGCGGTCGGCACGCTACCTCTACATCTACCTTCGGGATTAGTATTAGACCTAAATAATTGTTATTTGGTGCCAGCGTTGAGCATGAACATTATATCTGGATCTTGTTTGATGCGAGACGGTTATTCATTTAAATCAGAGAATAATGGTTGTTCTATTTATATGAGTAATATCTTTTATGGTCATGCACCCGTGAAGAGTGGTCTATTCTTATTGAATCTCGATAGTAGTGGCACACATATTCATAATGTTGAAGCCAAAAGATGCAGAGTTGATAATGATAGTGCAACTTATTTGTGGCATTGCCGTTTAGGTCATATCGGTGTAAAGCGCATGAAGAAACTCCATACTGATGGACTTTTGGAACCACTTGATTATGAATCACTTGGTACTTGCGAACCGTGCCTCATGGGCAAGATGACTAAAACGCCGTTCTCCGGAACTATGGAGAGAGCAATAGATTTGTTGGAAATCCTACATGCAGATGTATGTGGTCCGATGAATGTTGAGGCTCGTGGCGGATATCGTTATTTTCTCACCTTCACAGATGATTTAAGCAGATATGGGTATATCTACTTAATGAAGCATAAGTCTGAAACATTTGAAAAGTTCAAAGAATTTCAGAGTGAAGTTGAAAATCATCGTAACAGGAAAATAAAATTTCTACAACCTGATCATGGAGGAGAATATTTGAGTTATGAGTTTGCTCTACATTTGAAACAATGCGGAATAGTTTCGCAACTCACGCCACCCGGAACACCACAGCGTAATGGTGTGTCCGAACGTCGTAATCGTACTTTACTAGATATGGTGCGATCTATGATGTCTCTTACAGATTTACCGCTATCGTTTTGGGGTTATGCTTTAGAGACGGCCGCATTCACGTTAAATAGGGCACCATCGAAATCCGTTGAGATGACGCCTTATGAACTGTGGTTTGGTAAGAACCAAAGTTGTCGTTTCTGAAAGTTTGGGGCTGCGATGCTTATGTGAAAAAGCTTCAACCTGATAAGCTCGAACCTAAATCGGAGAAATGTGTCTTCATAGGATACCCAAAGGAGACTGTTGGGTACACCTTCTATCACAGATCCAAAGGCAAGACTTTTGTTGCTAAATTCATAGTTTTTCTAGAGAAAGAGTTTCTCTCGAAAGAAGTGAGTGGGAGGAAAGTAGAACTTGATGAGGTAACTGTACCTGCTCCCTTATTGGAAAGTAGTTCATCACAGAAAACAGTTTCTGCGACACCTACACCAATTAGTGAGGAAGTTAATGATGATGATCATGAAACTTTAGATCAAGTTGTTACTGAACCTCGTAGGTCAACCAGAGTAAGATCCACACCAGAGTGGTATGGTAGTCCTGTTCTGGAAGTTATATTACTAGACCATGATGAACCTACGAACTATGAAGAAGCGATGGTGAGCCCAGATTCCACAAAATGGCTTGAGGCCATGAAATCTGAGATGGGATCCATGTATGAGAACAAAGTGTGGACTTTGGTTGACTTGCCCGTTGATCGGCAAGCAATTGAGAATAAATGGATCTTCAAGAAGAAGACTGACGCTGACGGTAATGTTACTGTCTATAAAGCTTGACTTGTTGCGAAAGGTTTTTGACAAGTTCAAGGGATTGACTATGATGAGACCTTCTCACCTGTAGAGATGCTTAAGTCTGTCCGAATCATGTTAGCAATTGTCGCGTTTTATGATTATGAAATATGGCAGATGGATGTCAAAACTGCATTCTTGAATGGATTTCTGGAAGAAGAGTTGTATATGATGCAACCGGAAGGTTTTGTCGATCCAAAGGGAGCTAACAAAGTATGCAAGCTCCAGCGATCCATTTATGGACTGGTGCAAGCCTCTCGGAGTTGGAATAAACGCTTTGATAGTGTGATCAAAGCATTTGGTTTTATACAGACTTTTGGAGAAGCCTGTATTTACAAGAAAGTGAGTGGGAGCTCTGTAGCATTTCTGATATTATATGTGGATGACATATTACTGATTGGAAATGATATAGAATTTCTGGATAGCATAAAGGGATACTTGAATAAGAGTTTTTCAATGAAAGACCTCGGTGAAGCTGCTTACATATCGGGCATTAAGATCTATAGAGAAAGATCAAGACGCTTAATTGGACTTTCACAAAGCACATACCTTGACAAAGTTTTGAAGAAGTTCAAAATGGATCAAGCAAAGAAAGGATTCTTGCCTGTATTACAAGGTGTGAAGTTGAGTAAGACTCAATGCCCGACCACTGCAGAAGATAGAGACAAAATGAAAGATGTTCCCTATGCTTCAGCCATAGGCTCTATCATGTATGCAATGCTGTGTACCAGACCTGATGTGTGCCTTGCTATAAGTCTAGCAGGGAGGTACCAAAGTAATCCAGGAGTGGATCACTAAGGATATGTTTCTCATTTATGGAGGTGACAAAGAGCTCATCGTAAACGGTTACGTTGATGCAAGCTTTGACACTGATCCGGACGATTCGAAATCGCAAACCGGATACGTGTTTACATTGAACGGTGGAGCTGTCAGTTGGTGCAGTTCTGAACAAAGCGTCGTGGCGGGATCTACATGTGAAGCGGAGTACATAGCTGCTTCGGAAGCAACAAATGAAGGAGTCTGGATGAAGGAGTTCATATCCAATCTAGGTGTCATACCTAGTGCATTGGGTCCAATGAAAATCTTTTGTCACAATACTGGAGCAATTGCCTTAGCGAAGGAATCCAGATTTCACAAGAGAACCAAGCACATCAAGAGACGCTTCAATTCCATCTGGGATCTAGTCCAGGTGGGAGACATAGAAATTTGCAAGATACATACGGATCTGAATGTTGCAGACCCGTTGACTAAGCCTCTTCAACCAGCAAAACATGATCAGCACCAAGGCTCCATGGGTGTTAGAATCATTACTGTGTGATCTAGATTATTGACTCTAGTGCAAGTGGGAGACTGAAGGAAATATGCCCTAGAGGCAATAATAAAGTTATTATTTATTTCCTTATATCATGATAAATGTTTATTATTCATGTTGGAATTGTATTAACCGGAAACATAATACATGTGCGAATACATAGACAAACAGAGTGTCACTAGTATGCCTCTACTTGACTAGCTCGTTAATCAAAGATGGTTATGTTTCCTAACCATAGACATGAGTTGTCATTTGATTAAAAGGGATCACGTCATTAGGAGAATGATGTGATTGACTTGACCCATTCCGTTAGCTTAGCACTTGATCGTTTAGTTTGTTGCTATTGCTTTCTTCATGACTTATACATGTTCCTATGACTATGAGATATGCAACTCCCGTTTACCGGAGGAACACTTTGTGTGCTACCAAACGTCACAACGTAACTGGGTGATTATAAAGGTGCTCTACAGGTGTCTCCGAAGGTACTTGTTGGGTTGGCGTATTTCGAGATTAGGATTTGTCACTCCGATTGTCGGAGACGTATCTCTGTGCCCTCTCGGTAATGCACATTACATAATCCTTGCAAGCATTGCAACTAATGAGTTAGTTGCGGGAGGATTTATTACGGAACGAGCAAAGAGACTTGCCGGTAACGAGATTGAACTAGGTATTGAGATACCGACGATCGAATCTCGGGTAAGTAACATACCGATGACAAAGGGAACAACGTATGTTGTTATGCGGTCTGACTGATAAAGATCTTCGTAGAATATGTAGGAGCCAATATGAGCATCTAGGTTCCGCTATTGGTTATTGACCGGAGACGTGTCTTGGTCATGTCTACATAGTTCTCGAACCCGTAGGGTCCACACGCTTAACGCTACGATGATAGTTATATTATGAGTTTTATGTTTTGATGTACTAAAGGTTGTTCGGAGTCCCGGATGTGATCATGGACATGACGAGGAGTATCGAAATGGTCGAGACATGAAGATTGATATATTGGAAGCCTATGTTTGGATATCGGAAGTGTTTCGGGTGAAATCGGGATTTTATCAGAGTATCGGGGGGTTACTGGAACCCCCCGGGGGCTTAATGGGCCTACATGGGCCTTAGTGGAAAAAGGAGGGAAGCAAGGGAAGTGTGGGGAGCCCCCCCCCAAGGCCCAGACCGAATTGGTTTAGGGCAAAGGGGGTCAGCCCCCCTCTTTCCTTCTTCCCCCCTCCCAAGTCCTAATCCAACTAGGAAAAGGGGGAGTCCTACTCCCGGTGGGAGTAGGACTCCTCCGGCGCGCCTCTCCCCTTGGCCGGCCGCACCCCCCTTGCTCCTTTATATACAGGGGCAGGGGGGCACCTCTAGACACACAAGTTGATCAAGTTTATTGTCTCTTAGCCATGTGCGGTGCCCCCTCCACCATAATCCACCTCGATAATACTGTAGCGGTGCTTAGGAGAAGCCCTGCGTCGGTAGAACATCAACATCGTCACCACGCCGTCGTGCTGATGAAACTCTCCCTCAACACTCGGCTGGATCAGATTTAGAGGGACGTCATTGGGCTGAATGTGTGCTGAACTAGGAGGTGTCGTGCATTCGGTACTTGATCGGTCGGATCATGAAGACGTACAACTACATCAACCGTGTTGTGCTAACGCTTCCGCTTTCGGTCTACGAGGGTACGTGGACAACACTCTCCCCTCTCGTTGCTATGCATTACCATGATCTTGCGTGTGCGTAGGAAATTTTTTGAAATTACTACGTTCCCCAACACTCCCCCCCCCCTCAAATCCACCTTGCCCGTGCCTCTCCGCCTCAGCGCGCACCCGAGCCGCACCGCCATGGTCGACGTTGCCCTTGTGCTCCCCGTCGCCCCTGAGCACAGCTAGTCCGTCCACGACGCCCGCTATGCTCGGCTGCGTCGCCTGCGCCCATCGGATCGAGTCATGTGCCACCACAGCGTTGCGATGCCGTCTTCTTCCTCTGCCTTGCCGGCGAAGCTCGTCGATTACGGATGTAAGTGCATCTAGTGCCACCCCTAGTTGGTTTTGGAGTATTGACGACAAACCTGGTTGAGGGACTAATGTGTTTGTGAGAATTGCAGGATAACACAGGTAGAAGTCCCTCATTGATTCGGTTTTCCTACCAGAGATGACCCCTAAAAATGTATGAAGACATTGAAGTCAAAGGTGGTATGTGAAGACATTCACATTGAAGACTATGACAAGAGAAGACAACGTGTGAAGACTATGGAGCGCGAAAACTTAGTTGTTTCATCATTCTTTTTCTTCTATGTTGAGTCATAGGAACCACCATACTGTTAAGTGGGGTCCAAGAGAACCAGTCAGAATGACTGAAGTGATGCTTAACCAAAAATCATATGTCTTCGAGTGAAGACTATGAGAGGAAATCTTATTCAGAGTTGGATAAGTCAGCTTTTCTTGTGGCCCAAGCAAAGTTGCCGTGTGTGTTTGAAATCTGACCGTTGGAACACGTGTCAGTTCCTTAGTGACCCAGGGTCATTCCGGACAAATCAGGTCGGGTTGCCTAGTGGCTATAAATAGCCCACCCCCTACAACCATAAACGGTTGGCTTCTCAGAGTTAGTGCACGGCTTTTGTCGTTTGAGAGCAACCCACCTCGAAGCCTTTGAGAGAGAATTCCTTGCGAGGATAAAGCCCTAAACACCCAGAGCCAAAGAGTGTTAGCCATCACTTAAGTCTTCCTTTCTGTGTGATCTGAAGACTTATTACACTTGAGGACTGTGAATCCTCCAACCAGTTAGGCGTCGCATTCTGAGCATCCACGAGTCATTGTGGATCGCCGGTGAACGAAGTCTGTGAAGGTTTGGAAGTCTACATTGAAGACTTACCAGAGTGATTGGGCGAGGACTGGGTGTCCTTAGCTCAAGGGGAATAAGGTGAAGACGCGGTCTTCTGAGTTGAATCTCAGCCTCCCTAACCAGACGTACAGTTGTCATAGCAACTGGAACTGGTCCAACAAATTATTGTCTTCAACGAGTCACTTGTTTCATCCTTCCCTTTCCTTTACTTACTGTTGGCCCTCGTGAAGTCATTGTATGATTGCATTATCTTTTGTCTTCACTGAGTGACTGCTTGTTCTGATTGACTTCACACTATCTTCCTACCTGATCTATACTGCCTAGCTGCTATTAGTCATTGTGCTTTCACTTCATTGAATACTTGACTATGGCTTGCTTAGTGTAGTCTACCTTCCGCTGTAGGGTAATAGGTTTATTTCTATCGTTTGTCTTTAAAACTTCCATGTTTTGAAGACTTCCATAAAAATTGCCTATTCACCCCCCCCTCTAGTCGATCACTAGCACTTTCAATTGGTATCAGAGCAAGGTACTCCCTTGTTCTGTGTGATTCGGTTTAACCACCTGGAGTTTTAGCTATGTTGACTGCAGCGATAATCGAAGTCTCCGTTGCGTGCCCAGTCTACGATGGAACTGAATATCCCTACTGGAAGAATAAGATGTGCATGCATCTTGAAGCCATTGATGTCGACCTATGGTATGTCGTCAAGAATGGTGTTCCCAAGGCTGGTGAAGGTGTCACCGCTGCTGATGTCAAGAAGTTCGCTCAACTGGACTCCACTGCCAAGAACATCATCTGTGGTCATCTGACCAAAGGACAGTATGGCCGTGTGAGTGCTTTGGAAACATCTAAGCTAGTCTGGGACTGGCTCTCCAAGGTCAACAAAGGCGTCTCAACCCAGAGAGATCAGAGAATCAGTGTCCTTCGCAACCTCTTCAACCGCTTCAAGAGAAATGACAATGAGAATGTCTAGCTCACATTTGATCGGCTCACTAACATCACAAATGAGCTTCAAGCCGTCGGCGCTACTGAGATCACCAAGCATGAAGTTGTCAAGACACTCCTGAGATCACTTGACAGCTCGTTTAACACCCTAGCCCTGATGATTCAAGAACGTCCTGACTTCAAGACACTCGATCTGTCTAACATACTTGAGAGGCTCAACACACACGAGTTTCAGCTTTCTGAGAAAAGAGACATCTACGGTCCCAACTATGGGCGAACTCGTGCCTTGAAGGCAAAAGTTGTCTCCTCATCTAAAGAAGAATCTGACAGCAGTTCTGATGATCCTGAAGACATTGGAAAGGAGCTTTCTATGCTTGTGAATAAGTTCCAAAAATTCACCAAGAAGAAAGACTTCATAAAGTCTTCACGATCAAGCTCAAGGAATGATGAAGCTTCTGCTCATGACTACAAGAAGAGAACATGCCACAAGTGCAAGAAACCTGGCCACTACATCTCTGAGTGTCCGCAGTGGGACAATGAGAACAAGAAGAAGAAGAAGAAGAAGAAGAGCAAGGAGTATGACTCTGACGACAAGAAGAAGAAGAAATACTCAAAGTCTTCTTCCAAGTCTTCCTCAAAGTCTTCATCACACAAGAAGAGCTCATCCGGCAAGGCTCATGCGTTTGTTGGCAAGGAAATGTATTCAGAGGAGGAGTCCGCTTCTGAGGAGGCGGAGGTGGAGTCTGAGGAGGAGTCCGATTCTGGCGTTGCAAGTCTGGCTACAGCATACGTTGCCAAGTCCATCTTCAACACTGAAGACAATGACTTCATCACCGACACCGATGCAAATGACAGGGACTACTCCGCTCCTACCTACAGCTTCATGGCACCCGGTGCCAAGGTAAACACACGCACTAATCACTATCAAACATCCAGTGAAGATGACTCTGATTGTGGTTCCAAACCCAGCAACAAAACACTTGCTAAAATTGCAACTGAACAACAGAAAGCTATGGAACATATTCAAAAACTGTTAGACAAAAGCGATGATCTGTAGACGCTGAAATGACTCGATCTCAGTCCTTAATTGAAGACATAAAAAATCTTCATGTTAAGTATGAGGAACTTGAAAGTCGTCATGAAACGCTCTCAACAACTCATGAAAAGCTTTCCTATGATTATCTTCAAAGGAAGCAAGATCTTGAGAAATTGAGAGCGGCTCATGAAGATCTTCAAAAGGAAAACGAGTCACTTCGCGCCGAACATATCAGTCCCGCTCAGGAAGGATTTGAACCACCATGTCTTAAATACATTGAGCGTGACAACGCTACTTCTGTTGTTGGGTGTTCTACTGCTGCTACTATTGCAATATCTTCAACTGTTGATGTGGTAACTAACCCCTCTGCTGAGGATACCACTGCTATTGCTGATGAGAATGCTAGGTTGAAGACATTGCTTGAAACAGGGATGTACAAAAGTCTCAAAGGGCATCAGACACTATGCGATGTTCTTAAAAGGCAGATCCTAAACCGAAACCTAGGAAAGAGGGTCTTGGGTTCGAGAGGAAAATGAATGTTGATGGCTCTTACTGGAAACCTGAGCAGTACCCCAAAACCACATGGGTTGCTGCAAAGGAACCCTTAGTGGATCCATCCACCCTGTCGGGCTTCAATTGTGCTAATCCCATTGTTGTCGATGAATCCTTGATGCAAACTATAAACTGTTTAAGAATCAGAATGGTGAAGTGTTTGCCAGGTATATTGGTACTAACTGCAGGAACGGGCCACCTATGAAGAAAGTCTGGGTGCCGAAAAGGTTGTTGGAGAATCTTCATGTGAATGTTGTCATGACACCACAAGTGAAGAAGACAAACCCCAGACCATAGGCTTCATATGGTCCAAAGGCTTCATACAGACAAAGGACTCACCTGAGTCGCACTAATGCAAATGTTTTGCAGGGAAGCCATACTCAGGCCTATTAATATGAGCGTGTTTCATCAAACCGCCATGTTCATAAGACCAAGAACTATTCTGCTTATTCTTATGAGTACTATTGTCCACCTGCAAGACTTTTTGCTAGGGCTCCAAAGCCAAAGTTCTCAGATGCTGCACTTAGACTCATTGCTTCAAAGCCACCCTTGAAGATGTGGGTGGCTAAGAAAGCTTAACTCTCTTTTGCAGGGAAAGGTCTCCATCCGAAAACCAAAATCGTCTGAAGCTATTGCTGGGGACCTTAAATATCTTGTAGGGCGCAAGATCAAATGCCCAAATGGTCTTATTATGTATTTTGTTCTTGAGTCGCTTGCTACATGCCCTATCAGTCCTAACCTCAATCTAAGCTTTCATAATCCACTTGCTCGTCAAATGTTTATGCTTCACAATTCTCTTCGTGAAGCCTATCCCCCCTAACTGCACTGTAGGGTACGACACCAGCTGCTTCAGAATGGATTATTGACAGTGGGTGTACTAATCACATGACTGGCAAGAGAAGTCTTCTCATGGACTCAACCTTACGTCCATCTGACAGAAGTCACATCTGGTAAAAGCAAGGTATTGAGTCTAGGTAGAGTTGCAATCTCAAGGGATCAACACATGGATAAAGTCATGCTTGTTGAATCCCTTGGTTTCAACTTAATGTCTGTCTCAATGCTTTGCGATTTGAACATGATTGTGATGTTTGGAAAATATCGTTGCCTTGTTCTAATGGAATCTGACAAGTCTCTAGTCTTTGAAGGGTATCGAAAAGATGATTTGTACATGGTAGATTTCTCCGCAGGACCACAACTTGCCGTATGTCTTCTAGCAAAAGCTTTTGAATGCTGGCTCTGGCATCGGAGGCTAGGGCATGCTGGCATGAGGAACCTGCACACCCTTGCAAAGAAGAAGCATGTCATAGGCATTGAGGACATCAAGTTCAAGAAGGATCACTTATGTGGTGCCTGTGAAGCAGGAAAGATGACGAGGGCCAAGCTTCCCTCGAAGACAATCATGACAATGACTCAACCCTTCGAACTGCTCCACATGGACCTGTTCGGCCCCACTCATTACTCAACTCTTACTACTACTGCTTGTCTCTATGGCTTTGTCATTGTTGATGATTATTCAAGATATACTTGGATGCATATAATCCTCTACAAGACTGAAGTGTAGGATGTCTTCAGACGCTTCGCCAATCGAGCCATGAACAACTATGGCGTCAAGATCAAGCATATCAGAAATGACAATGGCACTGAATTCAAGAACACTGGCCTAGATACTTATCTTGATACTTTGGGCATCACACATGAATTCTCAGCTCCGTACACGCCGCAGCACAATGGCGTCGTGGAACGCAAGAACGGAACACTTATTGAGATGGCCCGGACGATGCTTGATGAATACAAGACTCCAAGAAAGTTCTGGCCTGAAGCCATTGATACTGCATGACATATCATCAACCGTGTTTATCTTCACAAGCTTCTGAACAAGACATCCTATGAGCTCCTTACTGGCAAAAAGCCAAATGTCAGTTACTTCAGAGTATTTGGTGCCAGGTGTTGGATCAAGGATCCACATCACACTTCAAAATTTGCACCGAAAGCACATGAAGGTTTTATGCTTGGATATGGAAAGGACTCGCACTCCTAAAGAGTCTTCAACCTCTTTCACTACAAAGTGGTTGAAACTGTGGATGTGCAATTCGATGAGACTAACGGCTCGCAAAGAGAGCACCTGCCAAATGTCTTGATGAAGTTCCATCCAATGAATCAATCAAACTTATGGGAACTGGAGAAATCATACCATCTGAAGCTCAGCCTAAAGAGGAACTTATCATCTCCGCACCTGATCAACCTGAAGACAATGCTCAGCCTAAAGACAATCCTTCTAACGATGACAATGATCAGTAAGAGCAAAATCTTCGTCCTGTTCATCCTCGTGTTGCAAATGAAGTACAGATTGAGAGAATAATTGATAGCATCAATGCACCAGGTCCACTCACTCGTTCAAGGGCAACACAGCTAGCAAATTTCTGTGGGCACTTCACATTCGTCTCAATATTTGAACCCAAGAAAGTTGATGAAGCCTTCATGGAACCTGAATGGATTCAAGCTATGCAAGAAGAGCTCCAGCAGTTTGAGCTGAATAATGTATGGGAACTGGTTAAGCGTCCTGATCCTCGTAAGCACAATATAATAGGAACTAAATGGATATATCACAACAAGCAAGATGAGCATGGTCAATTTGTTAGAAACAAAGCTCGTCTCGTTGCTCAAGGATACACTCAAGTTGAAGGGATTGACTTCGATGAAACATTTTCTCCTGTGGCTAGGCTTGAAGCCATACGCATACTGCTGGCCTATGCAAATCATCATAACATTCTTCTGTATCAAATGGATGTGAAGAGCGCTTTTCTCAATGGCAAGATTGAAGAAGAAGTGTATGTTGCACAACCGCCTGGCTTTGAAGATCCAAAACATCCTGACATGGTGTACAAGCTCAACAAGGCACTGTATGGCCTCAAACAAGCCCCTCGGGCTTGGTATGACACACTCAAATACTTCCTGAAGAGCAAAGGCTTCAAACCTGTTTCCCTTGATCCCACTCTCTTCACGAAGACATATGATGGTGAACTGTTTGTGTGCCAAATATATGTGGATGACATTATCTTCGGCTTCACCAATCAGAAATACAGTGAAGAGTTTGGATATATGATACAAGAGCAATATCAAATGTCCATGATGGGTGAGCTGAAGTTCTTCCTTGGTCTTCAAATACGTCAGCAACGCAATGGCATCCTCATATATCAAGAGAAATACCTCAAAGATTGCCTGAAGAAATTTGGAATGCAAGACTACAAAGGCTACACGACGCCAATGCCATCCAAACATCATCTGGGTCCCGACGACAATGGTAAAGAGTTCGATCAAAAGGTATACCGCTCCATGATTGGTTCCTTGCTTTATTTATGTGCATCTAGGCCAGATATCATGCTTAGTGTTTGCATGTGTGCCCGGTTCCAAGAGGCACCAAAGGAATCACATCACTTAGCTGTGAAGCAAATTCTCAGATATTTGGCTCACACCCCAACACTAGGATTATGGTATCCAAAGGGCTCAGAGTTTGATCTAGTTGGATTCTCGGATGCTGATTATGCTGGTGACAAGGTGGATCGCAAGTCTACATCAGGCACATGTCATTTTCTGGGATGACCACTTGTATGTTGGTCTTCAAAGAAGCAAAACGGTGTATCTCTCTACACTGCTGAATCTGAATACATTGCTGCTGGATCTTGCTGCGCTCAGCTTCTATGGATAAAGCAAACACTCAAAGACTATGGCATCCATCTGAAGCAAGTGCCACTCTATTGCAACAACGAAAGCGCCATCAAGATTGCCAACAACATAGTTCAGCACTCGAAGACAACGCACATTGAAATTCATCATCACTTTCTCAGAGATCATGTTATGAAGGAAGATATTGATATCATACACGTCAACAATGAAGAGCAATTGGCAGATATCTTCACCAAGCCCTTGGATGAGAAGAGGTTTTGCAAGTTACGGTGTGAGCTGAATATCTTGGAATCCTCAAATGTCCTGTGATCAGGCACACATCCTAACACTTAAGCATGTTGATGACATAGATGTGCAACACACGAAGTAAAGTATATCTTCAATTTATGAAGACTTACATTCTGAGTGTGAATATATCAACGTGGAATTTGACTTCAGAGCGCCACGATAATTGTGCGTCGTGTCTGGGTCCAATATTTCCTATACGGTGGGTAACGCCACCACCAAAAAATTTCCCTTTGAAGTGTTTTTCTCATGGCGTTACATTTGCAAAGTCTTCGCATTGTGCTTGTCTTCAATGATTAAAAGTTCGCATGTTTATCTTCAATTGGTTTCTGTCCTCTACAACATTCACTTATAGCTATGTCTTCACGTTGAATCTTTTGACCTAAGTGAATGTGATCGGACCCTAACCCCTCTATGCTTCTATCTCAAGTCTATCTATCCAAATCATATGCATTCAATTGACACTGTCAAACTGTCTTCTCTGCGTCCTTGTTAGCAGAAGACACAGAGATAAACATTAATCTGGTTTTCAATGCTAAATCCTTTCACCTGAAATCCGGAGAAGTGGGAACGACCACCCGACAATCCAGGCGTGCGTGGGAACATGGAACAACCATCAATGCGTTGCATGATAGCCACGTGTCCTTCATATGTGAATCGCCAGGGGCACCAGTGTAATAACACTGTGCCGTCCCGATCCCTATATATACACGCCTCACCATAGTCATTATCCTTTCTTCCACTCTCGCACAAACCCTAGCACCACCGCTAGCCCTCGACGACGCCGGCGACAAAGCGCTTCGCTGCCGCGACCTCACCGACGTCGTCTTCACACCGACCGCGGACATCGTCTTCTCCGTCGTCTCCGTAGGTGTCCTTCGTCGCCAAGTTAGGGCACGGAAGATTCGAACTGCTCGGCCTCCTCTTCCACTCCGTCTAGCAGTTCTTCGTGTGGTAAATAAAACCTCCTTTTTACGGCCCCTTTGATCCTATAGATTCATCACTTTCTACCACAAGCAGTTTCTATTCACACAAGTTGAATCTATCTCATACTGAATCTCATAATATGCCTAGCATGTTCACTTTTGCTTCACAAAGTAGTTAGATTCCTCACTTGTACTTATTTGTGGATTCGTACAAATCTGGAACCAACTCTCTATCTATGAGTGAATGTCTTCACACTATGAGGTCAATGTCTTCTAAACTGATTTATCTTCAAAACCTTCTGAGAATGCATATGACCTCTTCCCCTTCCCTCGCACCTTAATGCTGTCACAGGTCCATGTCCGTGGGAGAATCCCTTGGTTCTCATAGTCTGCATTCATTTGTAGAATTCTTACAGCATCATATAAATTCTCCTGAAGCCAGTTCTTGTCCCACCAGTAGACGGAAGCCTTTGACAGCTTTGAAGCCTTTCAGTTTAAACTTCATGGCACCAGAGAAATCTGCAAGGAAGGGTGGCAGACAGCATCGTGGCAACACTTCAAGAGATTTGCCTCCTGACCTCTATGAGCTGTACAAGACAGATCCATAGGAGGACTACAATCAGCGAAAAACCCGAATCCAATGGATTCGAAGATATTGGCAGAACAGTGGTTCAAGTACAGGTTCGTGACCCAGGAGTATGCTGAGAAGAATGCCATCAAACGACCATGGGGAGACATTCTATACAGAAATCTTCAACCCAGATCCAAAGCTGAAGCCAATGAACAAGGCTTCTATCCTTGCATGGTCTGTGGACCGCAGCCTGCAGATGCAAACCCATCTTCATTACTGTGGTGTCGCGACGATAATCTGTTCAAGCGCAACCTTCAGTTTGCCAGGAGCTCGGCCAAAGAGAACAAGAAGTCATGAGGCTTAGACTTCAATCCAGGCCCCTCTGCTCCTCGTGCCGATGGCACACGCGAAGCTGAACCCAATCTTGTTGGGCCCTTCTACAACCTGGAAGGTCTCATCACTCATATCATGGTTCAAGGGACAGCCGTGGATGAGCCTGCAGACGACGCTGAATCTGATGAAGCGCTTGCACCACCGGAGTCAAAGAAACTGAAAAATCCTAAAGCTTCAAAGCCTGCTCCTGCACCAAAGATCTTACAGGCGAAGCCCCTAGCCACTTCACCTCCTGAACACAATGTGCAGTCTGAAGATTTGTCATGCATGTCCAAGCCCTCCAGAATGAAGATGCCCTTGCAACCCACTAGCCAAGAACTGACTGTTGCTGCTATTCTGCGCAATGACGCCATTGATCTGTCCAACGACGGCGATCTTGGCGATGATGCTCTTGAGCAGCTGATCAAGAGCAAGCAAGAGGCAGAAATCT